>NW_024429200.1:34047043-34752043 GCF_017639785.1 Mesocricetus auratus | reverse complement strand
TGGTAGTAGGCAACACTGTTGCCAGCGGGATAGGTGTAAAGGCTTTGAGTGTCTAGTAGTATTTTGTTCAAAGGAAAAGGTAACTTGTAATTTATGAAGGATATGGGAGCTTTCTTTAGTTGTTACCTGTTTGTCTTCAGTTTCCTAGTTTTTGCTTGTTTATTTTGTTTGTGCTTACTTCCCTTTCTGTTGTTCAAAAAAGTCATGCATAGAAATTGGAGCATCTATAGCCAGTAACCAGAAAGATTATACCAAGTATAACAGAATAAGGAAGAAGACAGCCATTCATCTTAGATAATCTGAGTGTTGGAGCCAACTCTTTTGGAATTGCCTTTTAAAAGTTGTATTCCTACTTTGATTTCTCTGAGTACTTAGCAGTCCAAGTTGGTAACTATCAGACTCATGTTAGACAATTGAAAATAGCAAACAGAGATTCCTTTATTTTGTTTTTGATATAGTTGAACAGGGTTTGCATACTGGGTACATAATAAACCCTTTGGTAATTATCTTATTTTATCAACCGAGTATACATTTAGTGATTTGATCTGAAAGCATTTCGTTCCTAAGAAAAGAGAATATGCTTTAGAATATGGAGTTTTAGAGACTGTTGTAAATCATGTTAACTTATTTTTAATTAGATTATAGGAGTACTTATTCCTGTTATTTTTCTTTTGCTATATGTTAAGCAAAGTCATTACCAGCTAGCTTTCACTGGCATATGAAAGAAGTTTGTCCCCTAAGAGATCATTTGCCTCTAAAATATCATGTTTGTAAAGGTTGGTTACTTATCTCTTCAAGTCTCCTTTGCTATAGGATTTTCTAAAATGGGTTCAGCACATTAGACCTGTTGTTTTTCAGTAGATTACCTGAGGATCAAATGTGGGCAGTAGTACCAAGAATGAAAATAACTGCATGTCAAGCATTTCTGGTGAAGAAATGACTATTTTAAGCTATGGGCATGGCGCTTCATTCGCTACACATGGAGTCACTGAGGGTTGATCAAAAAGAATGTTTTTCTTTAGTCTTCTAAAAGGATAGGAATGCCCTATAGGTTTGATATCTTGGATTTGCAACTCACATTTCTTAAAAAAAAAGTTGCTACTAACTCACAAGTTGTTTTTAAATGTATATCTGAAAAGGTAGAAATGCAATAAATTTCAGAATTTTGTTCCCATTTTAAACACACTTTAATTTATAATAGTTTTGATGTGGTACCCTCACAAAAGAAAGCTTGCAGAAGTGCTGTTTTTAGGAAAATAATTTAATTATGTTTCTCTGTAGTCCTTCCTTTACTCATCTTTTGTTATTTGCATGCTTTAATTTAGTTTTTTGGAACTAGAATTAGATTTTAAAAATTGGAAAGAATTAAGAACTATTTATATTTAGACATTGCTTATTAGATCTTTGAAATTAAAAAAAATTGTTTAAGGTGCATTTATAACTGCAAAAATTTGAACTGCATTTGCTCTACAGTTTTCACCACCAAGACAGTGCAGTGCTGTGAATTTTCCCTTCCATTTTGTTTGGGACACTGAAGCAGCAGCGCTTCTGTGTTGACCCATTCTTCCTTCCAGTATGTATTATGGCAGTCCAGACAGATGAATAACTAGATTGAGAAAAAGGTGTGAGCATGAGATTGTAGTCCTGTGGTGAACTGCTCCTGGGCCGTGAAGGGAGCCCTGGCTTGGATCCAGCACCCAAGTGAACAGAAACAGCAACCAGCTCTGAGTTCCAGGAGTCTTACCCTGAATGCCTCAATGCTGGTCCGTTCTGCAGTCTTCCTTTGTTAGACCCCTTAGCCTGACCTAAAGGACTTAGGAACCACATTTATCTTGCTGTTAACTGTTAATAAGGGACTGGAGATTAACTTAAACTTCTGTTTTGGTCTAATCCGCAGTTAATGCAAATATCTCCCCCTTCATCCTTTTGGTTCTGTCTACTTGGCTAAGGTAAAATAAAATGGCTGAAGGATGTAGCGTGACTCTCCCATTTACACAGAGCCAGAGGGATTCCCTAGCCAGCAGCTCTAAAACTAGGTTTGGAACCAGGTTTCTAGATGTGCTAATGCATACATGTTGTAAAGGGAATCCTTTCCAAATCTTTCTCTTAACCCTTAGCTTTTATTTATCTCCGTCAGAAATAAGATTGATAAAATGCCCTAAGAGCGTGTTTCATATTGAAATGATAGCTGAGGAAAGAAAGAGGAAGTCGAAGGAACTGCCAAAACCATGGCCACAGTGTTTAGGGGTTAGATGTCCCTTACCGTCATCAGACAGGCTTCCACCTGCAGAGATGGAAGCGGTGCGGAGACCCACAGCAGACTTCATGCAGAGAGAGTTGAGATTGGCAGCCTCCATCTGGTCCCTCCCCTCAGAGATCAGGAACCCCTTGGAAGAGAGGAGGAAAGAGTCTAGGTGTAGGAGGGGGTGAAGGACACCGGGAGAACATGACGGCTGAATCAGCTAAGCCGGGCTCACGTGGTCTCACAGAGTGAAGCGGCAGGCATGGGGCCTGCGAGGGTCTACACCAGGTCCTCTGCCCATGCTGTGGTTGTGTAGCTTGATGTTCTTGTGGGGCTCCTAACAGCAGGAGCGGCGGTGTCTCTGACCCGTTTGCCTGCTCCTGGGACTCTTTTGCTCCAATTGGGTTGCCTCGTCCAGCCTCAGTGTGAGGGCTTTTGGGTTGTCTTAATGTATTTTGTTTTGTCCTATTTGGCTGTCATCTCTTGGAAGTTTGCCCTTTTCTGAAGGGGACAAGAAGGGGGGTGGGCCGGGGGAAGAGGGGGGGTGGAAGGGTGGGGAAACCGGATGTATTGTATGAGAGAAGAATTTCTTTTTCAGTAATAATAATAAGTCTCACAGGGTAGCGTGGAAAGGATGAGTGGCTCTTTTCCTCTAGCATGCTAACTGTTGATGTGGGCCGTGTCTGGAAGATACAAGGAAGTCTAGAAAAACCAATGTTTACAACACCATGGTGTTTTACTGTTATAGGCAATGATTCGTGTGAATACCTTCTCTCAAGTGGCAGATTTCTTGGAGAAAAAGTTTGGCAGCCTCACAGTTGTATGATGCATAAATACAAAATGAGGTAAAATGTGTTCGTTTTGCTTATTTCCCCTCCTAGCATAAGTCTTGATGTGTAGAGAGAGGCAGGGGTGAAGCAGGTAGAGCACCGTTCTGTGCAGGATGGGCTTGGGGGTGGACTTCCTGACTGCAGGCTGGGTTGGTCTGGCCTGGCCTGGAGCTGATTCCAAGTGCTGTTGCTGCCCCAAAGCTTTAGAGGAAGAGCTTTGGCCAAACAGCCTTATCTCAGGTAAGAGATAATGAAGGCAGAATGTGTAAGAACAGACGTGTTCTGTATCCTGGATCCCTGAGCCCTCAAGCCTGAGTAATGGGATAAAGGCCAGTATAATTAGGGCCCTTCTCTGACGTTAACGCATGGGGTCTTATTTTTGAGTTAGCTGGTAAAAAGGGCATAGGCCAGTAAGTTAAACACACCTGGCCACCTAATTCTAAAGCTGCGTGATTGACTGCCTAACAGTTTGTACTGATTTTCTGTCTTATTTGTGTTTTTTTGTTTTATATTAAGCCATGTTCTTTCAATTTCCTGTATGTTGACTTTATTTATTTTAATGTTTCTTTCTCGATTTCAGTGAAGCAAAGAATTGCCTTGTAGATAAACACATTGCATTTATCGGAGATTCCAGGATCCGTCAATTATTTTATTCTTTTGTAAAAATCATTAACCCCCAGTTTAAAGAAGAAGGAAATAAGGTAACCCTCCCACCCCACCCCGTCTGTCCCTTCCCCCATGCTGGTTCAGACACTAATCAAGAGGGTGTCTAAGGAAGGCCTGTGCTGACTGATGGTGGGAGATGGACCTTTTCGTTTGATTTTGGGAGAAGGGAAGCGAAGCAGGGAACATTTGCTGTGTTGGAGAGCATGGGAAGAGTCATGGCAGCTTAGTGTCTAGACTGTGTCCGCTTACACTTTCCATTCTGAAGAATCAGCTCTTATGGAGAATCTTACCTCAACCCTTGCTAGCTCCCTGACACATTTCTTTTCAGTTTTTGTTCTTGACATAAGTATATTGTAGTCTTTCAGTGTGTGTAATTTCTTTCTTGCTTTCCCCCATTGCTTACCACAGTCCACTATGTTACCATGCGATCCACTTAAGTGTGTTCTTAGTGGCAACATGTAATGGAGTGGCTGTGTGTAATTCCGCCATTTTTTTAAAGTTTTTTAATTTTCTTAATTTTTTTGAAATAAAAAAAGGGCATTTCCACTTTGTTGAGTAAAAAGTCTACGTTTTAAGAAATTGTAGTGTAGAATTTCTGCAATGCAAATGTGGAGTGGTGTTATTTATTGTTCTCTGCTCCACTGTTTTAGTGTATACCGGAGTCAGCAGTGGACGCAGGCATCTTGCCTTCGGCAGCCGTCCTGTCGTTGACATTGAGCTCTGAACAGAGACAGGAGTGTGTAAATCGCTGCCCCTCTGATGAGGGCCTTCTCATTTTCAAAATAGACCTTGCTGTGAGAACTAACTAGGATTAGTAACCCTCCATATGCTAATTAGTTCATTTTGGGGGCGTGACCTAGCTCGTTAAATCTAAATGTATTTGTCTTTCTAGCCTGTCTTCAAGCAGCATGTGATTTCAGGTGGGGCATGGCAGAGGGCAGAACGTGGAGGCTCAGAGCACAGAACTGTAGGAGTAGCTCATGAGTTTACAGTGGAAGTCTGTCTGTCCCATGAGCTTTCCTAGCGGGATGGAGCTGAGAAGTTGGGTGCTTCACAGCTAAGCAGCTGTTCACATAGTGGTGATGGTGGCGGATCCTGTATCGTTAGCAACTGCCCCTCCTAAGGAAGATGGAAAACAGTGGTACTATATGTCGTTTGGTGCTTGTTAACATACAGTTCACTAATATTGATACACAAAAGTTTGATTTCAAAGAGACAGTTTATTAATATTTGTAGGCTTAGAATTCCTTCTGGAAATTAGTGTAGTGACTTTGTCAATTGTTAGTTGAGAAAACTACAGTGACTTAGTCTACAACTTAATGTTACTAATATATATATTTGTTTTAATTCCTAGTGGAATATTTAAGTTTCCAGAATTTTTTTAAGGCTACACACCCATCCTGCAAATTATTAAGCAAGATACATCTTAACTTAAATACATTTTTAAAAGAAATAACAAAAGACTGTGTACCTTAGTTTTAAAGATACAGATAACTAAGAAACAACTCATTCCAACTGCTGATCAAACATTTGCCAGATTTTAAATTTTATAAATTCTTTATTCTCACACACCATGGAGGCAGATATTGCTTATTGTGCTTTTGTTGGTGTTGATAGAATTAAGAGATTTAAATTCTAAACATAGCAGAGAAATAATTAAGCAAAGAACACTCCCACAAGTCTGGTGCCAAGTTTGTATTTTGTACACATATAATACCAATACACAACATATACATAAATATATTGTTTATGTGTATATGTGAAAGTATGTCTGGGGGGTTATTTTTGTTTTTGTTGTTACTTGGGACAGGGTTTCTCTGTGTAATAACCCAGGCTGTCCTGGAACTCGCTGTGTAGACCAGACTGGTCTTGAACTCACAGAAATTTGCCTGCCTACCTCCAAGTGCTGGGATTAAAGATGTGCACCACCACTGCCGAGCTTAAAAACATGTTTTTACAAAGATTGTGCATACATAAAAGATTCACATGTAGAGAAAGTAGAAACCAAGCAAGATGGTAGAACTATTTTAAATAAAATAAATATAATAACCCTAAAATTTAAGCTAAGCATAGGTTGCCAGATTTCTTTTGAAAAGAACAGCTTTTAGGAGCGTGTACCTGAAATAAAGAACAAGAAGGTTTTAGTTACAAGAAGAGTAGTCAGCAAATGCCTGTTGAAGAAAAGTAAGCTATATTTAAACAAGACAAAATAAATATTAGGGCAAGAGCATTATCAACACAGAAAGCTGCTTTCTAATGACAAATGGTTAAATCACTAAGAAGATTTAAAATTGTGATGGTCATTAAGTTAGTCTTAAAATTAAATTTAGCGAAGATTAGTATAACAAGAAGTTGACAAATTATAATGGAAAACTTTTCCATTGCTCTTAGTGAAGGAAGGGCAAACAATGAAACTAGCAAATGTGGCTGACCTGTGGACATTCTTGACTTTGCAGCCTTGTAGCTTAACAATGTAGAGGGTCACGATGGAGAGTCTGTTGGATAAAACTTGGAATGTGTTTGTTTTTTCACTCACATATTACTCCATTAATAAGCATGTCTCAGTTTTGTCAGAAAATTGGTGTTATTCTGTCTCTTTTAGGCAATTTATGTTGGAACTTAACTTGATACAAGTTTTAGAAGTCTACAGTAAATTTCTTAATGGTGAATTGTTAGACACATCTTCATTAACATCAGGAGAAAAATCAATGATGTTCATTATTGCTGCTTCTCTTCAACATTTTATTAGAAGCTCTAGTTGAAAAAAAAAAAAGGTTTGGAGAGAAGGCAAACCAGGAATCCATATGGTACAATTGTCTGCTTGGACAAAGGAAAAGTAGCTGATGATAAGATGGATACATAAACATTATGTTCACAGCTCAAATAAAGGTGTTAAAATTCAGTTACAGTCTACATAGCAATAATATGGAGCTAAAAGTTATACCATATGAACTACCAAAAATAAAAAGGCCAACCAGTAAATGTGGTATGTCTATATGCAAAAGAACTGCACAATACCTTGCAGCTTAAAATGCTATAACTCACCGAGCATCATGGTGCATGCCTTTAATCCCAGCACTTGGGAGTCAGAAGCAGGCAGATCTATGTGAGTTTGAATCCAGCCTGGTCTACAGAGTGAGTTCCAGGACAGCCAAGACAGTTACACAGAGAAACCCTGTCTTAAAAAACAAAAACACAAAAAGTATGAGTCAGTGGTAGATATGTCCTTGGTGAAATGACTGAACATGTAAGGATGTCAGTTATAACCAGATTAACCTATAGGTTCAATATATTCCAGTAAATCCCTAACTGAATTTGTTATGGAATTGCTGGATTGATTTTACATTTCTTTTAAAGGAAGGCCAAACACACCACCAGTAGCTCCAGCAATCTTCAGAATTTGCATCTGCTCTTTAATATGAAGATTTGTCTTAACTGCAGTAATTAAAGATAATACTATAATGGAGTAGAGCTAAACAAAGAAACCAGATGATAGAATAGAGAGCTCTAAAATGACACATGCGCATCAAGAATAGCACATATGCACGCGCATGCGCACACACACACACACAAGCACACATGCACACACATCTGTTACTGAAGAATCCTGGATAAAGGAAGGCCTGTGTAATTAACTTTGCTGAATTACTTGCTAATATGCATGGGAAAACCTGAAATTAGATCCCTGCCTTGTACCATCAAATAAAATAATTTCTGGGTGAATTTAGAATGGTCAACACACTGAAAGTTTTGGAAAAAATATTAAGAGAATATATTTATTGTCTCAATGTTGGAGAAAACTCTATTTATAAAAAAAATGCTCACTGGGGAGATAGCAAGGTGATGAATTTATACGCTAATGTTTCTCCGCTGTCCTCTTCCTATGGCAGCATGAAAACATTCCCTTTCAAGACAAGACTGCATCAGTTAAAGTGGTAAGTTTGCTTTATTAATGAGTCAAATGTTGAAGCTATATTCAAAGGTAAATTCATTTGGAGATCAGCTAACACTGCATATTTTATCTGTAGTAGACAGATTTCAGTGTATTCTTTAGAGTACATGTGGGTAGCAATGTAGTAGAATAAATGTCGATAAATTTTTTTTGCTATTTGATAAATAATTTTAATTCGATTGCAAATTAATACATTGCTTAATAAATAATTTCATTATTTAATAAAATTGAAAATTTTGGTCTCTCAAATTTTTATCCAAGAAACAATTATCTCGTATAGTAATGTGAAGCCAGTGTGAGTTCAGGATTAATATCCCTTAATGAACATATGTAGGGTGGTGGGGAGGAACTGGAAGGCATAAGGGGAGGGGAAGAGTAATCAGGATATGTTATATAAGAAAAAAATACCTTTTCAATAAAGAGGACTACAGGAATCACAGGCCTCTGTGTCTCCCCTACTCTGAAAGTTGAGAGTCCGACCCACCCAGCTTTAGAGAGATGGCCAGAGACCCGACATCTTCATGCATTAATAAAGTTGTAGGAGACAATGTGTACCCAAAATTATTGAACCCACTTTTGGACAATATCTTTTGTCACACTGGCTTTGAAGATAAAGTGTATTTTTCAAAATGTAAGTATCAGGAAATTCTGGAAGCCAGGCTAGTGGCTTGTGGCTGGAATCCCAACCTTCCAGAAGGTGACTTTCAAAGATAGCCTGGGCTGAGAAGCCAGACCATGCCTGTGAAACACTGAAAGCTTGAAAGAAGGCCACACTTTTAGCTCTATTGTGTTTTATTATGAAATTTAATCTTAATAATAAATTAATAATATCACATACTTAAAAAAGAATATATGGACATTTTCTGAATTCCCAATCATGGTGAGAATTAACAGGATTCAGGGGAAAAAATATGTTGTTAGCGTAAAGAGGTTACAGGACATTCTAGAACCACTCACATGGAAAGAGCAGAACAGAGCGGGTATACAGGGGAAGGAACTGAAAGTCGTTTTCCTTCTGGACAAATGGTGCTTACATCAAGGCCTCAAGGATAAGGAGGATGAGCTAAGCCCGGGGGAAAGAACAGTGTGTGCGAAACCACCAGACACAGAGCACACAGGCGCCTTGCAGGGGTGAAGCAACCATGCCTGGAGAGCAAGGGTGAGCAGAACAGAAGGAAAGGCAGAGGGGCAGGTAGAGGCCAGTCTCTGTCTTCTCAGCAAGTTCAAGGGACCCCACGTTTCATTCTGAGGACAGCTATGGGGTTTGAGTAAGGATTTTTCTGCTCAGACGTGGGGAGTGGAGGAGATGAGGAGATACAAGAACTATCATGAGATTCTTGGCCAAATTGAAATGACAAATGAAGATTTCTTAGATAACCCGGTATTTTACTTTTAAGCACTCTGTAGGAGAATGTTAGTACTATTTTGAATGATGGAAATAAAAGTTTGTTTTATTTTATTTTGTTTTTTACTTTTTCTTTATTTCTAACATTTCTCCCAGGATTTTCTTTGGCATCCAGAAGTTAATGGTTCTATGAAACAGTGTATCAAGGTGTGGACTGAGGTCTGTATCTGAAAACAGGCTTTTGTGTGTAACCAAGCTTAACAAACCAAGGAGAAGCCATTGTTTTTCCTAAGCTGTGTGGATTGATCTTGTACTTGGCGGAAATGAGTAAATATTATTAAATATCCCTGCCCCATCATCACCAGGTAGATAATACTTAGACTCTTCTTGTATAAGATCCTCTGTTGCTGCTGTCACTTAGGTAATTCAAACTCAGGGGGTGACACACGTAAGAAAGAAGGTTCAAGAACATGGGACCAGAGGCTGGACATGTATTAGGCCCTGAGTTCAGTTTGTATGTGAGTGTGTATGTGTGTATGGGGTGACATTATTTGAGATTGAAACTGATTGATTTGGTACAAGGCTGAGCTATATAGTGAGCCCCCCATCTTGAAGATAAATACATGTAAACAATCTTACAGCATAACACATATTCTCTTGATACTTTTATGGATTTTTATTCATAACCAGGTACTAAAGAGGAATTTCTAGGTTTTACTTTTATAGACTTTCTTTCCTTGTATAATTGTTTTTTTGACCTAATCGATAGGACTAGTATGCTATAGGATATAATCTGAAGCGTTAAATTGGAACAGCAAGTATGTTGTTGATTTCACAGAATCCCTAGGCCCTTGTAAGTCTACCTTACAGTCTCTACAGTAATTTCCACAAAGCTTTACATCAATCAGGCTTTGGATGAATTTCTTTTCTCAGAGGCATTTATATTTGGCATGAATAGACCAATGTTCAGCATTGCTGACCTGGTTTTTCATAATAACATTTTTGTACCAGTTTATCCCCCTCGTGTTTATAATAAATGCTTAAAACTAACCCACATCATGGAGCACATAAGCATTTTTAGGGTTATGTGAGAACCTAGCCACCATTTATAATTCATTTGTTTGAGATATGTGTTCAAGTGGATGAACCACAGCCAAGAACAGTTATAGGTACTTGTATTAGTCCAGGGGACCAACCGGTTCAGGGGCCAGCAGTAGTTTTAGTGTGTCTTGATCTCAGTACATAGTACTTCTTTATTGTGTTTGGTTTTAGTTGTTTTCCTTTGGGGAGATAAATAATACCTAGAGTGAGTAGATACTAGAAGAATGATAGTCTAAACTACATTAACTTTATTTACCTAGCCTTTAGAAACAAACTACTTCTAAATACTTTGGAGTGGATTTCCTAAAAGTAAGCACATTGGATTGAATGTATTCCGTATTTTGAGGGTAGTAGACATCTCCTGAAACTGGTAAATAGAAGAATGTTGAGGTGTAGTAGAGGAAGAATAGGAAAGTGGGATAAACTGAAGAAACTCGCTGTTTAAATTGGATTTCTTAGGTGAGTGAAAAACCAAGCTGAAGCTACTTGGGTAAATTTTGGAAGTTTTGGTGTGGATTACGGTGTCACTAGAAGGTATTTGCATAGAAGAAATTGAATAAGTAGAGAGCTTAAAGATTAGATAGGAAAGTTTGTGGGGAATTGAATTATCTAAAGTGGAAGAAAAGCAAGAGAGAAGGGGCTAGACTGTCGCCCTGTAAGCGGAAGGAGTCTTCAAAGATGGATAGGCTGTGGTGTGACTTTAACTAGACAAGATGGATGAAGCTGTGGCCTCAGCAATTCAGAATTTGTTAGTGGGCACTAAACCAGGTGAAATGGATGGAGAATGTCCAAACTGAAAACCTGAGGTTTAAACAAGAGGAAGACAAACTGGCGTGCAGAAGAAATAAAATGCTTCCAAGTGAGCGTTTGCTTTTAAGTAGAGGAGGTTGGGAGAAGTGAGGCGGGCCGGAAGAATGGTTTTGGAGAATAAAGATGACTTGACGCTCTTAGGTTGAAGGAAGAAAGGTGAAGCAGGGCAGGAATGATATGAGCTTTGAAGGAGATGACTCAGAGCCGCAGAAGAGAGAAGTGAAGTCAATCTAGAAGAATATGGGGCTAGGACTGAGAGATAGGAGTCCATGTCTTGACTCGCTCCTTAGCGAAAGATAGGCTAGGCGAATACGGAGGCAGAGCTGGAGGCATGGAAGTGAGGGGCAGCGTGCACACGCTGCTGTCTCGGTTCTCCTTTTGGAATGAAGTCGGAGGACCAAACTATGCTGAGGAAGGCAAGGGGGTGTGCTGAAGGAATGCCGACGGGATCGCTGCTCTGAAGAATGAGAAAGGGAGCTACCTAGAGATGAGGAAGAAGAAAAGAATTGCTTTAAGAAGTATGGTGCTGTAAAATGAAGTGTGTTAGATATGGGCATGGCTATCTGAAGGGAAATGGACTGCTCTCAACTTGTTAACTTTATGATGAGAAATAGCGATTGTCAATTAGGTACTACATGAGGGTTCTGTTAATGCAGTGTTTATTTTCATTTCTTCTCACATTATTATAATGTCAGATCAGGATGGTAGAAGATATATGGAACTCAAAACTTAGGAGAATGGCACCTTGACTGTTCCTGCCAGACTGAGAAATATTCTAGTATTTTTTTTCAAACGGATTCTTACTGAACAAGTTGAAATTCATCCCTGCCTACCATACAAGAATATATTTAAAAATGAAACATTTTAAGAGAAGACACTAAAAACTCAGTACTATGTAAATGTTACAAATTCAGTTGTACTAATAATATGACTTAACTATGTTACAAATAGTGTACCTTGCAGCTAGTGAATGTTTCTAGCTTTTTCCACATGTGGTCTTTAATAATTATCAGTATATTTTCTTAAATACATGTTAGATTTAGCCTTCCCAACAGATTGCATTTGCTGAGGGCATTGACCCTGTATTTTGTTTAACTCATACTATATACCCTGTAGGCTTCTATGAATACCTCCTAATTGACTGACACAATGCACTAGAGGTTTACTCTAAGTAATTTACTCAGAATTCAGAATAATAGTAGGTCATGTTCAATGTCAATAGTGTGTGTGTGTGTGTGTGTGTGTGTAAGAACACTGTAAAGAATTAATTGCATAAGCATCATTCCATGCAGTGTAGCCATGTAAGCTTTTAGCAGTTAGATATCTGTCATATAGTGAAAATCATCCAGTAAGGGATTCTGTAAACTTTAAGTGCATTTAAAGGGATAAGAATGTATAAGGAAGAACATAACCGGTATTGCTTGTGTTCAGCCCATGGCCTGGACGTAGCGTGGCTATAAAGCTTTTCTTCCTGTAGGATTCAGGTGCGAAGCCCCATGTGATTGTAGCAGGCGCAGCCACAGTAAGTTCTTGTCTGCATTCTAGCAAGTCATCTTTGTTTCACCCTTATGGACATGCGAAGAAAAAGCTAATTCATATTAAATAGAATTCTTGATTGTATTTATATTTTAATTTCCATTTCGATTATAATTAACCAGACTGATAAATTTTAATAAAAAGGTCTGAATGAACTGAGTAAATTTAATGTTAAATCTCAGTATTATTTTATAGCTAGAATTATATTGAGTGTTATACATTCAAAGTCTATTATATAGTGGCTTTTCATAATTGTGAGCATGGATTTCATTAAATAATTTGACTGAATTTATTCCGGTGTTAACTAAAATGAGAATTGTGTTTAAAATCACCTTGTCGCAATAGGTACATTATATACTCTGAGCTAAGTGCTGAATTAATGCTTAACTTTCACTGCTTCTTAGTGGTCCATCAAGATTCACAATGGTAGCGATGAGGCGCTGTCTCAATATAAAATGAACATCACCTCCATAGCACCGCTCTTAGAAAAATTGGCAAAGACTAGTGATGTTTATTGGGTCCTACAAGGTAAGGAATGAATAATGAAAAAAATGTCATTTTTTATATATGTCTTCTGATATAGGTTTTATTATATCCTGTTTCAAGAGACAAAATTACTACTTTATGAGAATAAATTTTGAAATAATGTTTGCAAGATTAGAATAAATTAGAGGAGTTTGCTTTCTCTTTTAAATTCAAGGAATAAACTAATAAATACAGAAAACAAAATAATTTTAAAAATACCCTCCAAGCAATTGAGTGGCTGCAAAAATGCAGTGAGGAGATTAACCCTGAAGGCAAATGAGGCTTACCTCCAACTGTTTTACTCTTTGCAGAGTATATTTACTGCTCAGGAAACGCAGAGAAAATATTAACCACTCTTTGTATAATACTGTAATCATTAGAAGTAAGTATGCTTGGAAACCACGTACTATGTTGAAATTGACACCATCTACTTTATACTGGGTATGAAAGTCACATTAAGTCAGCTCATTTCAGGAATTTATTGAAGGTCCATTATTTAATGTTCCACACAATATGAAATGCCTTGGATATTTTAGCAACTCAATATGTTTGTCAAAAACTCTTATGATTGTTTCCAAGTTGGAAGGAATAAGAAAGGGTGGAGTCTGTTGCATCATTTCTCTTTGACCCACAGACTCATGATCAGCATTTCTCTTAGGAAAGTGAGAAAGAATTAACATGTAATGGTTGATGAAAATGGACAGACCTGGGTCCTGAGTATTACTTCCAGATTGTCTGAACAGACTTCCCAGAATTGCATTGGTTTTTGCTCCTTATTAGACATTCTTGCATTGTCCAGTTGTAATTCCTTATAATCTGCATCAAGAATTTTAAGCTCCTAGGGCATGCTGAGACATGAAAATGTTTCCCCTCAACAGTGTACGTGGAAAAATGATAAAAGTTCTTTAAATTGAGCTAGATATTGGCTCAGAAGTTGAATGTAAGATAGGAAATCACTGCCAAGTTCAGGCAGCTTTATATAGAGTGATTTACTAAGTACCTGGTACCACCTGGAGTTTAAGAACACACTATGAAATGTGGATTAACTGACATGTGTGGTCATGCTTTCTCCATTAATAAGCTTTGAAATGTGTTGTTTTGAATGTATTCCCAATGTGCAGACCCAGTTTATGAAGATCTCTTGAGTGAAAATAGGAAAATGATCACTAATGAGAAGATAGATGCCTACAACGAGGCTGCAGTCAGCATTCTGAACAGCAGCACCAGAAACTCCAAGTCCAATGTCAAGTTGTTCAGTGTTTCCAAACTAATTGCTCAAGAAACCATCATGGAGTCTTTGGATGGCTTACACCTTCCCGAATCAAGCAGAGAAACCGTAAGAGTGCTTAGATGTCAGTAGGAGGAGACTGAATTCAATTGTTAGCAGCCGTGAGTCACAGAACAGGATTGCAGTCCTAATTACTTGTTCTTTCTAAATGTACATGTAGAAATAATTTTGATTTCTGTCACCTAAATGAAGCTAGAATGAGTAAGAAGTTTCTTGTACTTCAAAACTTTCGAGAAGCAGCAGCTGTGGGAGGGAAAATGAAACTTCACCTAAAGTGCCAGTCACAGCTAAGAACCCCTAAGTTCTTAGCACAGCTAAAAGATCGCTTTATGTTCTTCCTTCTTTATGCGAGACTCAACTCCAGTGGAGAGCACACATTTCGAGATAAAAAGTCATTTTTGTAACCTTATGGTTCTTCTACTGCATTATTCAAGGCACAGATTAGGTTGACTGATGCAAAAACTATGCTAAGAGAGAAAGAACTTTCCAAGTTCATACCTTACACACTAGAACAAAATATTTTATGGGGATTTTTAAAAAAAGATGTCTTTAATTGAAATAGAATTACATCAGTTTCCCTTTTCCCTTTCTTTTCTGTGCCCCTCACAGAAACCCACCTTCAGCCCCTCCAATACTCCCCCACTTTAAAGTCAATATCTTCTTTTTCTTTTATTATAGTTGCTACATATATATGTATATATACATGTATGTATGTATGTGCACAAATATATAAACACAACCTGCTAAATCTGTTTTGTTGTTTGTATGTATATATGGTTTCAGGACCAGCAACCAGTAAGAGAGCTCATCCTTGAAACTTAATTGTCCTTCTGCCAGCAATCATTAATTGTCTATAGTTCTTTGTCCAGGAATGGGACCTCATAGCATTTTCCCCTTCCATGTTAATATGTCCTTGATTTGTCCCACCCCTGTTTATACAGCCTTTTCTAGAGAAGACTGTTTCACAGTAGATTTCCCAGTATTCTGTTTCTTGCACTCTTTCTGCTCCTCCTTCCATAGTGTTCCCAGAGCCATAGATGTAGGGGCCGTGTCCATGGGAGCTGTATTCCCCAACAATCCATTCATCTCTGCATTGTGTTCAATTGTGGATTTCTGTGATGGTTTCCATTTGCTGCAAGAGAGGCTTCTTTGATGAGAGGTGGTAGCCATTCTTATCTGTGGGTATAAGGATAAGATTTAGAATGTAGTGAGGAATCTTGCTGCTCTAGCTATGTAGTGATGGATTCTTTTTTAAGGCCCATGATCTCACTACCTTTGGGAAGCTTGACTAGGTTTCAGTACCAGGCATGATTTCCCTTCTGTTGAGAGGGTTTAAGTCCAATGAAACAGGTGGTTAGCACCAACATGTAAGTGCTGCTTACTGCACCTTTAGAGACATCTTGGCATGCTAGTCACAGTCACGGTTCATAGGTGTTGCAGATGGGTAGAACTTTTCGGTTGCTTCTTGCTCTTGGCAGCTTGCATAGTGTTTTCTGGTACCATAGAGGCTAGACTGCAGGAAAGAGGCTTGAGCATCTGAGTCCTGTGCCCTAAGTATGTGTGTGTGTGTGTGTGTGTGTGTACAGAAGAATTAATCACAAAGGTGTCTTGTCATACTCTTACAATTTAAAAGTTTGGACATTGAATGATTATTTTATTGTAGCAAGATACAGCAAGGAATTCTATAAAGTTAAATGTGTTTGTAAGGAAGGAAAAAAGTAGCTCATGTTACTTGTCTTAGTCCATGAACTGGATGTAGTGTGGCTATAGTCATTTTTTCCCATTAGGATTAGGATACAAAGCCAATTTTTATCAGCTGTCCAAAGGGCTCATGTAAAATACTGTGGCTCCCTTCCTCTCCTGCAGGAAAATGTCTGTGTTTGTATAACCCCATTTCTTTAGATGTGTAATAGACTTTGAAGACTCTAGGGGATAGTTAAGGACCTTGTGAGAGAATCTGTAGACCAGGATTCCTGAGAATACCAGTTAGAGAACTTCCTCGATCATAGGACTAAATGGATAGGATTTTCTAAACATTTGAAAGCTTACACTCAAGTGATACCCAAATTGTGGCGTTCATATATCTAGAGTTTGACCAAACCTTTGACTAGACAGATTCTTGGCAGCTTGTCTCAATGTTTATTATAATAAAAATATGTTAAATATTCCACATTTTCTGTGTCAAGAAATATCTTAAAATTAAACTTACAAATTATCTCTAAGATGTGATAAATAAAGCCATATTATCAATATTGTTAGTTAAGAATTATTATGTTTTCAGTGGTAGTTTTATTGCATTCTTTTGTCATGTAAACACTGGGACTCTATCTTAACTATTCTCGTTTCAGAAGTCTGCTAATTCAAATTCTTTGATCTTTGACGTCTGTCAGTATTTTTTGTTTGTTTGTTTTGTTTTGCTAATCTATTAGCAGGCATAGACTCCATGAGCTTTTTGCTATTTTTTCATTGTTTGTTGTTGTTGTTTTCTAAAAGAAGAGATCCATATTATAAGTACATTCCAAAGTACATTCTAAGTAGTAAGGAGGTATTGGCTTCCAATGTGTAATGGGACATGTTCTAAAACAAACTTCTTATTGTGACCATAACCAGAGAGGTTTGAGACACCCAAGCTAGCTCCTACAGATTTCAGGAATACCATCACTTGAAAGTGTGCCCAGGAAGTTGAGTACAAAAAGCACAAGAGATTTTGGTTTCGACATCAAAATCTCAACAATATTCACAGGAGAAAATAGAATGTGAAATGCATCAGTGACAAGCTAATAACCAAATGACTCGATCTGTTCACAGAGCGCAATGATTCTCATGAACGTGTATTGTAATAAAGTTTTGAAGCCTGTGGATGGTTCCTGTTGTCAGCCTCGGCCTCCTCTCACTCTCATACAGAAGCTAGCTGCTTGCTTCTTCTCCTTATCCATGGTGGGGTATTTAATTTTCTATGTGATTCATCGCAATGCTCACCGGAAGAATAAACCATGTACTGATTTGGAAAGTGGTGAGGAAAAGAAGAATATTCTCAATACTCCTGTGTCTTCATTAGAAATACTTTTACAGTCTTTCTGCAAACTGGGCCTGATTATGGCTTATTTCTATATGTGTGACCGTGCAAACCTGTTTATGAAGGAAAACAAATTTTATACGCACTCATCATTCTTTATTCCAATTATCTACATCTTGGTGTTGGGAGTATTTTACAATGAAAATACAAAAGAGGTAAGAATCATTTGCATTAGCCCATGTTATCCTGCTGTCTGATTATAAAATCTACATTAAAGAACTGTTGTCACTTACTATGACAGAATTTACAAACATGCCCATAGATGAGGAAGAAGGGTTCTGTAGTTATACTTAGTAGACTCTTAACCACTCCTTTTAAATACAGCTAAAACATTCAAAAGGTTAATGGATGGAAGAACACCCTGTGAAAAGATGTCATGGTTTATTCTATTTTGCTTGCTTGAGGCTAGAGAAAGTACAATGACTTCTTCAAGTACTAGATGCATTCTTCATATGTTCTGTCCAAATATAATTGCTAGCCAATGGATTTTAAAGCAGACTTTGGTTCCTCCATGCAGACTAAAGTATTAAATAGAGAACAAACAGATGAATGGAAAGGCTGGATGCAGCTTGTGATTTTGATTTACCACATCTCGGGAGCAAGTACAGTAAGTACTTTGGATCTACATTCAGAGCATATAGGAAGTAATGTTGCCTAAGAGCCCCTTCTCATTTCCTGCCCAGCTGCTCAGCCTTCTCGTGAGTCTCACAACTCTTTGGAAAATCTATCATTTTAAAAGCAAAATCAGTTTTCTTTGGAAAAGTTGAAGCAATAATTGATTTTTTGTATTTATTTGTCCTTCCTACTGTAGAAATAGCCAGTATCTTACATCATCTTGTTGAATCGCTAATTTAAAGTTATCAGGAAGCTTTGTAATGGGCAAAGGATTTAGAATAGGTTAGTTACTATCCAAAGGAATCAAATTTATATTCCATCCTTCACTGTGTTTTAAGAAGTTGGATGAACTAGTTTTGTGTTTTTAACATTTATTTTTAATCATATCTAGTCAGGTGTCTGCATTTGGGTATGTGCACTTGAATACAAGCACCCGTGGAAACCAGAGGATTGGATCCCCAGGAGCTAAAGTTGCAGACAGTTGTGAGCTGCCTGATGTGGATACTAGGAACCAAACTCAGGTCCTCTGCAAGAATAGCAAGGGCTCTTAGTCACTGAGCCAGCTCTCCTGGTCCTGCTTAGAACATTTTGCCTTCATTTTTTCCTTTTTCCCGGGAATTTTATCGTGTAGACTACCTCGGATATGGAAGAGTTAAGAAAAACTATAGTCCTTTTGTGTTTTAACATCCCAACTGTAGTTGAGTGAAAACAAACCTTCGTGGGTAAGCCTGACAGCGACTTGTCATATAGGCTTTCATAGTGAAGAGTCAAACTCACATGAAAAATGTTTTAAAATTTCAAGTTAGGAACTCATTCATAATTTGTGAAGTACCAAGCTGTCTTTGCTTACACAAAACTCATCTATTAATATTTAGTATTTGAATTGATGATAAATTCAGATAAGAGGAGTGTACTCAGAAGTATTTTGAACATTCCATAGCAGCAATTACTAATGTAAATATTATTACTGGATTTTTTTATAAAAACCATAGTCTTCCTTATCTTATATTTTTGGGAGTTGTTGAACTTCTGGGTTTTACGGATGCTCTGTTTGAAGACACAGAGCAAAGGAATGACTTGCATGCCTGTGGGGAATTCTGTACTTGTGCTTGCTGTATGCTTGCAGCAGTGGCGTGGTGGGATTCCTGTGGTCTCTGCAGCTGTAAGTTTGAGCTACAGCTAGTGAAGCCATGGCAGTGTAAGAAATCCAGTCAGGGGAGATGGCTTAGGACCCACGGCACAAATCCATACAACTCTGCAGGAAATAAAGAGAGGTGAATGGTGGAACCTTGAAGTACCTCTGGCATATGAATAAGGGCTCAGTTAATAAGGGGAGGAGGGACTTGTTTTAAGAACATGCCGTTTAGAGACATAATTAATTGCTGACATATTAAATGGTGATACTTCTATCTAAGAAATTAGGTAGGAAAAATTAATGGCAGATTAAGTTCCTCAATTCAGTGATTTCAGAGAGGAATTAGATAGTAAAAAGATGAAGGCAATTTGGCATTCTAGTGTAATCATTTAGCAAGCCAACATTTAATACATCTTCTTAGACTGCCTACCAATACATTCTCATTTACAATTAAAAAAATCACAACTCGGTTCTGGAAGGACATGCTTTTCATTAGCAGATCATTTGTAATGATTAATTGTGTGTCCCTGTTCTGTTATACACATTTTGTTGTTAAAAATTACCTGTATCTTCCCTGGGAAAGCATTATCCATGCAGGTTACAAGATATTTGGGGGTTCCGTTCTTAGGTAGTGGACAGATTAACCTTATTGAAAACTCTAACAGCCATGGTGTTTTTATTGTCCAATCATAATATTTTAAAGCAAATATGCCAAGGAATAGTTGCTTCATAGTTTTCATGCTAGAAAGGAAAGTATGTTAAAATCCCAGAGAATTATTAAGATAATCTAGGCAGGTGGTATAAACATTCTTTTAGCATGAGGCTTATATCAAATGTGTTTGAAATGCTGAGCAGTACTAGTTTGGCATCTGTACTAGCCAGTGCTTTTATGCTTCCTTATGTTTTTCCCTTTTTTGAGACTTTCATGAAAGATAGTGAGGTAAATATTTAGGTCTAGAAAGTCAGCCTATCTCTTTGAAGGAATTGAACTTGCAAATATAATTTCAACTCTAAAGTTTAGTTGTAATCTTGATATGCGAGAGATAGAAGGGAAATATGGATTAAAGAGTACTGAGGTAGTATGACAGTCAAATGCATGTGTGACTTATTACTTGCAGAGTCAGGGATCAGATCCATAGCTTTATACATTCTAAGTCAGGACTCCACCACTAAGCTACTCCTCCAGCCCTTGGTTCTTTGAAACGGGCTCTCCCTGACCAACCAAGCTTGGTCTAGAGCTCTCTATACAAATAGGCTAGCCCCAAATTCTTTATCCTCCAGACTCTACTTCTGAAATTACAGACATGAACCACAGTGCCCAGCAGAAAAAAATTTCCAGGGAAACTATGGATTATGTAGTAGAAACTATTATATTTATATTAAATTTCTTGGCCATTATAGTGATAATGTGGCCATGTAAGGAGCTCCCTCCCTTCTTACAAGATACATGGTAGAAAATTAGGCATACTCTTATTCTACAAGTTTTCAGCATAATTTATTTGTGTACATTGTATTGGTCTTGCAGCTTTTCTATTGGTTTGAAATATTACACAGTAAAAAGTTAGGAGAAATATTATAGAAGATTTATGACAGGCCAACACTGGTAGGAACTTGGAAAATTCCTGTAATAGAATTGTATTGCTTAATATAAATAAACAAGCCCAACTTTGTAATCCCAGCTTTAGTCTTGAAGGGACTTGAAAGTTTGCTTTCTAGAGAATGGTTAAAGAATAGTTAACATGGATTTGACATCCTTTTCCCAGTGCTTCCAGAGCTATCACAGGAAGAGAGATGTGCCTCGAGTATGTGGCTCTGTAGTCAGGCTCCACAGTGTTAACCAAGTAGCCACTGACATTAGTTAGGCAGAGCCGAAATGTGCTGTTCAGGGGAAAGCTGATTAAGTATGACTAGTTCTAATAAATTTACACTAAAGTCACATTTTTCAAATTAGAAATAATGTCTTTACAATAATGTGTGGAAATGAGAGTTTTAAAATATCTTAGTAAGTAAATAAAATATATTTATTAAAATTGGATTCATGTTTCTTTTAGCTTATAAAGGCTATGGAAGCCACTTTGAAAAACCAGTAGAGGACTTACTCTTTCCTTCTGCTGGACAGGCTGCTATTGGGAGCAGAACTTGCAGCCCTTATATATAGCTGCAGTGCAGCTTTCAAGACAGGGTCCTATAAGGAAGGGATTACTTTAATAGTTAGTACAGTTTCTGCTGTTAAAAAACAGATATGGTCTGCAGAGATGGCTCAGTGGTTACAAGCGTGTACTACTTTTCTAGAGGGCCCAAGTTCAGTTCTAGAATTCATATCAGGCAGCACACAATTGCCTGTAACTCTAGCTTCAGACAATCTAACTTACTATTATGGCCTCCATGGGCATCTACACTCAAATGTATACGCACACACAAAAATTGTTTCCAGGTGTGTGTATGTGTGTGTGAGAGAGAGAGAGACAGAGACAGAGAGACAGACAGAGAGAGGGGGGAGGAGAGAGAGAGAGAGAGAGAGAGAGAGAGAGAGAGAGAGAGAGAGAGAGAGAGAGAGAGAGAGAGAGAGAGAGAGAGAGAGAGAGTTTTTAACCTGGGTGTGATTGTCTTCACCACAACCAAGAAGCTGAAACAAAATAGATCGATCACAAGTTTGAAGTCAGCCTAGACCTCATAGTGCAACTCTGCCTCAAAAAGAACAAAATAAAACCTTAGACATATTCAAGCCCAGTGTGGTGGCCCACACCTTTAATCCCAGCACTTGGGGGGGCCGAGACAGGTGGGTCTGAGTTTGAGGCCAGCCTGGGCTACAGAGTATGTTCCAGGGCAGCCAGAGCTACACAGATAAACCTTGTCTAAGAAAAACCTCAAACCATCCAAGGAATAACAACAAAACAACTTAGATTCATGCAGGAGCTACTATAGAGTACATTCGGGAGTGGAGTAGATGTAGATGCATTTCTGCTGGCTACCTTCTGAGAGCTTTTTCAACACTACATTTCTACTTTTCATCTCTGTGATTCTGAGATTCTGTGTTGTACCTTCACTGAGAATTTCTCATCTAATAATGACACAAATTTAGAAGAAGAACCAATGATGAAATGCAGTTAACAAAACCTGACTGATAGAGAGATCGTTTCCACTATATTGACTCAGGAGGAAAAGTGAAGATGAAGGCTTTGAACTAGATTTTTAGGAGACCAGGGTTTGGGATTCTCCAGTGCCTGTGGTGGATCCCGAGCACATGATAGGCAAGCGCTCTACCACTAAGCTAGCGCTATTTTAAATAGTCACTTAGTATGGAAGCCATACTGACCTTAAACTCTATGTGTCTAGAATTTGTACTCCTGCCCCAGCCTCTCATAAATGCTCAGATTACAGACCTAATAAATGCTCAGATCATATTTAGAAGGAGATCCTAGAGATACACTGACAAACACAAGACAGAAGACAAGGAAGTATACAAAAGATCAGTTTCAGAGAAGAGTCTGTCAGTTTGGTTAGAGTAGAGGCTACACAGATGTGTATATGATACATTGTAGGTTTAAAGGTTGGATCTAGGGTTGGTTTGTTTTTCCTTCTCAAATGAAATATCCTTTATAAAAGAAAGAGATGCGTTCCAAAATACATGTGCTCTGGGCCTGAAAGTCTACTTAAAGTATACACTTAAGTTATTTTATCCTACACAGAATAACTTGGGGAATTCACATTATCCTACAGTGGCTCTAAGCAGTGTTAAGGCTGGATAGTTGTAGAGCTCCCAGGTGGCTGTAAAATGGGAGCCAGTGACGTTGAGTGTTCATAAGAGTTTTAAAGGCACATACTAGTTATACTGTAGTCATAGTAGTTACACTCTTAAAGGTGAGATGGCAGTGTAAAGTTGGGTTCCTTAGTACTTGGAAATAAGGTAGCGTGTCCTGTGACCACCATATATAAGTTAAAATGTGCAGTGTTTTAGTTGTGAAGATGTAGTTCTCCAAAAACAACACAGTAAGCACCTCTGGAACTTAGGCATGGTAAAGAGAGCAATGAGGGTGACAGGGAGTTCTCAATGAGATATTTTCCCAAGGAAAGGTAGGGAGAGATAGCTCTAAGTTATGCTTCCATTGTCTAATGTAATTTGTTGCTAAGCAAAGTAAATATAAGTAGTCATTTGGCCATTGCCAAAGCTAAAGGGGGTTTGTTGTGTTATATTTTCCATCTGTTAGAAAACTATGGAATCCACAGTAATTCCAAGCGTAGTTATACCATCACACACTGTCCCTGTTTGTTTCTGTCAACAGTTTCTGCCTGTGTACATGCACATCCGGGTTCTGGTTGCTGCATATCTGTTTCAGACAGGATATGGGCATTTCTCTTACTTTTGGATCAAAGGAGACTTTGGGATCCATAGAGTTTGTCAGGTAAGAATGCAATCAGTTGTTCTCTTTTTCTTTCAACTCAACATGCTTTTCTGTCTGTCTGTTAAGGAAACATAAATATGGTTATTATAAGATCATTAATCTATGGATTTAGGAAATATCACTGTAACATTGTGTTTTGTGTTCACCATTTATAGTAATTTGAGATAATTTAATAGTGATGGAAGGGAAGGGTGACCTAGATGCATATATAATAGCATCTGTGTGCAAAGGTTCAGTGTTGGTCTTCAGTTATGTAGAGAGGTCCACAGTTACCTCAAATGACCGTGCTTTCTCCCTCCTCCCTGAGAAGAAGATTAATACTTACTGACCTTCTGCCTTGTGCTAAGCAGTGTCTAAACACCACTTCCCCTCTATTGCAGCCCTGAGACATCCTCATGATCATAGATGGGAACAGAGGCTCAGAGAGACCAAATGCTCTGTCCTGGGGCATAGAGTCAGTGGTACAGGACTGATGGAAGGCTTCTGACAGCCTATATTTTGTTAATAAATTAGAACTGATATATCAAATGACTCTAATGAAAGTCACAAGGACTTTATAAAACTTGAATTGTGCTGCTTTGTATCTCTGACACCTATCCATTTTTTCCCCAAATGGATAAATCAACATTGAACAAGAGATGGAATGAACACCTTTTTCCTGAGGAAATCGAGTCTCTACCTATGTCCCTAAGAGGGTGGCATAGGATTTCCTCCCTCTGTTTAAGAAGATGGCAACTGTGGTTACAGGATAGCTCTGGCTGGCTCTTTACTGGAGTTTCATTAGTGTAGCAATACATAAATATTTTATATTCAATTTCTTCAGTGATTTCAGGACAAATGAAGCTTTGGGAAATGGTAAAATACACTTGTGTAGTTGTTACTTGAGTCTTAAATGTATTAGTGTATTGAGAGAAGTCTGTCTTTGCTTTTCATGTATATTGGGAATGAAAAACATTTTCTTCTCCATTTTCATAGGTCTTATTTCGTCTCAATTTCCTGGTTGTGGTGTTATGTATCGTAATGGATCGACCTTATCAATTCTATTACTTTGTCCCCTTGGTCACCGTGTGGTTCATGGTCATATATGTCACTTTAGCACTGTGGCCACAAATAATCCAAAAAAAGGCAAATGGTAAATAGACTGTCTTATTAATGTTAATAAATGTATTCTTTCAATGTGTAAGATTTCCTGTTTAGTTATTAAAGGCTGTTTCTTATTGAAGGATGTAGATCATGTAAACTTAGGTGTGCTTTTAGCATTTTTGTTTAAAAACTATTCCTAAAATAATACAGTCATGTAGCTAGTGGCAGAATATAGCACTGCAGAATACTAGTTTACATGTATACTATGTATTTCACTCTCAGCTGGTAGGACAGTTTTATACAGCAGGCTGGTGGGAGTGTAAGGGAGGAGGAGTCACATGGGACTGCAGGCTCCTCCCACTTTGGACTCCAATATTGCACTTTGCTTTTCATGATTTCTTACGTATGTGGAGGGTTTGAGTAAACATTTACTTGTGAACACCTTGGTATGTCATAGCTTATAACATGTCTTCTACACAACTGCTTAAGAATTGTCGTCAACCTATTTACATAAAAGGAACTCAGTTACTTAACCTGTAAGGTTGTCACTTCCAAATTTCTCAGTCTCTTACTGATCATGTTCAAGTAAGGCCACAGTTGTTTTCTTAGTGTGATTTCCCCATGATCATATCATTAAAGGGAATGAATTGCTGTGTTTTTTTAATAAAATACTTTTTAAATATTAAATCTGTAATTGACTTCCAACTTAAATACTGCCCGTCAAAAGGTTTTCTCATTGGCTTCCATTAAAATGTTAAGTAAGTTTCCAGGAAAGTTTCAGTGAAGCCCTTTTAAAATTCATCAGTGCCATTGGACAGTTTATAGGTTTATAGTATAATTTCTCAATAAAACTTAGACCATTTATGAAAATGCTTAAACTTTGAACATGTACTTTGAAGAATGCAGAAGTTAAAATGTGCCTTATGGTTAAATCCTCATCCATTGGGAAGCTTATACTTCCTGGGGCTTTAATTTTACGCATTATTACCTAAGCTAGTATTTAACTAAGTTTGAGCATTGTATTTAATATATAGTTGTATGGTCTGTTGAAACATTCAGTAGTGAATGCGTGCAAATGCATCCAAGAGGTACCCTAAAACGCGTATCTATCACAGATGGATGGCAGGTTTGTGTGCTGTCAGCAATACCCTGCAGTCCTGTTCCTCACAATAACACTTGGCTGACTTCTGTTTGCTCTACCTTTGAGTTAGGCCCCTACCACCCATACATATACTATATGCAAGGGTGATTTTGAGAAACTGTCAGGATACAAAGTCATTAAACAGAGTGTCCTCAAAGCGTTTGTTAACAGCAACTTACATTGTTTTGTCCGTTGCATATTTTCTCTTTTAGGAAATTGTCTGTGGCATCTCGGCTTACTGTTGAAACTAGCTTTCTTGCTGCTGTGCATATGTTTCTTGGCATATTCTCAGGTTCGTACGGTCTCCTCAGTTTACAGTTTATAATATTTTAAAGTTCAAGTCTACTAAGGTATGTGAGAAGAGTTAGAGCTTTTTTTCTTTAAGCTTCATTTTTTAAATGACTGTAATAAAAGTGTCACTCTGTACTTGACTGCTCAATGTAGTTCTTTTGAGACCCTACCTACTTTGTTGCTACTGTTTTTGTTGTAAGAGCAATTTTAAGCTCTTCCTCTGGCAATTGTTCAAGATCCATTTTACTTGACTTTGATCAATCAAACGTTTATTGAATGCCTCTTAGGAGACAGACTCTAAGTGATGATCAAAATTCTCTTGACAGAATGTGCAGCTTAGTTTGTGCATTATTCATTACATCACACTGTGACTTGATTTTTCTGTAAATGAACAAAGTAAATATGAGGCAGTCAATAAAATGAACTTGGGTGCAGAGGGTCTACAATGTCTTATTGTTTAATTTAAAATATTTTGGTTATTTTTATATGTCTGACCCTATAGCCTCTATTTTGGTGGTTGAGATTTTCTGTAGACTTAGCAAAATGTCAGTCTATTATCTGCTGGTTATATCTGTCAGGCCGACATGTTATTAGGGCAGCATGATTTGCAGAATAAAATATTTTAATTTGAATATCAATAGTTTTGACATAAGGAGCAGTTGACTCCCGGTGCTGCATTTTGCATAAAGCTGTGTCAAGGTTAAACGCCCATCAGGTATATTTTGTTTTGTGTTGGATGGGGTGTGTGCTAATTCTATGTGCCTTTGGGGGAGGGGTTGGTAGGCCTTTTAGACTTACTATCATACTTTGAAGTATTTAAAACATTTTTGTTTCTGCATGGCATACATTTGTGAGATAAATAAAATAATAAAACAATGGGCAAATGTATAAAGAAATAGGTAACAACAAATAGCCAACATTCTATGAGTACATTGGAATGGAAAAGAAAAGGAAGCTAACCCATTAATAAATAGTGACAATAAGAAAACCTCCCCAGCCTGTGTCTGTGTTGACTACAGGACAAGAACAACAACAAAAAAGTATACAGTCCAGGTCAGCCCACTGTCTTCTCAAAATGTCAGTTCTCAATAAAGCTTCTTCACTGGTGACATGATAAATTAATGTCAATTAGAAATAAAATTTAACCTACAAATGCATTTATATATATTCTTCGTATATGTGACTGCAAAGATCATATATTTACATTTAGTAAATCCATATTGACTGTGTTTTATATATCTCATCTCTCTCTCTCTCTTTCGCTCTCTCTCTCTCTCTCTCTGTGTGTGTGTGTGTGTGTGTGTGTGTGTGTGTGTGTGTGTGTGTTTAATCTAGAGGACTTTATTTTGCAACTTTTGGAAAGAATGAATCTACATTGTCTGCAGAATAGATTTTGATACAACTCTTGTTTTATGTGCAGTTGAAGATGTGGTTAAATGGAAATGGTTGCATTATATGAAACATTATCTTCTTGTTTTTCCTTGGGTGTTGTAATTATTTTTGGTAATCAATTTTTATGCTGTTGCAGTAGTTCCGGTAATGGGACATTTCTTAGTAGAGTGTGCTGGCATTCTTTAGTCAATATTGAGGATTTGTTCTCTTTGAAGGGTTTCATTAGTGTGCAGGAATGTACCCAAGACTTTTGCCCCTTCGTTCTCACATTTTCCTGGCTGTCAGATTAATAAGAGGGTGCCATTCAATAACTGGACAAAGTAAAACTTGAAACTGTGTTTCAAAGGCTAGTAATAGCATTTGGGGATGGCTGATTGGAGGGACTAATCCAGGAAACTCTTTCAATTCTAATAATTACAGTTAATTAAGGACATCTAGAAGAAAATAAGTATTTTCACCTTAATCATTCTTTCGGTTATTGATATTATATTGGCTAAAGCATTTTGTATTTTTGTATCTGACTAATAAATATGAGCATTTTGGTATATTAGATTATAATTCCTCGATAATTTCTAATTACTAGGCTTTGTTTTTTTAAAATGTTTTAGTTTTAGTAGCTTTCGTGTGAAGGATGAATAAATTTGGAAAGTATAAAATAATAATTACTGGCCATAGCTAAAATTAATTTTTTCTTAAGTGGATTTCAGATGAAGCCATAGTTTAAAAATTAGTTCGAACAAAGTTAAAAATGTGCATGACCTTTGTATATTTCTTGCTCAACAAATATATACATTAGGATAAAATTGCAAAGCAAGCAAGGTTTGTATCGTCTTAACTGTCTGGATTTCTTTTCTTAGGGTGCATTTGAGAAGATCTTTTCTCTTTGGCCACTTTCCAAATGTTTTGAGCTGAACGGGAATGTGTATGAATGGTGGTTCAGATGGCGGTTAGACCGTTACGTATGTATTCTCTTTGTGGTATATTGCTACCTCAAATGATACTGTTAGAAAAGTATTTGCACTTTTGTCTATCTCTGCTCACTTTTAGAATAAATAAACACCTTGAGTGTAAGTTAATGCAGAATACCCACATGCCCCTTTTCAGTACATGCTTGTCTATTAGCAGCAAAGTTTTTTCCATGTTGTCTATACAGTGGCCTCTGACTGAGAGTTATGATTTAGAGATGATTCACAGACAGATGTGCCATTCAGAACAGAACTCTTTGAGTTCCATGATGAGTCCAGAGTTTCATGAGATGTTGATGTTGGGAAGTGTCTAGTAGAGAAAGACATATCCCTGAGCTGACAGGCATTTTCAATCCACTCTCAAGTCTAAGCTAGCTATTGTAATGGGGAATTAATCCATGCAATATAGATATGGTGATTGATAGACATGCAAAGCAGCAGCAGCAATGGCATACCAGTTTATTCCATGCACTTAACCTAAAATAGTCCAGATACCCATGTCTAATAAAATGCAAACTGTCTAGCAGAACACTCAGTCAATGATAATTACTTTACCCTTCACTTGTTTCTATCTTTCATGGTCTTTCAATATGCTTTCTTGATAACTATTTGGTGCCATTCTCTACTTCTAACATCTGTGCATTTCCCAGTGTAGTTTATTGCATCTCTAAGCCACATATAAATACAGTGTTCCTGCTAAAGTCTCTTTAAAGCAATCTCCTAGGATGCGCTTATCTTAGTCTGTTTGGACAACTATTGAAGAGCATGATAGCCTCGTTGGCTCCTGAACAACAAAGCATATTTCTTACAATTTCAGAGACTGGGAATCCAAGTTCATGGTGATGGCAGATTTAGTGAGCGTGAGGGCCATGGGCAGCCATGTTCTCACTAGGAATGTTCCCTAGGGTCTCTGACATGGCACTAACTCCACTCATAAAGATTGTATGCTTGTGTCCTGACTGCTTCCCACATACTCACTTAAAATGCCAAACTCCACATAGGAGTTCATTTTCAGTATTCAAGAGGTTTTTATTATTTGTGGGAGGGAGCAACCAAGGAATAAAAAATCCCAGTCCTTTCCAGTAATAAATCGAATACTTATTTTTGACTTTTTTTTTAAGAGACAGCTGTAAGGGGCTGGAGAGATGGCTCAGAGGTTAAGAGCACTGACTGCTCTTCCAGAGGTCATGAGTTCAAGTCCCAGCAACCTCATGGTGGCTGACAGCCATCTACAATTTAATTTGGTGTATATGTTATAAATAAATAAATCTTTAAAAAAGAAAAAGAGACAGCTGTAAGCCGGGCATTGGTGGCACACGCCTTTAAACCCAGCACTCAGGAGGTAGAGGCAGACGGATCTCTGTGAGTTTGAGGCCAGCCTGGTCTACAGAGAAACCCTGTCTAAAAAAAAACAAACAAAAAATATATCTATGTGCCCTATGCTCCACCATGTTGTTTTTTGTGACTAGTTTCCTTCTAAGCTTAAGAGTTGTCAGTATTGTTGCTGGGTTTGATAGAAGGGAGCTGTATAAAATGTGCTTTAACATTTTGAAGAATGTTTAGGAGCCTTGGTATGTTTAAATTGTTGAGGTTAGGAACGTAGCCCAGTGGAGCATTTGTGTTTCTCATGTACAAGGCCCAGGGTTCAGTCTCCAACATTTGAAAAAACCAGTTGTCTTTCTCCCCTCACTGGCTGCCAAAAGACTTCGAGGAAGACCCTCTGTACTCAGGACGCTTGTCCTCCTGCTCTACTGCAGGACGCTTGTCCTCCTGCTCTACTGCAGGACGCTTGTCCTCCTGCTCTACTGCAGGACGCTTGTCCTCCTGCTCTACTGCAGGACGCTTGTCCTCCTGCTCTACTGCAGGACGCTTGCCCTCCTGCTCTACTGCAGGACGCTTGCCCTCCTGCTCTACTGCAGGACGCTTGTCCTCCTGCTCTACTGCAGGACGCTTGTCCTCCTGCTCTACTGCAGGACGCTTGTCCTCCTGCTCTACTGCAGGACGCTTGCCCTCCTGGCTTGCACTTTCTAGCAGTCACTGGCTTTATTTGACTATCCAACTTTGCTCTTGAAGTTTAAGCTCTTCTCGGCAACTCTAAAGTCTTCAGCTTCTCGCCCACCTGCTTTTATAAATACCCTACTAAATAACCAAGCATTGTTGGTAGTGTTGGAGGAGTGACTCTTCAAACAACCTTCCTCTTTGTTGTTTTCAGGTAGTCTTCCATGGCATGCTGTTTGCTTTCATTTATCTGGCTTTGCAGAGACGTCAAATACTTTCTGAAGGAAAGGGTGAACCTTTGTTTTCAAACAAAATTTCCAACTTCCTATTGTTTATTTCAGTAGTGTCTTTCTTGGTAAGTTTTAAAATGTAAGTTTTTAATTTTCTAAATTTTTAACTGATAGAGAAAATTAACCTTAAAACAAAGCAATATAATCAACTGATTTAAATAAATACTTTAAAACTTCTTAGTATGTTGTTTTCTAGTTGGATATAAGCTCTAAATAGAATGCACATACAAGTTCAGTATGAACACTTTTAGCTGAGAGTATAGTGAAATAGGAATTTCAAAAGTTACAATCAATTTGGGAAAAATTATAGCCTGTACTCTTTAATGTGAAGAGTCAGTACTGCCTTGTAATGACCAGATTCCCAGATGCCCAAATCTTTGTCCTCTCTCTCTCCTTTCTCATGCTTAGACAGATAATCCTACTGAAACAAGTGAATAAGCCTACAGCTAATGGTGCTCTTTATGGAATAGTGAGCTGCCATGTTGTGAGGAAGATCACCACTAAAACTCTGTTTCATGTCTGTTTAAGTGTCAGCTGTTTTGTGATCTGACCTAAGCATTCTCATTTTAGACCTATTCCATCTGGGCTAGCAGTTGTAAAAACAAAGCACAGTGTAATGAGCTCCACCCATCTGTTTCTGTAGTGCAGGTAAGTATCTCTCTTACTTTTTGTCCAGACAGAGTCATGCTGTGTAGCCCATGCTAGCCTCAAACTCACGATTCCCTTGCCTCAGGCTCCCAGGTGATAAAATCATGGCGTTCAGTACCAAACTCAGTTCCAAAGAACTATCTTGATTTAGAGAACTTTTCACTCGGAAGTTTTTGTACCAATATAGACTTCAGAAATAAAGAGATGACAGAAAGTTCAAACACCAGAAAATGCAGGGAAGCCTTATCTTTCTTTACAATAATATAGATATTAAAATCACTCTCAAAGTCTTATTATATCTCATGTTTGAAAATTTTGCAGCCAAACATTTGTAACTTGGAAATTGTTAATTTCAGGACTAGGGTGATGGCTCATTTGGTAAAATATTTACTATACAGAGCACGAAGATGGGTGTTCAAGCTCCAGTACCTTGTAAAAGGCTAGGTGCAGCAGCATGTGCCTAAAATCCCCGCTCAGGGGTAGCAGAGACTAGAGGGTCCCTGTGCTCACTGGCCAGCCTATTTAGCCAATTGGTGAGCTCCATGCTCAGTGAGAGACATAAAATGAAAATGAAGAGCTATTGAGTAGCACACCCAATTTCAACCTCTATCCTACACACACACACACACACACACACACACACACGTTTGCAAAGCATTTTAATTCTCTGCTCTTACTTGCTTTTTTAATATTTGCTTGAATTTATTTAATTTTATTTATTAATTACCTACTATGCTTAGTACCACTTAATAATAAAAGGCTCAGTGTTACACAAGATGATACCTGTCCTCAACAAACCTGTGGTTTAATGGAGCTGTGTGCCAATGCACACTGCTTTGTTTAGTTAGGAGTATTTTGTGTTCATTGAATAATCTTTTGATTCTGCATGTTAGATATTCCAGTGATGACCAGATCCAGCACATTTTCTACTCTTGTGGAGGGGACAATTGTTAGAGAAAATTTTCTATAACAAATTATTACAATTACTATATAATTATGAATAAAAGTATACCATAGTTTATGAACTATAATAAACGGTGGTATATGACCTAGCTGGAAGACAAAGCAATGGGTCAGGGATCCTGGGTTGTTTTCCTGAGAATAGAGAGAAGGAACAGTTGGGTAGGCCCTATAGTGAAAGGGAGCACGGCACAATGAATGAACTTAGAGCAGGCCATTGGGACGGGAACTCAGAAAGCCAAGATATAGAGAGGTGGGGGATAGTGTCTGGAAAGGATCAGTCCTGTAAAGATTCAAATCTGATCTACAAAACAAAAGGTCGGTTGCAGGCCATCATAGGACATGATCATCAGGGTGGGGGCAGTAGGTATAGATTACTTTGAAAGTATGGGCGTTCTTCCAAACTTTTGTTGATGTAAAAGCAAGGGTTTTTTTGAAGGAAATTGTGTCTTAAAAATCTAAAGGATGAGTAGTCTAGCACAGAGGAACATGGAGAGTTTTTGGAGTATCTTCTCCTAGGTCCTAAGTATTCTTCAGTGTGGAGACTGTGGAATTTATTCTCAGCTTCTGTGTGTTCGGTAGTACCAAACAGGTGAGAGATTCTCTAGACATGATTGGTAATCAAGTTTCCAATGCTATGTTTGAATGGCATTTCTATTGCTTCTGTACACAATGGTACTACTTACCAATAGCTCTTTGTGCAACTTATAAAATGTCATTGCTGTGACTCACAGGATAAGAGGGAACATTAGCACTCATGATATACCAGGCAGAACAATTTAGAGGGAGCATTGGAGAGGTGGCTGCAAGCAGAATAATACCAACTCGTTCCTGCTTAGCCGCCTCCACACGTCATATATCCAAAGTTACCTTTGCTCTGAGAACTATAGCTTCTCCCTCATAGGGTAAAGCGTGGACAAGGAATATACATTCAAGAAGTCATTCGTTTTATAGATTGTTTGCTTCTTTTTAAGGATATTTGTTCCACCAAGTAAATGTCAACAGCATCTAAGAAATTCAGATGTTATAACATCCTTCTGAACAGACTGCATGCTTGTTCTTAGATGTGAACAGAGGGTATACGTGTGTGTCTCATGAGGAATTAGAAGAGTGGAAGTTGGACAGACAGACAGACAGACAGACAGACAGACAGACAGACAGAAAAACAAATAGATATCATTAAAGTGCTTACATACATACATATTGGAGGGAATTCCTTTAAGATTTTAACCACGTAAACAACTCCTGGTGTTTCATTTGAAAATATTTCCCATCCTAACATGACTTTTTCTTTCCTCCTTTCTCTGTTTTTCTTTCTCCCCCTCCACATAGATAGATAGATACATAGTTAGATAGATAGATAGATAGATAGATAGATAGATAGATAGATAGATAGATAGATAGATAGATAGATGAGAAAAAGAGAGACAGAGAGACAGAGAGAGAGATGCTAGAAATCAAATCCAAGATCTGGAAGGTGCTAGACAAACACATTACAATGGAGTGTACCCCAGCCTGAGCCAGTCTTTGAATATGAGCTTTATGGTTTTGCCTAACAGATTTGATAGGAATTTCTAGCAGTGACTAGCTATAGAACAGGTAATTAATCATAAAGAATGTATAGAAAATGATTATAATAGTACCCAGGAAATTTTAATGCTAACCCAATTTTAAACATCATTATATTCACTTGAAGTTAATAATAACTTCCCAGACTTCAACTGTGCTCTCCATGGTTATTATTTCTTTGACTTTACTATTTTCCTTATTTATTAAATAAACGATAAAGTACAACACTTCAGTATGGCAAGGAGATGTAGTACGTTTTGAGAATGGCATATCCCAGATAGAAAGCAAGGAAATGACTTGTTTGGTACTCTTCCTGGATATCTGGTTGCTCAGCTTATGGGATTGCATGCTTATGTATTCATATTTCTAATATTTTCCATTACAGCCATGTTACATTGCTAATTATAACACATTAAAGAAGCATAGGTCTCCCCTTCTTGATCTTTACCTCTAAGTGTTTAATGCTTATGCTGTTAACTATGTACAACATTTCTTTAAAGATCTCCATGGTGTGCATCAATAAATACCCATGCATGTTTTCTTATTAATGTTCATGTCCACCTTTTAAAGGTGAGCTCATCCCCATTTGTATTGATGATGATGCAGACCTAGTTAAGTGCCTTTCCTCAGGTCCCAGAACTGGCACAGACAGGCCAGCTTGATGGCTCGCTGATGCCATTGCCACAAGTGTCCCTTAGCTAAATCATGCCTGACGGTTTCTCCTGGCCAGATTATCCACCGACCTCCTTTCACCTCCGTACCCTTATGCTCCCCAGAGTATTTCTGCATCCTTTGACAGAGGCATGGAATGAACATCACCAATTGTAGCTCTTTTCTGAAGCTGAAGTGGATGTCCCACCCTTTTATAAGAGAAAAATTCTGAAAAGATAATGATGAAAATACAATCTCTTTTGGAAAAGTAGTCTTGCTTCCTTGAAAGATGAGCTGGTGGTGGTGGCGCATGCCTTTAATCCCAGCACTTGAGAGGCAGAGGCAGGCGGATCTCTGTGAGTTCGAAAGAAAGGAAGATGAATTCCAAGGATAGTACTTAATGAACTAGTTATTGGATATGAGACTGTGAATTGAAAGTTTTAAAAGCGCAAGATTGTTCTCCCTTGTACAGAAGGATACAGGAGAGGGGTGACAGCCAGAAGCCTGCATATGAATGATGGGTGAGATGTCACTTGTCGGGCTTTGCAGAGGCAACCTGGCAGTAATCATGGCCCTGCTGCTCCCATACACACATCTCTGGCAGTGTAGGAGGGATTGTGTTCATTGGATTTCTGTCACTATAACAAAATACTCAGGAAATGCAACTTAAAGGAAGCAAGACTTGCTTTGATTCATGCCTTAGTAAGTTCTGGTGGAGTTTGTGGGCCTGGTGCTTCTGGGCGGTGATGTGGCAGAGCACCCGTCTGCCAAGGCTGCTTGGCCCAAGGTGGCCAAGAGCAGAAATAGAGAGGAAGGTCCAGGGACAAGGTGTACTCTTCAAAGGCATGTCCTCATTGAGCTCCTTCGACCATCAAGGCCTCACCAAGTATTACCTCATCCAGCCACGAACGGACTGGTGGACCAGTCCGTTTTAGGAACCCTTCATATCCAAACCACAACCAGGAATTTGAAATATGTGAATAGAAAGAGTGGCCCTGGCCCTGGCAGATACTCTATGAATGGAGCAAAGATCCATCAGCTTTATACAGAGAGTGGGGGGATGGGTGGCAGCAAAGGGTTAATATGTTCTCTGTTGTACGTAGAGTAAACCTTTTCTGTCTAACACTACCTCAAATCCACATTACTCCAGTATACAGATGATGTGTTGAGAAACCCAGCTTGGATGCACTCTAACCAAAATACCCTGCCAGTGTTCATCAATTAAAAAGTTTACATCAAATTTAAGAGTATAAACAATGGAATTACCACTTGGACTGCATTCAAATTCGTTTAAATAAATATGTTTATGATATTTACCTTTTTGGGTTTTTCTCATAGATTGTAGCCTTCATCCTGATAAGGAACATCCCTGGATATGCCCGTTCTGTTTACAGTTCATTTTTTGCTTGGTTTGGAAAAATTTCACTAGAGGTTGGTACACTAACATTTTGCTTTATCATAAGCAGCCGAGTATACCTGTGCATGTACATGTATGTGTGTGTGAAGGTGCAAATCTGACACACTCTCCTTAGATCAGAGCTACATTCTGTGTAGAATTATAACTCTGAACAATCTTAAGGCATTTGGGATGCTTTTAAGCCTCATTTAACAATGGCTGGATGTCAGTAACTGTCAGAGCATCTTCACATTGCCGTCAGCTTTTCAGTCAACTAAGATGCTTGGAGAGGAAGAAAAGTACTAACCAGATAGAAATGAAGTCTCACCAGGGAGGTTTTGGCTTTTTGCTCTTCTCCATAATTAAATATTGCTGGGATAAAGATTGCTAATGTTTATTGTAGTATATGTAATTTTCATACGCCTGGACACTGTGGGAAGATAGTCAAATTCATTACAGTGTGAGCTGTAAAAGATAAAATTATCTTCAAAATCAATTTAAGCCATGGGGTTTGAAGTACACTCTGTAGATTCTGAGCTTTGTTATTTGAGATAAAATGCTTTCATACAATTCATATTACAGTTATAACATACTTTTCAGAATATGAGACTTGTAGAGGTACCTTCTTAAATAGGGCAGCTGAGTTTCCCCAAGTTCTCTGGTCAGGGTTCAGGGTTCTGCCACTTTCTGTTGTCTCTGTTAGAAGAGAAGCTGCACAGGGGTAACAAACTCTACAGTAAGCTTTCGGGCTGGTAGGAGAACCAGAGGGGTCGGAAAAGCCACCGAGAGTAAAGCATTATGACATACTTAAGTTAGGAAAATTTGTAATTCAGTCATTAATGCTCCGCACACACCTGACCTTAAGTGTTTTGTTTGTTTGTTTGTTTTCCAGCTGTTTATTTGTCAGTATCACATATGGCTGGCGGCAGACACAAGGGGTATTTTGGTACTCATCCCTGGAAACCCCACTCTCAACATCATCATCAGCACGTTCATCTTTGTTTGTGTGGCTCACGAAATTTCTCAGATCACCACTGACCTAGCCCAGGTCCTTATTCCTAAAGATAACGCATCTCTCTTCAGAAGGCTGGCTTGTACAGTTGCATTCTTTTGTGGACTACTCATCTTATCCTCCATTCAAGATAAATCAAGACTCTAGGCACCTAAAATCCTAAGAACAAACTCTTTGGGCTTACTTAGCGTCTGCCTAGAGGAGAAAATAATCTGCCTGAGATATTAATGACTGTAAATATAAATATTTGGCAAGGGGACAGTTTTGTGATGGCCGTTAAACTCATGTGATTGTATATATCAGCACTGTATATATCCAATGTGAAATGCATAAAATCATTGAACCAGGTTGCATCATAGAGGAATGCATGTAGAAAGACTTTTCTACTGCATCTGTGTCTCCGTTCATAGGTGGTTATAGTTAACGTATGAAGGCAGGGAAATGATGGATTTTCCAGTAAACTTGTGTACGTAATTTACTTAGCTTAGTGATGCCACTGAGTGTTTTGATGTTCCCTCAGTTTGTAGTGACTGTCCCATCTGCATCAGTCCTTACAGAGCTCCCTGGTTCACTGAGAGCTTAGTGCTGAAGTGACTTGCAGGGTCCTTTCTGTCTTATGTGCAATGACGTGAAATGAGAAACAGTATGACGGACGCTAACTCACATGCGTTCATATCCACTGTGTGTTTCCTGGTGTGATTTTTTTTCCTAGCTGTGGTTTTCGGGTGTGTAAGCCTAACTCTGTACATTTTGCCCTTCACAGAGTTGTTCTAGAGCTCCGTGACAAGGTTTTGTTATTGTGGATATCATCATTATTTTTAAAAAGACCAAATTTCCCTTCCAATCCGAACCTTCTCCCACTTTCTTTCCCTAAGTTATAACAGGATAATAAAACTACCCTGTGGATCCACTGATGTTTTCTGGCCACTAATTAAGTATTGTGTATTGTTTCCAATGTTTGGAAAGTCCTTTAGAGCCATTTTGGTATTGCATATTATTCCCTCCTTTTTTTTTTTTAAATATTTATCGATCTGAACCTGTATAGCATAGGGAAGTTTAAAGCCCTCTGATCGAAATGTCTGACCATAGTAGAATTTTAAATAAGCTGGTGATTTCGGATAATGAATGATTTGTTCAGTTGTTTTTTTTTAAGCTAACTGTTAAAGGTATACATTTATTTATCTGTTGTACAGATCTGATTATGATTTTTAATGTATGAAAAAGATTGCACTTATTTGCTTTTATTCTGTGTGTGGTAAGATGTATTTTCTGTTCACAGTGTGTGACAATAAGGAGTAATTTAAACAGCAAATAAATGTTCCGTGGAGGCTTATTTTTGTATTGGCAAAATATCAAGCCTTGTGTGTATGGTGTTTTTTTTTATTCATCGTCTTTATCAAACCCTTAATATGTAGGGGTAAATCACCAAGTTCTAGCCAAGAATGAATTAATTTAGTTATTAGGGCTTGTGATGATAATCTGACTTCAAACTAGGAAATCTAAGAATTACAGTTTATTTGTAGTTTTATTTTGAAGTTTTATAATTCTGAAACCTTATATGCTACTGATACATTCCCGTTAGCTGAGAAGTATTTGTTGGGCAGAAATGTGCTTTTCTCTGTTGCTCTGTCCTTCTGCCCTTCCTTCATCTTTTGACATTTCCCAGATAGACAATTGTAATGATTCATTGCTCTGCCTCATAGACGGCAGCCTTGTAAGCAGAGAGTCGTATAGTTATAAATCAAAAACTTCCAAGCACCGTGCTCACATTATTCTTGCTCATGTAGCTTGCCAATGAGCAGAGTGCATTTTAATTTCACTTGTAAGTTTTATTACCTGAAGAAGACTCTTGCTGATGGAACAATTGAAAGAGAAAGATGACCAGTTCTCTCCGTGGTTTGGAGGCAACTATGTCTTTCAGTAATGATGCCCAAGAGAATGCCGAAGTTTTTCTCTTCTGTTTGAACTCAAGCCTAAAACTCCAGGGAAAAGCACTATTTCTTCATGGCATGTTTTATTTAAGTTGCAAGACTTTCTTAGATGGCACTATACATAATGATATAATTAAAACTCAGTGGGTTTTTTTATGTTGATACTTGAAGTCATTCTATTTAACTTGGTTTAATATGTCCTCTGGAGAAGAGGATTTTGCAGGAGTTGCCACGGGGAAGGCATCTGTGTTTGGTCAACGAATTGTTCTTGCTGCTGTGGTACAGATGCTGACTGTTGCTGAGCATTTGATTCTCAGTAAAGCTATTTCTGTATGATACGAACAGAGGACACAGTTCCCAAAGTCAGATAGTCTGTAGTCAAGAAACCATCCTCTGCCTCTGGGCTACTTTGCTCACTCAACTTTTCCATGGCCCCTCCTGCTTCTTGTGGCAAACTTTCCCCTTGTGTCTCTTGAGAAAGAATCATTGAAATTTCAGCCTGTGTCCAAGCCCATTACCTAGCTCTCTGTGTAAGACCAGGTTGTTTTTGTGATGACAGTAAATGACATTGATGTACCACTATTCCATCATAGCATGATACTTCAATTTCTTTAATGGGTACATTTTTTTCCTTCACAAATCTTTCATTTTCTCAAGGCTAGGAAGCTTTTAAACTTGATAAAGATCATTTTAACAATAAGCATGTCAGTATTTTTTTTAGTTTTTTAACAGTTATAGGTAGATGATAGATGGCTGGTGACGATAGTAGGTAGACATATAAATAGATTGATTCTGCAGAACCAAGGATAGCACTTCATGTAGAGACACGAAATGAGATTTGATATTATCACGAGTATTTGCAATTCCTCAGAAAGAACCCCATCTCTGAAAGTTAGTATTTTTGTCAATCTAACAAATGTTAGAAGAACCAAATTGGCATTTTTATGTTGAGCAATATTAAATTGCCTATTAATATGCCAATATTTTGACATGCAGAGATAATCATTTCCTATTGTCCCACTTAACAGCTTCCTTTGTTTTTTGGTTTTTTGGTTTTGTTTTGTTTTTTTGGGGGGGGGGTTTCTTTTTTTAGATCTTGATGGGCTATTAGTTACCTGAAGATCTTTTCATTGATAATTATTCCAAAAGTTGTAAATACTGTTTGGTCATATTTGGAGTAGTTTTATGAGGATTGATGGAAACTTTATACATTAATTTTTAAAATCACTGGTATTCAACAAAATTTATTCTAGTGTTATGAATGATAGGAATTAAAAATACTATTAACTTCCCTAGAAGATTCATGAAACAGTATAAAAAAGAAGTTATTTTGCAAAAGAATTGAGGCTGTTTATTAGTTAGAAGTAACCCACTTAAATCTTAGAGAATAAAAATGAGGTAAATCAATATTTTAAAAGGAAGCTTGGGGCCAGTAAAATAGGTCAATAGGTAAGGTACTTGCTGTCATGCCTAAGGACTTGAATAGGATCCCTGGGACCCACATAGTAGGAGAAAATTTGCACAAGTTTTCCTCTGACCTCTTATGTATGTGCTAAAGTAGGTAGGTGTATGTGTGCCTCCAGGTGCGTGTGCGCGCACACACACACACGCACACACACACACACTAAGCATAGAATAATTAAAACAAAAATAGAATTTTGTGGTTGTTTAGAAGTATGTCATTTCAAGTAAAATCTTTAAAGCTAATTATTTTCAAATTTCATCTATATTACGATTTCAATTACCAACATCATCTAGTACTTGTATTTTAGAGAATTATGTAATAATTGCAATTGTTTTTAAAGTTTTATCTCATGATCATACTATTAAAATACACCAATATTTTTGATTCTGAACTATTACAGAGGCATTAATTATGTTAGCTTCCCATAGACAGATTGAGTCTTTTCTTAGCTGATAGTCAAGCTTTCCACATTATCACAGTCTCTAAAATAGGAATTCTGGCACCTGCAAGACCACTGTTCATTTTCTTCTCATGTTGCTTCGTTCTCATTATTGTCACCTGCCTACTTGTAATTCTTTTAAAAAGTGAAATGTGACACCCCATGAGACCACATACTTTCTTTTATTTAAACATTAATCATCTAGCCCCATTCTCTTTGGAGACCCCGTTACTGCAGTGAAAGTTGCAACTCCAGAGTGAAGACGTCATGTCTTGTGAACCTGGGGTGCAATAGATAAGAGAAAGCCATGGCCATCAGCTAAGAAATTTGAGCTTTATTTTTCCCATGTTAAAGCAAGTTTCCTCTTGTTGTCTTGTATACCCAAATCTGCTGCCTCATTTCTCTCACAGCCTGCCCTGCTCCTGTCAGGATAAGCAAGAACCTCCATCTTGCTAAATCCCTCCATCACTGCTGTCCTTATCCTCCTTGTCCCAGGCAGCTGCCTTCATGTTACCTCTGCCATCTCTGGTTTTGTTTTCTTCCTATCTGAGGAGCCATGCCCCCAGGCTTGTTTAATGGGTCCTCCTCACACCTTCAGCATCTGAACATCATTTCCCAAAACCTGTTCCTCAATGCCCCTTACCCAGTCACATGACTTGGAACATCATCTGTATGCTGAGGACTATGAAGTTATAGTCTATCTGATGTAGAACTCAAATATACATTTGCTTTCTCTGTTCAACTATTTTAAAAGGACATCTAACCGTGAAAACAATGCACAAAAGCTTCTCTATTATTGGACACACAAAAACTGGCAAATCAAACCTCCCAGTCTTCCCCACCATGGCAAACAGCAACCAAGCCCCCTCCAGCACAACCAAAATGGGTCCTCTTCTTGGACACCCTTACTTATACACACGATGTCTTAGAGTCAGTAAATCTTGTCAGCCGCCCCTCAGAATCCATCCACAGTTCAGCTACTTGTCATCACCTCCAGGATGTCTGACCACTGTTCCAATATAGAGTCAATTCTCTCCTGGATTATGGTCTGTTTATAACCTGTTCGGTTTTTGTTTGTTCTGTTTTGTTTTAGGTTTCTTGCTGGGGTGGGGGGGTATGTCCATATCTGTATGCACACGTGTATAGAGAGCCCTCTGGTCTCATTCCCCAAGAGCCTTTTCTCTTCTGAGAGAAACTTAAAACTTCTCACTGGCCTGGAGTGCACTGATTAGGCTACACTAAAGTCTCTGTGTCCCCTGTGCTGGGATCACTGGCAGACACACCTCCACCTGAGATTTCTGTTGTGGGGGCCTGGGAATCAAACTCGAGTCTTGAATGAATTTTAGTTGTCTAGCTGACTCCCTTAGAGCATTTGTTTCTAGAGGCAGCAAGTTTTCTTCTCATTCACTGTTATTTGCTTAGCTGCTGTATCATTGCTTCTCTTAACACATGATTTACTGAGGTCATGGCTCAGTCGATACTGCAAAATCACACCTAGCACTTACTCTATTTTTGAGATAAACAAGCAGGCTTAAATCGTGAGGCCATTAAGATGTTTCTTAGGGAAAGAGACAAAGGGCTGAAGTGATGCTTTAGCTGGCTTTTACGGTGTTAATTCCAGTATTCTAACCTTTAAAACAGGTAAGCAGATTGCATTGGCATGGGTTCTTTGCTCTCCTATGACAAACTCCAGCTAGAACTGAACCCCGGCTTCCCTGCAGTGGGCACCTGTCCTCCCTGTGGTTACTACCATTCCCTGTTTGGTCATTGCCTTTTATTGTTGCTTCTTACAGTAGTAAGTCGTTTCTTTGAACTGACATATCCATCAAAAGTAAGAAAAATTTTAAGAACAAAACAAAATAATAAAACCATCTTTTTTTTTAAAGATTGAATTTTTGTGAGAACCAAAAATAGTCTTCAATGTTCAATCAGAAAAATGGCTGTCAAAGGAATACTACTTTAAAGACCACCATGACTGGGCCATGGTGACACACACCTTTAATCCCAGCACTCGGAAGGCAGAGGCAGATGAATCTCTAAGTTTCAGACCAGCCTAGTCTACAGAGCGAGTTCCAGGTTAGTCAGGGTTACACAGAGAAACCCTGTCTCAAAAAAAAAAGATAGATAGATGATAGATAGATGGATACATAGATACATAGGTGATATTAACTAATACTAAGACACCAGTGCCAAACCATAGAAAAGCATGATAGAAGCATGACAGATTCATGAACTGTATTTTTAAAAAAGCCTGAAAACAAGTCTTTATTTTAAATAAAAAACGGAAAACATGTAGGTAACATTGTGAAAGTCATATGTACATATAGAGCAAATAAAAGACATCAAGACATATTACACATTAGTGACAACAAAAATTACATGACAAAAATGAGCTTTTTGGAAACATACAGTTAAAAAAATAACACTGTTGTGTCCCTCAACATACTAAGATGGGATGAAACCTTACGGAAAAGTTTGTGAATGATATGATTTGTGCCATTCTCTTTGGTAATTCATTCAAGTTCAGACATCAACAATATGACTGGTTCATCCTATCTGTTCATGTTTCCAGTGGCATTCTCATGTAATAAATGAAGTGATTCAAAATCCTGCTAATATCCAGTCCCTTATAAGGCAAATGCTTATTAATGAGCTGGATTAATAGAATCCTTAAAGTTTCACACAGGTGAGTATTAACAAAGTTACTAGCGAGTCAGTATGATTATACAGAGTGTGTGGACTTATGAAATTCAGACGAATGATGTCGTGCAAAGACATAAAATTTAAGTCCATTTTGTTTTGGTGGTTTACTACTAATACAATTTGATCCTCCTCTCCTGTGTGAATGGAGTAATTCAGGATAAAGTTGTGACAGGCATTCTTGATATAGTGAACTAGAACTAAGCATCACCACTCCTTTTTGCCTCCTTCCCTCTCCTCTCCATCTTAGGCCCCATTTATTTTCAGAGAAACAGTCATGGAAAGATGTTTAGTTGTAATCTTGGGTCTAGCCGCTGCAAATAGCCCACCTATGCATAGTAACTGAAGCACGTGGCCTTTCTCAGATGGCACCATTTTAAACTGGAATCATAAAGAGGTTGTACATGGACCAGAAAGGTCAGTAAACATCTTTAAATATAACGAGGACGGATAAGACTTACATACTCAGATATTTAAGTCCATTATTACAATTATGTCCGAGTAGAAAAATATATAGATTACTGTAAAAGCTGACTTTATTAAAAGAACATTCAAATAAAGTAATGAGTTTACATTAGGTATTTTTCTCATTGCTGAGACAAACGCCTGACAGTGGCTGCTTTTTAAAGAAAGTATTTATTCTGACTCATGGTTGGAGGGATAGTACACCATAGTGGACAAGGCATGAGGCAGCTGGCCACAGTGTATCTGCTGTCAGGAAACACAGAGATGAACGCTGGGGCTCAGCTAATTTCTGCTTTTCATTCAGTTGAAGACCTCAGACCATGGAATAGTGCCACCTGCATTAGAATGGGTTTCCCCACCTCCATCAGACTTTCCTGGGAAGACCCTCATAGATCCACGCTGAAGTATACCTCCATGGGGATTCCAAAGCCAGTCCAGTTGGCGATGAAGATTAACCTTGGATTTCATTTACTATTACTGGGGAAAGACAGATGATAGAGTCTATGTCTAGTCTTGGAATGACTGTTTAACTCTGGGGATAAAAATGATAAATTGCTATTCTTATACCAGACCAAATATAAACTAACTGATGAAGCAAACACGCACACACACGCACACACACACACACACACATACAAACACAAACACCCCAGAAGTGTGACTATGACTATCTTGTCTCTAAATGAAAAATGACCCATGAAGGGAAACCAAAAGTTAAAATCAGAATCAATACATTCCCTGTGCATGAAAATTTAAAACTTAATTCTAAGTTCAATTACATGAAAAATTAAAACATAAACATATCAGAAGACAAAAATAGAAAAAATACAAACTATAAATTTGCAGAAATGACTATTTGACTGAAATTTAATGCCCTGAGCATATAGAGGGCTCTTTTGGAGTAGAAATACCAAGCTGTGTCTAGATTCCAGTTGGTTGCTAATTCTGTACAGAAGGCCTCTTCATTCACATGCCTAAATGTATATTGCACTAATAATTTAACTTGGAAGAACACCAGGAAACCAGCATACTAAATACAGTCTTTCTACGGATCCTTCTGGGAACTGGTGAGAAGGGGAAATTTTTCTTAATAGCCACTGTGTTTTCTTATGCTCCCATTAACTTTTTCCAAACTAAAATTAATTAAGACTATATTATATTTAGCAGAGTTTGGAAACTAAATGGCCCATCTGTCTGTGTGAGAACACAGATTCAATATTATTTTTCTTCCTAAGGAGAATCTTGGCCTACCTCAAAAGTATTAAACGCTTAAGTTTTCCCAAAAGATGTCGCTCCTGCCCAATATCTTAAGATGCTTTTCTCTGGAACCCTGGGTTAGTTAAACTCCAGTGAATGTCACATAGTAATACACATTTTTTATGGTTTTGACTGTAGCAAATGCTTTGTAATGGGGTATTGAGAATATTCGTTTTGTTCCTTCTTCCAGTCCTTTACAGTGTATCTGTGTGGTTTGCTTTTCTTGTCACTGTGATCAAATACGGGACAAGAAGCAGCTAAGATGAGAAGAGACTCAGTGTGACTCACAGTTTGAGTTGACACTCATACTCTTGGGGCAGGCATGACAGCAAGAGGTCCCTGCCAGCCGGTCTGAGAAGGCTGCTTCCTCACAATTCAGTGGGCCAGGAAGCATGCTGATACTCAGCTGCCTTTCTCCCCACGCCCCACCCCCTGCCCTTTGTCCACAGGAGATTCGAATGAGGGTGTCTGCAAAGTGTGGAGTATATAACTCTAATCCCAGCACTAAGGAGGCACAGACAGAAAGATGTCTGTGAGTCTGAGGCCCAACTGGTCTACAAAGTGAGTTCAGGGCCACTCAGCTCATAATTTGACCGCATCTCAAAATGAAACAACAACAAAAAAACAACAATGGATCATCTTCCCATATAGGTAATCTCTCAAAATGCCCCTTATGAAAACACTCAAAGGAGCACTTCACTCATGCTCTAGACATTTCTTAATCCAACCAAATTGACCAAATTCACCAGTACAGTGCACAGAATCAAATTAACCAAGCACCTACAAAAGATCACCTGAATGATAACTCCTTACATAACCCCCAAATCTCCCTCATAGTTGAAGCCAATGATCTGTGTTGTAGTTCATCCTGCAAAACAGCTCCATGAGAATCACTATTGTATCTTGCAGAGCCTTAGTTATGTCTCAGTGATCTCTTTTGGTGTGCTTTCAATCACTCCTTTCTGGCCGCAGTGGAGCACTTACTCTAGTTTCTTTGCTAACATCTGTGAGCACCCTATCTTAGCCAATTTTTACTAGTAAGAACTAGAAGGAAAGTCATGTGTCTCAAAGAACAGAGGACTTTAGTGTCTGTTACTTACATCACCCTCATTCTTGACCACTGTTCTTTCTTGTCCATTTCAGATGATGCCATTTTGCCTTGTCCTCACCCTTTCTGGAAACAAGGCAGTCTTACGGTTTGGGAGTTTTGCAGGTAACAGCAATCAGAGCAGTGGGCCACAGTCAGATGCACTCTTCACTTTAGTGGCCATGCTACGACAGGCTCTCTTAACATGCCTGTGCAGCGAGTCTTTTTCGGCTTTCTTCCCTCCTTGCCTTGCCAGCAATGCTGACGTTCTCCCTAGCTCCCCATTCAATGTCTTTCTGAATCTCATGTCTCCTTCTTCCTTTTTCACTTTAAGTTGCCATAAGTTCTAGTATTTCTGCCTGTTTCCCAAACTGCCAATACTATTTCCTTTATGGGGATTGTGGTCCTGAAGACCAGGTGGCAAACCACAGCCTCAGGATGTTGGCACAGTGTTGCCCTCACAGCAGAACAGGGCCCTCCTGTGGGCTTGTTTCTTTTTCCCTTGACAGTCTTCGTACCACTGCCTGCCTTCCCCTTGCTCCTGGATGTCAGAGCATCCTGAAAGACTGTGGGAAATTCTCTTCCTGTGGCTTAGTGTTCTTTTCCCTCCAGAAACACGTAACATACTGGACTCTGGAAGGAATGCCCTCTTCCTTTGGCCACCCAACATTATTGCCCTCAGAGGGGCTTGAATACGAGAATGCGCACTGTGTCACCTATGACAAAGCGGGCAGAGAGTAGCAACAGAGAAGATGACAGGAAGCACAGAGCTGGGTGCTGAGTGTCCATTCGGGGCAGAACTTAAACTATTGGTCTCACCGACCCCTCCCCGAGTATCCTGAAAAGAAGCTGCTTCCTTCCAAGCATCAGGAAAGACCTTTCTAGGAAATAATACGAGCTCTGGGAAACTCACATGTCTTTTAAAAAAAATCTCTAAAGGAAAATGACTTTTTAGCGGTAGGGTCAATGGGAATGTCAAACTACAATTAGCATTTGCAGTTTACACCATAAATCGTCAGGCCGTTTCCCTTATTCTTATGTGACCAAAAGGTGTATAGTTTTCTTAGTCATCTATAAGCACTTTTGTATAAGAAGGATGATAACCCTTCTTTCTAATTTTGAAAACACTGTTCCCAGTTTCTACATCCCTTCTATTTTGACTCTTTCTTATATAAGTTTTAATTTCAAAAAATGAAATTAACTCTGTGTGTCTCTGATTCTGTGTCTCTGATTGTGCCTTCTCTTGGGCTCTTTTCCTTCTATAGTTTTGTCTTTTCCAGCTTCTATATGATAGTTTTGTTTTACCTTATTGTATTTTGTTTCGCTGTATTTTATCTCTTAGAAGCCTGTTCTTTTCTAATGAGAGACAAAGGGAATGGATCTGGAACGGAGGGAAGGTGGGGAGGAACTGGGACGAATACCAGGGAAAAAACATATCAGGATATATTATGTGAGAAATGAATCTATTTTCAATAAAAGGAAAATCCATATTAAAAATTCTGTTTCTGCAAAGCTTTTTCCTATTCAGGGCTCCTCTAAGGGCTGACTGCCTCTTGTGTCACTTTGCATATGGCCAGAGCAGTAGTCTTTGGAGAAGAATGCGTTGTCTCTAAAATTTAAAAAGAATAAACCTAACTAAGGAGGTCTTCTTTCCTTGCAGTAGACGTTAGTAGCAGTGATATATCCTTTGTTCTGATAGACATGTCTGGGCACAATACTCATTGCTGGATTCCTAAAAGGCTCACTGAAAAACCTGGCCTGTTTTTAAAGGTTTATTACCTAGAGTCCCCATAGCATGTGTTTTAACAAAATCTGAGCAGAAGTGCCACCTGTTCAATATTCTGTCCTCAGTATAGCACATTAGTGTGAGAGTGTGTACATGCAATGCATACACAACCCAGAACTCTTCAGGCTGTCTTGTGACACAGGGTGAACATTACCACACTCCAGTCAAATGAATACACTCTATTCTATGTGAATGAAAACTATTTCTGGCTGAATGGAAGGAACATATTTACCAAATCAATGGACATGTATCTGTATCTTTAGTAATCGGTTCTGTTCTTCTCTAGTAATGAAACCCTGTCTAGCACAGCATAGATGATCTTGGTTATTACGTGATTGAGTTTGCTGTGTGTACTGATATTCCTCAGAATCTACGCAATATCTACAGTGCCACAATGGTAACTAGACTTATAATGATATATAACTATTATGGTTTATCTATAAAGCATCCGCCAACAAAAGGCTCATGTGTGAAGATATGGTTCCCTGTTGGTGGATTCAGTCATTGAGAGCTGATTGGATCACAAGGGTCCTGACCTACTCAATGGTGTATTTGTAATTAAACAGCATTATTGGGAGGTGATGGAAACTTTCAGTGGTAAGGCCTGGTTGGAGGAGGTAGATGACTTGGAATATGTACTTAAGCCTGTGTCTTGTCCTCAGACCTTTCTGTTTCTCTGCATCCTGTGAGTTCCCTCCTCTACCCCACATTCCTACCACCATGCTATTCTGCTTTGTCTCAGACCCGAAGCCATGGATCCTGCTGATCTTGGGCTAACACTCCAAAGCTGTGAGCCAAAACAAATCATTCTTCCATTTAGCCGAGTTGATTGACTGTGAAAAGATGACAAATGCAGGAAGCATAAACCCACACCTCTGGGCATTGTATTGGCTAAACTACTATCTGCCATCACCCCGGATATAAGAATTGTTCATAACTTATCATCACAGCCAGCTGAAGAGATTACTCTCCTTGTCTCATTGCATGGGCAAAAGATCCAACTGAAGCTAAGCCAGTGTCTTGGTTAGGGCTTTATTGCTGTGAAGATGCACCATGTCCATGAGAACCCTTATAAAGGAAAACATTTAATTGGGGCTGGCTTACAGTTAAGAGGCTCAGTCCAATATGGTCATGGCAGGAAGCATGGTAACCCACAGGCAGACATGATACTGGAGAGGAGGCTGATAGTTCTACATCTGGATCTGCAGGCAGCATGAACAGAATGAGACACACTTCCCAAAAGGCCACACCTACTCCAACAAGGTCCCACATCCTAATAGTGCCGTTCACTGTGGTCCTATGGGGGACATTTTTATTCAAACCACCACACCCAGTATGGAAAAGTAAGTAAATTCCAGTGCTACAACTCAGGGCACAAGCACCGGGTGGATTCCTGGAGCTGGTAAACTCACTTTAGCCAGAGCCTTACTTATTTAATCCCCGGGTGTCTTACCCCCACCTCCTACCCCTGCCTTCAGGGCTGTAGTGATACTTTGGTGCTCTAAGTATCAATGTCAAAGATTAGGAATAAATGTTTGATTAGTCCCATTTAAGCAGCAGCAATTGCATGAGTGTTTAATGTTCATAGACCCTTATGGGGGGAAAGGACTGAAGAAATCTTTACACTCAATGGGTTCCAGACCTGACCCATCCCAGGTCTGCATATTAAAAAAGACATGACATTCCACTAAACTATTGCTCTTAATCTCTGTCCCTTTGATCTCTGTTCCTTTCTTATCAGTCTCATAGAGGTTTCCAGCCTGTTCGCTATTTCACTTAGGAGTCTTATATTAATAATAGCTGTCTCTTCTGTTACTTCTCCCCAAGACCCAGAACAATCCCTAAGACTTTGATGTTAGAGTAGCTTCTGGGATTCTGTGCCACCATCTGGCATCAGTTATTGGAGGCCAGAAAGCACCATTGCTAATAGCTCGACAAGCTCCCTCAATGATGCTGACCCACATTTCAGGGTCCCAGATGTCATCCATGGTTCACAGACCTACCTTGGCTGAGTACTTAAAGATCACTGGGTTATCACTCAGGTTGCTAAATCCTGAACTTATTACTCATCTATGTTGCTTTCGAAATGCAGGAGATGAGGCCCTCTCCAGAAGCTTCCAAATAGCCACTGCGGCTTTCAAGCCAACTCTGTTAGCTGCCTCGGTTTCTCCACATCGTCTATAGAACAATCTCCCCTGTCTTTATTCTTCTCAAAATTTTCAGATGCCTGGATTCCCACACTTCTAAGAGCTCTTTCCTCCGCTTAGGGCACATGATCAAATTAACACCAGTGAAAGCTTTGGCGATTACGCTGTCATCTTCTGCTAAGTAACCATGATCCACATTCTACTTAGTAATGGCTCTTCACTGCCAATAGCACAGTGCTTTGGTCTCCATGTAATTCCAGTTTTACCACCAACATTCTCCAGCTGCCAGCTATGCCAGCTTAGGTCACCCAGAAGCAGACAGAATTAGATGTGCAAGAGATTTTCTAGGGGAAATGCTCCTGTAAGAGAAGGGAGAAAAGACACAGCAGGGGTGAGCCGAGGAAGCCACCAGGCAGGTCTGACATTTACAGGCAGAATAGCCTGTATGCCAGGCTCCTGAAGGAGAAGCCAGTCATAAGAAGGACCTCAGGGCACTGAAGTGTCAAGAGATCATGGTAGGGGTGATGGGGACCTAGAGAACTAAGACTGTCCATCAGAAATGCCAAGTATTGAGCAGCTATAGGCTGGCTTTGCCACCCTTGTTGTGCCTAGTCATGACTGGGATCGGTAGTCACTGACAGCCAGGATGTCTAATGAACTCTAAGGCTGACCCTAAGGTTATAAGTGGGAGGTTGTCTGTCTACTGCCTTCTGTCCACTATCATGGTGCTTTGTTAAAGGACATCCCTGAGCACGGCACTTCCATGACAACTACAAGAAACAATAAGGGAGCATTTGTAGTTAATAATGATAACCCAGAATTTACAATTAAATTCTCAATGCTCCATCCAGAAACCAGAAGAAAAGCTGGGATAGTCATATGTATGTGAAAACTAATAATGCAGAGAACATAGCATTTTAATAAGCAAAGAACGGAGGGAGACAAAATATAATTTAATTTTAATCTCTGATATAGAAAGAATATCTTAAGCATACAAACAAAAAGAAATAAAGTTTGCATGATCATAATATTCACAAAGGGAAAATATTTCTCTTAGTGAAGAAAATGCCTTAAACAATATTAAGAGGAAAATTAGAAAAAAATTGAAAAATTAATGCACTTGCTTTTAATATCCTTACATAAAGGAGTTTTATTAAAAAATCACACACAAGGCATTCTCCAAATCATTGTTGATTCTTTCTAGTTTGAATTGCACAGTACAACACTTCATTTCAAAATTTTGCGCTCCATTTCAGAAATAGTTTAGCTTGGAAAGGTACAGTGAGGCACCTTTGTCCAAAAGTAGTCATTCTATGACTATTTCCCTGATTTGTTTTCTTTCTGCTCTCCTCTCTAAATGTACTACAGTGGGCTTCTCATGACATCCTCCTTAAACATCACATGAAACCAAATGATTGCATCTGTCTCACGTGGAGCAGAACCTAGATGTTCCCAGGCCCATCTCTCCATGATTAAGAGCAAATTCTAAGTTTTTCCCATAGACACTCTTGACCAAATCTTAGTGGTTTTCTCTGCTCACCACAGTATGATAGGCCTTTCTGGTTAGGTTTTTACTATACAGAGAAAAAACTTTCTGTCCCCCTGCATCTCCTAGCCATTAATGCCTAAATTTGCAATCCTGGTGAACCAAACAAAGCAGCCATATGCCAGATACTGGCCAGAGAATATGTGTTTACACTTTGACATCTATTCTGATAGCTTAATTTTGAGACTTACTACTTCTATCTTAATTTACTTATTTCTATTACTCAGTAATGCTGTGATTTATTTTTCTCTTATGTGTTGTGAACATTGCGTTTAGTTCTTTTCTACTGCCTTGAGTCTTCCAGACACTTCTGCCGCGCCAAGGGTTGCCTTTCTCTGGTTCCTCACGGTTCTTCTGCTATCTGAGCAGAGCTGTGAATCAAAGCAGACATATTAGGGAACAAAATTTCAAATTGCAGTGGTTCTCATCATTTCACACATGAAGCAAGTGCATACTTAGTTTCTGGAGAGACTCTAGCCTTGAAAATATCCGTGGAGTCATACGGTGAAATCAGAAATGTGTCTCCGAAGGACTGGCATGCCTCAGGAGTCTCAGCATGCTGGGTGTCTTTAAAATGCCAGCGGGGTGGCATGAGGTCAGCAGAGACTGGGAATGTGTGCCTGAGCCAACCCCTGACCTCCACGCTCTGCTTTCAAGGACAAAACATTTTGCTAGGTATTTATTGTTAAACGGGCACAGATTCTGATGGTTCCAAAAGTAAAAAAGCACTAAGGAGAAATAACACAAAGTTTCCTTTTTCCTCACCTGTGCAGTTCTTGTGATTTCTACATTCCAGCTCCACGTAGCCCCATCTACTAGCTGTGTTCTTGTAAATTTGTTTCGTATACTACCAGAAAATTGCTATTTTTTCCTTTTTAAAATAGTAGACTTTTGAACTTTTTCTCGCCTAAAAATATTCCTTTGTGTCTTTCACTCAAGGTGTTGTCTTTCCATTGTGTGTGTGTGTGTGTGTGTGTGAGAGAGAGAGAGAGAGACGCAGACAGACAGACAGAGAGACAGAGAGACAGAGACAGAGACAGAGACAGAGACAGACAGAGACAGAGGGAGAGAGAGAGAGAGAGAGAGAGAGAGAGAGAGAGAGAGAGAGAGAGAACGCATGTCAAAGGAAAACTCTCAGATGCCATCTACCTTGGATTTTTTGAGATGAGATCATTCAGTGGCCTGGTGGGATTCGCAGGCCAGTTTTCTACAGATCTGCCTGTCTGCCTCCATCTCACTATCATTTACATTCACGTGTCACTATCCAACTTTTTGTGTTGGTTCTTGGGACTGAACTCAAGTCCTCACTACAGAGAGACAGATACTTTAGGTCTTGAACCATCCTCCATGGCCACCTGTATTGTTTTATTATCATTGCATAGTATGGATGTGAGTCATTGGCACTGGTGACATACCGTCACCATCTTTACTTATTGATGTCAGTTCTAACCAAATAATATTAAAACCAGTACTGCACAAATAGCTTTCCTTACATTTCATTTTCCACTAATAAGTGTATCTGTGTAAGATAAATTATCAGATGTGGAAATTACCAAGTCTTAGGGAATATGGATTTTTAGTTTTATTCTGGGAGATTGAACTCTTAATGACCCCGGGAATGTACACCTCCAATAACAGTGCACCATTGGTCTCTCCCAGGACCATAGCTTTTTCTTAACACACTGCATTGTTACCTCATACTCTGTTACATATTTAAAGAGCATCAATATTTCTCTTCATGTGAATAATTTGCTTCTATCGCTTGCACTCTGTCTTAGTTCATAAGGCTGCTATAGCAAAAAGGCTATAGATAAAAAAGTTAATAAGCTATCCAGTCTAAAATCCACAACCCCAGAGAAGCTAGGAAACAAGGAGGAAGCTAAGAGAGAAACATCGCCCCTGTGAAGGGGAAAAGGACAAGATCTGCTGAGTACATTGGGAGCGTGGGGAGAGGGGGAGGTAAGAGAAAGAGGAGAGGAGGAGGGAGAAGGAGATCATGAGGGATCAGGAAGAGTGAGTCGAGGGTATAATAGACAAAGAGAGAAAGAACAGAGATACCTTAAAAGAGGGAGCCATTATAGGTTTAAAGAGAAATCTGGCACTAGAGAAATGTCCAGGAATCCACAAGGATGACCCCCAACTAAGAATCTAAGCAATAGTGGAGAGGCTACCTTAAATGCCCTTCCCTGTAATGAAATTGATGACTACCTTAAATGTTATCCTAGAGCTTTCATCCAGTAGCTAATGGAAGCAGAAGCAGACATCCATAGCTAAGCACTGAGCCAAACTTCGGAATCCAGTTGTAGAGAGGGAGGAGAGATGAGCAAAGGGGTCAAGACCAGGCTGGGGAAACCCACAGAAACAGCTGACCTGAGCAAGGGGGAGCTCATGGACCCCAGACTGACAGCTTTTTAAAAAATCCATAAGCAAGAAATTTATTCCTATCACTTATGGAGTCTGGGATGTCTAAGATCAAGACATTGGCAGACATGAGGTCCTCATGCCTGTCTCAGAGATAGCAGTGTCCTCCCTGTATCTTTGCCTGGTGGAGCAGGCAAGGCAAGTTTCCAAGGTCTCTCTTGTAAGGCTGCAAACCCCACACATGAGGGACCCTTGCCCATGTCCTTATCACTCCACAAAGGTCCCACCTTCTTACACCAATGCTTTGCAGGTAGATACTTTTTTGCAGGTAGATCTTTGCAGGTAGATGCTTTTCAGTAGATACATTGTCGTGTGGGATGTACAGGCATCTAGACCTAAGTACTTGTTTATTCTTACACAAATCTTAATAATCTTTCATGTAATTGGGAGATTAACTCATTATCAGTGACATAAAATATACTTTTTCTCAGTCTACCTTTTATTTCTTGCTTTATTCTGCAAGAAAGGATTTTGTTCAAAGAATAGATTGTGTCAATCTGCCATCTAAAAACTTTTGCATTTGAATATTTTTGAATAAATGGAATTTCCCATTCTTCTTTAACAAAGGAAGGTAATAAAGGAAAACTGACAGTCATTTAGACCTGTGGAGTGTGTGCTAGGAATCCAATTTAATTTTGTTTCAGATGACCACTCTGTTGCCAGAACTAGTTTTTAAGTAGTCAATCATTTCTATAAGTGTCTTCTTGCTTATAATATGTACCTAGACCACTATGTATGAAGCAATATTTTCATATTGTATCAACTCATATTGTGTAATAACTTCCCACAGTTTTAAGTACAGAGGCTTCCAGTTTCCTTATCTCACCACATACTATAAAATGTTTCTGTTACTGGTAAAAGTAATCTTCTACACTTTTCTTTTTTAAAAAAGGACATTTGTTCAACAATGTTCATAGCAGCATTATTTGTAAGAGCCAGAACCTGGAAACAAACTAGATGTCCCTCAACTAAAGAATGGATAAGGAAAATGTGGTGCATTTACACAATGGAGTACTAATCAGTGGAATAAAAAAATAGATGACCTAGTGAAATTTTCAGGCAAATGGATGGAACTAGGAAAAAAACACTCAGAAAGAAAAAGGGGTATGTAATCAATCATAAGTGGATATTGGATGTTTAAAAAAAAAAGGATAACCAAAATAAAATCCAAAGCTACAGAGAAGCTGGGTAACAAGGAGGACCCTAAGAGAGACACATGAATTACCCTTGGAAGAAAAATTAGAAGTTATCTACAAGGCAAAGTGGGGGCAGGGGAGAGGGTGCTAAGGGGGAGGGGAGGGGAATGAGAATAGGAGGAAACGAGATGGCCTAGATGGGGAAGGATACAGTGGAAGAGTAATGAAAGAGACATCTTAATAGAGAGAGGCACTGTGGGCTAAGAGAGAAATCTGGTGCTATGGTAACTCCCAAGAATCCACAAGGAGGACCCAACTAAAACTCCTAGCAATGGTAGAGAGGATGCCTGAACTGGCCTACTCCTATAACCAGATTGATGAATACCCCAACTATCACCATAGAGCCCTCATCTAATAATTGATGGAACCAGACACAGAGATCCACTACCAAGAACCAGATCAAACTCCAGGAATCCAGGCAAAGAGAGGAAGGAGGGAACACATGAGCAAGGGAGGTCAAGATCATAGTGGAGAAATCTACAGAGACAGCTGAACCAAGTTCATGGAAACTCATGGACTCTAGACCTACAACTGTGGAGACTCCAGAGGACCTAATTTGGCCCTCCATATGTGGGAGACAGTTGTGAAGCTTGAACTATCAGAGGGGTCCCTGGTAGTAGCACCATGACACAAACCTGGTACATGAGCTAGTTTGTTGGAGCCCATTCCTTACGGTGAGTTGCCATGCTCAGATGCAGTAGGACCATGATATAATCCCAGTACATGAGCTAGCATGTTGGGGCCCATTCCCTATGGTGGGATGCCATGCTCAGTCTTAATGCATGAGAGAGGGGCCTGGTCCTGCCACATCCTATTGTACCAGACTATGTTGACTCCTCATGAGAGCCCTTATCTGTGAGGAGGAGTGGACTAGGGGTCAGCTGGGGGGGGAGGAGATGATGGAGGGTGGGAAGAGGAGTGGGAGGAAGAACTGTGGTTGGAATGTAAAATGAAATAAAAAAATAAAATAATGGAAGAAAAAAGTGAGAAGCCTACTAACAATTTTTGCACTTGTTTTTCCCAATTAAATTCAAAGTTAGTTTGTCTACTTCCAAAATATTGTAGTCATATATGTGTATGCATATATGTACATATACAAATATATCCAAATCACTTCTAGAGATAATAGGCCTTTTTATTTATGCAAGTCTCTTTTGTGGTAGGCACAGTGGCATTTTGAAATTTCTACTTACATAACATTTTTCGAGGTCAATTCATTATTAGATGTTTTTCCTGCTCTTGTTTGTTCACTGATTTGGTTTGGTTTGGACTGCCATTTTAAGCGAGGACTTTTCCACCATATCTTTTAACTAGTAATTTTATGTGTGTGTGTGTACATATATATATATATATATATATATATACATATATGGTGTTATCTTTATATTGAATATGCCATTGTACTATACAGTTTTAAAATAATAAGTTTCTATTCATTTGTAATTGTTTAGTTGACTCTCTTCGATGCTGACATTTTTCCTCATCCTTATACTCATAGTTCAGCCTGATCTTTGTCTTTGCTTGTACTTTCTGCCCCTCATGCCTCTGCTTTGTCAGATTGTTGCGTTACTTCTGTTGTCTCCGTGGCTCACATGGAATCACCCGGGGTCAGAACATCTCTGCTATATCGCTGCTTTTTCCTCTCACAGCATGAATCCTGCTAAGCAAACGCCTATCTGGGTTCTATCTCAGAGTACTGGGTTCTGTTCGATGAAATGAAAGCGAAGATCGCTGTTGCTTTTCAGCGTCAATGGAGATGACCATTTCATGTTCAGCTCTACGTTAATTGATGTATTGAATCATAGGCTTTATGGTGTTAAATTGGATTTGCATCTGGCCATTTACATATCTCCTTTGGAGAAATATCTTTCAGGTTTCCTATTTGCAACTGGGTGACTGGGCCTTGTTGTTGCTGAGTTGGAGCAGTTCTTTGCACAAAGTGCACATCTCTTATCAGATAAAGGACTTGCAAATATTTTCCCCATTCTTCAGACTTTCTTCTCATTTCCTTGATGGTGGCTTTGATATGTGAATCTCAACATAGAAATTTTTTCTATATTCCTGAGTTTATAGTTTTAAGTTTATAGTTTTAAGCCTTTGATACATTTTGAATTATTATTCTAATTTTATCTGCACATATGTGACAGGTTTCATAGACATTTTCACTCAACTATATCTCTACTTTGGCTGAATTTATCCCACATTCTTCCCTTTTTTGCCTCTCCCCTCCCATTATTCCCCCAGATTCATTTCCAGCATCACATCCTATATGCATATGTGATTTAAAGTGTCTGTATACAATTCAGGATCTACAAATAAGAAAAACATGTAATATTTGTCTTTTTGAGTCTTTGCTTAATATGACAACTTTCATTTACTTCCATTCTCTTGCAAATGACATGATTTTGTTCTTTATGACTGAACAAACACGTCTATAGGTACATACCATGTTTCTTTACTCATTAATCTGTAATTTTTCCCCAAATATGGTATAGAATCTAATCTCATTCTTCTCTTTCCCCAACCCCCGGCCTCCTTTTTCCATTTGGAAGACAGATACCACGTTCTCTACCTCTGAACTAAATTCCTGGCCATTTTACATTTTTGTTTTTTGAGGCAAAGTCTTGCTCAATTACCCAAGATGCCCTCAAACTCATGATCTCCCTGCCTCAGCCTTCCAGGTGCCTGGACCCGCATGTTTGATTGCAGCAAAGTAGCCTCTAACCACCTTGTTTGCTTGTGGCTATCTTATCTTCCTAACATCATCTGATAGGGGCTTTCTTTCACCACAGAATGGCTTTGGAAACCTTTCAAAAAAAACCCAGTAGATAAGAGGAAGAGGGCCAGAGTGGATAGGGGTAAGCAAAAATAGTGTGTGGGTATGAGGGGGTAGGATCAAAGTGCATTATATAAACTCAGCCAATGTCATAAGGAGGCCAATCGTTTTGTATAAAAATATACAGTAACTAAGAAAATCAGATGGTTACCTAGAGTGTATTTAGATATGAAATTAGAACTTTAGATGTATCTGGATGACTTTAAAACATTGACAGGCCAGTGCTGAGGATGTGCTACAGCTTAGTTGGCATATTGCTTGCCTAGCACGCCCAGACTCTGGCTTTTATTCCAAACACCAAATAAACCAGGTGTTGGTGCACACCTGTACTCCTAGCACTGGGGGAGCAGAGGCAGAGGGTCAGAAGATTAGGGTCATCTTTGCCTACATAACAAGTTTAAGACCAGCCTGGGGCACATAAGACTGTTTTAAAAAACAAGAACATCTGTCCTGTGACTATAATTTTTTTAAACCCATTTACCTTAACAGTAATTTCTGGTAAGACAGTACTTACTTCTGCCATCTGCTATGCATGCTAAAGTTTTTTGGTTCCTCATTTCCTCATTCTTGCCTTTTGTGTTTAGATGGTTTTTTTTTTTTCAGTGAACAGTTTGAGGACCTTCCTTGTATATACCTTCTACACACAGAGACACACATAGAGACATCCGTACCCCTATCCCCCCACACTCCCACACAACACATAACACACACCCAACACACACATGCATAAATCACCCACACACATGTGCATGTACACACACTTCTCTCTTCTGTGTATTTTTTTTCTATGCTGGAGATTAAACTCAAGCCTTCACAGGTGCTAGAAAAGCAGTTTACCAGTAACTTTCCAGTCTTTAAGTTCAAGCTGATACTAACTCATGTCTCTGCTTTCTTTTATGCTGTTGATGTCATTATTTAAATTTGTATACACTATAAACATGTGGTGCTACTTTTGTCATCAACTTGATTGGATTTGGAATAAACCAAGAAAGATGCTTCTGATGTGTGTCTGTGAGGATACTTCCAAGAATGTTTAAGAAAGGAGAGAATGGCCACCCTGAATACGGACTCCTTCATGCCTAGACCAGATAAAAAAGACATATTGATCAGAGAGCCAGCAGTCACTCCTTTTCCTGACTGTGTCTGCAATGTGACCAGCCTCCTTGTCGTACTACCAGAAACACTTCCCTGCCACGATGAACCCTATCCTCAAACCTTGAATTACTCTGCCTTCCTTAACAGGCTTTTGTCAGGTATTTCCTCATAGCAATGAGTAAAGTAACTGACACGGTTCTCCACAGTTTGCATTAGTCATTTATCTTTCCAATCATTTACCTGTAAGTCTTTGTCTACGAGTCAAAATTACAAAGCCCTGGCTTTCATATTTACACATCACAAAAGAACTGGCTTTTATATTAACCCATGGATTCACCCTCATTGAGGACAATGCTTCACAGGGCGTCAGGTTCCGGTTGTCTGTCTTCACCCGAAGGACTCTCTCTTGTATCTCTCATCAGTCAGGTCTAATGATATTTGAACTCCCTCAGCTTTTATTTTTCTGGAACTGTCTTAATTTCTTTGCCTTGTTTAATAGGTAGTTTTGTCAGGCGCACTTTGAATTGACAGGCTTTTTTTCAAGTTTGAACAATTATAAAGAAAATTTCAGAGAAGACTTACATTTCTTGGATCTGTTGTTCAGTTGAGACCTCAACTTTGAAGGGTGTCTCTAGTGAGAACTCGGCAATAAATAGATTACATGGCTCCTTTTAACCAGAGTTCTCCCGTATGTTCTCCATGCCTCTGCTACCTAACTGAGGTGTCTTCAGGACAAATCCCGTCCCTTTCTGTTCATTTTACATTGGGGCATAAGAGACGGAAAATTCTTATAGATACAGTATGGCTCTTCAAAGGGAGACACAGCCAAGAAGACCTATCTGAACCTAGCGTAGAGTATGAGATTCTATAGTTGAAGACTCTTGCCATGTTTGTGAAAGAGTTTGGGGGTCTTCTCACAGACTTGTTTATTTGTATGTGGGAAGAATTAATACTTGAGATCAATACATTGTCTGTAATGTGACCACACCATTCAATAGCATTCCTATAGTTACAGTCTGCCCTACAGTCAGATTTAGGGCTCAGCTAATTGATTTTATTGGTCTGATACAAACAAACGTCACCAAGAGTGCTTTGAGAGATGTATTCTGTGCACATTTTATCTATTTCCATCTCTACCTCTCTATGAGAACACATCCTGCCAGCCTAATCCACAGAGGAGGAAGAAATCAAGTGTCCCCAGCATCTCAGCTGAGGCCATTCTGTATCTGCCAATGTATTCACTAGTCAGTCAACACAAGGCATATGAAGAATTTCAGCTGATATCAGAAACATCTTCTAAATAAATATAACCTAAATAGATGGCTCACAAAGAGTTTTTAAAAGTTATTCAAATCCACTGAAGTTTCAGAGTGGCTTTTTACACATCAGAAATGTAGCAGCAGATAGCTGTGTACCCATGAAAAAATGAGCTACATGCTGTAATCTGTTTGAAGGGTACCCCACAACCTGCTTAGTTTTGGATTTTAAGTACTAGGAATTTCTCACAAAGTGGACTGTACAAGCTTGTGAGTCATTCTGATGTAATGAGTGGACATGCTGGATTTGATGTCTTGTTAGGAAAGCTATTAAGGGTATAATCCACGGCTATCCTCTATCAAGATGAGGCACCAGTTTGTGTTGTTACCTCTCAGTAGGAATAGCATGCACAATAAATGAAAAATTCTCTCTTAATAGCCACAATGGTCTGTGAGTTCTCCGTCTCAACACTCAAATATCTTAACACAAAAAGGGTAGCAATTTTAATTCATTTCTAATTTCCATAAGTTTCAAATATCATAAATGATCAATTACCAGAGGTAAACTGGGTTATAGCCCTTATTTACTTTTCCAATGTGTTTATTGCTCTTGACGCATCCTGTGTTACACATTCACCTGAGAAACACCCTGGATTTCACTATCTTTATCTACAGTGGAACCTTTGAACCCTGTGCATTGTCTGACCCAGGCATTACCACAGCTTGCTAATGTTTGACCATCTCTTGTAGGCCATAAAACTTGCTTCAGAACACGAACAAAAATTTGGCAGATGACACTGAAAACTCTCAAGATGGCACACGTACCATGTTCTTTTCCCTAGAAAGTGATGGTATTTGTGACAAGAGATAAAAATGCTGAAAAATAATCGTGTGTTTATCCGTCATGCCTTCACCAACACAGTAAAAGAACCAAAAAAGGCATTCACAAACTAAGTCCACGACTTTGGAAACTATCTTGAGTCTCCTTTCCTTACTTTCACACTTCATAGTTTAACAGAAACTCCAAGCAATTCCATGTTCAAACTATTTCTCAAAGGCAAACATGTCTATTCCTTCAGCATACTCAGCCCCAAACAGCTGATTGTCTGCCCATGCATTAACTTCTTGCTCTTTCTCTCAGTAGTCACATTTTAGTTACAATGTTTTTTTAACTACTTTTTTATGACTTGGTGTATGTATGTGTGTATGTGTGTATGTATGCATGTATGTATGAGTGTGCCATGTGGAGGTCAGAGAAGAACTTTCAGCAAATGATTCCCGCCTTCTATTATGTGGGTGCCAGAGATCTAATTCAGGTCTTCAGGCCCAAGGGCAGGTCCTTTCTCCGGCAGAGTCATGGTGGCAGCCACCAACACTTTTATCTTTAAGAATTTATCTCTGAGATAAGTTCAGAGTTGCAAAAACTTTAAATATAGTAAACAATCCGGATATACTCAGATTTATCAACTGTGGATGGTTTACCACACTGGCTTTCTCATTTCTGTACACACATTCATTCACCTGTAGTTTAGTTCGTAAGGTAGCTGAGGATAAGTTGCAGACATGATTTCACTTTGCCTCTAAATCCTTTAGTGCAAATCCTTTAAGAAGAAAACCCAAATATTCTATCATCTCTGCTTAGGCATCAAAACCAGGGATTTAGTTTTGATAGAATTCCATTATCTGATAGGTCAACCTTATTTTTATTCTATAAATTGCCCCAATAAGGTACCTTTTCTGATGCAGAATTCGGGTGGAGATCACATATTATACTTGTGACTTGTCTCCATTATCTTCAGTAATCTAGAGTTCCTCGGACTTAGACTCTGTGAGCTTGGTAGTTTTGAAGGCTAAAACTGGTTATTGTATTGCATGCCTCTAAGTTTACTATTATATTTCCCCTTGTTTAGTCTCAGGCAGGCATTTTTGGCATACAATTCCACAGTGCCTTCACTGTTTCACTGGGCAGAATCTGAGAAACATCTATTTTAACCAACTGTTCAATGTTAAGAAACATGATACATTTGCCTCTCGATGGTGCATGTTGAAAATAGTTGTTCACACTCACAACAGTTAAATAAGGAAGCAACCCTCATGCTCACATGGAAAGAAAAAAGAGAGAAAGGAAGGAAGGAAGGAAGATTGATTGATCTATTAGAACAAGTAGCAGGAATGAATATTATTTTTCTCAATCCACCTCTGCATGGTTTAGAATATAAAATGGTATTGTTTGTATTATCTAGGGGCACAGGGATGGGTTAATTTTTTCCACTGATTAAAGAATTAAAAGGCAAGAAGACTTGGAAAGTCAAGCAAAACTTAAGTTTCTTCAGAAAGGCCAAAATCAAATTTAAGAAATGCCCTAGGGCAGGCAAGCTGTAAATCTTAGTAGCTTCCCAGAGGAAGAAAACAGAGAGGGGAGGGGGTAAGGTTGGGCTGCCAGAATTAAGGCAGCATAGAGGTCAGCTACCTGGGGGACAAAGAGCCACATGGTCAGGAGGAGGTCTTTAGAAGGAGGATAAGGAACCTCCTCTCCAAATACTTAGGCTCTGGCCATCACCAGAAAGAAACAGAACAAAAAAGGAGAACAAAGAGGACTTTGGGAGCCAGGACCCAGAAAGGTGGAGGGACCCAGCCAAACCCTACGGAAGCCGCTCTCAGAGACTGTGCTGGGGGTGGAATTTGGGGAAGGGAAAGAACATTAACTTATTAAAGGGATAATTTTTCCGTCCATCTCTCCAGCATGGCTTAAGGAGAGCCAGCTTCCCTGGAGGGTGATCCTCGGGTGATTGACAGGTCCAACTGGGTTAACATTTTTAATGTTTGATAGCTTGGAATATTAAGTTTCTACGCAGGCCACGGATCTCATCCTCTTGACCAGAAAGAATTAGTTTTCTTTAAGAGGCCTTTATTGGTGCTGTGTTATTACCTTTTTGAAAGCATCCACCAACTGTGTGCATCCTGTTCTCTTGGAGAAATAAAATAACACTCCTCGGCTGAACAGCACCTGGGAAACGTTCACACAGAGAACGGGCTTTCATGGGCTCCCACTGTTTCAACAACTACCTTGCCATCGCTTGCCACTCACGGCGCAAGTCCTGATCTCTTTTCTGAACTTTAAATTTAAATGTCCACTTGCCTGCTGTTCGTGGTTTTCTCAAAAGAACCTTACATTCGCGTGCAAGAGACAGAGCTCGTTTATTTTCTCGGCCCCACTTACCGTCCCGCAGTACTTCTCAGAACTGGCCCCTTCCTGTTCCATAACGCATTTCCCAAAATGCAGCTGCTGTCCTTTACTTTGTAAGTAGCTCTTGAATCCTCTACCCTCTCATAGCCAAAGCTATTATTCCCTCAATTGTATGTCTAATAGACCTAACTGCTCTATCCACACCTACTGTGCCCACGGCTCAGCACACTACTGCTAGATTACTTGTATAGGAATGAAAAAAAAATGACATCATCGCCTTTTAGTCTTGAAATTTTCCAGTTTTTATTTTTCTGCCTCCAAATTCCCATAAAACTCAGCCCTAGAGACCTCTTGGGTCTGCCCAACACCTCACCACCATCCCTTCCTTGTTCTTTGCACTAGTAACACCAGAGTCTCTGACAGAGCCCAATGGCAGCTCACTCACTGGCGTGTCTTTCGCTTAAAGGGCACAGATTAGATATGGACACCTGTGTGCTTCAGATGTGTTTTGCTTCTTTTCATCATGAAGTTCTACAGGCCTTTTGATGTCACCATGAACTTCTTCATGGGAGCAGCTCTGTCCTTGGTGAGCAGATGAGGAGACCCTAAGATAAGCGTGTCTCACAGAAGCAGCTACTTTCACACACAGCTGTCCACGCGGTTGCACTTTGGTCCTTATGTGTGTGATTACTTGGTTAGCATTTGCCTTTCCTACTAGAACATAAACACCATGAGGAGTGGTGCTGTCTATCCAGGGTCACCGTTGTCTCCTTAGAATGCTGACTGACTCAGATTAACTTGTTGGCCATTTAGAACTAATAAGCAAATGGTAAGAAGCTGTCACGTGCACACTCATCTTAGGTTCCTGGTTTTTTGAAGACATTTTTATCCACCCGCCCCATTAGGAGAGTCAAACATGATCTTGATAGTTTAAATCATGGACTGTGGGTCTCTAGGATCACATGGCTTCTTCTTGCTATCGCTGTACTTAAAGGTATTGGCTGAGATACTATTTCTAATTATTATCTTAGTCCAAACTCAGCCTTAATACATTTGCATAGACTTGTTGCAGATGTGCAAGCTTTTTATTTAATTAACTTTTTTCCATTTATTTTGCATACTGACCACCATTTTCCCACCCTCTCCCCTCCCAGCCCCTCCTCTTGACTCCCAACTACCCCTGTCTTCATCCATGCAGATTCCCTGTTGGTCCAGAGCCCATGTGCTACCATGAGCTCAGGTCATCTCTCTCTGTGGTTTCCTCCATCATGACCTTGACTCCCCTGGCTCGTACAATCCCTCCTCCTTTTCTTCAGGAAGACTCCTGGAATTCAGCCTAGTGCTTGGCTGTGGATCTCTGCATCTGCTTCCATCAGTTACTGGATAAAGGCTCTCTGATGACAATTAGGGTAGTCACCAAGCAGATATGAAATTTTAATGAACCTTCTAACCTTCTGTTTTGGTGTGTCTAGTTTTCTTAGTGCATGTGGTATTTCCAACTATTGTTAATGTAAGAAGGTTCCTCAAAGACAATTAGTGATTATATTTGGGAAGACAGAAGACACATACTGTCTGGGGACATCTAAACTCTAAATTCAAATTTAATTAAATCTCCACAAATGCAGAACACTACAGTTTTTGGACAGGCCTTATTGTAGCCAACTGAGAAGGTATTTTAAATTTATTTTTTGGAACTCCAAATCCACTATGAAAACATTTCCTCACTGCAAGGATGAATAGGGGGACCTGCAACATATGGCAAAATGCTTATTTAAAAACAAAAAACAAAAAAACAAACCACCCAAAATAAGGATCATTAGGGTATTAGTAACTAAAAAGAAACTTGTGGACTCCTCCAGTCAAGGTGTGACATCAGAGGGAAGACTGCTGTTTCAAGTGGAATTTTAGAGATTAAGACTGTCAACAGTGTGTAAGACTTTGGACAATGGTCAGTACAAAGATCAATGTTATCTCCGGCTGCATTTTCCAAACCCCTCCATATTTTTTACAAATGAGTAATTGTACTGGCTCCCAATCCACAATTCTCTGCTGATTATACCTTATCCAAGCCGCACTCACTCTGTGAGCAGAACACTTTGATTTCAGCAGCAGGATCATCAGTTTAAGCCAGCTTCTGTGCCACAGCCCACCCTCTGAAGCCTAGACATTCTCTCCTCGGCCTGTGAGCCTAACACAACATGCTTTCAACCTCCGGCTGGCCACTCCCGAGGGCCAGCGAGAAGCAGCACTCTGGTTGTCCTGGAAGTAGAGACCTATCTTTAAGGAATAAAACAGCCTAGCATATTACTGAGTCCTTGCAATCCTGGTCCTTGAGAAGCTGAGGCAAGAGGGTTGGGAGAGCCAGGCTATCTACATTGGAAGATGTTGTATCCAGTTTAAGAAATAAAGAAACAGAAACCAAGACACGCCCATATACTAAGTCCTAGAAAGAACTGAGGAGAGCATGGAGGTGATCCAACGACAAGCTGGAGTAGTCCCTCGATATGGAAGATAATTTGTCATACACAATAAAGAGGGGGAACACTTTGAATTTGGAAATGGTATTTATATATTATTTGGGTGACATCTGACTATTTACCAGGTAACCCAGAAATTGGCCCAGAAATAGAGAAACAAAATGTTTTCCAGCTAGTCTATCCCTTGGTAAAGCTGAAGCTTCTGTGACTACACCCATATTGGTCCTTGGCTCCTAGCTTCTCAGTTTAGTCACCTTAAAAAGATAGATCTTCCCCAAATCTGAGAGGGCTCTCATTGACTTGTGTCACATGACCAGCTCATGGATTCCGAGGAACGAAATACTGTGACTCAGTAGGATCAAATGTTCCCTCCCAGCTAATCCCTGGAATGGAGGCAGAGTCAATGTGGAATATTTATCAGAAGGAGCAGTGCTTCCCCAAATGAACAGGTATGTTTTCTCTGACAGCAATGAAATCTGGTAGCAGAAAAAAAGTACATGTCAATTAACAGCTAACCCTAAACACTATTGCAACCATCTTAATACCCAAAGTTGCAAGATTTGGAAATTAATGGTCCAAAGTAAAACAATGAGTTATGTGGAAAATATTACATGAACCTTATCTTTACTACAACTTAGCTCTGATTAATGCTGAATTTCTAAAAGTCTCCTGTAAGAATACATTATTTGAAAAGGCCAGTAGCAGATATCCATGATAACCCAACAGTGTTGGAGTCATGAAACCGAACAAAATTGGATGAGGAAAATGCTAAGCCTGGAACACGAAATTTCCCATAGTGGACACTACAGCCCTACTAGCAACTATTCTCTCTCTCTGTGAGGAGCAGCATCTGACTTGCAAACATCCAATTACAAAGCCAAGTGTACACCCTGGGCTACCCTACATAAATGGGCATGCTCTATTCAATATCAAAAAACACTATGTTCACTCTATAGCACTCTATGAAATGCAACATGAAGCAACAGGCTCTGCAGTCCACAGGAGTTGAAGTATTAGTTAAATGGATTGCTCACTTGGAACACAATTTATGAATTCATAAGAAGCACTTAATAAAAATCCTGTTGAATGGCCCTGCTCCTAGAGACTAATAGATTTCTACTACACAGGAGGCAATAACATACAGTTTTGAAGAAAATTTTACTGCACATTAGGCTTCATTAATATTTATTTTAAAGATCACTTTTTATTGTAACAAATATAAAGTCATTGGTGTCTTATAAATTTTCAAAATGCTTAAGTACAAAATAAAACATTAGTAAATGAAAAGATATGCCGTGGTATTTGGTATGTGCTTAACGCAGTCAACATGCATAAGTGATGTCAGAAAAGCTCATGCATTATTGGAAGAGAAAGGGAATGAGACGCAAATGCTGTGTTGCTGATTATAAACTCATGGCTTCAGTCAGTTTTCTTTCTTCAGGGATACCATTTACCTAGAACCAAGATGACAATGCAAGTGTGAGTTATGCAGGATATAGCACATCTAGATTTCGAACACAGGAAATTATTACAAGAAAGTCTCTATTTTAAAATGTACACAATGTTTATATTATATTGTTACTAAAATTTCTAGTCAATGTAAAAAATGGTGAGTTTTGTTATACCTCCATACATGTATATGTTGGATACTGTTTTTGTATGTTCCTTTTCTTCCTTCAGGTTCTCGTCACACTACCCATCCCCTTCCTTGCCCCCAACAGACTTCTACTCTCATGTTGCATATAGGACGGACAGATAGACAGATGACAGACAGACAGACAGACACACACACACACACACCATACATACACATATGAAAACCTAGATTGCAAGGATAACTTTCCTATCATCTTAATTTAAAATAATTATAGAGCATTATCTTTATTTGTTTGATTTGAAAGGAAGGAACAAAGGAACGAAGGAAGGAGAGAGAGAAGGAAGGAAGAGATTAATTCTGAATTAGCACCCCTTTTCCTGAACCAGGCTGCAATGTTTTATTTTTCCCAAGCTACAGCCTGAAAATTTCTCCCACAATAAACAAGCAGAATGAGGTTAATTGCGGGATGTATGGCCGCACCTTTTAGTGGTGGTTTAAAAAAATACCATGTGCATCGGGAGGGCAGAGAGAATGAGAGGGCCCGAAAGACCGCGAAGCCTACTGTTTTGGACCTGGTTAAAAAGGCAGTGCTATTGTCTGCATTTAACTACTTTATTATCCCAGCCAGTGCTCCAGCCCAGCAGTACAGCGTCACCAGCTCACTGGCTAAACTTCTGATGAGAATTCAAAAGAAAACAACTAACTGCATGAAACAGGCTGCAGATCTTCTTTCAGCTGATAAAGCCCATATCTGCAGCTACATATAAAATTGCAACTTGAGTACCTCAGTCACCTTTGTAAAGAAAAAGCCTGTCACTGTTTCATAACAATCATGCACAGATCAGCCCCTCCATGCCGTGCTAGGACAAGCAGGGGAAAGGAACAGAACAGCTCAACTGTACCCATGAAAATACCCAATCAGCCCCAAATCCATGCTCTTGCAGATGGAACAGAAGAAATTGGAAGCTGGGAAAAGCAACATTTTTCATGTAAATGAACAGAATGAAAATAAAGGATATAACTGTCCCTTAGCTCCGTCCACAGGAGCCTAGCTCCACTTAGTTTTAAATACATGAGAGGCAGAAGCAACAGTCTCTCATAGTTACACAAAATGTTAGCGTGGTCTCTTCTCCATGACACTCAGACCCATCCTGAGGCTTACCGAGGAAAACAACAAAACGCTCGAGAGGAGACAGTGTCCTCTAAGTCAGTGACACAAGGCAATGTGTGGAAACACACGAGAAAACAAATGGGTAGAAGGGCAGTCCTAACAAGGAGGACAAACTCTTTTCAAACGCAACCAAAATGCCTGCTCCCCGAACCTTTTTAGAAAAATAATTTTGAAAACGAGGTTGACAAAAGTCACCTGCAGGGAAGCCTTTTCTTATCACATGCACCCCGCTCCAAGTGCTCCTTCTATCAGGGAAAGGGAAAGTGCCCCAGTATTGAGCACAGCACCCCAACATACTAAACAAGTACCATCATCTACTGCCACTGTCCCCAACAGCACCTATTCAAGATGTCTATTCTCTCTCCTTTAGGCACAGGCATAAACAAAAACCGAGATTTTTACAAGTCTCAAAAAAATTTACAAATTTTCTAGATATTATCTGACTTCTACTCATTCATTGCATGACTCAAATAAGCAAGGATCAGAAACAGACATCTCAGGAGAGACCGACCTCAGTGGTTAGAGAGGAAGGTACTGTAATCATTTTTGTTACAGTCATGTTCGTTTCAATTTTTTACTCCCTCGAAAGACAGGCATGGAATCAGTAGAGCTAAAGAATGGGAGAATTTTCCTCTTTCAGTGACTCATATTTATAACGGTTTGTTTCTTCATCAGTCTCCTGAATGTTTACAGAACAGTACCACCCATCAATATATTGAACAGTCTGCTTGAATCACATTAGCATTTAATTAAAACAAGCAATCAAAACTGTAGGAACAATTCTGACAAACATCAACTTATAATTAAAATATGATTAAAAAAACCTTTATAATACTTGCCTCAAATCTTTGAAAAGTTGTCAAACGAAAATCTCCTTAAATCCCCGAAAGCAGTAAGAGAGGATAATTCTGAATGAAAACATCCAGCACATTTCTAGACGGGGCTGACATTTTTTTCTTTTTCTTTTTCTTTCTTTCTTTCTTTTTTTTTTTTTTTTTGAGAATCACTTAATGGCTTTCCTACCACAAAGCCACTATTCATACTTAGAATTCCACACTCAACTTACATTTTTAGAACTTCTCTTGCTTTTCCAAAAGAGGGACAAAAGCATTACTGGTTTCCTGGCAATTAGAACTAGGAATCAACTACTAATTAGGAGACAATTGCGAATAAGTGAGGGGTGAGTGAAAATAATTGGCTGTGGAAAGTTTTTAGGGACTCTTGAAAGAAATAAACTTCAAGACAGCAAGTTTTGGGGGAAACATACAGCCCCAGGGAGAATTGTCTACCATCTTGTTGTCACTGGTCATGTCGTAACAGCCTTTTTAAAACGGCTTTAAAACCAGGCCAACCATTTCTCATTGATCACCCTGAAGGCTCAGTGATTAGTCACAATGGCTTCCCTTTGTGAGAGTCAGTTTCAGCTTACTCACTTACTGAGACAAATCCTGGACCCATCCAAGCTAAAAACCTTTTATAGCAAGAAGAATAGTGAACACCCCCCTCCCCATGTAGAAAGGGACCTGAATTCAGCCGTCCTTAATTAGACTGGACCTCCATGGTTGTTACTGCTTTAAGATCATTTTCCCTTTGTCATTCTGATGCCAATTTATGCAATAATCTAAGCTACTATTATGAAGTTCCAAGTCTAATTAGGGAATTACACAACTGTTTTGCCTTCCTTGATGAAGACAAAAGTGTCATCAATTATATAGTATATGATTATCTTTTAATATATTAGTTTCATTCATAAACATCAAATTAGCGTTTTAGTACTCACCTGTAGTCTGCTGTTGCGGAATCTGAGTCTGGTGTGGCAAGTTCCTAGAAGCAATTAACATTATTGAGTAAAATTCTGTTTTCAGACTTGTAAAGGGAGAACGAGTCACATTAAGATAGAAACATGTGGAGAGACAGGACCCAAATGATGTTCTCAGCTCCTCTTTCCAGCGCTGAAGTCCGAGGAAGATAAACAGCAGTCCCTAATACTGTCCATGAAATTCTCACCACAGTATACTAAACTCCCTCACAAGTCTGACATAGGGTTTTTGTTTTGCTTTGTTTTTTTCACTTGTTACAAGAGGAAATAGCCTTAGAGTTCCGAGGTCACAACTAAAAACAGTGGATAAAGATGTAAACAGTGATCCCAGCAGCTGAATTACTGATCTGTATAGTTTCAAACTGGGTCTAGATCATAGTATATACTTAAGCACACATATGTGGGTATATGTATATACACATATGATCATCACTGGCACGTTGTAACAGCTTTTAAAGCATATCACAACCTTTATTCAATATCCCAAATGTGTGTTCTTTGATCTTCATATATATATGTACCCTACACAAGAACCCCACCTGTTTGAAACAAAACCTATTTGAGAAAACTCAATGAGCCTGCAGTTGTCTTTACAAATTCAATTCTAAGTTTATTACATCAGATATACATTACTTACAAAAAGTGTGTCTGTGTGAATTTGTGTCTCTGTATGTGTACCATGGCATGGGCACGGCAACTTGCAGATATCAGTTTCTCCTTCCACAATATGGGTCACAAGGATTGAATTCAGGCCATTTATGTTTGGCAGTAGGTACTTTTAGACACTGAATCATCTCATTGGCTCTTTTTTTTTTAAAAAAACACATACATACATACATTGCATAGAGCAGATACATTTTACTCTTATGAGAAAAGATTCCATATGAATGTATTAAGTGTTGAAGTACTATTTTAATTAAAAACAACATCTTAGGAACCATGTCTTTGGGGTCTGGGAGATGGCTCAGTAAATTAATCACTTGCTGGACACGCCCAAAGATCAGAATTCAGATTCCCAGCATCCACATAAATGCCAGGTGGGTGTCAGATTACACATAACTCCAACACTAGGGAGACAGAAACAAGGGGTTAGCAGGTCCTGGCTTCAACCGAGAGACTCAGCTTCAGTGAATATGTTAGGGAGTTCTCAGGAAGATTCCTGAATTCAACCTTGAGTATCCACATGTACGTGCATTCTTCATGCACCCACATTGTGAACATGCACATACACGTACCACACACAGATACATGCAGAAATCAAAAACAAATAGGACCTCTTCTACTCGTTTTCACTCTCTAAGCAACCCTAAATTAAATGATAATTAGGCCATTTAGTATGCATTCAGTTGTGTGCTGACTGCCATTATATTCCTCTGCATATGCTATTTTGTTGGCCCAAATTGCCTTATTAGTAAGAATCATCCTATTTTGTTAATAACTCTAAGAGGAAAGAAACATGCAAAAAAAGTTAATGAATATATGCAGAAGTGAGATACTCACAAAGACTTGGGTATTATGCACGTATTTATTAACACGTAGATGTATAAATTCTATGTCAAATTTTAATATTGTTATTAGTTCATGAAAATACACAATTTAGGTTGTAGGTGGAATAAAGCCCAGAGTCAACCTGTTCTATGCTGTAAGGACTCTCCAAGCTTTTTGTTTCTTTTGAGCAGGGCAATTCCTTTAAGCTGAAACCACACACAGAACTCTGATGTACCAAAGATGAACGAAGCAAGCCTGCCTGCTTTGCATCCTTTGCCTCACACAGAGCCCTAAAATGTGTCTAGTAACCAAGAGTTTGAAAACCCACTGATCCGAGTCATTTCTACAAGCCACTTCTTATATTCCAAATAAAGGGGCTGGGGAAATGGCTTAGTGGGCCAAGTATTTGCCACAAAAGCACAGAACCAGAGTTCAGAACCCCAGAACCCTATATAAATTGTGGGGTTAGTATGTCAGTCCCCCTATAGTCCAGGACCTGGGCGCAGAGGTAAGAAATCAGGAATGTGTGAAGCAAATGGGCCAGCCATGATCAACAGGTTTCCCAACATTAAGCACCAAGTTCCAAGGAGCACCCTGCCTCAACCTAAGTTTGCTAGCAATTAAAAAGAGATGTCCCAGTCAGATGGTGGTGGCATGATAATTCCAGCACTCTGGAGGCAGAGGCAGGTGATTATCTGTGAGTTTGCGCTCGCGCACGCATGCACGCACACGCACACGCACACACACACACACACACACACACACGGCACACAATAAAAATAAGCATAAATAATGATGGAAGTGAAGATAGCACCTGCTAGCTGAATACTGTTTAAAGTTTCCAATGTTTTGTTACTTTATTTAACAGGTTCTTACTTGCTATGCAGATCAGGCTAACCTCTTCATCATAGACATCCACCTGCCTCAGCTGAGTGCTGGGATTAAAGAAGCATGCTTAGCCTAAACTCATAATCTCTACTGAATGCCTTTGAGTGATTAAAAAAATCAAGTCCCACTTAAAATACATTGTTAAGAAAATAACAAAATCCATTCTCACTCAAGTTGAGGAAATTATTTGATAACTTGCCCCAATGACCACATCCTCTATTAGTTTTGAGCTATACTTATGCTCATATGGTTTAGGGAATATTTCTTTTGGTTTGTTCTTTCAGAAGTTCACACAACGTATTTATATTGGTTTTGGTCACAAAGTTAGAAGGATTTAGAAACCATGAAGAGATGAGCTATGCACTTAACGATGGAAGAGTCGAGACCTCTATTACACAAGTAAAAATGAAATTACGTGGGTCCTTGGGATGAGGGGTAGACGAACTTCATTTCAGGTCCTCAGGCATAACTGACATGGATGTCTTCTACATCTGAAACTGCTCTACACTTTCCCTACATTCTGAACACACTTCCTCATTCTGCATTAGCTCCAGGCATACCTAGTCTATTGACAAATTAAACCAACACTCTTTGACAAAATTCACAGAGGAAAGAGGGGAAACCCCAGAGCATAAGTGTTCTGACATGGACAATGCTTAGTCAAAGACAGCCATTTCCAAAAGCTGTAGATGAAGGGTACCCTAAATTTAAATCAGTGTTTAGAGAAGGCCACTGTTACTCCATACCCTTGTTGGGCCTCATGGTGCATTCTTCATTGAAACATTGTTCAAAGCCAGTGTTCAAAGTCAATCCATGCCTGTTATTTCCTGAACTTTTTCTTTGGCTACACTGTGAAACTCACAATCACAGTAGTCTTGGATGGATGATGAAAAATTGTTGGTTAAAATATATATACCAGCAATATGAAAAGGTACATTAGAGTCATTTGTATACCTGAATTAGTCTGGGGGTTTCAAACAACCAACACTGCATCTGAATGAATGATGTACACTGTCCCCGAGGCTGTAGATAAAACTTGAGATGAATTATATAGAAAGGACCCACATGTGCAAATAACAACAAAAACGTTAAGCTACGTGGACATTCATACCTGTGTGTGAGCATGTAGGAAACTGAGGTAAGGGGATCATGGATTAGAGTCCACTCTGGGATATGCAGCAAATGCTGGCCCACCTTGGTCTCTATGAAGTCATGTGTGCCAACTAGGGTAGGGCGGTGCTCATAAAAGCGCAGCAGCAGGCATGCTGAATAATATACCTACAACCGTCTGCACTGGGGCTGTAATGAAGAGAAAGACGTGGGGGATGTGGGAACATGTCCATCTTTGCTGAGCACAGACCACTAAAAGCAATTAGACAAGGAGAGCAGGGCTGACTTCAAACAGAGCACCTACAGTCCTTCAAAGAAAGGACCCTTATGAAGTCCTAAGACTATTTAGAGTAATTAAGTTATTAATGGACTTATGGAAAGGTTATAATATGTAAACTGCAGCATTATATAGAAAGCTAAGAAAAACTGTAATTCTCTAAATTATTAGCATTAATTATTTCCTAATTGTATTGCCATTAATTGCCTGCATCTAAATAGGAAATTGTACAAATTAGTAATTGCCCAAGCTTCATTCTTTAAGAATGCAAAGGTAATAATTTGCAAATTAGTAAATAAGTGATTTGGGGGAGAGCACAATTACTCGTTATTTGTATAACTGTTTCAAGGTAATTTACATTGTTGGCTATCCTGTAGAGTAATTCTATGACTAAGGTGGATGATTATCAACCAATTATTTTGCTACTTGCTTGAAGACTCAAAAAACAAAGTGATTTGCATAAATGCACAGAACCTATACCAGAATTGAAAGAAAAAGGCCTTCCGTGTATGGAACATCTTTTAAAATAATATGGAGACATTTAGCAACAAGCAACGGTTTATATTATTTGGGAAATTTGCCAATTACCTCAGCAAAACTGATATTGTCAATACCTTCATTGTTTCCTTCTGAAAATGATGGCTTGGACCTACAAGTCCTTTTGCTGAGAAATCAGGAACTTTGAAGAAGATAGAAAGGAATGCCACACAGGTATGGTTTTAAATGTGAAACCTTCATTTTAATTAAAATCAACCCTGTATTCTATATAAAATATAAAAGAGGAGGGCTCCTCCAGGCAACTTTTTCCAGTTTTCCTCTTTGCTTGTTTAAGTCCAGAAACAAACTCATCACAGCTTTGATCTGTTGCATCAGGAATCAACAGGACCCAAATTCACCAAGAAACAATGAGTCCATCACTTTTATTAGCATATACTTAAGAATAAAAGAAAAATTTTAAACAAATGCTCTTCAGGGGTTGATGGCTCTTTTGAAGAGGAGCACCATGGTCCTGGTCTATGGAAACAGTGAGTTTCAACTCACAGTTAATTTTCATTAAAACTTGACTTTTTATATATGGAATTTTACCTTGAAAAGTTGGTTTTAATGCTCACTGAAGAGAAAACAAATGGAAAACACTCAAATAAAAGCTAAAACTAGGCCGGGCGGAGGTGGCGCACACCTTTAATCCCAGCACTCGGGAGGCAGAGGCAGGCGGATCTCTGTGAGTTCGAGGCCGGGATGGACCGATAGCCTCCAAAACAATACAGAGAAACCCTGTCTCGTAAAAACCAAAAAAAAAAAAAAAAAAAGCTAAAACTAGTTTACTATCTTTAATTATAAGACTTAATTGCACTCCTACAATTGTTGATTTGCAAAAAGATTTGAGCATAGCCCACCTCCTGTTTGAGGGACACTCAATCATCCTTGAATAGAGATTAGGTTTAGTGCAATGAATGAGGACAATTTCCACACAGTCAGTTAAAAATGCTCCAGGAAAACGTCTGGGGCACTTTCCTGTGTTGTCCATTACTAAGGGGTCCTCTGTGAAGATGCTTCACCTAGAAAATGTCAAGGACTATGGAGAATGTTAAAACAAGAATGAGGAAGTAGATCATTCCCCTGAAGGGAAACATAGCTCCTAGCTCTGTGTTCAGAACACAACAGAGTTTCTCTAGAAAATTCAATATTTGGGACCCTCCAGTCAACGCCTGCTTCTCAAGGCATAAAACAATATATTGACTGCATTTCCTAAACTATTCTTATTCCTTTGTTTATTTTAGTTTTTCAAGGTTCAGCATTTTTCTCTTTCATTTAGTCACTATTTTCAAGTCACTACCAATCACTTCTCCACAGCACTTCCTTCAAGCAGTTGAAGAATTTGATAGAAAGTCCAAATGTTCAACTGCATATATTCACAAACGACCTAAACATTAGAGATAAAATCCAATACTATTTCATACTTCCAAACATGTCCTTCAGGGGAACTTCATAAAGAAATTGTCTTTGAAAACTTTAGGTGGAAGAGTTTATGTGTCATCTATACTCTAACTGCACCCCATTAGGATGGCCCGAGAGGCTTTGTAATTCTCACACAGCCGTGGTCCTGCTCTTATGATATGTACTTCTACCAGGAAAGACTTGACTTAGGGCTTGAGCTCTGCATTGGAAAAGCTCCAAGAGATTCTGAGCACCATGGTATGGAGATAGTGTTAGATTGATTGTCTACAACTTAAGGACATAAAATTCTATGACTCAGAACTTAATCTTATAGCTATAAAGAGTATCTTCTACAGTTTTGATTAAGACTCTAGTTAAACACATCACCTCAATTTCCATGATTCTTTGGGTCAAGGTAACTCACATTTAATAATTATTTTAGAATGTGACTTCCAGAAATGAATTGTATTAAGGAAACTGCTTATAGTAAGGGGGGGCATCATTAGAAATTTATGCACTGAGAGACAGTGACAAGGGGAGGAAGAGGTAATCCTGACTAGGTAGAGAGATAGGAACCATCCTCAGAACACTTAACTAGTACTTCTCCACACCACCAAGGCAGTCACACAGGTCTAAGAAACAACCCAGCGCACAGGGCACTAATGTGACTACTCTGTCCTTAATAAAATGTAGAAGAGAAAAAGGACATGACTGGAAAACTAGTAAAATCTAAAACATGTCTTCAGTCTAGGAGATAGCAAAGCACCATTGTTAAGAACCTCACCGTGGTCATGGTGTTAATGAGAGAAACTGACTGAAAGTAACTGCAGACTCTCCATCATCTTTGCAACTTCCTTGTACCTCAAAGATTGTCCCAAACTTATATATATATATATATATATGTATATATATATGTATATATATATATATATCATGAGCAAATACATTAGATCAAATTAAATTGATCTTCCCTATCTACACCATGTGAAAATTTCACCACATGATCATATCATCTCAGCAACTTGAAAAGTGAAAAGACTTGCACCCTTTTCTGAGCATCTGAGTCTACTGCTTTTCTTCCTCTTTTAATGCCCCGTGCATGTAAGCTGGTTCTGAGATACCTTTGAGGTCAATGACCACACAAAGTAGATATGAGAATCGGCAAATACTCTAATCTCTACACTGACTTCATTTATCTTTGTCTATTGTTGTTGTCTTAAATTTGTCACATACAAATGATGATGCTCATTTTTTTAACTGGATAATTTATGGTTTTAGCCTGGAGCCATGTGAAGTATTGCGCCAAAAAAAGAAAAAACTTTCTATGTAAGTGACAACAGTGGCAGCCTTTAGTTACACCGCTGCTGTGAGCTCTCTATGTCTCACAAGTGGACTGACTTGTTTAAAAGACCAAATTATTTTCCATGCAGCCTTGACGGAAATCTTTGAATATTTCCCAGTCTTACTTATAAGTTCACGCAAGTGTTTAGCCATATTACTTTGCCTGACTATTTCTGCTATCAAACCTGAGGAGTAAACATGAAATCCTGCAGCCGATCCAATTCCTTACACCGCTATGCTTGAATGTGGAAGGCTGAAATGCTGGCCCTTTCACAAAGGGCTAAGGAGCAAACACAAACACAAGGCAGCAGCCGAGCACACACCTGGCTATGGGGACCATACACTGCTCAAATAAGTACCTCATCTTCACCGTGAAAATTCAGCTCCATCCAAAGGACCAAAATATTTATTCATCTACTTAATGCTAAAAGAAAAAGCTTTTTTAAAAAAAAGAATCAATGATTTTCAGTTAAAGTGTAAAAGTTGAATTTTTGTAATAAAAAAGTGTTGATGAATCTAACACAATAAATTTTCTATTATCAGGCATAGTTAGAAAATGAGGTTAATCACATATTCTGGCTTATAGGGAGTTACCATAGAGACCGTGCACATATTATCCATTTCCGAGAATAAAAGAAAGCTAATATACACTCAACATTGAAACGACACCGAATGTAATTTAATTTTCCTCTGATGAGTCAGGCGCACTTGATGATCCCACAGTGCCTCAGAACAATCACTGTGAACATCATCAATTATCTATGGACCCTATTTATATAGAAGTGCTAGTTAATGGAGCTTTTCCATTAGCAGAGATGGTAATAACACAAAGGTTTTCTGGACTTCAAAACACATACATACTGAAATTGTTGCAAGTTCAGTGTAATAACCTATTGTATTTGCAAAGAGCTGATCGGCATAATGGTGGTCTTGACAGGTTCTGAAAAGACCTGACAGACACAGATGCTTATGAACTAGACAAGAATTTTTTTGTTTTGTTTATATATCAGTAGCAACAGCATAAAATCCTGGTACAAGAAAATCAAAATTTTCAAGGAAATATTTGTTATTCTCAACATATAACTTTAAAAGTGGCAGAAGCCTTTCCCTTCTCATTTAGAATTCACTAATACTAGCCAAACTGCATGATTCATACCCATGTTCTTAAACTCACCACAACAAGTAACTACTGTTGTATTTTAAAGCGGTATAGCATTGTGATGTTGTCAATAGAAACATTTCCAGACCTATGCTCTCTGGAGACACTCTGACCATTCTGCACAGATTCAAGAAGTATCTAGTGAGATAGCTCAGCACATAAAGGTACTTGCTACAAAGGCTAATGACCTGAGTTAGATCCCTAGGACCCACATGGTAAAAAGAATCAACGCCTATAAGTTGTCCCTACCCACTCCATGAGACCTATGGCATGCAGCTCTCCCCAAAATAATAAAGTTAAAAAAAATCAACAAAACAAAACAACGTAAAACAAACACAAATCTGGCTTTCAAGAATACATAATGACTTTATGGTTTGAGTACTATGAACACTTCTTTGGCCCTCTATACAATGTAAGAAACAGTACTTAAGTATTAAATATGATTCTCAATTTGCCTATAAAAAACTGCATAGATGGATAAGCTGTGAATTATTACAATAGTCTTAAAACTACTGATTATTTTATCAGTCCCTAATTCTAACCTTAGATTAGCCTATAACAATGGGCCACTAATCTTTATAAAGAGAACATAAGCATATATACATTCTCTACATTAAAATTAAATACTGTGAAGCCTACTTATGCATATCACTAGTATTTATTTCCAAAATCCTAAATTCAAATGCATGCAAAGGTTGACCACCATCGAAGGGATTGAATCACACAGCCTTAGCTTATACAACCAACCCTAAGTAGATGTTAGAAATTTGTGACAATATTTACAATTATGTTATATTTTCAGAGGGTTTGTGGTAAATGCATGGAGCCAAGCTGTTTACACTGTTTTGCATGATTATTGTTTGATCTTATTTAGCAATACATTTTACATAATGATAAATAAGCACTTTCAATGGAAAAAATGTTTGTGTCTCAGATAAAGTTTTAAACAGTTTTTATTTTTACATCAGTGTGTGTGTGTGTGTGTGTGTGTGTGTGTGTGTGAAGGAGTAAGGGACAGAAGGACACAGATATTTTTCTGCATATCCATATAATTTACTTTAAAAATAGGAACAAATACAAAAATACAATTGCAGCTTCTAATTCTTAGGGCAAAACAATTTAGCCCATTCTAATATAACGTGAAAAAGAAAAAAAGAGCTACATTCTAAAAGAATAAATGGCAGATTCAGCTACCACTTCATATATCAAGATCTAGTTTCTAAGCTATAAAATCCCTCCCCTGCTTCCCCCACACCTATTCTTTAACGACCCCGCCTGGCTTCCCGACCATTGTCTTGGAAGCATGAGAGATTAGCTATAACTAAATGTATGTTCATGTGAACATGGCTTCCAGCACTTAGGAAGCAGGAGCAGAACCACAAGTTCAAGGCCAGCCTGGGCTACATAAAAAACCCTGCCTTAAAAAAAAAAAACAAAAGCAAAAACACAAAACCAAACAAAAATAGCTATATGTCAAAGCCCAAACCAATTTGCTTGTTTGGATGTACACACACACACACACACACACACACACACACACACACACACACACAGAGAGAGAGAGAGAGAGAGAGATCTCTTATACAGAAAAAATAGTTTAAATAGTTTAAACTGAAGGCTTATGGTAGTTAGAAGAAATATCAAACCCATCACCTCTTAGGAATAATGCTTTAGTCTATGCCTGTCTTTTTTTAATGAGCTCATCTTAGGACAAACATATAGATTGTTTTCAGTGTCAATATCTCATATGTTAATGTTGACGCATTTTTATTACTCAAGAAAGGCATCTGGAAAATGATTCTCTTACATTTTAGTCAGGGCAAGTCATATTTTGGTACGGTGTCCTCCAATAATAAAGTAACAAAACCAGTAACAGCTGAACGCCACGGTTTTGACAGATACTAGTAAAATACCCATGCATGTTGGCAACTGTGCCTCCATATGGATACTTACTGCTGTGTTTGCATCAACGGCATGTTGGTGCTGTCGTAGTTGTCCGTGTGCAGGGGAGGTATAATTTCCCCAGTTACAGGGTGAAACACGGGGAGGGTAGACAAAGGCCATGCAATTTCTCTGTTTTTGGACATGTCTCGAAGCTCCTTGGTAGATTTCTGAATAGAACTGTGATGGACAAGTTGGATACTACATAAAAGAAGAAATAAAACAACACATATTTAAAATGATGTACTAGCCAAATGAGTACCAATTTGAAAAAGACACTTTTTTAAAAAGTAAGAAATTATTGCTTTGAGGTATTCTATAAACTAGCTCAGAAAAACTTACATCTCACATACCTATGTAAGTCTCAAGTTGAACTCAGCTATGAAGCACTGTGTTAATATTCCAGCCCAAGTCACCAACTAGTTAACTATTTATTCTCTATGATTAAGATAAAACTATGATAGCTTTTATTTTATTGCTTTTGGTGGGGGCATTTATAAATACTTACAGGAGTTTCATTTTATGGAAGGTTATGCCTATACATTCAGGAAAACATGTATGAAGGGCCTTGTTATCTGTCCTGTGGTTTACGGAAATGCAGGTTGGGAAATCACATAATATAAATGACATGTTAATATACTAACTCTGAAATAGTTTAGGTTTAATTTTTAGCTAGGTTACCTTAGATTTTGAGCCCTTTTTGTTTTTAGTGTCTACCCATCCTACATCTCTCTATTTAGAAAGCAGCTTTCAAGTTTGTGAGGTCATCTATGAATGACGGTGAAGGAAAGGAAAGCATGAGACACACGTACAGAGCATGAATGGAAACTGAGAAGTGACCAAAACGATGATAAAGAAAATAACAGGAAAGAAGACACTTACTCTGGGGTTTGCATGTTTCTCTTTTCCCTAGAAACAAAACAAAATTTATGAATTAAATAATAGCATTGATATTCGGAACATTAAGACTATATGCTCATGGGACCTTGTGTGATGTGGGAATGTTCAAGTCGTGACTCAAATGCAACCAGGCAACATTTGCCACCAGGGTGACAATATGACTAGGATGATACACATGCGGTGATGGAACACTGTTGAGAAGCACACAGAAAATGGAAAAATGGAGATTAAGAATCAAGCTCTTGATTGAAATAAACTCTGTGACATAATGAAATCAGGCTACATGAAGAATGGAGAATCTGTTACTCGCTGCTTTATGAGTTTCTGAGTCTTTGCTTTGTTACCCTGACTTCCAAGTAATCTCGGGAGATTATCTTAATTGACATAGATGTCCTGAAAGTACTAACTATTCATGAAGGGAAGACTCATTACTCAAATGATACCTTATTTTCATTAATTTACTCCTGGTTTTTTTTAAATATATTTTAAACATTTAGATTGTGTCACCCTGTTTGACAGCAGAATGACTCCAAGAAAAATTCTGACCATCACTTTTCATCACTCTGACTAAGACAATTTATTTATTTAAATGCAATTACCATGTCAATAGACTCCTGTCTGGGCTCACTCAAGATAGCTTGCATAACCACCGTGTCTAGCTTCAATTATTCTTGGTACTGTTTTTCCATCATGAATTTATATCTAGCCTTAATCATTTCTGAATAAAACAATTTTGGCCCCTAATTTAGTTTGCTAGACTCACAACTACTTTAATTCATTTTAAAGGAATAAAGTACTGCTGTTTGACTTGAACCGAATTTCAATTCATTTACAGTGTTTTTATGAACTAGAGGCAACTTTGCTTTTAATGGAATCGTCTCTGCTGTTGTCTTAACAGGCTTGCCGATTCTTGATTAGTGTTTGAAAGTACTCACACTCCTTCCCGTCGGCAGCACATGATGTAAGCGAGGATTAGGAAAAGCACCAGTGCCACTGCTGAGGGCACAGCCAGTGTAATGAGGAAATCCGTGTAATAGTCCCTGCTTTTCAAAGACTCAGAAGGAGGCTTGTACTCCCCACCATCAGGCAAGATCCCCTCACCACGAACCACTTCCTGATAGGTGGACACTTGCTTGGTTTTATCAACCTGATACAAAAGAAGACAATTACCCATCAAATTAATAGTTACAGACATGAGATTTTAAGATCGAGACATACCAAAACAGTCTTTGACAAATGAACTTTAAAAGCTAATTTATCTTGACTTGTTGTTCCTTATTGGAGCCAGGGAAAGTACAAATGGAAGCAGTAGTAACCACCTTATCACAGCCTATTTTCCTACCCTTCTTGCAACAGAAACACATGCATACATGTATGCATGATATGTGTGTGCATGTATTTGCTTGCGTTTTGCAAAGCAGAAGTCCTTAATACCATGATAATTACATTTCTGGTGACCAGCTTCTAGTGAAAATGTTAACAAACTGGCTGATAAACCAGTACACGGGGATGGTTTGTAAGGTTACTGGAATAAGAAATAGAAAACACAACACACTACAGTCTTTCTTCTATTTGGCTGATGTTAATTTCAGGAAAAAAAAAAAGAGCAGAAGCGAGACCACACAGCCCCGATGGTGGAGTATTACTGCAGTCTGTTCCAGGATCGCAGCACGCATGCACTCTGAACTGTGGACACTCGCCTCACATCTACAGATCTGCCTTCGTTTGCTACATGTAATTCTGCTGAGGTCTTTACTGAAGGGAATTAAAAAGTATTCATGCGAAATTTGTTTCCTTTGATGATTTAAAAAACATGTGGGAGAACTATTGTTGGCCTTATTCAGCACCCTCTGTTGGAAAACGATGTTACTCTTTATGGCACGCTAGCCGAGCCTTCAATACCTGCAGAGGCATCCGTGCATCATCTCCGTCCAAATAACAGTGAAGTAACTCAATTTCCTGGCTTTCCATTCTTAGTATTGGGAAACTGGTTGTCCAACAAAACCATATGCTTTTTTGTTTTTAAATTTAGGTACTGATTTTACCATTTAAAATACTTTTTATGTTTGCAGTAAGACTATGTCATTTATCTTTATCTTATTTTATTTTTAGGAAGAATATAGCTTCAGCTAGTCTGGAACAGGTTGGCCTCAAACTCACAAGAGTATTAGGATTACAGGCATGCACCACCACACACAGCCCAATGACTCTTTTATTAAGCCTCCTTAAATATTAAAAAGTATTTAAGAAGTATTTTTGTGGAATGATGTGGCATATAAATAAATACATATACATGCAAAATTAAACGGAAAATTCCCAACCTTTTCAGTTATAAAAGCCTTGCTCTCAAAACTTTCAAAACAGAAACAATTTTTAATTTTTGGAAGTTAGACAGTGTTGCTAAACATAAATTCGCATAACAGCATAGCCATGAACAGAATGCAGCTGGCAGAGCCTGCTGTCTCCTGGTTGGTGAGAGGAACGTGTGTAAGTCATGGTCGCAGCTGCTCCCTCAGCCTTGGATGATTAGCACCGTGACTGAAATAACGAGCTCTGTAGTGTTAATATTTACCCAAGATTGCACATAAACCACAGTTTTTTAAAAAAAAGTAATTTTATGTGATTTAAGAAGGCAAAGAAAGGGTATAATTTTTCTAGATACAAAAGACGGGAGAAAAAGCACTCAGGGCAAAAAGCCACAGGGAATGCTGAGTATTGCAATGTGAGTAATGTGTTCCCTGGCCAGCACCGGGGCCTGGGAGGTCGCCTGCAGTCGCCTCTCTAAGACATGAAGCGACAGTTGTGTTTATGTGTCAGTAACTTTGTTCAAACGTCAGTTTTAAACTTAGATCTAAATCACCATCAATCATAAAAAGTTGACAGAAGGTAAATCTAAAGGTCACTAGAGAATTAAAGGTCATAAAAAATTAAAGAATCTAAGAAGATCAAAATATTGTATAGAAAGACAAAGAAGACAAACACTATAAGTAAGCAGGAATATTATACATCTCTTATACATATGTGTCAAACCACTTATAATTTTTTAGCATTCAACCCAAAACATGCTTGCAATTGTCATAGAGTAAATTTAATGAATTAAAAATAATTTAAAGTGGTTTAAAAAAACTTAGAATTTTGATACATTTATTTTTAAGGCTGTAGGCAAAACACTCTCTTCCCTTAGAATTATTTCTTGTCTGCTGAGATCTGTCCTTTGCATTTGCAGAACAACACGGTTCCATTTTATCTGTACTATCTCACTGTACTCTCCTCCTTCCCTCCAAAGTGGGATAGTGCAGCACATTCAAGCAGACCTGTTCACACCATGCTGGCTCCCTAGTGTCTGCTGAGTTAACAGCCTCCAGGATGTCCAGGAGCTTCATCTGGACCACCCGCCAAGCTAATCCAGCCTCAGCAACTAATCAAGTGTAGAGTACAAAGGTGGCGAGACTCTTTCTTAAGTGGATATACCATCATCTAATTTACCAAATCCCTAAAATCAAGGAAGTCCACACAGTTGACAAAGAAAACCTAGGATTTATTTCCAATGGCAATTCTGGTTCTAGCCAGATGCTATGTCCAGACACATCACTGCTAATTAAATTTGCAAAAGCAAAATTAAAAAAAAAAGAGAAAAAACTCACCAGTGAAATTTTGCACCAGTCAATGTAAAACTGAGTTCGAAACTTTTTATCACATGTTATCACAGGCTCCATTTCTTGACTGCATCTCAACTGATTCTGTGGATTCTCAACTTCTCGTAAACAAGAAGAAAATGCAACGTCGGCACCAACCATGACATAAACACTGCAAAAATGGGAAACTCTCAAGTTATCCTTTAAGAGAATTGAAAACACTGAAAAAAACAATTTACCCCTGAAAACAGGACTTATCCTTTTGAATTGAGGGATTAACTGGAACTACCTCTGAGGTGGAGTCTAGACTTTCAAAGCATCGATTCATGCAGGGCCTCCCGCTGCCCATTCCTTTATTCAACTATTATTTACTGTGTGCTTAGGTGTACCCTGCACTCTTTCCATTCTATATGAATGTCTAGAAGTTATATTTCATCCTTTTCATTGCATTCAAACCAGCTACGTGCTGTATTCTGTGATTATTACATTTGGTAGACTCCTTGCATTAAGATTCTCCTTCAGATAAATTTGTTAAGAAAATAACCCTATCACTAAAATAGTAATGTCTTTTCATTTGATTTCATCAAAATTCAATTATGATATTACACCCTCGAGCACCCAAGCTCTCTTTTGACTTCATTATTCAACTGGACATTTCTGTCAGTGTTTTGAACACACAGACCCCTCTGCTCTTGGTTTCATTTCTGATCTCTTCCTGGTCAGCTAAGAAGTCAACATAAAAGAAAGCCATTGTTTGGTCACCACAACTGAAGCAAAACATGTTTTCTTGAAGGGTACCCTGAGAGTCCTGAGGCAAGAGTTCCACTGAATTGAGAAACCCGATTTCACAACCAGAGACAGTGGCTGCTGTGACAGGGACAATCTCAGAGAATCTCGACCAGATAGGGATCTTATCGGCTTCCCAAAGAAAAGGAGAAGACAAAAAAATTCTCGAAATAACTATAATTTCTTAAAAGATAAGAATTACCTATTTATGAAATATGATAAGCCTACCAGGGATCCAGCTGTCTTCGAAAAACATTTAAAAAAAACCCAACTGATCCCAAGACTCAAAAAAGTTCAAGAAAATCAAAAGGCCAAAAAAGAAAAATTTGAGAAAACAAAACAAATTTGGAAGATGAATAGTGAAGGTTTGCAATGGTACTCAAAGTTACAACATAAAGATATAGTACATAGGGTACAAATTTACACATACAAATCAATGAAATAGAACCAAAAATCTAGAAATCAACTCTAATACTTAGTAAATGGATTGTTGTCACAAGAAAGTCTGGTGGAAGATGAATTATAATTACAATAAATGGTCTTAGAACAATTAGGTATCCACATGAAAATGAAGAAAATTTTAAATCTCACCACTATTATCTCATACCATAAAAACCAAGTTAACCCAAAATTGATCCAAGAAGACATCTGGTTTTGGATCTAGCTAGCACAGAAGACTGGAAACCACCACCAGATTCTAACATAAAAAAATGAACAAACTGCAAAAAAGAGAACAATTCTTAGGCTCACAAGACAAATCAGGCAATCGAGAAAACTGATGCTGAGGGACTTGGAGAGACCAATAGATGAACATAGAGACTCACTACCTCCTGGAAAAGAAGTTTGCGAGCCACAGCCTCTAAGGGGGCCTGTGAGGTGGTGGAACAGGAAACCTGAGCTGCAGTTATAGAGTTGCTGGAGGGTCACTATGGACAGACAGAGTCACAAACTCCAGAGCAGTCTGGTTATCGAGGATCCCACATTTATGTACTTTTTCACTAGCAGACGTGGCTCAGCTTCTCCGGGAAACGCAATGTGTACTGTTGGCAGGAAAGATGGAAAGGAGCAATTCCATTCTTTAAAAGGCCTGCCTTCAGGAGAAACTATGCAGGGCCTCAACTGCTTGTATTATAACAACATAGCCAAGCAGACCAAGGAGAGCACACAACTTCACCACTGTACCAACCACCACAGATTATCCTCTCAGCTGGAAGGCACAGGCTCACTCAATACTGAGATCTATTCACAGAGCTAGAGAAACCTCCGGTTCCACATCTTAACTATTCCATTACTTAATTATATAGTTTCTTTTGCTCAGTATCAGTCCCAGCAACAACAACAACAAAAACCTCTTGTGGCAAACATCACAGCTTGAAAAAACCGGACAGTGTCTGAACCAGGCCCAGTGGCACTTGTCTATACATGTGAGTTAAAGAAAAATCTCCAACAATATTTTGAGATAAATATATAGAAGGCTGTGAGTTTTTCAAAAATCTGGGGCTACAGCCACAGCATTTCTTAGAGGGAAATTTATAGTGCTGAACGCATATACATGAAAAGAGAAAAGCTTAATAAAATCAATCACATAAACTTCCACTTTAGGAAACAAAAGCAAAACAAAACAAGCCAACAAATTAACTTTAAAATACACAACTAAAAAGCAGCAATAAAAATCAGAGAAGAATTGAATAAGTTGGAAACAAGACAGAAGAGGAAAATCAAGGAAGTGAAAAGATACTTCTTTTAAAAAAAATGACACAGGCAAATGGGGGCATAGAAGCTGAATACCAAAAATCAATGGTGCGCAATGTAAGACAGTTCATAGGCACAGACGGATAACCAAGGAACACTGCAATCATCTCCATACCCCAAACTTGATTGTGCAGATGAAATTGAACAATTATGGGGAAGACCCATCTTGTATAACTAGTAAAAAAGAAACAATCAGTGTAGATCTATAATCCAGAAAGGAAACTTATCAGTAATCAGCCTTCAGTGTGGAAAGAGCTGACTCACACACTGCAAGTCTCAGACTTCCCCCCACATTTGATAAAATAATGCTAGTTCCCTGCAGAATACAGAATACAGAAGCAAAGAGAACATTTTCTAGACGGAGCCAATAACTTATTACTTGCAAGGCAGAGGAAGGGGAACCGGAAGTTTGAAGCTAGTCTCACTCACTACATAATGAGTTTCAGAGTATATCTGGAATATAAACAAAATGAAAAAATAAAAATGTAGCAAATTGAATCTAACGATGTATAAATAAAATTATAAAAGGTGACCATATAAAATTTATCCCAGCTATGAAAGTAAAATTAAAAATAAATTAATTTATCATATCAGTGAACTGCACAGGGAATCATTTTATTAATAAATTAAGACATATCATTTAACAAAATCAAAATCAAACATTCACAAGTGAAAAAAAATCACTTATAAAATAAGAAGGGAGCCAGGCATTGGTGGTGCACGCCTTTAATCCCAGCACTTGGGAGGCAGAGGCAGGCGGATCTCTGTGAGTTCGAGGCCAGCCTGGTCTACAGAGGGAGTTCCAGGACAGCCTCCAAAACAATACAGAGAAACCCTGTCTCGAAAAACCAAATAAATAAATAAATAAATAAATAAATAAATAAATAAATAAATGAGAAGGGAGGGAACTTCCTAATCTCAATATGGATCATCTTTTAGAATCAAAATCAGATAATGATGAAGAGGGGAAAAAACTCAAAAGATTTCCCATATCAACACTGTACTAGAAGTTCTAGCTAATGTAGTCAGAGATAGAAAAAGAAATACAAGGCATGCTGATTTAGAAGAAATAAAGACATCTTGTTCAGAGATGACAAGATCCAAAATAATGCACAAATGCCTCTCAGAACTAATGGTTCATTATAGTAAGTTTATAGACTACAATAGAGCACACAGGCAAATGCATGAAAAATCATTTTCCTACGTACAAGCACAGATGAACCTTGAAACAAAAGCATCATCCCACTGACATTAGAACATAACAAAACTAAATAAAAATCTTTAAAAGTACATTCAAACTATTCACAGGAAAAACAAAACCTGATGAGAGAAATAAAACAAAATTAATGGAGAGAAATTTTCTTTATCAATAGGAAGACTCAGTATTGTGAAGATGATAGTTCTTTCCAAATTACTTCGTAATCTCAATGAAAAGCCCAGTGATTTCATCTGTGGACATCGACAAACCAGTTCTAAAGCTTACAAAGAGACAAAAGACTCAGAATATCAAGCATAATACTGAAACAGAAGAGCAAAGTCAGAGGCCTGAACTAACCTACCTCAAGACCTACACTAAAACAAATCAATCAAAACAATGCAATTGTAGTGAAAGAATCCAGAAGGAATTAGAACCAAAAAGAGAGTCCAGGGACAGACTTATGTAAACCCTAGGTAAGACCTACACAAGTACAGATAGCTGACCTCTAATGAGGAACAAATATACGCAAGTCAATCTTTTCAACAAATGGTACTTGAACAATTGAATGCCCATGCTAGAATAAAAACAAACTACAATGTAGTATGCATATATACCTTGCATTCTTCACAAATGTTACCTCAAAAATCAGTCACAACCTAATTACAGATTGCAAAACTACACAGTTCCAAGAAAGCAATACAGAGAACTATTAGATGACTTTCTAGGAAAAAAAAAAGCACTAAGAGTATAATTCATGAAATAAAGGAATTGATAAAATAGACAGATTTAAATTTTCTCCCATACAAAAAAAAACTTTCAAGAAAATTTTCCAGAGCCTGGGGAAAAACATTTGCAAATCTCCTTTATCATAAAAGCTGTTATCAAACATAAACCACTAATAAAATGAAACTTACTTAAAAGTGTCCTAAGGCTGGGGGAGATAGCTCACTTGGTAAAGTATTTGCCTAGCATGCATAAAATCCTGGGTTCAATCTTCAGCACCTCATAAACTGGGCATGGTGGTATACATCTGTAATCCCAGCATCCAGGAAGTGGAGGCAAGAGAATCAGGAATCCAAAACCATTCCCAGTTAATGAGTACAACACCAGTTTGAGACTGTCTCAAAAAAAAGTAAATAAAATTAAATTTAAAGAGAAAACCTTAGTAGAGAATTTAGCAAGGAAAACACACAGAGAGCAAATAAAGATGACAACGTGCCCCACACAACATATTATTACTAAAAATCTTGACTAAAGCAGCATTGAGAGACCACAAATCAACTCTAGGACACAGGAGAATCTGCAACTTTCCTGAATGAAGTAACACAATATGGTACAGCCAATTTGAAGAGTGCTTGAGGTTTTTCCACAAAAGGAGCCAGCACTTAGTTCCACACAACAATATTTATGAATAAAGAATACAGAATCTTTATTTACAATTGCCAAGTACAGAAGCAATCGGTATGCCTTTCAGTGGGTAAGTGGTCGACTGTATTACATCCAGGAAAAGGAAATATTATTCAGCACACACACAAAAAGGAATGAGCTGTCGAGCAAAAGAAACTTAAGTGCATGTTATTAAATGAAAGACTATAAAAAGGGTACATGCAGATAAAGCAAACTCTGGAGAGACTAAACAGGTATTTGCTAGAGGGCAGAGGAAAAAGGATGAGGAGGTGAACACAGAAGATTTTCGGGGCAGTGAAAGCACTTGGAATGATGACCATAGTACATATATGCCACGTGCATTTTTCCAACTCCATACAACGTACACCACCACCAATGAACCACCGTGTAAGCTATGGGCAGTGTGTCAACAGTAACAAGTGTACCACTTTGCAAAAGATAATGACAACTAGGGGAGCTACAAGTGTGTGAAAACAATGGCATACACAGCTTCTCTGCACTCTCTCTTTAATGGAACTATGAACTTAAAAATTCTCTAAAAGCAATTTACTTAAAAATACATTCAGGGACTTGAATACAAGAGTTAAAACTATTAACCCTAAGAAGAAAACAGGCATAAATCCTTATGACCTTGGATTAGCCATGGTATTTTTTAGCTTTGACATCAAAAACTCCAGCAGTGACAGGAAAAACTAGATAAGCTGAGCTTTATCATAATTAAAACATTTCATGCTTCAAAGAGTCACAACAAGAAGGCAAAGATAAGTTACAAAGGGGTTATTTACAAATTGCAAGTCTGATAAGTAACTTGGGTCCAGAGTATGTAAAGGAATCTCACATTTTAAAAAGGCAAACAACCCAGTTAAAAAATGATCAAGCATCTGAATAGACATATCTCCAAAGAATCAGAAAAACAATTGTTCCGTTCTGCTGCATTGCACGTAAAACAGTATATGTAAAGACATCATTGACCAATAGTGAGAGAGACATCAAATCCACAAGAAGATACCACTTAATTCCTGCTAGGATGATGATAATCAGAAAGCAAGATGAAAGCCGGTGGATGGGAATGTGAGACGGCTCAAGGCTTTGGGAAGACAGCTTAACAGTTCCTCCAGAGGTTACATACAGGATCACCAGATGACTCGGGAATTCTATTCCCATGGCTATGCCTAGGAGAAATGAAAATAGCTCTCTATGCAAAATGTACAGCTGGATGTTCACATCAGTAGCATTTCTAATAGTAAAAATGCAAAAACGATCCAAAGGTTTGTCAATTTATGAACAAATGACAACAGTCACAGAATATTATATTATTCACTAATAAGAAAAAACTTTTATGATGGATGAAACATGACACCATAATATTAAATGACAAAAAAAAAAGCCAGTCGAAGCAAGCACACACTACACCATTTCATTTATGTGGAATGCCCAAGGAAAGGTAAGCGTAAAGAATAGCCAAGTAAGCTAGAGTTTGTCAAGAGCTGAGGTTGTTGGTGGTGACTACTGATATGTACAAGAGTAGGAGTGGAGAACTCCAAGATGATAAAATTGTAATGATCATCCTTTCCAAATGGGTGAGTTGTGTGATATGTAGAGTTCACCTTAACGAAGATGTTATGTTTGGTTTTTTGAGACAGGATCTCATTCTTAAAATCTGGACTTACCTATAAACTCACTATGTGGCCCAGATTGGCTCAAAGTGACAGCAATCCTCCTGCCTCAACCACCCAAGTAGCAAGGTTAGACATGAACCATCACTCTTGGTTAACTGCTATTGTAGTCTAACGTGAAATAAACCAAAGTGTGATATAAAAATTCAAAACTGTGCCAGTGTACACAGGGTGTCACAGCCACACTTGAGATGCACAATTATTCTAGAACACAGCTGCACAAATCTGTTTGTTCTTTACATCAATTTACATTAGGGTCGAAGCTTCATATACGGGGCAACTTAAAAACAACAACTATACGCCTTTGGGGAATAAAGAATAACTAATGCAGTAAGTTAAAAGATCCAAGTAAAAATTCAGAACAAACATAAATTTAAGAAATCACTGGAAAACTTAAGTGCTCTGTGATATATTCTGTTTATAAAAGTCACTGCTTTCTAGTTATTAACTGTCTACCCAACACCATATGTTTTTTCTTGATAACTGTAAAGTATTTTCATAAACAGAGACAAATGGATGTGTTTCTCATAACTGTTAAGAGCCCTCTTGCTCAAACATGACAGTGATTTGCATTTACAATTAGTAAGATTTTAGATTAATTCAGCTGAAGTTAATATAAATAAACATAAGAAGTTTTGGCACTTTGAAATGTGTTTTCTCTTAAATTATAAAAGCAATATAAAAACATTATAGAAAACTTGGAATATAAAAGCAGTACTCATTCATATTACCAAGGTAACTATTTTCATTTTCCAATGTACCTTGCAGAATATTTTTCAAATGCATATATTTTAACCTAATTGCAATCATCTCTAAAATTTAATTTTGTATCCTGCTTCTCCACTTAATGTGTCATAAGAATTTTCCATATTGTAGTCTTTGTAATTATGGTTTTATGGCAATATAATTTTTTAAGTGCACATGATTTATTCGGCAATTATTTCAGAGTTGGACATGCAGTTGCTTCTAATTTTTTGATGTTATAAATAAGATCGTAAAGCCTATCTCTGTGTATTTTTCTTACTGTTGCTGTCTTAAAAGAGATGCCTAGAAGTGGAAACATTTTTATGGCAGTTGCCACTCTGCCAAGTTACTTTCATCTCTACTAGGACGATCCATAAACTCCTCAAACTTGATATGTCCTGAGCTGAGCTCATCTTCACCCCACCCAACCTTCACCTGTTCCTCCTTCTACCTCCTTCTCCTAGTGATTGGCAACCCCAGATGCTCAAGTCATGAACTCCAGTGCCATCATCTTTAACTCCTCTCCTTCTCTCAGCTCAATCCATCATCAGTTGCTGACAGTTGCCCTGAAATAACTCACAAACACAAGAGTTACTTGGTTCCATCTCACTGATACCACTTTAGCTTGAATCACCAACACTCTACATGGGAGCAAAGCAACAGTCCTGTAAATGTTCTTAAACCTAATTTTTGCCACTGTCCTCTGGACGCCTACTTGTTGAGTGAATAAATGGGCAGATGGACAAACAAATGGCATTTATCAGTTAAATACAAACAGAGCACAAATACCATGATGAAGAGTAGTAGTAGACAGTGGACTTGTCTCATAGGTATAAGGGTGTATTTGTTGCTGCTTTTGTAGACTAAGCAACATGGACACATGGGGTCTTTCTAATTTATAATTTTATGAGACCATACTTAATAATATCAACTCAATGCTGTACATGAAAAAATGTCTCTCATGATGTTTTCCTTTTAAGCATCTTATGAATATACATTTAAAAATTTCTTATCAAATAAAATGAAGATAATTGTTATCTTGAACCCAACCATATGTTTTCAAATTTTCAGATGTACCTAAACAGTTGAGATGGGCACACATTGTCAAGGAAAAAGCTCTAGATTCGTGGTTCTCAATCTTCATAATACAGTTCCTCACCTTTGGTGACCCCAGCCATAAAATTATTTCACTGCTACTTCATAACTATAATTTTGCTGGTGCTATGTATGGATCACAATGTAAATAAATGATATGCAGAATATCTGATCTGCGACCCCAGTGGTAGGATTCACAACCCACAGTTGAAAACCCCTACTCTAGATGACTATAAAGTATTGAAAACCCCTACTCTAGATGGCTATAAAGTATTGAAAACCATTACTCTAGATGGCTATAAAGTATTGTGCTTCAAAATGCCAGGAGCTTCTGAACCCTGGATTAAACCCCTTATGAACAGTTTTATTACAATTTGAATAATTCAATTTCCCTTGAGGTGGAATATGTTTGTTGAGGCATTTAAACATTTTATGTGCGGAATCAGCAAACAGGAAAATAACTGTATTCAACATTGTCTTTCACAGCAACAGCAAGACAGTGGTTACAATGAATGTATGTTTTCCATAACTGTCCTACTCATGGAAAACATTTGACTCCTGAGCTTGTGCCCAGAAGAGACACAAATTGACTTGAGAATATATCCATGTATATTACATGTCCCCCAGGTATGGGAGCTCCCCAGAGAGGCAGCATCATCTTCTGAGTTGCCTCTCACCCTACTTCTTTTTCTGTATACAACTGCAATTAATCAAAAAATAAGATGTGAAATCAGAGATTTACAAAACTGTTTATAAGATATATAACCAAATGACTTAGGAAAGCTCAGAAATTAAAATTATTAATAATTGTATTTTAATCCAGAGCTTTGAGTTTACAGTGAACTTCCTCGTGCTAAGTAAAAATAGAAAAAGAGCCAGGCAGTGGTGGCACATGCCTTTAATCCCAGCACTCAGGAGGCAGAGACAGGCAGATCTCTGTGAGTTCAGGGCCAGCCTGTTCTACAAAGCCACACAGAGAAACCCTGTCTTGGAAAAAAAAAGAAAGAAAAAAACAACAGTAAAAATATATTACCTTCTTAATAATAAAAGGAGGAATGTGGTTAGTTCTTAGAGCCTTGAAAACAGGACTGCTGAAGAAGCTATGAGAACTGGAGGAAAGGGAGGCTGAGGGAGGAGTGGAGACGTTGCGTAGATTCAGATGGCCCAAGGTCCATGTATGTTACCCTTGAACCATCTAAAGTCCACACTTGTATCTATCCTCCTCCCTTCTGTCTCATTTTTCTCTACACTGTATTCGATAAGCCGAACAGAAACTTTCCTATCAATCATTTTCTGCAAAGATCCCTTTGCTTCAGGATAATGCCCACCCAACTTCCATAGAATATGATGCATCATGTGGTTCAGCCTTTGGTAGCTTCATAACTATAGAAATGTTGGGGAAGCACAGACATGTGAAAGCCCAGGACTCACGGTCCACCCAGGCCAGTCTAATAAGCAAGCTTCATGCCAGTGTGACCCTGTCTTGAAGGATCAAGGTGAATAGCTCCCGAGGAATGACCCTCTCCCTCTCGCTCTCTCTTTCTGGGAAGGGTAAGGATGAGTACAATTTCAGAGCTGAGCACCCTGGCCCAGCATCATGACTTTCCATCACAACAGTATCTGGCAGCCGCCGACTTACATTCTCTTCCTCGCTTCTCACTGAGGCTTCTGATGGAGGCAAAACCCAGCCAGTTACAAAGGGTATTTTATGAAATGGTCCAGAGAATAAATGAAGACAGTTTCTCTGACACCGATTGAGGCTAGATTTGCACGCTTTGGTCAGCAGAGGAAATAAGTTTGACAATCTCTTATGAGAAGCGAGTATATTCTTTAATCCTCACACCCCATCATTCCCTTCATAGTCACCATTTACACCACATCAGTCACCCACGGTTGGCAGCTACAATATGCCTAGCATGAAACATGACCCTGATCTTCTTTCCACCAGCTTTATCCCAGGCTAAATACATCTCTGAGTCCTTAGTCTTTGGCTCTATGTCAGGAGCAAAAGCAACACCAAGTTCATGCACAGTTGCCTTGGGGTTATGAGTCTGGCAAGTGAAAATTAATCTTTTCAGAGGGCTCAGCCTTCCTTTGCAGAAGATTACTCACTTTGAAGTCAATCTTTCTAATTGTTTTCTGTTTGATTTAGAAGAAGTTTGAAAGCTGTCAGCAAGGTCTGCAGAGATGCGAAAGTGCTCATGGGAAGGACGAGCTAGGATGCTACAGAATGGGTCCTGCTGACTGGTATATAATGGCACTTTGGGTAGAAGGCCATAAAAAGGTCTACTACTAACAGTGACTCGAAGTCACTACACATACCAAGTACAGAAAAAAAAATATCGCTAGTAAATTGTGGCTGCCACAATTAAAAAATAATAAGAATAATTTCATGAAGATCTTTATTTTTTCCTCTAAATCTTGGAGCACGATTTATGTGTATTAAGGAAACACGTTTATTGGTTTCTTAATTACTATTACCAAAGCATACACATTATTTTTAAATAATATTATAGAAAAGCAATATCTGAAATTCTTTGGCTATATCTGTCCTTCCTTGTTTATATTTTCAATATTTCATTTTAAGTATACTTAGAGTTCATGATTTTCTAAATGCAAAGGCAAAAACATGTATTACGTGAATTACACATACACACTATATATCATTTTTAAATGTATTAAGTGAATTACATATGCACAGTATACATCATTTAAAAGTGTATTAAGTGGATTACATATATACACTATGTATCACTAAAAAGAAAGAAAAGCATAGAGCTAAGAAAAGTGTGGAATTTACTTGTCCTCATAAGGCAATGTAGTTAAAGAAACCTTGGTTATCATAACTTTATATAGCAACTAAAGAAAATACACAAAATCACTCCTGGGGACACACTTTTTCTCCTGCAGCTGTAATTCAAATAAGAACTTATTTCACTGAGGCTTACATGGAGACCCTAGAGGGACAGAGCTGGCATCAGGTACAATTTATAGAAACGCCATTTTAGAAGACTTCTCCTATGCATACTCTGCAAAGGTTAAGGCTTAACATTAAATTAAAGCTCGAGGAAAGCATTCCAAGTTGGGCAGGGATCTGAGACAATGGTCTAAATAAATGCTACAGGGCGGGCTCTCTTAAGTAGCTGACAGGGTACACCGCCCTCAAGCAGGTGCTGCGGGTCAGTCAGCAAATAACTGAACTCTCGATGAGGACTTGGAGGGCCAACATTCTGTTCTTAATTTAGAGTCACATGCTCAGGGCCAGCTCAAAACCTCAGAATCTCTAGAGGGTATCAGAGGCCAGTAACCATGGATTATCTACACTTTCAATAATACTTAGCCAATCATTCTCCGGCTTGGTACAGTTAGAAAGTTCTGCTTTAGGTTGGTGTTTGGTTCAGAGAGTTGCTTAATTCAACTTAGTTCAGTTCACATCTTAAAATAAGGCTCTGCACTACTTATGAGAGAAGGTATGATCCCAGAAGAAGCAAAACTGTCGGTGCCTTGAGCTCTTGCTGTGGCTTCCCAACTCTTTCTGGCCGTTGTTCTAACAACCACCTTGGAACGCATTAAGGGAACAGTGGAAAGGGGGGCAAGATGGGAAAGTATTTTCAGAGGAATGCCCTGCTCACCTTGCTCCACAGTTATGCTTTTTAATTTACTCACTGGGAAAGAGATCCACATTGTAACTCCACAGTGAGAAGTTAAGCTCTAGAGTTACCTTTCCTATAAAAAAAACCAACTAGCACTCAGACAAGAGATAAGCTCGCCATTTTCCTCAAAGCACTTCTATATGTGCATGACTGACTTCAAAATTCATTGCTATAACATTCAAGATAAAATTTAATTCTGAAATTTTAAGTTGAACTTCACAGACCACTGCTTCCCTCATTCTCTCTTGCCTCCCTCTCAGACTTCATTTATGTGTATTTCGAATCTTTTCCGTCATTTCCAAACAAGTTATCCATTAAGCCGCCCTGAAATCTGATTCTTCTGAATCCAGTTATCCTAGCTAATTCTAGATATGACCTGCATAGAAATGCTACCAGGATTATGGGAGAAGGGAGAGTTAGAAGAGGGATATGTTGTGCCAACTGTGATTTATTCCACGTGCTACACTTTCACCGGACTGAGTGAGAAGCAATTCTCCATCAACCTACAGATAAGAAATTAAAGATGGAAGTTTGGTGTGATACCGACCCTGAGGCTTTCAATTTTCCCAACTGGAGTGTTTTTACTTACACAGGTCACACTCTGCATTGCTTGAGAGTTGACATATCCATTTCAAATGCACTGTCTCATTTAATCACTTAAGAAGCTTGAGAGAGAATGTCATCCCCACTGGAACAGAAAAGGAAGTTGAGGCACAGAGGGGCTCCATATTTGTGCAATGTCATCCAGCTTGTGAGTGACAAGGCCAAACTTTTGGCTCTAGTGTCACAGGAATGGGTTTCAAATCCACTTCAGCCATCAGCCACCAACACATGGTGGAAAGAATGCGAAAGGAGAAGAAATAGTTTCCTAGAATAAAGCTCCAGCAGGCGGTGAGTCCTCCAGCTGATAACTGAGCATCAATTTCCTTTGAAATGCATGGCCCTAAATAATCAGCTTGTGTCTGAAGGTACAAAAGGCTTAGTGCTATAATTCATGTTGTCGATCCTGATCTACAATTAGATTCACAGGACCTGGGTACTGTGATTGAAGGACCCATTGATGCTATCTCTTTGTCAATATAGAAAATTGCTTATATGTTCATATCTTCATAATATCTACTTCTTATTAAAAAGAAAAATGCAGTAGGCTATCTTCCATCTATAATAAGTTTGATAAAGTCACCATACTTAAAAATCCACATTTAAGGCAACGAGATAAAAGTTGTCTTACCCCTCCTTCATGTCATTAATAGGAAGCGGCACCCTGCCACCCCTGTCTAGGGCCGACGTGATGTTTATAGCGTTGAGGCGCTCTGGTTGCCACACATTTTTGACAGCCCCAAGAAAGTCTCCAAGAACCTCACTGGCCAATATTTCTTCCACATTCATATTTTTGATGAAGAATTCTGCTTGATATGGCAACGGGAATTCTAGTATTGATAAAAAGGGATATGCATATCTTTAATGAAGCAACCTCTTAAAAAGAACAATTTGAGTTTTGCTGAGTTCTGTTATAGTCCTAGCATTAAGGAGCCATATAAACAGTTAATTCTCCATCTGTATGGATCCTGATTCTTGGACTAAACAAACTGTGACCCAAAATTGTTCCTAGAAAATACATCTGAGTGGAGGGCGTAGTATACATCTCTAGTCCCAGCACTCAGGAGGCAGAGGCAGGCTGATCTCTGTGAGTTGGAGGCCAGCCTGGTCTACATAGTGAGTTTCAGGACAACCAGGATTATATAGTGAGATTCCTGTCTCAACAACAGCAACAAAATTATGTCTGTACTCAACAGATACAAATTCATAAACTTTCTTGTCGTTAATCTCTAAATAATATGTCAACTATTTATATAGAACCTACATTGCAGTTTTACCAGACACAATCTAGAGATGATTCACATATGGGAGGGTATATGCAGGTGATATTATATAGGGGATTAGAGACAGGTCTAGGAAGCAGTTCCTGGTGGGTACTGAGAGATTTCTGTGACTTCAAAGGATTCTCTGTAACTAACTGATGATGTTCTAAGAACATAACAAACATTAGACATTGAACTGTATTTACAATATAAAAAAATCCTTGGTTCATGGAGGTAATTTGTAGTTACAGAATTTAAACAGAGAAAGAAAAGACTGACTAAGCCTGTGTTTTTAATTTACAGTATTTCTGATATTGTTTGGAACATGCTACCAATCATTGCTTTTTTCTATGATATTCATTACATAACAGGTGAGAATTCTAAAATTTTGTGAGCTTTTTTTTCTTTCAAAATGTTCACTAAAATTCTCCTTTAAAAAAATTAAGCTGAATGTTGGTGGTGCACTCCTTTAATTCCAGGGAGGCAGGGGCAGGAGGATCTCTCTGAGTTCAAGGCCAGTCTGATCTACAGAGCTAGTCCCAGAATAGCAGGGACTACACTAAGAAACCCTGTCTTGAAAAACAAACGAACAAACAAAAAATTAAATATACTTTAAAGAAACCTAATATGAAATTCAGTCTATTAATATAAGAAACACAATTAAATAAACATTTTAGTTTCTCAACTGTTATTCTTGAATTATTGACATTTTCCCCTATATTATGATTGTTCTTTTAAGGTTAAAAATGTTTTCTTCTTACACAATACTACTTCTGCAACAATAAGAGTTAATTTAGAGACTTTTTATAAACCAGGACAAATGAAGAGATTCATGTGGATCAGAACAGCAGGAAAACCAGCAGGTTCTTTTACCCCCACACTTTCAGTGGAAGATTTATCTTTAGAGATGTTCAGAAAGACACAGTAATTTGAATTTATCTCAGCCAATTTTTCTCTAAGTTAGAGAGTGTGTGTATAATGTGCTCAGCAGACTTCAAACATATGGTAAAAACTCATAAAATATTAAAACTTTAGCCCTTATTTTAACATGAAAAGGTTCATTTATATGATTATTTCTGGGTTCTAAACAGACTTAATGTCTCCAATACTAATTATACTATGCACATTCTCTATTTAAACAAAATTGTGAATTTGTAAATTAACCCACTCTTGTTTAATAAATGGAAGATAAAATACATAATAAGTACTTGACATGTTAATGACCTCATTTCTTGAAAGACTCTTTGATATTAATGGAAGCTAGACACTAGAGATTCGGAAAGGGAGACAGCTCTGGCCATAGTCTTCTCCAGAGCAGCGGAGCAGGCGGTGACCACTCCTAAAGCCACAGCTCTGTAAGGCCCTACTAACAGAAAATTCTTTCCTTCTCTCCTGCAGGCACTGATTTGGCTCATGATTTTGCTAGATTTATTCAATGCATTGCCCATATGTAGTCTTCTAAAGTATGATCATTTCATTCTCTTTTTTGCAGATAAATTCTCAGTTATATTGTTATATATTAATGCATTTCCTCTTTACATAGTATAGTAGCTTAATAATATGACACTTTCCCCCATGCCTAGAAATAGTCACACAAATGAATCGTGAAGGAGAATTTCTTAGTGGTAAATTATACAATAAATAATATAGTTTTAGATGTGCCAGATATAGACAATTACTTTTTCTCTAAATATTTTTATATTAAGCTTCTATAAAAACCCTGAAAACCTCCACTCTACCCCTCTCCACACCATCCCAGCCCACCCATCTTATTATCAGCACTACTTTTGGAGAACTACTCTCTGGCTCTTCCTGATCCATTCAGCCCCACTTAGTGGTTCCCTTTCTGAGATCTGCTACAAGGCCTTGTGGTTGCTACCATATGCCTCCAAGGCTCTGGGCTGCGCAGCTTGTCTGCTGTCTCTGGGCCAAGAACAACTTACTGCCAGGTCTTTCTGGGATGAGTCACAGGAGCTTTCTAACTCTGGGGAAATCCCATGCTGGCTATATTTGGAAATCAAAAAGGCCAAGAGAACAGTAGGCCAACGGATTGGTGGCAGGCCTCTGAGGTGCTAAACCCAATTTAGGGATTCACTTTATGCACGCCCCTTGAGCGCTGTGCTGTGTGCAACTACATGACTAATTTCCCATTAGGTCACTCAGAGTAGAAGACAACGGGACGAGGAGCTGGACTGAGCATGGCTACCTTGATTTACAACTTTGTTATTCCTTTTTCTAAGCCTTATCTGAGACGAATAGCATGAGTGAAGGCCATGCTCAAAGACATTCATTTTCAAGTACATATGAATCTTGTCTAGACTGGCAAGGACAAATGTGTGACCTTTCTAGTTTAGTGGTTTTCAAACTGTTTGGGGTCATTGAACCCTATGTAGAATAGAAGTGGAACATATCTGCCTAAACTCTAAATGGAGTCCTCTAAAATATTACCCCCCCCACTCGCTAACACACGGTTTCTACCCCATGTGACATTAACACCCATTATAGGTTGTGGATGTCTACTTCCCACAGCAGAGACCAGACTAGAGAAGGAGAAAGACCCAACTGCAGATCAGGCTCTCTTCCAGTCTGGAATATCTGACAAAGATGTGGTCTCTTAAACCTGTAACTACAAGAGCCCAAAGTCACCACAGTGTAACTATGTGACTCCAACCATGAATCCACAAACAGGAAGAAAAAGACAATGATTCTACCAACTTAAGAGTTCTTAACTCTACAGGAACAGCTTAAACTAGATACAACTATCCAATCCTAATTAAGTCAAGAAGCAGGTTCCCTGATCTATGGATGCCTAAAGAACATGGAACATGCAGAGGGTGGAAGTGTGGAGAGGGAACGTTTTGTCTAGGATCACAGAATTAGACCTTAAACTCGTTTTCATGTATAAAGAGCACTTTACATTTTACCCTGGTATAGTCGTCTGCAGTTGATACTACTAAAACACATAAGGGAAGACCCACTGAGGGTGGTTCAAGTCTTCAAGCAAGCCTTCCAGGTACATACTGCCAATTTTGTACTTAATTCTTTCTTTTATATAGTCTAAGGGCAACTTTTAATCAGCTTTACTGAGTTATCATGAACTTCAAAATACTAGTTTCTGGCAGAATGCCTTGTTTTCTACCAGTGAACAGGATCAGTCATTCCCCACCAAGAATATTCTCATTTTTCTCCTTTTCAGAGGAAAAGGTTGGTAACAGCTCCCTTCCTGTCATTGTCTTTTCTAGCAGAAGAATAGAGAATATTAACCATAAGTTTCTAATGGTACCTAAAGTATTTTCTCTTTCTTTTTTTAACATTTAAGACTCAATAGATGCATTTCTGTGAGTTTGAGGCCAGACTGGTGTACAGGGCAAGTTACAGGACAGCCAGGGCTACACAGAGAAACCCTGTCTTGAAACACAAATCAAAATCATCATCATCATCATCATCATTATCATCATCCCACAAGTTTGGGATATGGGATTGTAAAATTTTTCCTCTTTCCTCCCTCTAGGTCCTCCGGACTAATTTTCCATGAGCCCTTCCCCTCCCCTCAAGTTAGTATCCTCACTAAAGCATTCTAAGTGTTAAAAACATTTCCTAGTCTTTGCCAAATAGGATAAAAAGTATAAGCATAATTTTTCCAATTCTTGTGTCCCTTCAAAACCCTCAAGAAATCATTTAGAGTTTGAGCATGTTCCTCTAAGTTGTTGATGGACTCTAGCATTTACTGACACAAATGAGCAAATTTAGCTAATTAGCTAACTATGTACCCCAAGTCCTCAAATCACAGTTTATCTTTATATGCAGCTAAACTACTTATAATTACACTAAAGTTAAATATAAAAGTAGCTACTAATGACTCTGTGTTCTTAGACTTAACTCCCAGGCTTCAGAGCAGACTTGGAAGCAAGTGCATCTTAGCACCTCTTCAGCACTGACGTAGCAAGGCTTGAAGACATCAACATCTGGTGAAGAACCAGCCTCAGTTGGTCAGCACAGTAAACCACTTTTATAAAGAGTTAGAAATGGCTTGCTTTTCTTTCCACATTTTACTACTTCATCAGTTGTAGTAGGTATGTGATGCTTTGTAATCCACAATTACATTTTATATTTATGAACACAATGAAATCCTTTTAATAAATGTGAAATGATCATCAACGTATTTTCCACACTTACCTTCTGCTGACATTATATTGATTATCAAATTATGCCTTGCAGTCTCAAAGGTGCGTCTATTGTACGCAGTTATCTATTAGAAAAGGAAAATCATGTTTAGGAAGTGAAATGCTTTGTTAAATGCAACTCATTAAAGACAAAATGAAAACAAATCATTTTTTCCATTTTTATTATTTGTTGATATATCTAGAAATTTTCCTTCTTGGGCAATAACTACCCAGAACATTTAAGCAGTATTGTAAAAAAAACAAAAACAAAAACAAAAAACAAAAAAAAAAAGAAATTAAGTAGTCAGGTCTATTTAACATGCTAAAACAAAAATTTAAATACAGAAAAATTCTTTCACAGAAAGTCATTAGGCACAAGAGGCAATATAGATGGGTCATTAGAAGACAGATGAACCATTATGAGTGACTTGCTGGTGATATACTAAGATTAAAACAAAAGAAAACAACACACACACACACACACACAAACACAAATCCTAAGTATGTATGGTTGTGCTGGTAAGTTGATTTGAAAAATCATCATGAAGAGTGAACTGTAAACCAAGCACACCAATGTTGCACTTAGTGCTGAACTGCACCGCAGTCAAAAGATGTCATAAATCACACTTTTGTGATGTAAATATGCCTCATGATGAATAACGCAGTAAGGATCGTCATCTACAAATCGTAAGAGTGCATGCTCAAAAGTCACACATCAGCATATCAAATAGTAAAATGTTAGTAAATACTTGCAGGGTCAGTGAACTTATATGGAAGTCAGCCCAGAAAGGGCTACCAGAGACAAACATGGCTTCAGAACTCAGATAATTAACTTTGTAACAGGCATTAAATGATGCAGACACATCTGGAGTACCTCAACAAAACCAAATGACCATGTCAAACTCTTAAGATCCCAGCTCTAAGTTTCTGGCGGTGACTGCAGCTGTAGGTGACATCAAAATAGAAGATTGGAAGAGAACTGTCTTTAACTAAGAGAGAAGACCCTGGGCACTCAACAAGCACAGGAGATGTTTACATATCAATAGGACTTTGAGAGAAGTAGGTTACAATTAAAACAGCAAGATTCAGAATTGGGGAACAAATAATTTCAAACCTTTGGCAATATCTATTCTGAACAGTACACCAACCCACAGAGTTAAAGGAGTTTCTCTCTCTCCAACTTGTCAAAATTCCACTGGGGTTGCCACTTTCTTCCTCATAGACACATGATCAGCAGGGCTTACCTCAAACATTAAGACTACCTACCAGACTAAGTAGGAGAGAGTACTGAATCCTAACCACTAGACCACCGGGGACGCTAGCTACCAAAACCGAGTAGGAGTTATTTTTCTAACATGTTTAAAATCTAAATATTTCAAATACATAGTTACTGAATGGATTAATTCCTAGATTGATATAATTAAATCATGATTTAAGACATAAAATTGACTAAATGGAAGAATATATTAAAATCCTATGCTTATTACACTATTCAGATCTACTTGTACTCTATAAAAGGTTATGTTAGGTTTTCATTGATACTTTTTAAGCATATTATTTGATACAGACTCATAACATTTAATGTGTGTGGTGACATATAAGCACATCGTGACTGTTCTTGAACTCACCCCGACAATGTTACTGCTCGCCTGTCTTAGGCCCAGACTACTTTCCAGCAGTAGCTGAAAACGTGAACTTATGTTTAAAATCCCATTTATTTAATGAGATTACAATCTCATTTACTTATTTACTTGGGATCTCATTTACTTATTAAAAAACATGTAGACTAAAATATATTGCCTACTTTTGCTTGTTTTGAACACTGTAAGACTGGTCATCTACATACCATCCACATATAGTCTTGTGATTGGTCTCCCCACCTTCCCGCTCAACATTGTGTTTAAAACTTTATCCATTTTGCTGGACAAGCCTCAATTCACTTTTCCTCTTAATATTTACCACATGCTGTTTAGTGGGTTTCCAGTGCTCTGCTTTATAAACAATGTTCAAAGAGTGTGTCCATACACGCCTTCAGGTGAATTTTGCAAGTAGCTTCTTTGAGTATATATTTAGACCTGGCACTGCTTAGTGATATAGTATACTGATACTTACACATGGGGCATGATTTCATGCCAGTCCCACAGTGGTTATATCCAATCCACACATTCCCCTGCAATGCAATAATGATAAAATTCTCACTAATGTCTGAGTATGTATGTTGTTTGTTACTAGTAAGAAGAGGCATCTTACTTGAGCTCATGGATATTTGTGTGTCCTCTTCAATAGATTATCTTTTTCTTACCGAATTGAGAATTTCTTTTCAATTTCAGGTACCCTATAGTAGGGCACAAGCAATGGCAGTATCTTCCTTCTCCTGTTCTCCAGCCCATCACTTAAAGAATCTCTTTTGATGAACAGTTCACAAACATAATGGTGAAAATCATATGCTTTTCTCTCAAAAGTATGCAGGTGATATTTAAATCTATTCTTGTCCCCAAGTAAGCAAGAGAATCTTCTATATTTTAATATAATAATTTAACCTTTTGTTTTACACACTTAATGCCTAATCTACCTAGATTTGTACTTAGAGTTTAATATAAAGGATCAAACTCTATGGTTGGTATGAAGGATCTAATTCAAATGGCTAACAATGTTTCTGAGCACTAGTTAAAAAATAGACACTCCTTTTCCCAATGGCACGTGGCACCAACTCTTCAAACCCCTATCACTCACTGTGTGGTCTGTCTCTGTCCTTGCTACTCAATCCTTCAGCTCATTTGTCCATCCCTGTGTCACTGCAACTCTGTAATAATGACCGTGGCTTTATGGAAATCTGGATGCCTATGGGAGAAAAGAGACCTTCTCCTTATTCTTCTTCATTAGGGCTTAGTTAATTCTGGCATATAACCCTCTCATACATGTAAGAAACAGTCATGTTCTGTTTTTAAAAATCCACTGAAAACCATATTGGCATTGTACCGAATCTATAGATTAGGAGAAATTATGCCATTATCACACTATGTTCCTATTACTGAAATTACTATTTATGCAAATTTTACATTATTTGTATTATATTTACTCCCAGTACATTGTAGTTTTGTCTCTATTGAAAACACATGCTTCTTTGAAGCATCTATTTCTCAGTACTTTTTGTTCATGTGCAGAAATGTAACACATTCATATTTATCATAGAGCTAATTGCTAGTCTTTCATAATATTTTAATAGTCCATAGACTTTATACTATTGACTGTTCAACTTCTTTCTTTCAAATTGGGAATTTGATTTCATATTCTTCCCTTCCCTAGCTATGATTTCTAATATATTCTATAATAAAATATAGAGGATGTCATTCTTGTTTTGTTTCCAAATTTAAGTGAAATTTCTCTAATGATTCCCTACTTAGAATGATGTTTGCTATTCTTCTGGGGGGAAATTATCATGTTAAGGAAGATCACGTTGATTCTTTGTTTAAAAAGAGTGCAACAGAGGGCTTGGAGAGAAGGCTCGTCAGTTAAAAGCACTTTCTACTCTTGCAGAGGACTTGAGTTTGGTTCTCGTCACCCATATCAACAGTGAAACACTATTATCTTTTAATTATAACTTTTAAAGGAAGTATTAATTTAATTTAAATTACCATTATCATTGCTGTTACGGGTTTTAACTTCTCATGCCTTATAGGTGCTTCTATGCTGGCACTAGAAAAAAATGGTGACTTGTAATACCCCAATGGCTTTCAGAATACAGATCGCAGTTTTCACAGCCCATCACAGCTTCCGCGGCCGTCCGGGGATCATCTTAGCGATACTGGTAACTCCTGCTCCTATCATCTGTCCCCTGGAATGAACCCTAACTTCTAACCACGCATAGCTCTCTGAAATCATATACTTTTCCACACCTCCCTGATTTGTTTGTATTTGGGGGTGGGTGGGGTGTGCCTTTATTGTTGTTTTGCTTTGTTTTGCAGTACTGGAGATGAATTTGCAAATGTGCTTGCCATCTTCTCTACCACTAAGCTAGAGCCCAGACTCTATTTTCAAAATCTGTAAGGACTGACTCCTTCACCCAGGAAGTCTTCCTTGACGTGTGTGAACTGGACTCCTGAGCAACTTCTGATGATAGCACTTGTCACAGCATTGGGTAGATGTATATTTCTCTCCCAAGATATTCAGCCCCTAGACCATAATGCATGGCTGAATGTGCTTGTCATTCATCCCTCAAACCCTAGTCACCCTTCACAATGTTTGGTAATTAAGATGTCTAGTGAGTGACTTTATTTCAGTAAGCATGAAATTTGAATTAAAAATATAGATTTGATTCGACAATTTGGCTCAGTGGGTAAATACACTTACTGCCAAGCCTGAAGACCTGAGTGTGATCCTCAGGACACACAGGGTGGAAGGGGAGACTCCTGAAAGTTGTTCTCTGACCTCCACAAATACATCCAGACACTTGTGCACTCACACACATATACACACAGAAATAACTGAAATAATTTTTAAAATATAAAACAAATAAATGTTTTACGTTTGCATTTATTTTATTAGACTTTATATTTAAGTTTCTTTTAAGCATCATTTAATTTTTCACCAATTTAGTTTATCATTTTTAATATAAATGTTGAAATAGCAAACTTTATAGAGAAGATTATTATGTGCCAAAACATTGGTGAGTACATTTCTATGTTAAAAAAAATCTTAAAAGTCATGGCTACATAACTTTAATTTCAACATTTAAAACAAGTGATAAAAAAACATAGTATTGCTTGTTCAAAATAAAGTACCTCAATGATGGTTGGTTTCCCCACATTTTCAGCTGTTGGAGACCCATACAGAACCCCATCACTGTATGGTGTCCTTTGAATGTATCGAAGCCATCCAGGTCTGTCTGGGTAACCCATTAAATTTGTGTTAAATGTTATAGGATCATTACTAACCTCACCTAGATAAGGAATAGAGAATTAAGACAAAAAACATTTATTTTCAAAAATGTTTCTTTGGTACTATAAATCAAAGCATACTATCTGAAAAAAAATATTTGACATTTGTAGCAAACTAATACACAAATGAAAAAAACTTCATCTAGAAATTTTGACTTTAGTCATACACGTAATGAAAAATATCCTTTTGGTTGTTGAATTGGTCTGGAGAGCTAATAAATAACAGTAGCAAATTCTAACAATTGGTACTATTTTGAAGACAATACTTTAGGACATTTTCACCAGTAAGACAACAAGTATCGTTCATAAATATCTCCCCCAAAATGAAATCCTCTGCTAATGAGAGGCATTCCCTTCACGGATCTCCAAACATTATCAGAATAGCAGAAAGATTGGTTAAATAATTATAAAGTTATCATAATGTGTCATAACCGTATACTTTTCTTTATGTGTAACAACTGCTGTCCAAAAGCCTTAGCCATATAATTTTCTAAAAAATGGAACGTCTCATAAGAAAACACTTTAAGAGTAACTGATGGAAAAGACTCATTTTCCTGTTAAAAACAGGGTTACCTTCATTTTATGAATGTCAGATAAGCTGCTACTCATCATATAACCCACAAAAGAATATCTGTATTAATTCTAATATTAAGCATGTATTCCTCTAAAATTTAATTTTCAGAAGTCATTTTTGTTACTTAAGAGTTATAACTTAATGTTTTCTCTTACTATTCTTTCTGTATCTTCTTAATGTGACCGTACTTGTGGTAATTCAAAATAACATTAAACCAATAGTGAATTAAATGTTTTAATAATTGTTATTACTTTGAAGGAAAATGAATCATTACATTATTAAGAACTTTTGCTAAACTGCCTCATCAACTAAAGGTTTTTAAAACATTGATACTTAATATCTTATTTCATTCTCTTACACAACAAATATATAGTTTTCTGAAAAAATGTAAGATACTAAGTCAGAGTATAGAAAATCATAATTGGGTACAGCTGTAATTATTATTGTGTAACTAATAATGTTATGTCAGGGACATAACATTCAAGAATGAAGCTTGAGAAATATGTACTCTCTAAAATTAAAAAATCTTTTCCTTTTACAACTAAATTTCTAATGTCAAAATGAGAAAGATCCTCAAACAACCAATTTTTCACATATCCAAATCATTTAAAATAGTGTTAACTGTATTTGATTTCGTATCAGCCAGGTTCCGTGCAATGAAAAAAAATGTTTAACCCTTCTTCCCTCCTTCCGAGAACCTACCAGGCTTTGGGTAAGGTGGAAATTCACCCTTAAAATACTCTCTCTCCAAAACATGAACAAAGAGGACACCTGCAGACGGGTATACGTTCCGATCAGCATGCACCTTTGAGAAAAGAGTGTACACTGGAAGCAGAGGGGAAAGAAGAGAGACAGGGGATAATCAGAATGGCCCTCGGTAAATCAGCATCGGCTGCCGAGATGGGTTTCACTATACAGAAACAGCTTGGAAAACCAAAGCAATACACAGGGGAACCGTTAGTGCATATTTGATTGAAAGGAGTTTGATTGATTAGGACACAGCAAAAGAAAACTCTCCTGGCTTGTGTTTAGAAACCATTAAAATACTGAACAAGTAAAATAACATACATTATATTTAGTATTTTTAATTGCCATTAAGCATAAAGACAAAAATATCATATTGATGATTTATTTGTTTCAAAAACATTACCAACAAAATACATATAGTAAGAACTGATAAACTTCATAATTAGTACAGCTTCCCCTTTCCCTTTTTAAAAAGCAAATAGAGTACTTTTAAAATAATGAATACTATTACTTTGCAAGTAACAGTACTCCCACCAGAATATATGCAGCAACTCATTTATACTTAGGAACATTTTCGAACAACTTTCTCCATGCATGCTAAAATCTTTCCTAGAAACAATTACTTTATTTCATGTCTCCTGATTTGGGCATCTAATAATTAAAATAGCACAATCTATTCCATTATGCTAGCTCCTAAATAAGCAGCAACAATTACACAACACATTTCTGGACAAATCATTCTTTAGGCTAACTGGGACCAATTTCATGATTCACTGTGACTCAGGACATAAGATTCAGTGCAGGAAAACGGCTAAATTGGTCTGATTAGTTTCTACCTCTTGTTTTTCCTCTGATATCATCTCCACCAATACATTATGACCATCACCTCTTTTCACCCCTGCAATGTCTTTTGGGATTCTAGCTTCATGATTAGCCAGTAGCTGCAATTTGTATACAGATAAACCCTATCAATCTTGTCCTTTCACTTAGTCACTGATGGATTTGTAAACACGGTAATTAGCTTCAGGAACCCCAAGACTGATCACGCCAAGCTCACAACTTGCTAAAAGCACTACACAGCCAGATCACTAACAGTAAAGTTTTTAGCATTAACAAAAGAACTCCCACAAAGTGTTTCTCCCTCTGAGAAAACTTGACCCACTGTTCTGTGGAGAGCTGCCCATAAAAAAAGAAGAATGAACCAAAACATTTTGGTTGTAGTTTCATGTATCCATAACTTGACTACTAAAACTACAACTTCAAAGTCTATGGAGTGGCCAGATGTGGTGGCTCACGCCTGTAATTCTATCTCTCAAGGGATCTGTACAAGGATTGCTTTGAGTTTAAGACAAGCCTTGGTTATAGAATAAGTTCAGGGCAGCCTGGATGACAGAGCAAGATCTTCTGTCCAAATAAAGTAACCACAACAAAAAAGGCTTTGCAAACAAATAAACAAACAAACAAACAAATAGAAAGAAGCTTCAAGATAGTTTAACCAAGTTTGTGGAAAGACACCGATGTGATTGACACTGAACAGGTAAAGTCTTCCCTTGCCGTTGCTACTGCCAGCTTTGACTTAAGGACTACTTACTCACCTGGGGAGATGATGATCACATTCCAAATAATAATCACTGAATCAGAGAAAAATTGTAAGGATGGAAATATGAGAATCTGAATTTCTTTTCCCAGTTCAATGTGCCCTAAATGTCAAATGGTGTTGGAAATGTACAGACCACAGAGACCCAAGCCCTGTTTCCCACAAGGCAACCATCCAATTTGGGAGACCAACATCTTTTTCACTAGGTATTACCCCAGAGATAGAAGCTGTTCTGGCAATACCATGAAGAGTGGGCTGTCTCTGGAAAGATCTTGTGGGGGGGGTGGTAGATTTAATAGTTTCTCTGGCTGTTTACAAGCCAGAGAAAGGGCATTCAGGCATTCAGCCGTGAAAGCAGGCGAGATGCAAGAGTGGGGCATCGTGGGAACCCTTTAAAGAAAGTAAGTAAGCTAAATATGCACAATCCTGGGATTCATGTCAGAAGAAAACAAAAGCTGGGAAGAAAAAAATCAAATTGTGAAGAGTTTCAAACTGCTTCTGAGAAATTACTTTTCTCTATATTAAAGTTGTTAAAATTCCATATCTCAATCTTATATCCAAAGTACAGGAAGATCTAAATGAATCTCTTCTGAACATATCTGATGTATTAATCTTTCTAGAGATGAAAACATTGTGCAGTGCAATACTGAGTTTTATTTTCCTTGTCATTTTTTAATACCTTGAGGAGTGTTGAGCATATTTAAATAGGTTTATTGATGCCTGTGGAATGAATGAATACATTCTAATACAAAGCAATGCAGAGACAAACACAGGTCTCATGCTAGGGAGCTAAACATATATGACACTTCATTTAAGGTATAGTATTCTGCAGATTACGGTCCTCCATTTCCATCATAAAGTAATAGCCTCTTTTAGTGTTTGCTACGCAAAGTGATATATGTCAGCTTGTGAGGCAAAAGGAAATGTTTCTCACATTAAATAACACTGAAATAATTCTATTTTCTATATAGCCCTCATAGAGTCTAACACGATCCCATTAAAGGGTACCTATCATTCCATATCACCCCACCATGACTAGTATAGAACCCCTCAGATTCTACCCTTACAAAACAAAACAAGCAAACTAAAACTATTTCTCCAGTGTATAGAGTTAAGCACAAACCGCCATGGCCTTTTCAGGCTTTAAGATGACATGCACTTTTTTTTATTCATGTGCACTCAATTGCTGTTCTGCAATCTATTGAACTGTACCCTTGCTGGTCAGTTACCTTGGCAACTCCACAGTAATGCCTGCTTCTCTTTAAGTATAATATGCCATTCACTGAAGAAAAACATGATACAGATGCAGGACATATTCATCATCTAGAAATGGAAAATGACTAAGCCACTATGTTTTGTTTGTGAAAATAATACTTCCTTTCTTTACAATGGGTTTAAATTATGGGCACCCACACAACATACTTAGAGAAGAACCCTTTCCCTGTCCCTTTGTTATTTGCAAAACAAATAGCTCTTCACAAGAGGCTATTTGGGCAGTAGTTACACCTATGCTTCTTTTCAAAAGCAAAGTGACAGAGAATTTGAAATCTGGGCTGTTGCTCTTCTAAACACAAGCTCTGTCAATAATGTTCATAGGGTCTGCACAAACAACCATAGAAACTGCCTCTTGGAGTTAACGCCTGTGGCATTCACAGGTGCCTAGCAGTATCCACAAACAACAAACTTGATACATATTATTATTTTTCTTAATAATAAGTATGAAAAAATGAAATGTTAATACCCTAAGAAAGCACAGCACGAAGATCTGATCATCTCCACAACATACATGTGTACAGCACAGTGCTAATCAAGGCAAGGTCACAGGGTCTGGCTTCTCTGTCTCACACGGTTCTGTAATCTTGTACAGCTGCAAATCCATTACCTCTGCAAACATGCCACTGGAAACAAATGAAACTGAAAACCAGTATGTAGCTAAATCCCTGCAAATCTTAGCAACATTAGTGGGCAAAACAATTAAAGCAAAAGTTCAACCCATGGAGAATCAAAAACATCTTTGTCAAATAGAAAAGATGGCTATGGTTATAAAGATTAAAACTTTTGAAAATGCATTGCCAGAAGCAATAGAACTTATTTAAAAACAAATCTCATGTCTGAGTACGGAAAATAGTGCTGGAAAATAATTTCAATATTTTACCCTCCCTAAGCTCCTATGTCTCTCATTATCATGCGACCATAATCTTATTCACAGAAGTATTATTTGCATGTTTAGTCACAGGGAATATAGAAAAGGTCAGGACATTTCAACAACTCTATATTATGTGACAGTAGATAGCCAAGAATCAAATAATAGATCTTGACAGCAGTAGCAATAAAGTGGGACCTCACGCTAGCTAAATTGTGCCCGTCTTCCTTTGCTAAGACTCTGTTAGAAATTTCCTTTCTTGTGAAGAAAAAGGTAAGTGTGTGCATCAGTGTGCTTCCTTACAATTACCTCAAAAACAAAAGCAAACATGGTTATCCTTAACAAACACTGAGGTTTGAAAGAATTACGCTGCTGACGAACCTATAGCAGACCTTCACAATGGCTGTGATTATTATTCTTGAAATGTAAACAAACACACATATGATCCCATCTTTACAAAGAGTCCGAAGAACACATACTGGACCTTTTTTCTTTTTCTGCGTCACTAAGAATACGGGCACAGCCATAAAGATAAAGCAGACATTGAGTGTGAGGCCGGAAAGTTCCAGCTACATATAATCTTAAAGCGGGCTCTCTTTGTAATCTTTGAGAAGAAAGTCATAAATTATTGTCAATACCTGTGTCCAAATAGTCAATGTTAAGTACCAGTTATGTGTATTCCCATTTATAAATGCTTTATCAACAAATTGATGACTTTAAAATATCCGCTTATATTGTCATTTTCTCGTGTTTGTAAGGCTTATAAGGATGGAATAAAATCTCAGATCACCAGGAAGCCCAGGGAATGGAACATGCAGAGCGCTGATGCTCCTAAGGTAGCAGCGGTTGATCCTTTTTCACAATGTTGTAAGATCATCATTTCGCACATCAGTTAGTGTACGCGGATCTATTATACAAGGGGCCGTATGGATTGTTTGGTTGCCCGTCATTTACAAATCACAAAGTGCGTCCCAGCAGGCTAATGCATTTTAAGGTTGTTTTATAGATTTTTGTTTTCTCCCCCGGTAGACACGTTGTCAGCTGTCATTTCTCATTGCTATCAGTATGTTTTCTATAGCAGCTTCTCTGGCCTTTTAAGTTTGCCATTATTAACGTGCTGCAGGTTTAAAAGCCAGACGAGCGAATGAGGTAGTACTGCGTGCTAAATTAAGAGAGGATACGTGCTGTTTCAGCGCGTGCAGTGCTCTGCTAGACGTGGAAAGCCAGAAGCCTGCATCTGAAGGATTAGCTGCCCAAGGACCCTTTGGTGGTGTATTTCCCGATTCTCAGCTGCTGCCGTAAGCCTGTGAATAGCCTCTCTTACTATACTCAGGATGGTGTCATTCCTTGAGGCAAAAGCAGTATAAACTCTGCGCAAAGTCATACATTCAGAAATAAATAAGTGTACAATTTAAAATCTTAATTGAATCCAGATGTTATGTAAATATGAGCTGTCAAATCAAAATGAACATAAGGCATTATGTGAAATAACTTCATGTTTGCTATGTGGGAAACAGACTGCACAATTCTAAACAGAGATTTATGGATTAGATATTACTCTTAGCAGGAGTGACCTAACCAATCTAAGAAGTACCAACATACTATAATGAATAGTTCTCATATGAGACATTAAACGTTTATTTCTAAGAGCATCTCGATTTTATCAGTGTCCTTCGTGTCCAGTCACAGCGAAGTACCAAACAGGTACGTTGGAGACAAATTATTTAAATAAGACAGTATATGTATTTCCAACTGTTCACAGTATTATCTTAATGGAAAATACTATCTGGAATAAATTAGATAAAAACTATGAAGAAGATTTTTCAAGATGCTCAAGCTATAAAGAGGTTACTGACCAGCCACCCATCTTCATACAACTTTAAAAGGCAAAATTTGACCTAAGCCACTGGGCATGAGTAGCATGAAAACCAAACATTTTAAGTACTAGGAGGGGAAATAAGACTTCATTTTTTTCATATTACAGGTTTAAGGGGCTTTTAGCAATCTCTCTGAGACTCAGAGCCCCTGCATACACATCACTGCCTGGAGCTGCTACCCAGCTCATCCCCTGAACACACAGACCCGCACGGGGCCGCTACCCAAAGCATCGGGACAGACTGCAAGATGAATCTTTTTGGTTCTCTGAATCACGATAACTAATCTCGGGCCCTGCAGAGCTCAATAAATTTATGAATTCCTTCCTAATTCATTTTTAACAAGTTATTACACCATTCAAATTGAAATTTAATTATTAAAACCAGATAATTACTGTAGAAAAATATTTTAAGAAATCTTACTGTCCAACCAGGTACACAATGTATTTTCATCCTTTTTTTTTTTTGAAGCCTCTCATTGAGATTTATGCTAGGTTTGATCAATTCAGCTTTATAAATGTTGGCTTTCAATTGAAAGCGTTTCTCTGCTGTCAGCCCTTCACCTCAGGGTATCAAAGGCCGGCGGGCCATTCATTTAGAGGCAGGAAGCTATTGTTTCTCTTGCAGTCACAAATAGTTCATGCCTAAGCTGTGGGATTCATCCTAAGGACAGCATTATATTGCCTCCTTTGCTAAGAGATACAGACACTTCTGTTCATGTGAGGCAGAAATCATGGCTTGGATCTTTTTTCTACAAAAAGGCAGAAGAATTTCATTAAAATTTTTCCTCCTAACTTAAGTTACTAATCCAACTTTTCTTAATTGGAATTATCTTGGTTATTATCTAATCAAATATATTTTCCCCTTTGCCTGTGCGTTTGTGTGGCTTAAATGTCAATAGGAAAAGGGTGCAAACTATTGTTAATGGGTGATCAATAGAACACGGGACTCAGAACGCCAAAAAGTTGAAAAGAGTTTTAGATGTCCTGCTGTCTTGGCATGCAAATATCTTTATTAAAAGACAGATCAAAGCACTACTCCTGACCAAGACATGGCCTTAGCCTCCTATGCAAGCCAGAATTGGCATTCATTTGTTTTCCTAGAAGATTAAGTCCTCCATTTTACTGTATAGGTGACAAAATCGAACTCACAGGGACTAAATGTTTGTTTCACAAGGGAGCTTATCAGTCTGACAATACAAAACACAAGCTAACACATCTGGTAGTTAATGGTTCTGCTACGATAAGATTTAACTTATTAATTCTTTAGTAATTTCTCTGTGATTTATAAAGAATCAGACTTTGATTAGATAATCTAAGCTTCTCAGTTCAGAGAGTTATCTTAATTACACTACAGAACTAAGAAAGGCCAGTTTACACACACACAAACACAAGTAGGAAGAAGCATACTTAGTGGTTTAGGAGAGGAGGAGGCATCTAAATCTTGTAGCTAAGACTCAGAAGGGGAGTCCCACATCTCTTGTACATGGTCCTTCAGAGTCTTAATTTTTTTTACTTTACCTCCTACCATAGGCAAGGGAATATTTTCACCCTAGGGCACTTTCTGTACAGTCATAGAAGAGGTCATTAAGAACCATATTTCTATCTCCAAGTCTGTCTGTCTGTCTGTCTGTCTCTCTCTGTGTATGTGTCTCTGTCTCTCTCTCAGATTTACTTCTATTTTGTGTGTATGTATGAGTATCTTAGTGTATGTATGTGCCCTGGAACTGGAATTACAGTTCATTGTGAGTCACCCACTGTGGTTACTGGGAACCAAACCAAGGTCCTCTAGGAAAGCAGCAAGTGCTCTTAACCACTGCACCATCCATCCATTCCCAACACTCACTTATTTGATCGTTAGTAAAGGAGCCTCCTTTGAGACTGAAGATGAAGCTATGTAATGTACATACTATCTTATCCCATGAACATTTAGTTAAAGTTTAACCTTCAAGTTGAAAATAATTAGGGAATCTAGGCACAATCATTTTGACTTTTGTCTTAATTTCTTAGCAAAAAACCCCACAATGAATCTAAGGATTTTAGAGTGTGAATTTTCTTGGGGGAGGGGAATAAATGAGATAACAAGAAGAAGTGAATACAAAAACACAATAAAAGTTTACTACATGAATATATGGGAATATCAAATAAAAAATGTGCTTTCTATAATTAACATGTGATGGAAATAAGAGACAAGTTAATCTTAGGTATATAAATAGGAAAATATACTTTTTTTCTTTTTTCATGTAAATTTTCCTAAGGATACACACTATAGTTTTAATTTCTCTAAAATTAGTCTAGAATAAAAGAAAGGGGTCCATATTTGAAGTGTTTTTATGACTTTTATAATCACTTAATACATATCAAAGAATAATGTGAAATATGTTGGCATAAGGCATTCAAATTCCTCTGAATTCTATTTACAGAAGTACTATTCCACTGTTTTTGTTAAGAATTAGAGTGTTATTTAGAAATTGTGTCAGAAATAACCACAAAATTAATTTTACTATATAAATGCTCTTATAACAATATGTGCTCCCTTGAAATTGTCAAGCAGACATTGGCATTTATGGTCAAGAACATGACAGAAATGTGAAATCAGACATAGCAGTTAAAACATCCTCACTGCACAAGCTGCTAGCACTTGTACGTTTTTTTTTTTTTTGGTTTTTTTTTGTTTTTGTTTTGTTTTTGTTTTTTGGTTTTGTTTTTTTTTTTGTTTTTTGTTTTTTGTTTTTTGTTTTTTCGAGACAGGGTTTCTCTGTGGCTTTGGAGGCTGTCCTGGAACTCGCTTGGTAGTCCAGGCTGGTCTCGAACTCATAGAGATCCGCCTGCCTCTGCCTCCCGAGTGCTGGGATTAAAGGCATGCGCCACCAACGCCCGGCTTGCACTTGTACGTTTTAAAGCAATGACCCATAAGCTTTCTCTGCAAGTTATTCCAATCACTCAGAAGAATGTTCAAAGTTAAATGGGAAGAGGAAACCAGGAAGGAGGAAAGTCTAAAGGATGAGGAAATAAGAGAATTACAACCCAGATGGTTTCATGGAGAGATTTATGAAGGATTTTCTTTTCTATTTCAAGAGATAGTATGTCTTAAGTTACACATTGAATGTTAGTCTGAGGTCCATTTGGAAACACAACACTGAAAATGAAAGAGATGGTTATCTCTTGGAGTTTCTGGTGGATACTGCTGTCTGTCTGGAAATGCATTTTTTTAAGAGCAGACCCAGTTCAGCAACTCAGCTGAAGCTAACAGCTCGTTAGATGGGACACTTTTGGCAAATCAAACAGGGGCCAGAGGTGGATGAGAGAAAGGACAGAGGTCATAAGAACCATAGTTTAAAACACGAGGAAGAATGAAAATGGGAAAGATGACTCTAATTTATTACAAAATTCTGTGAAGTCCAGAGAAAGAATCTTTGGGGATCCCATGGGTGTATCAGAAGTCAAAAGTTCCATCCATTCCTTTGGAAAGGACAGAGTAGAAGGTTCAGTGCTAGCCAGAACAACCAAAGAAACACACATATCAGACCCTTAACTAGAAAGAAACAGGAAGAGTGGATATGCCAAACAAACAAAACAATAAGGGTTATCAGAATGAGTCTTCTGAAGGACTGTGGAAGAATCCACAGGAGGTAACTAAAGAGGAAGAGGGAAGAGGAGCCCTGTGCAGTTCTAGAATGAATAATCTGGTGTTCTTAAAAACAAATGACTGGCATCTCTTCATGACAAGTTACTGTTATAAATTGTTATCTCTACATAGATATGAGCAAAAAAATCCTTTAAAATACACAGATGTTTGTTTCAAAGGCAGTGGGGATACTGGGAAACTTTGTCCTACTGTGAATCAGACATGGTGGATGAAGATTCTAGCTGCTGAATAGTAGGGTACCAGTCATAAAAATGTTAGTGACCCCAACTTCAAAGATACATGGAGAAACTCCTTTATTTCTTTTATCTTAAAGGAAGGACATTTTATGATATTAATTTGCTCTTTATTTAAACACTAGCATTATTTTGCAAACATTTTGGTGGCTCCCAAAGTTATAGAAACTAGGTCTCTTATTTGGTTAATCTTCATAACCACATACAGCCAATATTTTGGGAAGGAGAGAGATATTAAAGATGAATAAACAAAAAATATGAAGTGAAAATTTACAGTGGTAACTGATACTCTGAACAAAACTAATACTAAGGCAGGCTTTTCCCATAAACAAATGCACTGTTTCAAAGGTCATGTAATGTTGCTAATGGACACATTTATAGATAGAAAAATGTACAAGGATGAACCCATCATTCAAGGGTGAAGCCATCTTTCTAATAAAAATCAAGTACCAAGTAATTATTTAACAGCAAAACATCAATTTGGTTTACAATCAAATCACCCAAAATTAGACAAAATATTCATGCCCATTTTTCCAAGTTTACATAAAGGCTGTTTTAAATCAATATTGTTAATCATACTTCTTAATGTTTTCAATAAATTGTTATAATAAGCACACTTGGACAATTTCTATAAGTGTCAGGAGAGAGACTGGTAAGGGGCATAGGTTAAAAACAAGAAGTGATTTTTAGTTTTTTTTTAAGGAAAACAATGGCTGAAGAACACAAGAGGATCAAAGTATTTTTAGAAAATTAGGAAAACAAAAGTTTATTTTTCAGGTTGATTTATTAAACACTCACTGACACAGGACTGAAACAGAGCAGGAAGAGCACTGGAAGCAAACACTGATGGAGATTTACATTTATAGCCTAAACTCACCACCGTTCTTCCCAGCAGCCATTTTTCTGCTGATAATAAAACTGTTGGCTTGTTTGGTCTTCCAGTTAACTGTTCCATTTATGCCATCAGCACAGCTTAATAAAAAAGCTTTTCAGAATAAAACAAATGCACACAAAGAAATGAAATTAATGTCAAATTAAAAATGACTATCACAGACACTGTTAACTTGGCTCAGATTACAACTGGTCAAAGTAGCTGCTGTGTTCCAACTAGTAAATGTTTATTACCCACCAATATGAGGAATCTACAGGAATAGCAAGTAAACAAGATATGGTTCCTGCCCCACAAGGAGCTTACAATCTCTGAGGACTGAATGGTAATGTCTATACAGAAATATTGATTATGAAACGATATAAATGATGTCTGCAGATGGCCAAAAGCATGAGGGCCACAGGAACGCTGGAGGGGGGACAATTATCTCTGGCTAGGAATTTTGCATTACATCAACCCAGAGTTGAGTTTGGAAATATTAAAGTGGCAGCTATGATGATCAGGATTAGATAGGGCCCAGAGATACACGAGAACACCGGAGGGGAGACAATTATCTCTGCCTAGGAATTTTGCATTACATCAACCCAGGGTTGAGTTTGGAAATATTAAAGGCAGCGATGAAGAGGATAAGATAGGGTCCAGAGGCACACAGAGACTATCACAATAGTCAGCTCAAAGCTAAGGGAAAGACAAAGAGGCGCCAGCTAGCCACAAGACCCATAGTAGATAATACTGAATACTTTTCAAACCTCAGGATACATAGATAAAGGAGAGTCAAAGATGACTTTGAAGGTTTGGCCTAGCATGATACTGGCCAGAGATACATTAGTAACCACAGAAGAAAGGTTAACTTCAGGAGAAAGAAGAGCGTCAAATTTGGGATATGTTAAACTTAGGGTACCAAATGGACATCCAATAAGGCCAGCTAAGAAGACACTGCTTCAGATTTGGTTCATAAACAACCATAAATGGACTTCAGATGCAGACTTGAAGTTATTTCTCAATAGAACTGACAACAGGAGCTGAAGTTCCAGTGCTCATGCCCCCAGGGAGCACATTTGAGACTGTAAACCATGAGGTGATCTGGAGCACGTACACTCTTCATGCTGTTTCTCTTCATCCAGACTGCCTATCTTACCACTGAGTTTCCACTTTTCACCCTGACTCTTTAGATTTCATGGATTTAGCCTCCATTATAACACTAACTCTCTACTCTACTCTCCTTCTTCTCACCATCTCAGAGAAGTTGCCTCTGGGTTGAGCACAACTGCAAAATCTCCTAGGGTTTACCCTGTACAACTGTCCTTTCTCCTAAACCCAAAATGCAGTAAGAAAGAACACACAAGGGGCTAGAGAGGTGAAAAAGACCCTGTTTGGTTCCCAGCATCCAACTTAGGTAGATCATGATCTATTACTCCAGAGAATCTGATGCTTTCTTCTGATCTCCTCAGGTACCTACTGCACACAGGTGGTGCACATTCATAACCCAAGAATTAATTCACACGCATAGATTTAAAAACTAAAAAAGAAATGAGTAAGACAGAATGCACAAAATAGGCAAGGATAGTAAAAGCAGAATGTGTTAATATACATACTTCTATATCAAAATAGAGGATGATTCCACAATGTAAGGCAGGGGTAGTCACAGGTTGGACAACAGGGTCTGACATGACACATACTCCAATGAAAGGAGATGTCATGGAAGAAGCTTCAACCCATATCCTCACTTGCTACAAAATGGTCAGAGGGTGACAGCTTTATTAAAAAAAAAAAGACCACTAACTTTCAAAAGCAGGAAATTGACTTGTGACCGTTTGAAAATGGAGTTCTAGTAAGGTTGTGAAAGAAGGAAACAAGCTGTAAGGATTAAGACGTAGAAGCTGCAAGCGCAGTCCCTCTGTGAGGAGCAGCAGCCAGTACCAGTACGAGGAAGCCAGGCAATGGTGGAGGGCGGGGTGGAGAAACAGGGAGCCAGCCGGTAGAGGGTCACTGAGGTGCTACACACAAGCTCTAGAAAAGATGTGAGGAGAAAGAAGGAAAGAAAACAGAAATAAAGAAAAGGGGCATAGTCATTGAGACACAAGTCCCAGAAAAGTAGATCCCCCTCCGGGCCAGAAATAGATAAGTATAGAAAATGCCTCTTGAATGAGAAAGTAAGGATGGCTGAGAGCTAAAACATTCTGTAGAGCCCAAAAATTAATGCTAAAATTAAGTCAGAGATTATGAATGAATTTTCTTTTCATATTGACTTTTCAGTAAAATGTTTAACAAATGAGAAATAACAAGTACCAGTATAAAATGGGGGGGGGGGGAGACAATTCATTCAAAATCTAAGGTCTAGCTGACTGTGGTGCCTTTGATCACTGTACTTGCAGGTGACAGTAGCAGGATACAGGGATCAAGGACAGACTTCTTGTTTCGAAACAAACAAACAAACAAACAAACAAAAAGAGAAAATCCTGCAAAAACCTACCTCATTAACACAAACAATCAAACAAGCATGTAGTCTTATGGGAAATAAAAGTCAGAGACTCTAGAACTCTAGCAAAGAAACTACTTGACTAGCATTCAGTTTTAAACTATGCAAATTTAAGTGAACTAGCTTTATCTACTAAATGGATAATCTCATGAGTGACTTCCTTAATAAGCAGTTGATTTGTTCTAGAACTGAAATTATGGGTTTCTAAAGCTAGGTGCAACAATACATGGTAGGCTTTCTCAGTAACTTCAATATTAAACAAAATCCAAAATGCTAACAATGTCCCATGACTCAGCAGTTCTCTCCAGATTTTCATTATTGGGTTCTAAAGGCAGCATTGCTGGTTATACACCTAGGCAGAGCCCCTTCAGAGTAAATGGCCCATGTACCCCATAAGGTTTATAGTGAATATAAACACAACATGTATCTGTGACTCTGCAAAAGATAGTCTAGGTAGATAGGCTACATGATTTCATTACGTGATTCTCATCAACAATTATGAAGTCTAGAAGACTGACATGTTATAACATGATAGAGTATGATACACTAGTCCGGTGTGCTTGTATGCACCAAAACAAGAGTGACCCAGCACTGAAAATTCCTACCTCCTTACCCCTAGCTCATCTATCTTAACAGTCAGAACATTTAAGTCACTGCTGGATGATGAAGAAGCCCACCCTACAGATGCAGGAAGCAGATGACAAATTCTGCTCTCTTTTCCAGCAGCCCTTAGATGTTACTGTTTCACACTACCAGGCCCCGAGTAAAGGGTTTTCATGTATTGTCTCACTCAATCCTTACAAACCCAAGCGAATCTATCAATGTGTTTGAAGATTACAGAGGCTTAATCTTAAGGCACAAGGTAGTAAATCCAGCAGGCAGACACCCTGGAGCTTGTCACTTCTCTGTGGGCTGGGTGGTGAGTCATCACAAAGTTAAGCATGGGTTGAGAGACCAGATAGCACTGGGTTGAGTCCTTCCTCCATTCTGTTGCAGCCATCCTCAGACTATGGTGTACATAGATTCACCGCTCTGAGTTTGCACACAAAACCAAACACATTGAATTTATGCATGACTCCCATGACTTATTTGCATAACTGTAAGTCAGTGAGATTTTGTTTTTGTACTCTTGCTTTCAACAACTTCACTAACCTCAGCATAAGGTTCTGTCGTCACTTTGTGTCCGTGGCTAGTAAACTAATGTATCATTTCCATGCTTTCTGGATCCTCAGTAGAGATAGTGCTCCAATTGTCAAGAATTAAGACAGAACACAACAGCTGCACACATCTCATCCATGTTCCTGCATCCTAAGGGCAGCAATGCTTTGAGTACATTTTTCTTTTTGTAATGTAAGAGGAAGCCAGGTCTTTCTTTTAAAATGTTTATTTATGTAGTGGGGTGTGTGTGTGTGTGTGTGTGTGTGTGTGTGTGTGTGTGTGTGTAATACATGTGCAAGGGACTAGACATGCCATGTGGCACATTGGTCAGAGGACGACTTTACACCGTCAGTCGCTCCTTCCATCTTATTTGGGCTCCAGGGACAGAACTCAGGTCTTCGCACTTCGTGGAAAAGCACATTTATCACAGAGCTACCACATTGGTCCTTGCATATTCATTTTTAAGCACATATTAATTCATACAATAACTGACTGACCTCAGATAACTGAAGCCTGATAAATCTAAATAAAAGGGTAACCATTATGCTCTGCTCACCAAGCAATGTTATTAAAGACGAGGCAGAATGCAGTTGTTTAGACATTCAAGTTCCACACATACCTTACAGAGAAATCTCAATAATATTGAAATAATTATTTGTTTTTAATTTTTTGCTCAACATCATGGGAGCACTTAACTAATTTCTTGTGTGAAAAAAAATCACTGTAATCTATACACTGACAAATGGAGATTCCTCACTGATTTTAAAAAAATGTTTGGTAGCTTTATTTTCATTAGAAGACCAAAGCATTTTATTTCCTGTAAGAAAAAAAAACCTTTTTTAAAAACTATGACTCAGTTTTAAAAATCTTTTTTCTGTATACAACTTTTCAAGATTAAATCTAATGTGTAAAATAGTGCCAACCTGAATAGATGGGTTATCGGATGAACTGCAGAGGTTACGCAGCATCTTCAGAAATCGTTACAGGAAGAGCTTCGTGATCATTTGTCACAATTACCCCTACAAGGCTGCTGTGCTCTAACTGAAGAGCACAAAGGCAAAGATCACCATGAGTCCTGCCTTTACACAGCAAAAGTCAGTGACAGTTCACACTTACCGGTGTGCACAGCACAGCCAACTTTTCAATGCTTCCCCTCCAAACTAATCAGAGCCAAATGAATCTGAAGGTGGCTGGCATGCCCTTGAGTTCCCTAGAAGCCATACACTACTTAAGGTTTGTCTTAAGATTCTCTGATTCATTTGGAGGCTTGTAGCAGCATAACAAGTTTTCATCTGGCCCTGGGCAAGCAGTCTCTAAAGGGAGATTACTGCTCTTTCCCTAACCTGAGTAATTTGCAGACTAGGGGTGGGGGGATCTGCTGTTTAATACAAGCGATTGAAGAGCTATGAATAGTGACTGATTGCTGATGAGCTAATCAGAATGACAAGGGACAGAAATAATAAATAATAAGTTGCTCAGACATCACTGTCCAAGTAAACAGCAGGATATGCCAAATGGAATTTAATCTGATTAGCACACTCACCTACCAAGTGAACGATCAAGCCTTATCAAGCCTCTCTCAGGTCCTGCTTCAGTTATCTCTTTGCATATACTACTCCAAGGAGACCCAAAGACTTTGCCAAGAAGTTGACTGTGTATCTCACATCCCCCAGTCTTCCCTTCTCCAACTAACTCCCTTCAAGACCCTTTTCTTTTCCCCTTTCAAAAATCGATTTTTTATCATCCTCTGTGTCTGTGTGTCGGTGAGTCTGTGTGTGTGTGTGTGTGTGTGTGTGTGTGTGTGTGTGTGTGTGTCTGTGTACACACCATGCCACGGTGTATGTTTGAAGATCAAAGGAAACTGCTGTGGAACCAATTCTCTCTTTTCAGCTGTACATAGATTGCAGGGATTAAATCGAATTGCCGGCTCGCATCTCTAGCAGCAAGCACCTTTACTCACTTAACCATCTCTCCAGGCCCCCTTCCTTCCCTTATGCCACTTTCTTACTACTTACAAAACGGCGTCTAAACTGTTCCTATTTTTTTCTCTTTGTACAAAAGATCAACTGATTATTGTTTCTTGTTAGCACCCATGTTTTCAGTGCAACACTAGCTAGACCCTGAACAAAAGTGCTTACACATATTAACTAATTTCATTTTTGTATTAACTATGTGAAATAGGCAGTATTAGTTCCATTTCATAATAAGGACAAGAAGTCTTAGGAAATTGAGTTATTTACCACCAGTCACCAGCTTCGTAAGTGGCAGGATTGGATTTTTGAGCCCACTTTGTGGCTGACGGCAAAATCACTATTACTTATTTATCAGCCCTACCTCAAAATAGTTTTTAAAAAGAATGCAATGTGTAAACGGCATGTTCTCATCTCAGATACTCTTATTATTGCTAGCTTATCAACTACGGCTTATTTTGCTTCTGAGGGGGAAAAAATGCTTTGCCGGACCCTTGCATTAGATATAGCAACGAGACAGTGCTTTGGCTGTGAGGAAGGAATTAAGTCAGTGTACTTCTGCATTAAAATCTAAACAAAACACAAAACAATTCACTCATAGAAGAACGCCGTGATGAGGCTTCACCAAGCCTGTCTCCTACGCCGCTAACAGGTGCCCGGAAGGGTATTCCTAGGAGAAGTGCTCGCTGCAGCAGGGCTTGAGAGCAAGAACTTTAAAAACAAAACCAAATCCTAGCAGAATCTGAGCAGCCATATGATATGATTTAAGTTTACTACGATTTTTATCATTTTTAAGCAAGGTAAATTATGAGACTGAAGTGAAATAAAACTGGGCTTCAGAGAGGCAGAGGGCAGTGCTCAGGGTGAGACTTCCTGAAGGGAGGCTAGCTGAACTCAAATCTAGTTTTCCCCCTGCTGGTTAGCCAGTGTTTCTGTGCCTCAGTTTCTTCCTCGGGTAGGAACAGAGCAGAGCTCACCTCACAGAGGCACTGTCAGTACTGAGTGAGAGAATACACGTAAAACCTTTTCAGTGAAAGTGAGCACAAAATGATAACTCACAAGTGATTGATCTATCATTTATTTTCAACTAATCTGAAGAAATATTTGGGCTTTTTAAAATGTTTTTTTGATATTCAATTAAAAATTATCACTTCAGCTGATATTATATGGCACCCTCATTTTTCCCCTACAACCACGATGCATGAAATGTAATCATATTTCCATGATAGGCTAGGAGACATGATGGAGCACCCCAAAACACTCTAAAAGCCTAGCGCCTCAGTTTTGTCAAACTTCACCCCCGGGTCTAAGAAAAAGGTAACCAGGCATATCCTCAGGCCTAACCCTTACTCAGGGAGTTCTGGCGACAGATTGTCGCCATTTACCTCTTTGGAAGCAGATGTTATGTGAATTCCATTTACACTCATCTTCCCTGAGATCTCATGAACCTTAGGTGTTTTTTCCCCCTGAGGAAAGAATGCAACCAAAGGGGAAAAACTGTGTGCCGTGTGCACACGATTCATTTTTGCAGTAAACATAATCCCAAGGCCAGGCAAAAATTAAATTGGAATATTTGAAAGAGTGGCTGAGACCAAAGGTCTCTAGCTAAGATTTGCTTTCTGGCTCAGATAACTTAGAGAAGTTGTAGCTCTTCCTCTGTTACAAGGCGCTTTCTGCTCTTCTGTAGAAAGGGAACACATTGGGACCTTTCACAAAAGACATCCACACTATGTGTGATAGCTACATGCATCATTGCTGTCTAATGTCCTCATGTGAAAGATGTGGGATTGTTCTCCAATGAAGACAGTCGGTGAAAAGCAGAACACAAAACACCATACACTATTTGAAATCCAGAGTACTAGTGCGATCTAGTGGAAAGGGATTAAAAAGCAGTGGGTTCCTGTGAGCCACTGGGGTACGGAAGTGAAGCTGTAGCAAAGACTTCTATTCAAAAATCTAAAGCAACAGCGTTACACCCTCTTTCTAGCTAGGAAGCATCTAAAAGAGAAATACTCATATCGAGTGTTTGCTTTAAATTGCCATTAGTTGTCTATATTATAGGAGTCATGCTTTACAAGCGTATTGCATTACAACTTTCATCAGGATGCTATATTTTATAAAGGTGCCTTCTCACATCCCTATTGTCATCTTACCAAAACCACTCACTGGCTACTCTTAACTGTCTTTGCATCTTTCTGTATTTTATTCATATGGAACACATATTTGTAACCAGGCATAAATATACCTGTTTTTCACTGAGAGGATACTTGCACCTGTTTACATGTTAAAATTGCATAGCCTTCCATCCTGTGGCTCAGTCGTAATTTATTTACTGTCACCGCGAATTCAACTGGACCAAACTTAGACCAGAGATCTCGCCTTTCCAATCAGACCCCCTTCCCGCATTAGAGACCACTGGGCAGATGACAGAAACGTAACAATCATAACCTCCTTGCAAACAACCCCAAATTCACTCAGATACCCTCGGTCAGATTTTACCCCTTGGAATGTTCCCCCTCTCTTCATGTTCTCTGCCCCCATGTTAGCCTACAAGGTCACTATCTCCAGCCTGGGTGTAAACAGCCTCCAGTGGCAATTTATTCAGAGTCCTCTAACCTTTTCTTCACACAGCAGTTAGAGTACTCTTTTTGAAATGCAAATCTGGTCTTGTCCCGCTTAACCCCCCTCTGAGACTTCCCATTGGTGTTAGTACAAAGATGAACCTCTTTAAGGTGGTCTACTAGGTCGGGAGAGATTGGCTCCTTGACCCCGCTGGCATTGTCTTTGCCCGTCTCTTTCTTCTCTCAGCACTTTTTAGGTAGCAGTCTCTGGCTGCCCCTGGACCTCAGCAGAAGCCCGGTCTCACTGGAACCTTTCCTGATTCACCTCCCATTTACTTCCCTTCACATCTGAGCGCATCCTTGGAAGAAAAAAATTCACCCTTATTCCAGTTCAGTCAAATCCTCTCTGCTAGTGTCTGCAGCACTTAGCTTCGTTACAAAGAGTACAGTCTTATGTGTAAATATCTGGTCAATCTTCGCAAAAATTAATCCAGAAGATAAAAAAGCTTGATTCATTTTTTTCAGTTAAATGTGTAAAAAGTTCTACAGCTGGACCACGTATTTCCCAGCATCTGCCACAGCTTCTTAAAAACACCCAATGCACCCCCAAAGAAAGTATAAAATAATTATTCATTCATTAAGATTACCGAGAGTTTTTCTTGTTTTTCCTTATCACTACCAAGCATAATATTCATGTCTGTATCTCTGAGCATTTTTATCAGTTTACATGTAAGCTAAACATCCACAAGGAAAACTGCCAGGTCAAAAAATAAAATGTACAATTCAGATACTGATAAGATATCTAACAGCCTACTGCAGTGCTGGTTTTTGATTAGAATCAACTGTGCAACTACTGAGAATAAAAGATGTCAAAGGTGCTACATTGATTAACTGTTGCATGGGAGAGAAAAGCCGGATCATTTTACTGCCTCGCGAGAAACACCGCTTTGCTAAAGAGAGAAAACAAATCTTAGAGCTAATGTTTTCTTTGCTTTTACATTCGAAGGTAAAACAGAAGCTATATTTCTTTACATACCGCTGAGGAAAAAATAGGGAACTGAAACACCCCACTATAACTGGTCTAGGAAAATTAACTGTGATCTCTTTCAAATTCAGAGGGAGCCTCCGATCTCCATAATAATCAAAGGGGTGAGGAGATGAATGAGAGAAAGGGCAAAGAATGGGAAGGAATGTACACTAAAGCTGCCTGTCTCCCAAACAGTTTCTCAACCAGCCGGTCCATTTATCTGAAAAGAAAGTCTGTCTTTCCATGTCACAACAGATGCCGTGGTGATTCCCGCGGTGCAGGCTGCCAAGGATCTATTCTAAATATCTGATTAGTCTAAGGTAGTTAGGTAGAAAGTGAGCCATGTGAAAGATGATTTTTAAATAAAGAAATACATTTAAACCACTGACATAAATGTTGCATTAAAATTCCTAGGTGAAGACTTAAACAAACAAACGAAAAAAAAAAACTTAGAGAGACCTAAGAAGAAACTTGCATAGCCTTTCCTATCGCACAAATGCTTCTGAGAATATAGTCACACCAGCAACAAATGTTCGGGAAGCAACCTAGTCATTCCCCAGGATAACTCATTTTGAAAGCCTAAATACTGGGATTATTACTTTGTAGTTCAGGGACATGGGCAAGCACTGCATTCAAGGAATTGCAAGTAGTTTCCTGCAGATCAGGTAAGCTTTGACATGCCAGAACCTCACTTTTGAGAGTTTCTCTCCCAGAAATAGGAGCTGAGCCAGAGAATGCCTGTGGCATCCCCAGTAACTGGGAAGACAGCCACCGCAAGAGGCTGTGTGTGTTATTACAACCTCACAGAAGTGTATGGCACGGTTACAAAATGAGTAAAAGAGAGAAGAGAGTTGTTTAACAGTAAAAATCTACTTCATGCAATCAAAACGAGAGTGATTCCACTGCTGACTCCAGGCCACTGGAGTGGAGAAGAAAGTTCCGGGTCTGAGGCAGGAGTGAAAGCAGCAGGAGAGAGCTCATTAAGACAGCAGAATTGTCTCCCTTCTCTTCACATTTCTTACAGAGCCCTCCATAGTTTGCAAGGTTTCCAAATACCTAACACAGATCCTATGAGGTCAGAAATGCTGCTCAAAAAAAAAATCCCTGATGCAAGTCCTATAACCTCTTGAATTCATTTTGAACAATCACGTATTCCAAGTTAGATATGGTTATCAAAATAAACCATCAATGGGCAGATGAACAGACACGGAAGAAAAATCTGCCCCAAGGTATGTTTGACACAGTAAGAATGTGCTCCCGAGGCGGTCAGAAACCACACTCATCCAGACAAGCTGTTAAGAAACACAGGCTGGAAGCTACTTTTGACGGTTATGATTTTATGGTGTTGCTGGAAAAACAACAACAACAAACCCTCAACTTTATTATTAAGTGATACCACAGGGGGAAGAGGGGTTACTGTAGAGAGCTCTTCCCACATTCCCCTGAGGAAGAGGATGGCAGGAGGCACCAAGCTATCTTGGGCCAGTGGCCAGCATCTTGCCTACCAAGTAACCCTGTAGTCCCAAGCATCCACCACCACTAGGCAGAAGTCTGCTTGAACCAAGCAAGACACCTGGGGAGCCAGGAAGAAAGAGAAAAGAAAGTGACTCTGGGGAGCTAGTTAAGACAAGGACACTTGGTGGGAGAGAAGTGATCTTGGATTTTCTCAGATTTCCAAGTTTGCAATGCAGAGGAGACAAACATGAACTTGCAACTTATAGGGTTGTTCTTTTTAGAAAGTTTATCAGAGGACAGAAAAAAAAAAAAAGGCTTCCATGACAAGCTTGTGTACTGGCTACACTAAAATATCCTAGTGGTCTTCAAATTCCCTACTGCAAAAAAGGTCTTTGATACTGGTAAAAAGAACAGTGGAGTTGATTTTCCTGTCCGGCTGCACTGTTAGAAAGGGTTTGAGTTGGCTCTCACTGAATGCTGGTTCTGGTCTCTGAAGCAAACAGAAGGGTATTTCTACTTTTAGTCTACTCAATCTAAACATTTTCAGACCCTTTGAGGATACCCTCTAGGACAGAGTTTCCAGATCCTCACCAACCCAACAGACTGTTCTGCAAGTTGCCTAATGTGTCAACATCTCTCTTCAAACTGACAGCCAGAGATGAACACGATACTCCAGATGTGCTCGATTAGAGCAAGGTCCTATTAATTTTCATGATGTGCAGACATTACAGTTAATAACCACAGTCTAACTTGGATTTTTATTGATAAGTCATATCATGCCGTTGCTTCATACGGATCTTCCTAAAGAATGGGAAGGGGGCAAAAGTCACTCCCCTTCTCTTCCTGTCAGAGAATTGAGGTGCACTGGTTGCTGCACTCTGTGCGTATGCCATGGCACTGGACTCAAACTGTATTTAACTCTAAATCCTGTTACCTGTTTGCAACAGCTATCCCTTTTCCAGATATTCCTGAATTGTGAACAAGACTTGTAGATCTCTGTCAAAATCATTTGTGCCAGTGTTACCCAAGTGAAGATCCAGGGCAAGGGTTTGTGACCCTACCCGGGTTCCTGTCTTCTTCAGACTCAGTATCCTATACACATCTGGCCGGCACTGGTCCCAGCTAGTCTCCGGCTCACACACTAATCCCGATAATTAGTCTGTACACCGTCTCTCACATCAGCCTATAGCCTCCCTAAAAGCAAGATTCATTTAACTTTTGAAATAAAGAGTAAAAGACCCACATAACTTAAAAGTACATGTCTATGAAAATATGCATACACTCCGAGAAAAACGCAGGAAGGAAAGAATACCAGTGAGAATGTGTATGGCAGGCTGTAGAGGTTGTTTGGGATTTACTGGTATTATTGTTTAATTCATTGCTGTCTTTACTACAATTACATGTCTTTAAAAAATAGCAATGAAAATCATGTACAGAGAATTTGGCTTGGAAGCAGTCCATGTGAAATGGCTTTAGACCATTGAGAATCTCTTTCCAACCGGAAAACTCTAAGCAGAAAAATAGTCTCTGATAGAACTTGTTGATCCCTGGAAACATCAGCCCCGTTTTCTTTCTTTCTTCCTTTCTTTCCTCTTTCTTTCCCCACCTCTCTTCTTTCCTTTTTTTCAACATTACATTGCTATTTAGACTTAACAATCTGATAATAAAGAAAGAGCAGACTAGAAAACTAGATATTAAAGATTTTAAAAAAGTCTGGGTGATGTGTGCACACGTGTATGTGTGCCAGCAAGAGCATGTGTGTGTGTGTGTATGTGTGTGTGTGTCCATCTATCCCTCTGTCCGCTGCATGCCTCTGCTAGAGAGGTTAAGAAATATGAAAAAACAATATAGAGACCAAAAGATCAAAGTGTAAAAAGTTCTTCCAGTCCAAGAACCGGAATAGACAAACCTGAGTCATCTGGAACAGAACAGGGTCCTGTTCCATGCTGAGACTAGGAAATAAGATAAATAAATAGAATATAGGTGTTTAGAATAGAGACTTCAGAAGGGTAAGATTAAAGAAAAAGGATCGGATAGAGTATGAGCCTATGGACAATTAGGAAAAAAGAAAAGAAACACTAATTGTGGAGAAAAATAGCATGTATAAATACTGCTCTTAGATCCAGAGATAATCTGAGTATTTGACTGAAACATTTTCAACAAGCTATGATTTCTTTACTGTTTCATTTTTTTCTGGGGGGGGGGTGATTTTCATCAGTGAAAACCGGTGTTAAAAACTAGACACAGGCTATCTTTTTCTCTCAGGTAATATCTCGCCCGTTTTGTTCATTCCTGTCTGCAAACTCTGTGAGACAAGTGAAAATTCCATTTGGCTTAGAAATATAATTTACTTCCCGGACTAGAAGATTTGCTACATATACAAGGTAAACCAATAGCTGATAGATTTATGGTAAACTGTTATCACAATGGATAAAACGAGCAATTCAAATCCTAGTTACCATTTGGCAAGTGAAAATTTTATCTTGTTTAAAAATATTTTTCTCCTTCTATACTAGAAGCTAAGCCACCTACACGCAGTGCATCAGCAAGTTAGCATTCATATCAATTTCTCATTAAAAAAGGATAAAATGTCCAAATGGGAAGTCTACTGTTTGACATGTGGAAATTCTACCTTGCCTTTGAAATAGAAATCCCCCGCTCCTCTAGAACTTGCTCTAAATAAAAGATATAAATCAACAGCTTCACAGATATATGGCAAATTGCCATAAAACAGGTAAAATTGTTCAAACAGAAGAAATATTACGTGCGATGTCAAAATCCTCCTTGGTGCTAAAGTACTTTTCCCACCCCGCTGAAAACTCAACATGGTGGTAAATCGAGAGATTGATAGCCCCAGAGCAAAGTCTCACAAAAATGGATAGTGTTCAGATACAAAGGACAACTAGCACCTAGTGAGGTAAAGAACGCATAGAAACACTTCGTGCGCCTCGCACTGACCCTTGTGAAAAGCAGACACAAAACAATCCACACTGGGGAAAAACAGCGTAGAAAAATCTAAACTTCACCTGAACAGTAAATATCAAGAGTGTTGAAGAGTCTCGTCTATCAGAATTTGGACATGCTGGTTTTTAACAATAACAACAATCTAAAGCATCTATTAATTTTGTCTGATCAGTTAAATAATGTTTTGTTCTTTCAGACAGCAAGGAAGTTTTACCTAAACATCTGGCATTGCTTTTTCCCTGGGAAATTTATAATTTGAAGCAAAGTGAATTTTTTTTCATATGTAGAGCATAAAAATCCCCAAGGGTAGTGACCAGAATTATAGCTACATGAGAGAATCCTGCGGTCGGGGAGTATCTGCTCGGCTTGCTGGTTTGAAATACTCGGCTGTTATGGCTGTTCATATACATCAACCAGAAAATATTAATTTAACATTATTTATTTTAAAGAAAACTGTAAATTAATGTTATTTGATGATCAAAATCTACATACTTGAAAAAATGGAGAAAATTAATTTGATCCAATATTTAATTTTGAGAAAAAATAGACACAACCCTATGAAAAAACTGTTTTTTTAGACACCTCTGTAAGCACAGAGGTAGGATGGCCGCACCGCATCAGGGCGAGGGTGTCACAGGTGATCCTGATCAACTTTACTAAGGCTCTCTCTGGAATTTGAACAATGAATAGAATTACTATTATTACAAAAATACAAACAAAGCCTTTTTTACTTTTGAACCCCCCCAAAAAATCCTGGTTCAAATTTTGAAATAAAAAATCAAATTAGTTCAAACCTTGAAAGACTTGGGTGATTTTTTTTAAAACTTGGTTTTCCATATTTTTTATCCATGCTCGCTATAGGTCTCACTTGAAAAAAGCAGTGCTATCAGTGAACAGTTGGGTGAATTAACTTTGTAAGAGAAACAATTGCGAAGCATAGGACAGTGCCGCAGTCACCAGAGCAGTGACTGTTAAATAAGCAGTTGTTTAAAAAATCCTGGAATTAGTCTGTCTTGCAGAAGACAATAAACATTTTTAAATTCAAAAAACAAGATTATGTTCACCCAGCTTCCTAGATAAAAATGCCTTTCCCTACTGTAAATCTGCACTTATTCATTTCTGCTTTGGGGTGGGGGGGGGTCAACACTTAATTTCTAAAACGTAGGTTCCCAGTAAATGAATGAGTTTTTGCTTAATGCTAAAAGCTTTGTATAACACAAGGTCCCTTCCACCTTGCAGTATACACAATGGGTCAAAGTCTCGCTTTTTCCTTTAAGGAAAAGCTATAGGTGTCTTCCTGAAATACGCCGTTTTAGTCTTGAAAGACAAATGTGTTTCATCTGTGGTGAATAAATCCAACTCAGTTGTAGACGATTTGATTTTTCTTTTTAACTTTTTGGGACAAAGATTAGCAACAGATTGTGGGTTTCCTTGGCACCTAACGTTTTCAGCAGCTTAGGCGGGATTCCACGTTAGGGTTTGTTTCACCTATTTTCTTCTCCAGTATTTCAGTGTTTTGTCCCTTTGCAAATCTCCCTAACGTTAAAAACCTTACAGGTTTCATATGTACCAAGTCAAGCAGATCTTTGGAGCAGAGCCTCAGCAACCTGTTTCAAAGGTTAAAGCGTGCAGTTCCCGCACCCCAAAACATTCATTCACCCCCTAAGATTTAGAAAAACATAACGGCGCGGGGAGAAAGCCGAGGTCTCCCTGTAAACCTAGCAATCACCACCAAAAGTCCGTAGCTGAAATCTCCAAAGCCCGCCAAGAACGCTGGAAGAACCCACAGCTGTTTTCAATTGGTCTTGCTTTCCCTCAGAATGTATTTAGTAGGGCAACGGGTGCCGTTTGCAGGATCTTTGACCCCCAGCCATGGTTGACCCTGACCTGAAGACCGTTTGGCTCCGAGCATTTCGTGATTCTGCTTCCCTGTTCGGTAAAACCTAAGAAAAACAAGGTTTGCACCACCAGGAAATATGTTTTAAAAGAAGGGGGTGGGGGCTTCAGTCTTTTAAATGTCATATTTTGGTGGTCTCTCTCTCCCTACCCGATTGCAGAAAGAGAAAAGATGTACATCTTTGTGTAACAGAGAAAGCATCTGGTCAGCCATGTCCTTTGGTTCACATCTAGCCCAAGGAGTCTCCATTGTGGGGTAAAGCCCCCCACCCCGAGGGGCAATGACCCCCAGGTCTCTGCTTCGGGGATCAGAAGATGTCCACCACCAGGCTGGGGGGGGAGGAGGGGTGCACGCAGTGGAAACTGGAGATGAATTCCTGCCCTGCTGGACAGGGAGAGGCCATGGGGGTGCACAAAGAAAGAAGAAAGAAAGGAAGAAAGAAAGAGAGAAAGAAAGAGCCAGGGGTCAGGCCTGGGGAGGGAACCCACTGAGCCCAGGTAACGGGCTTCAGGGTGCCCCGAAAGAGGGGTGCTGTGGGGGAGCATCGGGCATAGAGACGGACCAGCACCCTTTGGGCGCGCCCTGGCACCCCGGAACCCGAGTGGGGGAGGGGGAGGCGGCGGCCTGTGGCTCCCCCGAACCTCCACATCGCGCGTAGACCACTAACCTGTCAGTAAGAGTGTGCCAGCGGTCGCGGGGCTCATCCTGCGTGTCCCCCGACCCTTTCCCGTCCAAGCACAGGGGTCTCCCAGCTCCCACCACCACGATAATAGCATTCTTGGCCTGCCTAGGCCGGCTTCTCCCCTCCCCTCCCTTTCTTCTTTCCTCCCAGCTCGGCCCGCTCAGCATCAGCACCGTGCACCCCCCATCCGAGCCCATGCTCCCCCTAGCGGCGGGCCAGCGCGGCGCACGCCGCCCCCGCCCCTCCTCCCGGCCCCGCCACCCCATCCCCCCAGGCGCCCGCCCACGCAGCCCCCCCTCCGCCCCCGCCAGCCCGCGAAGCACGTCGGGATTGGTCGCCCCCTCCTAGGAACACACTATATAAGGCGGCCAGTCCGGGCTCTCGGTACACGCGTTTCCAACTTCGGTTGGTGTGTGTCGAAGAATCCTGACTGCGAGCTGAGGAAAGCGACCCAGCCAGCGGGGAGAAGGTCCACCGAGCCTCGCCGAGGTCCGCTGTGCGGGCTGCGGTCCGGAGTCTCTCCGGACCGCGGTCAACCAGTGGACCGTCGCCGGGCCAGGTGTGGGACCCCGCCGTCTCCGTGACCGTTCCTGTCATCGCAGAGGAGTCCTCGCGTGGTGAGTATGCGGTGAGGACACATTTTTTTCTTCTTTCTAAAAAAAAAAAAACCCCATCAACACGCAATCCCCCGTTTATTCGGGAGCTGCGGGAGATGAAGTAGCGCCCCCGGGATATCTCCTCGCAAACCTGGTTTTTTTTTCCTCTCTCTGCTCCACGCCTTCAGTGGCCTCCACGAGACGCGAGTGTGCAAAGCGAGCCCGTCACGGCTTCGGTTTGCACGACCCGCGTCCAGGACTGGTCAGTAGACGCATGAGCTGCGGACAGTCGATGAGCTGCAGACGCATATGAGCTACGGACCTCCCGACTCGCTATGTGCTTGCTCCCGAAGGGCGCTGCAAACGGACGGCTCTGCAACTCTCGGGGCGCTCCCCTGCACCGCTGCTGCTGCTGCAGACGGGGCGCTTCATGCGCTGCCGCGATGGACCAATGGGCGCTCCACGCGCCGCGAAGTACTTTCCCGGGCGCTTCATGCGCCACGGAGGACTTCTGGACAGGCGCTTCATGCGCCACGAGCCGACGGGAGCTTCACGCGCAGCACCCCACACACATACACTCACATACGAGCGCGCCCGGCGCTGTGCTAATGGGCGCTTCATGCGCTGCTCCCATGTGCCAATGGGCGCTTATTGCGCGCCTCGCTGTGCTAATGGGCGCTTCATGCGCTGTTCCCATGTACTAATGGGCGCCTCGTGCGCTGCTGTGTGTGCAGACGGACGGCAGACGGGCGCTTCGTGCGCGGCAAACCCCTGTCCGAACCACGGCGATCCGCGATCGGTTCCCGTGCTTCACGCACTCCGTTCCGAGCCGCAGGAGGGTTAACCAAAAAAGAAATGCGCCACACACACTCAAAAAAAGATGAATTCATAAGTGTGCCACTGCCTGCTGCAGAGCCGTAACGCAGACGACTCTCGAGCTATAGGAAGAAAAAGTGGATTTGGAAAAAGAGGGAGAAAGTGCGGTTCTCTCCTCGGAGGGAGGTGGTGGGGGGACGAGACCCTTGTCGTCTTTTGGAAAGGTTTTCCCGCAGGACGGCCTAGCTGCGTGACGGCGGTGTTAGACAAAATGGAGCCCTGGGCCGCAAAAATTAGTGTCTGCGCCATTCCTGCTCTGGCGGTAGAAGGAGGGGTGCTGGGTTTTGGAAATGGCAGGAGGGGCTGCCTTGTCTGGTGGTGATTGATTGACGTGACGGTGCAGTGGATTTGGTGGCGCACCTTGGCGTCCAGCAACAGTTTGCTGGGTGGGTTTGAGGCCGAGGGGAGGGGGTGGGCTGTCTGCTCTTGCCGCAATGGAAAGAAAATGGTTGTTGGAAGCTGGAGGGAGGGGTCTGGGGAGGTGGGGGGCAGGGGGGTGGGTGGGGAGGCTTGCAGACACTCTGCAGCCCTGCAGCAGCCACTCTCAGACCTGCCCCTCCCGTCCTAGCCGGCCCTCTCCGCAGAGAGGCCTAGCGCCTCGCCTGCGCGCCTCGCCTGTCGCGCGCCTTTCCAGAACATGCTCCCACGGGTCCGCCCTCCCAAGTGCTGACGCCTTAGAGCCAGCCTCCCAGCCCCGCCCAAGGCCCGCCTCCTCTGAGGTGGCCGCCCAGCCCCGCCCAAGGCCCGCCTCCAGCCCGCCCAAGGCCCGCCTCCTCTGAGGTAGCCTCCCAGCCCCGCCCAAGGCCCGCCTCCTCCACCTCCCAGCCCCGCCCAAGGCCTGCCTCCTCTGAGGTGGCCTGCCCAGGCCCCGCCTCTCTCAATGTTCAGCTCCCCCCAGGGCTCCTCCACTGAGGAGGCCCAGAGCCCCGCCTTCCCCTCAGCCTGCCCGCGCCTGCGCAGTGTGGGCCCCAGCCCCTCCCTTCATCCCCGCCTGCTTTGCACAAGTGCGCCAACACTGTCTGAGCCTGGCTGTACAGCCCCGCCTCCCTGCGGTTTCTCTGTTGCGCGGTTTTGCTTTTTTGTCCACAGGTGTCTAGTAAATATATAAGTATAATAAGAATAATTAACAACAATAAGAAGTATACCTGGCATGCATAAGCACTTTTAATAAGTGCCTTGCATTATTAAATAAAATGATCCCACAATTAAAACTGATAGTGGGATATGGGAACTTCTAAGAAGACCTGACTGGTGCCTTGAAGCACTTAAGCCAATTATTTATTTTAAATTAAAAATTAAATTTAAAATAATTTCATATTTAATTATTTGCCTAAGACACCATTGGACTTACTGGATTGAAAGCTTTGGTGAAGCACCTTGGACTATGTTTCTTAAGAGTTTGAAGTGGCATTGGTATTATTATGGCTTGGCCTCTGAGGAAGGAGACATTTGTGAGCATTTTGTTTTTTGGCTTTCTGTTTTTCCTTAAGAATTCTAGGTGATTAGCTCTGGCTGACCTGCCTACGTATAATAAATAGTGCTTGGCACATAGTAGGCGGTCATTAGATGTTGGTTAAATGGCCAAAGGAAATTACTCATTGTCCTGCTGCTGGCGTTCAGGCTCTTTTGAGGTTTTGGTACTTTTTCCTATGATGCTTTGCTGTCCTGAGTTGAGCTGCTGCCCCCCTCTCTCACTTTTAAAACTTTCTTTTTCAAAAAAGTGTGTTTTTGAATTCCAGTAAAGTAAGCTGTAATTATAATGTGACACAGAATTATATTCCAAATAATTAGCTTTTTTCATAAAAAGCTAATTATTTGTTATTCCAAGTAATTAGCTTTTTTCATAAAAAGCTAATTATTTGTTATTCCAAGTAATTAGCTTTTTTCATAAAAAGCTAATTATTTGCTGTCCCAAGTAATTAGCTTTTTTCATAAAAAGCTAATTTAAATTTGGGGCAAGGGGGTTATTAATGTTACATATTGACATTTAAAATTTGAGTGATGTAACAGAGTGGTTACATCGCAAGACATAGATTGTTTCAATTGGCTTAATTAAACATCTGTAATTCACAGAGAAGCCAAATAGAAATTTCTCTTAATTAATGAAGAAATTAAAAGAAAACTGGCTCTATATATTACAGACCATGAGCCAGGATTTTGTTAAGGGGAGAAGTGGGGGCTATGGCTCCCCCAAACTCTCACCTTCCTACTGCCCCTCCCCTGAAGTCTAACTATGGGAAATACGTGCTTATAATTACAGCTTGAAGTTTGTTTTGGGAATTTTATCTGCATACTAAAGAGGTTCAAAACATTGTAAATCAATATATGCAAATTTGAATTGCATTTCACAGATAAGCCACATAATACTAAGAGAAGGACATTTAAAAATTTCAAGCAACTAAGAGTTGCTTAATGTTTCATTTCCTAATGAGACATTTATATATTATTTTATTTACTATTATCGTCCTTTGATGTGTTTGGGGGAATTTAAAGAAAGTTTGAAGAAGTCATTGTAAAGAGTTAATAATTAATCAGATGTACATATTCCTACATAGGCTAAAACTAAATGATCACATATGAAGATGGCACCTATTTATCTCAGGTAGCTTGGCTTGCTTCTGCAGTGTGACCTTTCAGTTTTCAGGAATGGGAGCTCTCAGCAACCCCCACTCAGTAGCCTCTTCAAAGGGAAATGGAGGAGTCACAGTTCTGAAGTCAAATTAAAATGAAGTCACCGTGCTCCTTGCATCCCTTCAGTTTGTGCTACCCCAGTTGCTCTTCAAACATTTCCATTATTTGTTTATAGTTACTGTTAACCTGTCTGCACAGAGCCCTAATGCTTTTTACAGGTTAAACTTCTCTGCCTTGCAGTAGAGTGCCACTCCCCAAATTGCAAAGCCCCCAAGGGTGACCCTGAGGTCTAGGAGTGATGAAGGTCCCAAGTGTTAACGTGGTGGTGACCTCACAGGCCAAATAAAGCCTTTAATTTGTTTAGCAAGTACTGTATTATTACAATAGCAATAACCCCCTGAATATCCTGGTGGGAGGGGCACACCTCTCCAAGTTACATGGGCACAGCCCCTCCCACATTTTCTTACCTCTAGTCTCTCTTTAAATTATCTTACTGACATCAGCAAACCATGTATTGATTGCTGATTTCCTAATGCAATTTCTGCCCCCTAATTGTCTTTTATAGGTGTCAATGCCCACCAGACCCGGCTTTAGTGAAGCCCAGTCCAGTAAGTTGTGTACCTTCCTGACCTGGGTCAAGCTGCACCAAGCCATGCTGAGGCCATCTTAAGGAAATTTTTAATTTCTATTTTGAAATTGTTGTTTTCTAGATAACAAAAATTACACTTTAGTCATCTGACCAGTGCTTGTTAATTGATTTTTAAGGAGAGATTAAAACAACTTAATTTTAAGAATATTGCAATGTTTTGAACATGGTCTTTGTTACCAAAACACTTGTTTTTAATGAATTGGAAGTAAGATTGAATGTCACAGGTCAAGGCGTCTTCTGCCTTTAAAGACTCGATTATCAGTTATGTTAGCTTTGGTAGCCTGTTATTAAAGTGATCAAGTAGAAGTGTTAAAATGGCACACGGATTCCTGTCATTTAAGGACCCTGTGCACTCTGCTCATTGGAGAGGCCACGGGAACTGCTTGGGACAAATGGGAAATGGCTGCAGGTGGCTGTGGAGGGGAGGGGCCTAGATGTTGGGGTGGGGTGGAGGGAGGGGGGTTTGGACAAGGGTAATGAACAGGTGTCATGTGGGATGACAGTTTTCCTCTATTTTTAAAAAGTACTCTATTGGATGAAATAGTAGCTGCTTTTCCATCTAACTTTTCTAATTAACATTTTTATCTTTCTTTTGTCCTATGGGATATAATTAGTGCCCATTTTGACCTTGATTGGTCAGAGAAAAACAACTTATTTTTAAACTTTTATTTGTTCAAAAGTTTTATAAACTTTATGTCCTTAAACTTTTATTGAACTTTTTAAATTAAAAGTTTCTAGCTACTAAAAAGTATAAACTTTCAAAAACAGGAATTTCAAACTTCCTAAAGTTTGAAACTTTAAACTTAAAAGTTGTAAGTTCAAACTTTTAAAAAGTTTTTTTTAACTTCAGGAAACTTAGCTAAACTTTTTAAAAAGTTTGCTACTGTCCAACTTCAAAGTTTTTAAAACTTTCTAAAGATTTAACTTTAAACTTAAAGATTGGTTTTATTTCAAACTTTTAAAAAGTTTTTTAAACTTCCATAAACTTAGCTAAACTTTTTAAAAAGTTTGCTACTGTCCAATTTCAAAGTTTTTAAACTTTCTAAAGATTTAACTTTAAACTTAAAGATTAGTTTTATTTCAAACTTTTAAAAAGTTTTTAAAAACTTCAGTAAACTTAGTCAAACTCTTAAAAAAAAACTTTACTAGGCTGTCCAATTACAAAGTTTAAAAAACTTTCTGAAGTTTTAGATTTTAGACTTAAAAGTTGTTTGTAAGTTCAAACATCTTTTTTAACTTTAAGTTTAATAAACTTAGTTAAACTTTTTTTAAAAGTTTACTAGACTGTCCAGTTACAAAGTTTGTAAAACATTAATATCTTATTCTTTACTATAATTATTTTAATTTGAGATTTTGAGATTACAAATACATAAGTTATTAATCATTCTAATTGCATTTAACCCTTTTTAGGAAGTGCCCAGACGGCCACTCTGTTATGGTTACCACTCCACTCATAATGAAGACATTTAAACTCCCCCTCTTCACACATACACGCATCCACTTGCCTTGGACTTCAGGCCTATCCCACCTTAATTTTACAAGCCTTTGGGTGGGACCCTACTGAAAAATCTCAATTAAAAACTAAAGGCTACACAATGGTGACCTGTAGTACAAATAAACTTCTGTTTTCTTTGACTAATAATGTATATTTTTAAGTATCTTTAGATTCAGGCTGCCCAAGCTGCTTCCTTCCCATTTATATAGAAAGTCAGTTACCTTTGTGTTTTTTTAATTAATAACCTTACTAAGAATCAGTTAACAGTTATATTTAAGGGATTTATACTTATCATTTAATTAAGGCACAATAAATTTGACTTATACTATTATCAGACATGATTTTAAAAAAAAGATGTCCTATTGCTCATTTCTTCCTAGGAGGCATCAATTAATATTTGTTTAATGATTGCCAAATAAGGTAAACTGACATCCCCTTGTGCTGTTCAGTGCCATTTTTCTCCCATAGAGAATTCTGAGGAGGTTAACTTGTGGTCACAGAAGCAATTAGACAATCTTGTTTTTGTGATAGTGCTTGGTTGTTGGACTTAATAATTAGATCTTTATTATTAAGGGGTGCACCTCTGTTGTGACTTTTGGCCAAGTGTACTTTATTTCTTTCAGAGCTGATGAGGACAGGCATTGTGGTTCTAACACCCCACCTCTTTTGTGTGTGTGGTTTCTGAGTGATTAGAGTTTAGTTATATTTTCCTAGCACCCTTATTAGTAAAAGGCATGGTGTTGGGATTATTTTGCATAATTTAGAAGTTATTTTGCATAATTAATTTCCTGTTTATCTTTGCCTTGGAAGTTTCTTGCTGTGTGACCTCCATACAAATGACTTGTCACCTTTCCTTTATAGTTTGTAAGGGTGAGTGTGATACTGCTGAAGGTCGTGGATTAATTATAAGGAGCAGGTGACTTTTTAGAAAAGTCATTTGGATGTCTGGACATCAAGAAGTAGTATGCTTTTTACTATTTCGTGAATGATTACTTCATCCTCTTTTGAAGATGTGTTGTCTACTGATAATTAAGTGTCAAGGGATATTTGAAAAACCTAAATCCTTGTTTATAGAGTCTGCATTGAATGTGTATGTTGAATGTGTGCTTTTGTTGACATTTACAGGAACCGACGGGTTTTGAGAACCAAGAAGCGGAGACCCCGAGTGCCCCAGAATACTGGGCACTCTTCCACCATGGCCGAGGCGGCGGCAGGTGGTTCCTGCCCGCCCCCCTCCTCCTCCTCCTCCCCCCCAACAACAACAACAACAACAACAAGCCCCCAGGCAGGCAGTCCAGGCAGGCCCGCAGGAGCAACCGTCGTCTCCGCTACCGGCCCGACGTGGGAATTGACTCCGAACCCGAAGAGCCTCAGACCCAGGCCTCTGGAAGCAGTGAATCTGAATCCGAGCTGCAAGGCGCTGCAGCAGCCGCTGATCCACTCTTTTACGTCGATGAAGAATCCCTGCAATACCTTCCTGAGAAGTTTGACGGCAACCCCGACGCGGTGACCCCGTTCATCGCCCAGTGCCAGATCTTCATGGAGAAGAGCACCCGAGATTTCTCAGTTGATCGCAACCGTGTGTGCTTCGTGACAAGCATGCTGCTCGGCCGAGCTGCCCGCTGGGCTACTGCCAAGCTGGAACGATGCGGCTACCTGATGAACAACTACCGTGCCTTTATGATGGAGCTGAAGCACGTCTTTGAAGACCCTCAGAGGCGTGAAGCTGCCAAACGCAAGATCAGACGTCTGCGCCAGGGCATGGGCACTGTTGGAGAATACGCCGGTGCATTCGAGTCGATTGCCCAGGACCTGGATTGGAACGAGAGCTCCCTGGTTGACCAGTTCCTCGAGGGCCTCAACACAGACATCCATTCCGAGCTGACCCGCCGCACCGAGGTTCCCACCAACCTCAATGATCTCATCCGACTCTGCCTCCACATCGAGAGGAGGCTGGCCCGTGCTGCTGCCGAGGCTGCTAACAAGCCCCGCGCCGACCCACCCCGCGCCCTGGTGGCGCCCCAGAGCCACCAGGCTGATCCCACCGAGCCCGTCGGAGGTGCCCGCATGCGCCTCACCCAGGAAGAGAAGGAGCGCCGCCGCAAGCTCAACCTGTGCCTGTACTGCGGCAGCGGAGGCCACTACGCCGACAACTGCCCCGCCAAGGGCTCCAAGAATTCACCGTCGGGAAACTCCCCGGCCCCGCTGTAGAGGGACCTTCAGCGACTGGGCCGGAAAGAACAAGGTCCCCACCCCCCGAGGCTCCGACCGCGCACCTGCAGGTGATGCTCCAGGTCCATATCCCGGGCAGACACACCCTGTTCGTCCGAGCTATGATCGACTCTGGCGCCTCCGGCAACTTCATCGATCAGGACTACGTCATCCAAAACGGGATTCCTCTAAGAATCAAAGAGTGGCCAATCATGGTGGAAGCAATCGATGGGCATCCCATAGCCTCGGGCCCAATCGTTCTGGAAACACACCACCTGATTGTTGACCTGGGTGACCACCGCGAAGTACTGTCTTTTGACGTGACGCAGTCTCCGTTCTTTCCCATCGTCCTGGGAGTTCGTTGGCTGAGCACGCACGACCCGCACATCACCTGGAGCACCCGCTCCATCGTCTTCAACTCCGATTACTGCCGATTCCGCTGCCGGATGTACTCCCAGGTACCTCCCGCGCTGCTGTTCCCGGTGCCCCACCCACCGCACCCTCCGTTCTTCTACCACACGGATGGATACCGAGTTTACCACCCCGTGAGGTACTACTACGTTCAGAATGTATACACGCCAGTGGATGAGCACGCCTACCCGGGTCAGCGGCTGGTTGACCCTCACATCGAAATGGACCCCGGAGCACACAGCGTTCCCGGCGGACACGTGTACTCCTTGTCTGAAACCGAGATGGCTGCCCTGCGAGAGTTCGTGGACAGGAACGTGAAGAATGGACTCATGACCCCCACCGTCGCTCCCAACGGAGCCCAGGTCCTGCAAGTGAAGCGAGGATGGAAACTCCAGGTCACTTACAACTGCCGAGCTCCACACAACTGCACAGTCCAAAATCAGTACCTTCGGATGTCTCTTCCCAACGCGGGAGACCAGGCGCACCTGGCAAACTACAGTGAATTTGCCCCTCACGTTCACGGGTACCACCACCACCACCACCACTACCACCACCACCACCACCTCCCCGCCTATGCGACCTACGCAGGCCACCACATGATGTTTGCGTGGTACCCAGTGGGGCGAGATATACACGGAAGAATGATCCTCACGCCTGTTGTGATCACCTGGTGCCCACATGGGTACCACCATCATCCTCACCCAGTACCCCAGTATCCTCCTCCGCAGCCACCACCCCCGCCTCCGCCCCCGCCGCCCCCGCCGCCCCCGCCGCCTCCATCCTACAGTACCTTGTAAATACCTACAGTGTCCTTCGGAGAGACTCTGCCCTCTGCTTTCTCCTGTGTAGCTTCTCAATCAGTGACTGTGTGCTACCGGATCTTCAGGCCACTTCAGGCACAAAGGCACACGGGGCTAAAGTCAGTTTTCCACCTTGACTGCCAATGGACTCTAAGTTGACAAGGCCTGGCCTGGGTTTTACGTCTCAATCGCCGGCTGCCAAACTTCTTTACAGAGAAGCTGATGCAAACACAGGACATGCTGATTTCTTACAGAGGGGGAAAAGAGGAGGAGGAGGACACGACCCGCCCCTACGGGCGCCTTACTGAAGGAAGCCACACTTGCTGGTGCAGCATGGAAAGGCTTCCGTGATTCTCTTGCTGCACCCTCTGGAACTTCACCATCTTCAGACTCCATCTTCATGGTTCCGTTAATTTTCAAGGAGCAGCAACTTGACTGGTTCTTTGCAACACGAAACACCTCAGCTTGAAAAGGAAGTGCTTTCTTAGATAGACTTGTGAGTGTGCCTTCGCATTCTGGTGCAGATCACATGTACCCAAGAACTCTGGTGTTGACACAACATCTTACCATCATCATACCAGCAGTGTCTGCCTCCACATGCATGGGGCATCCCATCAGCCTGTATCGTGAGGATGTTTAGAGAGGGGAAATGATTTTGCACCCAGATCCACACTCCCATCGTACAAGATGTATTTGAAGAAGAATTAGAGCACTGGACATCAACTTGAAGATACTGGCTTTTTAAGAATGAGGTCTTTTGCTACTACCTTGAAACATTTGTCTAACCTCTTTCTGTTTGATTCTCCACTACTGCCATTAAGCCTGCTGCAGGATTTGTCACCTTCCTGCCTGACTGCTGACTCCATTTTGCTGCCAAGCACGGAGATGAAAGAGGCAGGCCTGACGGAGCATGTGTTTCAGCACAGTCTCCAGTTGCCAAACAGTTTGAGCAGTAGTGGTTATTGTTTTGTCTTAATGGTGAAGTTTCCTTTTCCTTGCATGTTTAAGTAGTTCAGTAGTTTTTTTTTCTTTTAAGTATGTTATTTTCAAGTGTTGGCTATGCTTTCAGAATTTCCATTGAATTACAAAGTACTATCCGTACAATACAATCTCAGTTCTATCAGTTCGGCCTTTAAAATTCACACACACACACACACACACACACACACACACACACACACACACACAAGGATATAAAAATCCAAAAAAGAAACCTAATTGACTATTGTTTTTTTGTTCAATGGGATCAGAAAGCTGGTCAGTTGTCATGTGTTTTACATTAATTACTTTTAAATGGTGCATTTGTGCTTCTGATTTTTTGTGAAGCATCACTTCAGTTTACCTCAGAACTCAATTCCATCCTTCATTCATTTTAATTGATTTGACTTCAAGCTGCAGAGTACCTAGAAGTGGGTCATCATCTGCAGCCCTGGCATGGACACACGGACATTTGCCACAACTGCAAGCAAGTATTTGGAGAAGCAGTCAGGGAGGACATGCTGGTGTGACTTCACACCTCACAGACAATATCCCTGACACACATTGGATTGTTTTGTGAAGCTTGCCAATGACTTTCGGCAGTGTGTCCTATGCTCTGTTCCTATATATACTAGCTATAAATGTTAGGTGTTAAGGATAAGTAATCTTCAATTTGCTCTATAATGCTGAAATTTTGTTAAGTTTCCTTTTAGTTTTTTAGGTTTGTTAAGTTTCCTTTTATTTTGCTTCTGTTGATCAAATTTATATTAATCGTTCTTTTTATTTTTTCTTTTATTTGGCATTTCCAACAAAAATGCCTTTATTCATTTATTAGGAAAGAAAGATAAGTTGGAAAAGGAGGAAAATACAAATTGACAAAATTAACTAATTGACTGTAGGCCCAAATTTTTATTTTTCATTAATTAATGATGAAGGGGATGTGAGAGTTCCTATTGCTCATCATGAAGGTCATCATGAAGAGTCAGTTTAGTTTGAACCTGGAGGCATTTGACTGAGATACTAATTTGAAATGGGCATCTGTATGGTGCAGTCTAGACTTGTGTTTAAGTTTGCAGGTACTTCCTGGACTCCTGAACTGATCTGGCTGTCGCACATCATCAGCATCCCGCATCCCGCACAGTTACGAGATTGGCACCAGAGAGCACCCTGTTGGAGAGGCCTGAGCCGTCATGAAGGACCACCTGCAGAAGAGAAGTGTCTGCAGGAACCGTGCTACATATTCAGCTGGAGAGGGAACACGCATCTGATGGGAATGGAAGCTTTTGCTTGTCTCAGATTGTAGAATGTTTTTGAGTTGATTTTGAATGTTGCATTGTTTTTCTTTTTTTCTATAGTCAATTAAGTAATAGGGGCTACATAATCATTAAGAATTTTAGGCTGGGAGGGACTATTAAGTAATTTAGGTGGGTGGGTAAGTTAGGGGATAAGTTAGGATAAGATAGGATAAGTTAGGATAAGATAGGATAAGTTAGGATAAGATAGGATAAGATAAGATACAACAAGAAGTGGACACGTGTACTTATTTGTCACTCTTACCCCTCCCTACAACCTTACCTTTAAGATTCTACTCAGAGGGAACTGCAGGGAAATTAACATTTTATAAGTGAATTGGACATAGATAAAATTCTAGTGAAACTTCAAAGATGATTAGATTAATCTAATAAAGGCCCTAGGAATTAACTCCAGGGATAGATTGTGAGTAAACCCTGAGAGAGCTACCAAATGATAGGCATCATTGAGAAACTGTTACTGGAATAAAGTTTGCAATGTAATGTTTGTAATATGTCAAATGATAAATATGCATGGAAATTGGAAGAAAGTGATGAATAAAAGCCATCGTTAATTCCTTGTCAGTAACCCTCTTTCTCTCCTCTCCCCTCCCCTCCCTTCCCCTCCCTAACCCATCCCTTCTTCCCTTCCCCCTCCCAACCCCACCCTTCAAACAATATTACTGTATACTTTTTACTATATTACTCATACTGTATTAATGTTACAATAAATTTGAATAAATAAAGACTTAGTGGTTAAGGCAAATTGTGTCCTGATCATTTTCACGCCCACCACCATCAAGAATGGAGGGAGGAGCGGCGGAGGGGTCTGGAATGAGAAAGGGTGGGAGCTAGGAAGTAAAGGGGTTGGGGGGGACCAACTGGGAAGAGAGAGGGTGGGGGAAGGGTGGGTGTGGGGAAAAGTTTGGAATGGAGGTAGCATATAAACAACACACCAGCCACACAGTTCACCATCAATGAAAGGGGTTGGGGGGGACCAACTGGGAAGAGAGAGGGTGGGGGAAGGATGGGTTTGGGGAAAAGTTTGGAATGGAGGTAGCATATAAACAAGACATCAGCCACACAGTTCACCATCAATGAAAGGGGTTGGGAGGGACCAAATGGGAAAAGAGAGGGTGGGGGAAGGGTGGGTTTGGGGAAAAGTTTGGAATGGAGGTAGCATATAAACAAGACATCAGCCACACAGTTCACCATCAATGAAAGGGGTTGGGAGGGACCAAATGGGAAAAGAGAGGGTGGGGGAAGGGTGGGTTTGGGGAAAAGTTTGGAATGGGGAATAGCATATAAACAACACACCAGCCACACAATTCACCATCAATCATATGCCCAGAATACCCCAGAATATTGGCTAATTTGTTCCAGCTGTGACATTAACAAAATAAAGCCATCACCTCAGAGAAACCCCAGTGACTTAACTATTAATCTCAGTATGACTTGGAATACTTGAGATTTATTAATATATTAGAGAGGGAGGGACCTGGGAAAATGAAAGAGAAGAACAACCAGGTTAACAGAATGGGAAGTTGGGCAGGAGGGTGGAGATTGACATGGTGGTATGCAACATACTAATCACATAGATTTATCAATGATATGCCCAAACTACCCCAGGAAATTACATTGACAAAATAACCTCGGTATAGTGTTGCTTCCAACAGCTGAGATAAGAACAGAGGATGGGCAAATAGGATCACAAGGCAGAGTGGGGGATGGGAAGTGGTGGCAAGAGGGGTACAAGTTGAGTAAATTTGGAATGGAGTTTTATATGAAGAATACATTAATCACAGAACCTAATCATCATAATACACCAAGAAGACCCCAGGAAATAAATGTATTCTAGCTACAAAAGGCTAACATATAAGCCCACCAATTAATGATAACACCAGTGAGATAACAGTGGTATATTTCAATATGAGTGGAATTGTTGAGATGGGGGAGGGAGTAAAGGTGTGGGGTTAGTAATCCAGTAGGGAGGGGTGGGTGGTGTGTAAAGGGAGGGGTGGTGTATATGGAACACATCAGTCATACTCACGATCCTGTGACAATAATATACCCAGAATATTCCAAGAAGTCAACTAATGTGGTCCAGATGCAAAACATTAGTATCTATGGTAATAAAGTCACCAAATAACATCAAGTCCATAGACATAATAAACCTCAATACTAATAGTACCCAAAATAATTAGAATTTACATATTTAAGTGGAATTGGGGGCCAGCAAGATGCCTCAACAGTTAAGGGTGCTTGCTGCCAAGCTGGACAACCTGAATTGGATATTTGGAACCCACCTGGTGGAAGGAGAAGACCAGCACCTACAAGTTGACCTTTGACCTCCATAAACTCATGGCGGGACAGTGTTCATTCCTCCCCATACAAAATAAATGGGGAGAGAGGGAGACCAGGGGAACATCTGGGGGTAGGAAACAGTGTTAAGAGGGAGATTGAAGGGCAAGAAGAGAGGTTGGGGTTGAGTGTGGCTTTGGAATAGGGTGGTGCATAAGGAATGTCAATCATATAACTCACGATTGGTTACATGCCAAGAACAACCAAGGGACCAACTGTATAGCAGACAAAATAAAGCCAACAATTAATAGTGACTTTAGTAATCATAAAACACTATTAAATGGAATACTTGAGATTAATTAGAGTGGAGGTGGGGGGACACTGAGGAGAGTGGGGGAGAATAGTGAAGAAAAGAAAGAGAAGATTAAGAATGGGGTGAGTTTAGGAGAGAGTTTTTATATTTTAGAAAATGTCAATTACACAACTCAGGGTCAAGACATACACAGAATACTCCAGGATATCAACTGACGGGAATTATACACTATCATGCATGAAACAATACCATGAATAGCGAAGAAATCATTGGTTCTCCTGTGGCATAATAAATTTTTACCTTTAGCATCAATATTGGAATAGTTGAGGCGTATTGATTAGAGTGAAGAGGATAGTATAATGGGGAGAAGGGGGGAGAGATAGGGGAGGGGGAGAAAGTGAAAGATGGAATTGGATGGGAAAGGTGGGACATTGAGATGTGAGGGTATATAAGAAACACATCAATCACAGTCCAGATCAAGTATGCATTCACAAACTCCAAGGAAATAAATATATTTCAGTTGTAAACTATTAACATGTTAACAATAAAGTCATCAATGATGGCTTCATTGACATACCTACTACATATTTAATATTAATATTACTTGATATTTTTAAGTTACTAGTAAGTGGAAGAGCAAAAGAGTGAAGGAAATAAGAGGAAGGGGTGTAGGCGCAGGAAAAAAAGAGAATTGGAAAGGTGGAAGGTGGGAAGAGAATGGGGATGCATAACAAAGATGCCAATCACACAACCAAGGACTAATGTCAATCAACTACATCTGAAAAGCAGCATACAATAATAAGTCTATCAACAACAGCAACAGTAATGAAACAGTTAAGTTCATTTTAATATCAATTTTCCTTGAATACTTCAGTTTTATCAACAGCAGTCAAGGAAACGAGGACAGTAGGGAATGTGATGTGGAGGGTAGAAAGACATTAAGAAGGGGGATGGGATATGTAGCAAGGGACAAGTCTGAAATGAGGGGTGGGATATAAAGAAGATATCAAACACACATAACACAGCATCAATCGTGTACCCAGAATGCCCCAGGAAATCAATTAGAATATTACAGGTGCAAAATATTAAAATATTATTATTTTATAATAATAACAGCTTCTATATAAGTATTACATACAATTGTTGGTCTTCTTTTCATTGGAGAGACAAGAAGTGGGAGGATCAAAAGAAGATGTTGGGGAGGTGAGAAAAAAGTGAATTTGGGATAGGGTAATGTAGAAGGCTGTATCAGTCATGCACAGTCAAACACTCAGGGTACTCCAGGATGGCTAATACATCCCGGTGGCAAAAAGTAAACACAGGGCCTGGAGAGAGGGTAAAGGTCTTACTCTGCAAGCATGAAGACATAAGTCCAGATCCCAAGAATGTATGTGCCCAAACTCACACACAAACACATCTCACACATGCACACCCTAATTTTTTTTAAATTAAAATAAAATCAACACTGACTCCAATAAGTGACGTAAGAGCTTCATATTTAATGTAAGTATTTCTTGGAGGTTCAGCAGCAGGTTGAGAAGGGAGGATAATAGGGAGTGTGGGCAGTGAGGGGTAAAACTTAGGGGGTGGACAATGGAACAAGAGAGTGAGTGAGTGGGAAGAGAGGATTTATAAACCCACAAATCACACAGCTTATATATTGTAGCTGCCAAAACTTTAACATAAAAGTTAAAGCCACATGTGACTCTAGTGACATAATTAGACAAAAATGGACTTAGCAATGTCAATTTTGATTAAAAATTTTAATATTTACTAATAAAATTTAAGAAGATGAGCTAGTCAGTGCATGGATCATGAAGGGAGGAAGCACAGGTATTATGTGTATACTTCCCGCCAGCCGCCTGGGTCCTGTCGCCGCTTTAGCCCTCAAATAACACACGATACATTATATTAATTATGCCGCTGTTGGCAATTTGCTGTTGTTTCTAATTGGCTAGCTCTGATTTAATTATTAACCCATAATTACTAATATATGTTTTTATAAGGACTTATCTTTCCCAGAATGCCAGACTTGCATTCTCTCCTCCAGGGGTCACATCCCTATGACTCTCTTCACTACAATTATCAGAGTCCTCCTCGACTCCTAGTCCCACCTATCTTGCTTCCCTGTTGGCCAACAGTGCTTTATTTACATATACACAATAGGACTTGCCCCATCATACAGGAGAAATGGGCAGAGCAAGAAGGGTCAGGAATTGAGGTGAGCTGAATTGTGATGATGTGATTAGGTCAATTACAACCTAGCATAAATCCCATCACCAGACTACCCCCAAGGAATTGACTGATTTATCCCAGTTTCAAAACTTTAACACACAAAGTAAGTTATCAACTAATAGTAACTCCGGCCATATAACAAGCTTTATTTTAAATACAAATTTTGCTTAGGATACTTCAGATTTGAGAACAATTAAGAGAGTGAGGTAACTAAGAGAAAGTGGGAGGTGAAGAGGCAGGAGGAGCCCCAGCGTAGGAAGAGTCCGTGGGTCAGATGGGGAAGATGAGGTAATATAAAGAAGACACCTATCTTAGTTAGGGTTTCTACTGCTGTGAAGAGACACTATGACCATAGCAGCTCTTTTTTTTTCCATATTTTTATTTAACTTTTTACACATGCCACTTTCAGTTCCCTCTCCCTCCCCTTCTCTCACAACTCCAATCCTCCCAACCCCTCACCCCCACTCCATCCTCCCAGGGAGGGCAAGGGCCTCCATGAGGAATTTCCAGAGTCCATCACATCATCTTGGGAATGGCCCAGATTCTTCCAAAGGAGCCTCTTATATATTTATTTTTTTCATGACTGTCTGAACTGCCTACATATCTCCAATTTGATCTTTATTTCCAGGTAACTTGAGGTTGCTTCAGGCAAACTAGTACAGATGTCTATGTGTATAGTTCACCTGAAGTAGGACTTATTGTAAAAGCATGTGGTCCTCCAGGTAGTCATTACTTGGATCTCCAGACTGGAGAAAATTCTGCATACCTTATAGTCTTGGCCAGCAAGAACAAATGCATCTGTTGTACACATTCAGAGGAATTGTTCACTCTGAGGCAATACTAGTGTCATTAGGTGAGTTTTCAGAAGGGGAAAGAGCCACAAACCAAGAATAAATTCTGAAGATCTGGGTTGGAGTATATAGTTATACTCCATGAGGGGAATTCTGAGGATCAATTGTGTTGAACTAAAGTGATCTTAGATTCCTGTCCATAGCAGCTCTTATAAAGGAAAGCATTTAATTGGGGGCTGGCTTACAGTTCAGAGGTTTAGTCCATTGTCATCAGGACAGGAATCATGGTGCCATGCAGGCAGACACGGTACTAGAGAGGTAGTTGAGAGTTCTATATTTTGAAACCTCAGGCAGGACAAAGAGACAGTGAAGCCACTAGGCCTGGCTAGAGCTTCTGAAACCTCAAAACCCAACCCCAGTGACACACTTCCTCCAACAAGGCCATACCTGCTTCAACAAGGCCATTCCTCCTCATAGTGCTACTCTATGAGTCTATAGGGACACTTTTATTCAAACTACCACATTCCACTCCCTGACCCACATAGGCTTATAGCTTATGCAAAAATGTAAAGAGAAGCCTTTTTCTTTGAGAGAAGCCTTCCCGCCAGCCTGGTTCTAGAGCCACATCAGTCCCAAATAAACACACAGGAGGCTATATTAATTATGAAGCTGTTGGCCTTGCTTGTTTCTTACTGGCTAGCTCTGACTTAAGTAATTACCCCATAATTGTTAATCTAAGTATTTCTCTTACCGGAGAATAGTTCCGGGCTTCCTACCCCATGGCGTTACATCTTGACTCTCTGTGTTTCTCCTTCCCAGAGTTCTCCCTGAACTCCTAGTCCCACCTATCTTGGTTCCCTATTGGCCCAACAGTGCTTTATTGACATATACATAGGACTTCCCCCATCACAAAAAGGTATTTAATTCAACTTCAAAAGTTCCCATAGTCTATCACAGTCTCAACAATGTTTAAAAGTCCAAAGTTCAAAGTCTCTTCTGAGATTCATTCAGTCTGATAACTGTAAAACTCTGTGAACAAAATGAAAAGCAGATCACATACTTCCAACATACAATGGCACAGGATATGCATTACCATTCCAAAAGGGAGGAAACGGAGCTTAGTGAGGAAATTGGACCAAAGCAAGACCAAAAACCAGCTGGGAAACTACAAATTCTACATCTCCAAGTCCTATGTCAAAACACTCTTCAGATCTCCAATTCTTTTGAGCTTTGTTTACTACAACACACTTCTTTCTCCTGCTCTGGCTCCACACTCTGAAAGTAGCTCTCCTTAGCAGCCATCCCACAGCTCTGGAATCTCCAATGCTTTGGGGTCTCCAGCATAATCCATGTTTTACCTTCACAACTTCACACAATGGCCTCCCCAGGTCTCCATGCAGGGAGACCCCTGGCACATGATAGGCCTCAGCAGCTTTCTTTAGCTGTGGAGGGAGATTCCATAACCCCTTTCTTCTGTCCTTGACTTTAAAGGCAGAATGATGTGGCCAAAGCTGCCAAGATCTGCTGCTTGCTGTGGCTAGAACATGGTCCCTTCATTTGATTACATCTTCATCAATCAGCTTTCTGTTTTCTATTGTTTCCTTCACTGCCTAAGCTTAGCTATTCTGAGATTTTTCTCTGTAGACCAGGCTGGCCTTGAACTCAGAGATCCACCAGCCTTTGCCTTCTAAGTGCTGGAATTAAAGGTGTTCAACTCCACACCAAGCCTTAAAGCTACTCTTTAATTCCTTTTTTCACAAAGTTGGAAGCTTAGTTGGACAGGGTCTTGCTCTGAGGTCACCCTTCCCTTTATTCCACTCAGCATCAGGCTTTTTAAAAATCTGTTTACACTTTCTGTTGCCCCTTTTCTCCTCAAACTATACATTTTGTATTTTTATTTGCTCAGCTTGCTCCATTTTGTTATAGATCTCATAAACATGGTCACTAACAACAACATGACACGGTCTGCACTCGGCTGTTTTGAAATCTCGACTACAAACACAATTAATCTAAAACTCTTCAATTTAATCTCAGGCAGATGTTCTGGACAAGGGCAGAAAATAGCCATATTATTCATAAAAAAACCACAGAAAGCAATAACCTATAAGAACAATCTCTAGGCCACATATTAAAATTCTTCTTCTCTGAAACCCCTTGGTCCAGGACCCCACAGTTCACATCACCCTCAGCCCCACTATCATCGGTGGTCCTACTAGTATGACCCATTAAACTGCTCTTAAAGTATTCATTCATTTTTCTAATTTAAAGCCCCAGTGTGTTCCATATCCCTCCAGATGAAAGCATGGTCTGACCTATCATAATAATACCCTAATCCCTGGTACCAACTTTTATTTTATTAGAGTTTCTATTGCTGTGAAGACCATGTCCTTGGCAACTCTAATTTTTGTTTGGTTGGTTTTGGGTATTTTTGTTTGTTTTTCAAGACAGGGTTTCTCTGTTACTTTGGAGGCTGTCCTGGAACTTGCTCTTGTAGACCAGTCTGGTCTCGAACTCACAGAGATCTACCTGCCTCTACCTCCCGAATGACGGACTAAAGGCATGGGCCATCACCGCCCGGCTGACCACCGCAACTCTTACAAAGGAAAATATTTCATTGGAGCTGGTTTACAGTTCAGAAGTTTAGTCCACTATTGCCATGGTGGGAAGTTGCATGTGGGCAGACATGGTGTTAGAGAGGTGGCTGAGAGTTCTACATCTGGATCCACAGGCAGGAGGAAGAGAGAACGACAGTGGGCCTGGCTTGAGCTTCTGAAACCACAAAGCCTACCCTCAGTGACACACTTCCTCCAAAAGGCCACAGTTACTACCCACCTCCTAATTTATGAGGGCCATTTTCAGTCAAACTATCACAAAATCCATCACTAAACCAGTGTCACACACCCTAAACACCCCCAGGAAGTCAGATAGTCTTGTGTTACAACTTTTATCTTTAATGTCAATTTTACTCAGAAATTTGTGATTTATTAACAAAAATTACAAAATATTAGTGAGGAAGAAAGAAACACTAGGTGCAGAGGCGATATGGGAAACTAACAAGGTAATTCATTTTTCTGCTGATTTTTAAATGTCAGTGCTTCTCACTGTCATTCACATAATGATACTTAACTCCTGGCGGGCAGCCTGGCAGCAGGCAGGCTGGCGTGGCACTGGAGTAAGTAGTTGAGAGCTTACATTTGATACACAAACAGCAAGAAGAGAAGGCTGGGTCTTTTGAAACCTCAAACTCATACCCAGTGACACACCTCCTTCAATAAGGCCACACCTCCTAGTCCTTCGCAAACAGCTCCATCAGCTGCTGACCAGCCATATAAGGATACGAGCCTATGCAGGGAGGTGGGTGGGGAGTGGTGGGGGGCACGGTGTGTGCGTTCTCATTCAAACCACGGTACCCAGCTTTAACAGTTTCACTCAGAACAATATCATCGACTAGGCTAGAGACCATTTTTGTGATTCTTGGGCAAGTATATGACTACTTTTTGCCCTAGTCCTGAGGCTAAATTGAAAAGTTTTGGACTAAATTTTTGGGGGGGGGGCAAACAGGTTTTCAAGATAATCTAATTCTGTCCCAGGGTTATTCTCATGAAGGTTTACAATGTAAAGCAGCAAGCGGGACAAAAAGCAATATATACTTTGCAGCTTCAAGTAAAAAGAGAGTGCCAGGAGATTCAATGTTGAAGTCCAGGCTTAAGTTGAAAGAGATAAGGGAAAGTCTGATGTGGAATGGAATACAGGAAGGAATGCCCTCAGGGCGAGACCCCACCCAGCTAATCTTCCAGCTAGTTAAAAGGAAATGCCTCAAGAATTTCATGCTACGGAAGAGCATCAACAAAGGAAAGTTCATGGAAATGTGATTCAAGGAGGGGGCACGCTCTGGCCCAAGCAGGCAGTAAAACTTGGCAGTGTTGGACTGTATGGTTCTGACTTCAGGTCAATTGTTCTGTGGATCGTGACCCCTTTGGGGGTTGCGTATCATGCATATCAGATATTTATGTTATGATACATAACAGCAGTAAAATTACAGTTATGAAGTAGCCACAAAATAATTTTATGGGTGGGGGTCACCGCAACATGAGGAACTGTATTAAAGGGTTGCAGCATTAGGAGGGATGAGAACCACTGCTTTAGAGTCATGAAAGATACAGAAGTAAAGGGGTTGTGGAATCTTCCTCTACAGTAAGGGAAGCTGCAGACACCAGGCATGTGGTAGGGGGCTTACTGCATGGAGGCCCTGAGAGGTTATTGTACGAAATTGTGAAAGTGAAGCTTGGATTGGAGATCCCGAGAGGTTCCAGAGCCATGGGATATCTGCTAAAGAGATCATAGATGGGGAATGCAACCAGCTCAAGGGATAGAAAAGTGTGTTGTAGTTATTAGAGCTGCAAGGGTTGAGTCATCTAATAGCTTGGACATCAAACATGGAGGTACAGAATTCAGTTTCCCCTGCTGGGTTTTGGTCTTGGTTTGGTCCAGTATTTTCTCATTATGTTGCCTTTCCTCCTTTTGGAATGGTAGTGAATATTTTGTGCCATTGTATGTTGGAAATATGTAATTTGCTTTTTGATTTCACAGGACCTTACCATTAAAGGATTGTCTTCAGTCTCAAAGAAGCATTGGATCTTGGAATTTTAAAACTTCTTGAGACTGTGAAAGGCTATGGAGACTTTTGAAATGGGACTAGATGTATTTTGTGTTATGATAAGGTCACAAGCCTCTGAGGGTCAGGGATTGAAATGTGATGGTTTGCATAAGAATTCCTCAATATGTTTGAGAACTTGCTCCCCAATTGGTGGAACTGCTCTGCTTGGGAAGCACTAGGGAGTGTGGCCTTGTTGGAGGAGATGCGTCACTGGAGTTAGGCATTGAGGTTTCAAGAGGTTATTTCATTCTTTGTTAGGTCGTCCGCTTCATAGTTGTGTCTCAGGTTTTAAGCTCTCAACTAATGCAATGTCTGCCTGCTGCCATATTCCCATGTTCCCCAACATGATGGTCATGGACTATAACCCTCTTAACCTGTGAGCCCCAAATAAACTCTTTCTTCAATAAACTGTCTTATGGCAGTAATTGAAAAATAACTGAAACAGTCCCTTTCCTATCATATGGAATAGCTTGTATAGTACTGCTTTGTTTTGCTTTTATTGAAAATAGATTCTTCTTTCATACATTACATCCTGGCCATATCTTCCCCTTCCTCCATTCCTCGGGCCCCCACCCACCCAACTCCCCTGCATCCCCAGATCAACTCTCCCTCCATTTCCTCTTCAGAAGAGGACAGGCCTCCAAAAAATGACACCTAAACAGGACAAAACAAAATACAACAAGACAAGGCAAAAGCTTTGATATGAATATTGAAGCTAGATAAGGCAACCCAAAAGAAGGAAAAGAGTCTCAAGAGCAGGCAAAGGTGTCAGAAACAAACCTGCTCCCACTGTTAGGACTCCCACAAAACAATCAAACTGTAGTAACCATCTTTGAGGGGGCTTCAGTCCGATCCAGCCAACTTGCCTGGTTCATACCTGAGAGGGAGAGTGTGGATTGAGAAAAGGCAGGTAAAGATACTAAGGAAAAGACAGAGACACAGAATGCCCAAAGTTTATTCTTCAACATTCTTATATACCCCAACGGAAAAAGGGGAAGACTTCTTTATCATGATACAGGAAGCAAATAGATTTTCTTCTTTAATTCTCCAAACACTTAGTAACCACACCTTAGACTAAATCTCTCATTATCTGGCCTTAAGGGTTAAGAATAACCACACCTTAGACCAAGTCTCTTGTTATTTAGATAAGACATTCACACCTAAGAACAAACATCCTACAGTAGCCACACCTTAGAATTTTAGGTTTTATAACTTTAGCCTTGGAGGATAGTTTAGAACTCCCTGACCGTAAGCCAAGATGAAGCGAAGTCATTTTTATTGACCCTGACATCAAGCTACACAACCATAGCATGTGAAGAGGACCTGGTGTAGACCCTCTCAGGCCCCATGCCTGCTGCTTCACTCTGTGAGACCACGTGAGCCCGGCTTAGCTGATTCAGACGTCATGTTCTCCTGGTGTCCTTCATCCTCTCTGTGCCTACAATCTTTCCTCCCTTCTTCCAAGGGGTTCTCTGACCTTGGAAGGGACCACATGGAGGCCTCCAATTTAGACTCTCTTTCTCTGAATAATGTCTGCCTGCGAATCTCTGCGTCCACTCCCATCTACTGCTGGAGGAAGTCACTCTCATGACTAGACAAGGCACCAATCTGTAAGTATAGCAGAATATCATTAGGAATCATTTCACTGAATTTTTTTCCTGGCCAACTGTGTTTACTTCTACTCTAGATCTCTGGGATACCCAGTTTCCAGTTCTTGGCCATCCAGGCAGTGTACGTCATAGGGTCGCTTTGTGGAGTCAGCCTCAAGTTAAACAAAATGTTGGTTGGCCACTCCCCCAAGTTCCACACCATTGCCCCAGCATATCTTTCAAGCATGACTGGTTGTAGGTGGAGGTTTTTGTGACTGGGTTGGTGTCCAAGTTTCTCTTCCCATAGCCTGTAGAATCCTTTCCCACACCAAAAAGGCTAGAACATAGGGGTGAAGGCTCCATGCTCACATCAGCTCTATCTCTTTATATTCAATGAGCTATGTGGATGTTGTCCTTGGCAACAGGCCCTGCTGTCAGTTTTCAGAGAGTGACCTTCAGTGTTAGCATTAACCTGGGTTCTTTAGGGATCTCCACAAAAACACACTGGCCCAAAATTCAAAGGAATATAACCCAGTCTTTCCGCTGGGAGCCCTGCCTAGCTAGAAAAGGTGACCAGTTCAGACTCCATATTCTCCAATACTAGGAGTCTTCTCTAGAGTCACCCTCACAGATTCCAGGAAGTTTTGACTAGCTTTCCCTCCTCACACTCCAATACTCCCCAATTTCAACTGTCTCTCCCCACATTCTCTCCCTCCATCCATCCTGCTCCTATCTACACCCATCCTCTATTTACCTGCAAATTTTTTTCTATTTCCCCTTCCAAGGGAGATCCACGTGTCCCTCTAGAGACTTCCTCTTTACCTAGCCTCTCTGAGATATGGGTTGTAGCTTGCTTATCATTTACTTAACAGCTAGTATCCATTCAAAAATGAACATATATCACATTTGTTCTTCTGGATCTCGGTGTTTGGTGCTGTTAATATTATTATTATTATGGTTTTAAATGTCTGGTAGAATTCATCAGTGATTCTCATCCTGGGCTCTTCATTTCTGGATGACTCTGTTTCTCCTTCACTCTTATTATTTGTTGCTGATTTCTTGAGGTTGTTTATAGGCTCTTGATAAATTTGTTAGGTTGTATATGTCCTAAATTTTCTCTTTCAGTTGTTTTGGGAATTTTCAATTTGTTAGCATTTTTTAAAATATTGCCGATGATCCTTTTCACTGGTATGTCCTTCAATAACTCCTTGTTTATCTATAATTTACTTATTTATATATCTTTATTTTTGGTATAAATTTATGTTGCTTTTTCCAAAGAAGCAATCCTTGATTTTATTGCCACTTTGCAATTGTAGCCTTTATTTGTCAGATTCACTTCTGCTCTGTTATCTGTGTCTTTCCTTTGACTTTGGGTTGTGTTTGTTCTTGTTTTTTGAGAGCTTTGAGATGTGCCACTGGACTTTGTATCTTTGAGATTTCTGTTTTTTGTGTGGGCATGTATTGCTAATTGTTACCTTCTTAGTATGGCTTTCTCTATACTCACAGGTTACTGTGTACTGTGTTTTCATTTTCATTTGCTCCTAGACACTTTCAGATTCTTCAGTGACCACCTACCTACAGCTTGTTCATTGGTATGCATTTGGGTGATACATGTGTATATATTTTAAAGAGACTTTGTAGAAAATTAGTAGGGATTTTCAAGTTTGCAGTATTAATTATTCTTCCTCTTAGTTCCTTTTCCCCTCCTTCCCCCACCTTCCTTCTCTCCCTCCTTCTTCTGTTTTGAAATTGATCTAGCACCTCATCCGGACTAGACAAATAGTCTACAACTGAGCCAAGTCCCAAATCTCTACAATATTAATTTTTAACTAATAAATATTTGCCTACTAGCATATCATAGAAGAATGGAGAAAGAAATTCTCATTTATATCTTGTCAAGGCTTAGAACCTGAGAAATTCATAAGACTTGAGGAAAATACCTAAACATTGATGAGTAACAAAAACGAATGGTAAATGTTTACTACAGGGTGGGGAAATGGCTTAGCAGGTGGTACAAACATAATAAGCTGAGTTTAAAACTTCAACACCAATGGAAGGAGCACTTCTGGTCTGAGACGGGAGGATCACCAAGGCTTGCTACTCCACCAGCCTAGATCTAGTGAAAGACTCAGACTAAAGGAATAAGGCAGAAGATGACTTCTGATGTTCTCATCTGTCCTAAATACATATCTGGGTGCATTTACTCATAGGCACATGTGCATGTACCACAGCCCCCATACATGCGTGTAAACTCACATACACACACTGACACACACGCACACACACACTCACACATACATATATACACAAAAATCTCTACTACATATTTTTCTTTTCCACTTTAATTTTTTTCAATTACTTATTAAGAAAAACCATTACTTAGCTCACATATTCATGTTTTAAAGTTCAAGAACTCAGGCCAGTGACAAACCTCAGAAATCCCAGATCATTTTATATTCTGGAAGATTCTAGTCTTGTCCTCCTTAACACCTTGGCTGGATCATAATATCTGTAAAAATGTACTTGTTCCTTTTTTCTTGATTCACCCTTGAAGGGAATGAATGTGCCAAGCGTTTAAAATCCCAGGTACTTTGGCCACAACCCAAATTTGTGGGTTTTCTCCAAGCACTAGAGACCATGGTAGTTGTCTTCAACCCAATATTCTTCTTGACTAGTTTTCTAACCTCTTTGCTTGGCACTAAAAGCAAGATATTTCATTCTACCTAACTTTTAATTAGAGGTCTGTCTACAAAATTAGCATTGCTCATCTATTCTACAATTCAATTCTTTTTCAAAAACATAATTGCGGCATTACTTTGACTACTAAGAATCTGCTTTTTGACAATTTCATCATGAATACAATAACATCAAAATCTATTTAAAAGATTTAAAGTATATATTTTCTTCATATGTGTACAATCATTTTAGTATCTCTCGTCCTTTTTTATCATTACTATTGATTGATAGTGAATATGTGTGTATGTTTGGTACATGATGTTTGCATGGGCATGTGCAAATATCATGTGGGTGGAATCAGTTCTCCCAACTTTATGTGGGTTACAGGGATGAAAATCAGGCCGTGTGCTCGACAAGTGCCCTTACCTTTTGAGCTATGTCACTAGCCCAGCCCTTCCATTTCTCTCAAAATGCCTAGCACTTCTGGTTTTTTTTAAACTCATGTTTATGAATAAAGGACTTGAGTTATTAGTTTAAGTGTCCTGGGACTCAATAGCTATTTAAAAACCTTTATTAAGGGAGAAATTGCATTGGCTTTCACCAGTGGAGTAGGGCATCTATGCACAGGCTTCTTACTGGAGATAAAGGGCAGCTTTTCTGAAGGACCTATGGATGACTTTTCTGAAACAGTGAAAGGTTTCTTGTGATCCAGCTTCTTGCAGATGCCCTTGCTCGTGACACCCATGCCAAAGGCCAGACTGCAGCTTAAGAGTGCAGGTTGACCCTAGATTCTCCATGCACCTGGACTTCCACTTTATTTAGTTCTCTTCGTGGGGTTTAGCCAGTGTGTCAAGGAATGTTTAAACTGGGACTGTCCCCGTTTTTGCGCAGTTCTGAGTGCCAGCCCTAGTTGCCAGTTCCCTGATTCGGAGGTCTGCCTCCTCCGAGGTTCCCAGCATTCTTTCTCCTAGTAGTCCACCATGTATCTGCAGAAATGGCTCAGGTTTTAGGTTCAGGGCTGTCAGATGGCCCCTTCCCTATGTTACTTCCATGCTTTCAAGTGATAATATGGATAAAGGGAAGCACTTTGGGTCACCCTGGTCTATTTGTGGTATTTTTTCCCACTAGGCAGTATGAATAAACAAATAGGCAACATTGTAATTATCAGGCTAGCTTTGACAAAATAACAAACAAATAGAAACATTTGTTTAATTGAAAATTCATATTCTTTTGTGTCTCATTAGCCACTCTTTTTCATGCCAGCATTCTTGGCCATGTACATATTTATTATCATATTGTAAAATATTAGTTCCCATTTGACATTAGTATAGTTCTTAGGACTTCTGGGAAATTACTTTTTCATCACTTTTCTACACTGTATATATAACTCCATTATCAAAACACATGGAGACATGTATTTTTCTTTTTTAAAAATTCTAATATCCTTTATTAATAACAGTTTGTGGTTCTTGTGTGAGTGTGGTTATTTTTTTTTTACTTTCCACAGAATAGGCACTGTTGACATCTTTGTATGCATTGACCCATTTCATAACAAACATACATAAACCAACAACATGGTTATTAAGTTTATTTTAGAGAGAAGAAAATTCTATTTTCCTCTTTTTCAGCTAGAATTTTCAAAATACATATACATACCATGCACACACACATTATGAGTAGTCAATACTTAAGCAATCACACTTAAGTTGTCTGTTCTCTTAAATAAACTTACTCCATTAAGAAAATTATTCTCAAATTATTCACAATTATACACATAGCTAATCAACTGAAATATTTGTGGTGAAAGCCATTAATTGTCAGATGAGAGGAAGGAAAGGTAGGGGAGGAAGAGAGAAAGAGGAGGGAGAGAGAGCATACGATAGTACAGAGCAAGGGTATTTAGAGACAATGCTATAAAATGCCAACCTAGACATCAATACATGTAACAGGTGTTTCTTTGGACCTTGTTAAGTGGAAAGCTTGGCCTTAGCTTACGTGTTTCCCCAAATATCTCATAAAACTTAAATTAACTCATCTATACTAATCTACATTCTGTAGTCACATTTTTTTTCCGTCCCTCCTGCTAGCTACCAAATCATAACATGGAGACTTATTCTTCATTATAAAAGCTCAGCTGATAGCTTAGGCTTGATTCTGACTAGCTCGTATAACTTAAATTAACCCATTTCTATTAGTTTGCTTTTCCTCATGGCTTTATTACCTCATCGCCCTCAGTAGTGTTCATACTGTGTTCTCTGTGCATCCTGGAGACGTTGCCTTCTTCACAGCTTTTTTTCTGCCCCCCAAATCCTGCCAAGCTATTGGCCTTTCAGATTCTTATTAAACCAATCAGAGTGACATATTCACAGCTTACAAAAAATTATTCCATAAGATTTCCCCCTTTTGCCTAAATAAAAGGAAAGGTTTTAACTCTAACATAGTAAAACTATATACAATATGAACAATTATCAGGTATTGTCTAAATAGAAAAGAAAGGCATTAACTTTAACAAATAAAACCATATAAATATGAACAAGTATCAAATAAGAATCACATTTACAATGTCCAGTTCATTTGAACTTGGAAAATTTAGAGAAAATTCTCCATTATCCATTCTCTCTTGATGTGTCCAAAGTTTTGTACTAATTTATCTTCTAATATAGCTAAGGGAAACTATAACTATGGCTATTTAGCCTTCAACTCCATCAAAGACCCCTGAAGAATATAATACTACCTCAGTAAACAGGAAGTGCAGAGAAAGCAACTTCCAAAACTAAAAGCAACAATACAAACAGCTGGTCACCTAAACAGTGACCCAAGGTTCCTCTGTAATGTTGGGGCATCCATCTTCAACCTATAGGCCTAGAATATCTAACAAACTTTTCTGTAAAGCTGGAATTCTTGAAAGATTGTACTACCCTGTCTTGGAAAAGTTCAACAGTCACTTCTTTGTGTCTTGCTGGTCCAGTTTGGACAGTATACTATCAGCAGTCAAGGCAAGGGAAGTTTCTTGCACACACGACTGCCTTTTACCATGAATAAAACAAATCCATACAGAGTTTCTTCAGTGTCCAGTGCAGACAAGTGCAGTTTCTTGCTCAAATGGTTAGTCTCACCATATAGAAAGCAACTCCATATTGAGTTTCTTCTATGCCCTTCTTCCTTTCTGAGTAATTGGTGTTTTCAGGAGCAGTTGTGTCTCACTATCATGAACACTAAGCCACATTAAATGCCATATTCTGTAGGTCTTTGAAACATTTTCAAGAATACCTATCCACTATTTCACTATTATAGGTGACTACAATCTAATTATACATTACGTTTTTAAATGAGTTGTATAAACAAAATACCTAAACAAGAAATATATATATATATATATATAAATTGACCTTAAATTTCTATCAATAAACCAAAATCCACACAATGTATTCATTTCTATATCATATTCCCTTTTTTCTTTTAGGAAGAGATTGAATGTGATAATTAATCATTTATAACCAACCCCATTTAAATGAAGACAAACGTTTATAAACACTTTTTGATAATTTGGGCATTGTTGTCTCCAAACTGTTTCCTGCTGTTTGGGGGCACTGTCAATCCCAAAGGGATCCTGAGAGAACACAGAAACCTGGCCAAATCTCGGCTGTAGTCATCTACAAGGCTTCATTATCCCAACTGTTTTTGGATGTTGGATCACCTGAGTCACTGCTTCAGGGGGATCTTTTTTCATCAAACCATGTTAGTCTGGAAGAATTCCACAGCTTTTCATTTTGTGTGTGTGTGTGTGTGTAAACAAAAACAAAACATCTTTTACAAAGTAACCTGTCCTTAGACTTAAATTTTGAAATCAAAACATTTTCAAAATATATAGGTTGCATTAATCCAGCAGCATTTATAATCAAATGTCTGTTAGCAGCTGTTGCTCTTTCCTCAGCAATCAAACAATTTAAAGACAACACAATAACACAGTATCCAGACTCTCTGTGTACTTTCCATCTTTATGTGGCTTTTTTTAATTACTCTATTTTTATTACTTGTTTTTTTTTTGTTTTGTTTTGTTTTTGAGACAGAGTTTCTCTGTGTAACTTTTGCCTGTTCTGAAATTCACTCTGTATACCACACTGGCCTTGAAATCACAGAAATTTGCTTGCTTCTGCCTCCCGAGTGCTGGGATTAAAGGCTTGTGTACCACCACCACCCAGCTATGCCTTTACTCTTTTTTATTCTTCTTCTTTTCTCTCCCAAGCCTACATATATTTTTAAACACACTGTAAACTCTTTAGAGGTTTCTCTCCATCTGAATCTGTCTTTGCAATATATCCCTATTTTTTTCTTGCCACAAATCTTTTATCTGCTAAATAGCACAGCTAAGATTAAAGTGGAAATTTTAGCTGCTGGCTTTCCAACATGGCCAGTGTAAGATTACTGCCAGCACTGGGAACTGTGCTCACCACCTCGACTCTTAAACCATTTTTGTCTGTGTGAATAAAAGTTAAATCTGATATGCATCATGTGGGCTTGAAAATGTAGTTACTGCTGCTGCCAGCTGCTCGTACGCACCATTTAATTGTTTGGTAGCACAGGGCCTCTTGAAAGAGCCATGTGGGTTATTTTTTTGCCACTTATGATGAGTCAGGAAGCCTCCCTTAAAGAAGCCAAGAGCCTCTGCTTATCTCTAGCAAAAAGAGCCCACCCAAGAAAATGCTGTTACCAAGAAGCCATGCTTGTCTCTGTTCTATTGTTTAGAATCCCTTTTACATGGAAAATCTTACTCCACATTGGGTGCCATTTTGTTGCTGAAGTTTTCTTGTGCCACCAGGTCCTACAGTTGCCTTTGAGCCCCAAATAAGCACACAGATGCTTTATTAGTTATAAAATTGTTGGCCAGTGACTAGGGCTTCTTACTGGCTAGCTCTTTCTTAATTATTAACTCATAACTACTAATCTATGTATTTCTACATCTTACCAGAGAATGCCTGGCACACCCTATCTTCCCAGGCTCTACATGGCATCTCCTCACCATCTCTTTCTGCCTACCTTCCCCAGAATTCTCCTGATCAACACGTCCTGCCTAACTTCTTGCATCAATTGGCCAAACAGTGTTTTATTTATCAACCAACAAGAGAAACATACATATAGAAGGACATTCCCCCATCAGTATAACCTTGAAAAAAAACCTAACATCATTGTAAATTTCAGAGTTATAGGTGATTATTAACCTGTATTTATTATCCTAAATAGCTTTCAAGGACTAAAACTTTACATAACATTTTTAAATGAGCTGCATTTGTATAATATAAACATAACAAAACAACCTTAAATTTGTATCAAAATACAAAATCTATACCAATATAAAGTATTTGAGACTAGTGGTTGTTCAAAAGTATGTTTAAAAATCCACCTTTTTATCCCCTCATTTTATACTATATCCCCCTTTTCCTTCAGATATAGAACCTTGAGTCTAATTCACTTTGTTTAGCTTTTTTCTGATCATTATCAATTTGTAGCCAACACCCCCTAAAGATGATAAATATCCATAACCCACTGAATGACCAGAAAACAAAAACACCCATCCCAACTCTTGGCAATGTGGGCATTGTGTTTTCTATACTGCTTCCTGTTGTCTTGGGGCAATGGCATCTTTAAGGGACCCTGGGAACACTGGGATAATGGGCAAGTCCTGGAGAGTTAGCTGTACATTTGTTGTCCAGTCTCCACACAATAGGAAAGAGTAAGTCTTGGCTGTAGTGTTCCTTGAGGTTATTCTGTGCAGAACTCAGAGAAAACTGCAACAGAGGCATCCTGATAAGCTGGGTCACCTGGGCCACCAAAATTCATTGGTGTCTGGCCTCCTTGCTCTGAAAGGTAACATTTCTGAATTAACACAAGTATGGATTGTGTGATGTGCACAAGTCAGTGAAAGATGAGTTTTTAAAAAATGTTTGAGCACATAAAATATACAGCACCTATTTTGTGGTTTTTTAAAGATTTATTTCTTTATGTTTGTAGCCAGGATTTTCTGGGAGTCTCCCTCAATCAAACCTGATCCTCTTTAATCTTAAATGAATCCATAGCCTTTTGTTTTTTGTGGAAACAAAAGCATAACCTCTTCCCCAATGTAACGTATTTTGACTTGCATTTTGAAATTAAGACGTTTTAAAATACATAGGTTGGTTTAATTTAGCAGTTTCCACAATTCAATGATTCTCAGCAGCTATAGTGTGTTCATCATCAATCAAAACATTCAAAGACAACACAATAACATACAGGATCCAGACTTTCTGTTTTTGTTTTAGCCTAGGTCCTTCCTCTACCAAAGCATAGCTGGTGCCCACAGAAAACTCTCATTCCTATGTTCTAGCATCTTTGGTAGAGGAAAGTACTCTGCATGCTACCAAAATAAAAACATAAACATCAATTCAACCATACACCATTTGATCTATAATGGTTTTCTGCCTGCATGACATGCTAAGGCAATGGTGGCACAAAGATCTTTGTAGTAACTAACAAATATCTAATATGATTTAAGACCCACTCCACAAGACAGAACCCATACCCAATAGTGCTTGGGTGACTAAAAACCTGAGACTAGATAGTTCAGGGACCTAGGTTAAAACCAAAAACTACTGTCCTTAAAAACTAACAAACAAATCCAAAAGCAGTAAAATGATTCTTAATGACATCCTGCTATACTCATAATCAGTGCCTTGCTCAGCCATCATCAGAGAAGCTTCCTCCTGCAGCAGAAGGGAACAAACACTGAGACCCCCACCCCAGCCGATATTTTGCAGGGAGTGATGGACTTTAAAATACTCAACCCTAAACAGGATGTCTCCATCAAGTTTCTCCACTCAGCGCTCAAGGAACCCTATGGAAGTGGAGGCAGAAATAGTCTAAGAGCCAGAGCAGATGAAGGACACCAAGAACACAAGACCCACTTCATCAGTAAGATTGGTACACATATGAACCAGCAGAAACTGAGGCAGCATGGGAAGGGTCTGTACAAGATGGGGCATTAGAGATAAAGGGAAAACTAGACACACGTTCTCATTCCTAACCCAGAAGCAATCTCTAGTTAGTAACTATTTGCAAATGATTGATAACTACTTGCAAATGAAAACTTAGTTTTCTACAAGGGAGTCTTACTGGAGAAACAGACTACTCTTAAGGATAGACTAAGTGCCCCAAAGTAGATAGCCAACAGAAAATGAACTCAGTGGCATTTTTGGAAGTTCTTTGTCTAATAATGTCATGTCAGGGATTTTTTTCTTAAAACGTCTTCTTATTTTTAAATTCTATTTTACACACACACACACGCATGCAAACATGGGGGTGGAGGAAGAGGGAAGAGAGATCTGGAGAAAATATGCTGAAGGTCTACTGTTCTCTGAACTTGTGCGCTCGTTCCATGTATGTGCTGTGGGATATTTGATCACACTGTGTGAAGATGCATCTCTGTCCTTCCTCACCTACCTGAGGCACCTTCTGATTGGTTTAATAAAAAGCTAAATGGTCAATAGCTATGCAGGAGAGAATAGGTGGGGCTTTCAGGTGTAGAGAGAGAAACTGGGAGGAATCTAGGTGCCTGATTTCACCAGCAGACTTGGAGCAAGTGGAATGTACTGGACTAAGAAGTAACTCAGCCATATGGAAGAAAGTAGATTTTTAAAAAAAGTTAATTAAGTCATAAGAGCTAGTAGGGGGAAAGCCTAAGCTAAGGCCAAGCTTTCATGATTAATAATAAGTCTCCAGGTCATTATTTGCAGGCTAACAGTGCAAAATAGTCCAACAAGAAAGCTTGCTAAAACATACTATCTTTCTAGGTCTAGGTTACCACATTCAGGATGATTTTTTTCAAGTTCCATTCATTTACCTACATTTTTCATGATTTTATCCTTTTTAAACTCCTGAGTAAAATTCCAGTGTGTCAATGTACCAGATTTTCTTTATCCATTCTTCTGTTGTGGAACATCTAGGTTGTTTCCAGTTTCTGGCTATTATGAAAAGAGCAGCAATGAACATGATTGAGCAAGTGTCTTTGTGATAGGATGAAGCATCCTTTAGGCATATGCCTGAGTGGCACAGTTAGATTTTGAGGTAGATTCCCATTTTTCTGTAGAACTCCCACACTGATTTTGATAGTGACTATACAAGCAATGGTAGAGTGTTCCCCTTACTCTCCATCCTCTCCAGCATCCTCTCACTTGTGTTATTGATCTTAGCTATACTGACAGGTATAATATGGAATCTCAAAGTAGTTTTCATTTCCTTGGTGGCTAAAATGTTAAACATTTTTAAGTGTTTCTCATCCATTTGCATTTCCTCTTTTGAGAACTCTCTATGTAGAGAGTTCTATATACCATTTATAATTGGGTTATTTGTTTTCCTGTTATCTAGCTTTTTGAGTTCTTTATGTATTTTGGATAGTAGCTCTCTATTGGAAGTGTAGTAGGAAAAAATAATCTTTTCCCTTTCTGCTTTGGATAAATAATTGTATTTTTACCATACAGAAGCTTTTTGGTCTCATGAGGTCCCATTTATTAATTATTGACTAATAAAAAGGACCTGTGCTAATGCTGTTCTGTTCAGAAAGACTTTCAATGGGACAGTATGTTTCAGGCTACTCTAAACTTTCTCTTCTATCAGGCTCAGTATATCTGGTTTTTGCATTGAGGTCTTTGATGCATTTGGAGTTCAGTTTTGTGCAAGGTGGTAAGTAGAGATCTATTCGCATTTTTCTAAATGCAGCCATCCAGTTTGACCAGCACCATTTGTTGAAGATACTGTCCTTTTTTTCATTGTTTATTTCTGACCTTTTTTAAATAAAAAAATCAGGTGTCCATAGGTGTGTAGATTTATGTTGGGGTTTCCAGTCCAATTCAATTGACCCATGTGTCTGTTTGTGCCAGTATCATACCATTTTTGCTATCATAGCACTGTAGTAAAATTTGACGTCAAGGATTTTGACACCTCTAGCAGTTCTTTTATTACCCATGGAGTTTTTTCAAAATAAATTTTTATTTAAATTAAAAACAATCCTTATTTTGCATACCAATCCCAGTTCTCACTCCCTCCCATCCTCCCATACCCTCCATTAACCCCCCCATCCCAACCCCCATCCACTCCCCAGGTAGGGTGAGGCCTCCCATAAGAGATTATCAAAGTCTGATACATCATTTGAGGCAGGACCTAGAACCTCCCCCATGTATCTAGGCTGAGAGAGTGTCCCTCCATAGGGGATGGACTCCCCAAGCCCATTCATGCACTAGGGATAAATACTGGGTCTACTGCCAGAGGCCCCATAGACAGCGTAGGCCCCCTAACTGACACCCACGTTCAGGGGGTCTGATTCAATCCTATGCTGGTTTCCCCACTGTCAGCCTGGAGTCCCTAACTCCCACTTGCTTAGGTCAGCTGTTTCTGTGGGTTTCCCAGCATGGTCTTGGCCCTTTGCTCATCACTTCTGCCTCTCTACAACTGGATTCCAGGTGTTTGACTCAGTGCTTGGTGTGGATCTCTGCTCCTGGATAAAGGCTCTAGGATGGCATTTAAGCTAGTCATCAATCTCATTATAAGGGGAAGGGCGTTTAAGGTAGCTCCTCCACTATTGCTTAGATTGTTAGTTGGGGTTATGTTGGGAGACGTCATTTTGTAAATATGTGTCTGATTGGTTTGAATAAAGCACTGTTGGCCAATAGGGAAGCAAGATATGTGGGACTAGGAGTCTAGGAGGATTCTGGGAAATGTACATGATTCTGGTCACCATGTGATCTCCCAGAAGCAATGGACACTCAGTAGTGTGTCCTCAAAAAGATAAATTCTTATAATATATATATATATGTGTGTATATATATAAGTAATTATGGGTTAATAATCATATCATAAATGACCAACAGCTTCATAATTAATATAGTGTCTTGTGTGTTATTTAAGGGCTGAAAGCAGCAACAGGAACCAGGTGGCAGGCAGGAAGAGTACACATTACAGGGTTATCCTTGTGGATCCCTATACATTTCCTTGGTACCTGATTTCTCTTTAAACCTATAATGACTCCCTCTATTAAGGTATCTCTTTTCTTGCTCTCCTTCTCCATTCTTTCCCCAACTCAATCTTCCTTATCTCTCATGCTCTCTCCCTTCCCCTTCTCTCCTCCTCTTCCTCCTCCTTCCCTCCCCACTCACCCTATGCTCTCAATTTTCTCAGGAGATCTTATCCCTTTCCCATTCTCCAGAGGACCATATCAAGGATTTTTTTGTGTTTCCATATAAAGTTAAAAATTTGTACTTTCAAGATCTGTGAAGAATTGTATGGTTGCTGTGGAGAGACACCATGACCATGGAAACTCTTATAAAAGAAGTATTTAATTGGAGCTTGCTTACAGTTTGAGAGGTCTAGTCAGTTCTCATCATGGGGGTGGGGAGCATGGCGGCATGCAGGTAGACATTGTGCTGGAGAAGGAGCTGAGAGTTCTACATCAGGATCCATAGGCAGCAGGAAGAAATGAAACTCTAGGCTTGGAATGGGCTTTTTGAAACCTCAAAGTCTACCCCTAGTGTCACACTTCCATCAACAAGGCCATACCTCCTAATCTTTGAAAATAATGTCAACTAATGAAGTACTCGAATTTCTGACCCTATGACTGCCATTTGCACTCAAATCATCACAGAGAGGATAACTAATTCCACTATTATTATTCTATTACTGATCCATGAGCATGGAAAATTGCTCCATCCTCTAATATCTGCCTCATTTTTTTCTTCAATGTCTTCAAGGTTGTATCCCACCAATCTTTCACTTGCTTGGTTAGAATAACCCTACATATTTTGTATTATTTAAAACTATTGTGAAACTTGTTGTTTCCCTGATTTTTTCATTACATTTGTCATTTTTTTAAATATAGGATAGCTACTACATTTCGTGAGTTTATTTTGCATCCAGCTGTTTGCTGAAAGTGTTTGGCAGATGTAGAAGTTTCCTGGTGGAATTTTTCAGATACCATCATATCGTCTGTAAATAATACTTTGACTTCTGCCTTCCCAATTTGTTTCTTATTGATCTCATATGGTTGTCTTATTTCTCTAGCTAAGACTTCAAGTACTATATTGAGTAAGTATGTAGAGAGTAGACAACTTTCTTTTGTCCCTGTTTTAGTGAAATTATTTTGAATCTCTCTCCATTTAAGTTGATGTTGAGTATAGACTTGTCATAAACAGCCTCTATGATGTTTAAATATGTCCATTGTATCCCTAGTTTCTCCAGGACATTTACCATGAACGGATGTTGGACTTTGTCAAAGGCCTTTACTGCATCTAATGAAATGATCATGTGGTTTTTATCTTTCAGATTATTTATATGGTAGATTATATTTATTGATTCATGTATGTTGAATCATCCCTGCATTTCTGGAATGAAGCCTATTTGATTATGGTAGATAATATTTTTAATGTGCACTTGAATACAGTTTGCAAGTATTGTATTGAGAATTTTTGCATCTCCTCATCAGTGAAATTTGTCTGTAATTATGTTTCTTGATTAGGTTTTTATGTGGTTTGGGTATCAGAGTAATTGTGCCCTTGTAAAACAAATTGGGCAATATTCCTTTTGTTTTTGTTTTGTGGAATAATTAGAGGAGAATTGGCATTAAATCTTCCTTGAAAGTCTGATAGAATTCTGTGCTAAAAATCATATGTCCCTGGGCTTTTTTTTGTTTGGAAGACTTTTAATAATATTATTTCTGTTTTGGTAGGGCTATAGGTCTACTTAAATTGCTTATCTGATCTTGATTTAACTTGATAAGTGGTCTGTATCAAATTATCCATTTCTTAAAGTAAGCCTTATGATTCTTTGGATTTCCTTGCTGTCTGTTTTTATATTCCCCTTTTCATCTCTACTATTCTTAATTTGGATATTCTCTTTTTGCCTTTTTGTTTACTTGGATGAGGGTTTGTCAATCTGATGGATTGTTTGAAAGAACCAAGTCTTTGTTTCATTTTTTTCTTTTCATTATTATTGTTTTGTTTTCTGTTACTTGGTTGGTTGGTTTTTATTTTATTGATTTTAGCCCTGAGTTTGATAATTTCCTGCTATTTATTTCTTTTGGATATGATTTCTTCATCATGTTCTAGAGATTTCAAGTGTGCTGTTAAGTTACTACTATGGGATCTTTCCTTTTTTAATATAAGCATTTATTGCTATGAACTTGCCTCAGACCTATCTTCATTGTGGCCAATATGTTTGGGTATGTTGTATATTCATTTTTTATCTAATTCTAGAGAATCTTCATGTTCTTTCTTAATTTATGACTTGGCCAATTTTTCATTAAGTAGAAACTTGCTGAATTTCCCCTTATTTGTTTGCTTTCTGTTCTTTCTTTTGTTATTGCTTTAATCCATGGTAATCAAATAGAATGTAAGGAACTATTTTAATTTTCTTTTGTCTGTTAAGAACTTCTTTTGTATTGAATATGCAATAAGTTTTGGAGAAGGTTCCATGAGATGCTAAGAAGAATGTATATTCGTTAGTGATTGGGTAAAATGTTCTGTATTTCTTAGGTATACTTGGTTTATAATTCCATTAGCTCCAACATTTCTCTACTTACTTTTCATCTGGATGATCTGTCTATTGGTGCAAGTAAGGTATTGAAGTCTCACACTATCAGTTTATGAGGGTAAATATATAGTTTAAGATGTAATAGTGGTTCATTTATGAATGTGGGTGCCCTTGTGTTTGCTGCATAAATGTTAAGAATTTCAGTATCTTCGTGGAAGATTTTTTTCCTTTGATTAGTAAGTAGCATCCTTCCTGATTCTCCTGGTTTGTTTTGGTTTGAAATTTATTTTGTCAGATACTAAAATGACTACACCAGCTTGCTTCATTGGCCCATTTCCTAGGAATATATTTTTCTATCCTTTTATGCTGAGGTGATATCTATCCTTTATGTTTAGGTGTGTTTGTTGGATACAGCAAAAGGGTGGACCCTGTTTTTAGTCCATTCTAGTAGTCTGTGTCTTTTTAATGGGAAATTGTGATGATTGATATTGAAAAATATGCATGATCAATGTGTATTGATTTCTGTTAATTTATTGTTGTGGTGTGTGTGTGTGTGTGTGTGTGTGTGTGTGTGTGTGTGCGTGCGTGTGTGTGTTTCCCCTCTTGATTTGCTATTCTGGAATTATTCTTCTTGGGTGTGGGTAAACTCTTTAGGTTGGGGCTTTCCTTTTAGCAACTTCTGTAAGGCTAGATTTGTATATAAAATTTCTTAAATTTAGCTTTATCATTGGTATGTCTTATTTTCTCAATCTATGATGATTGAAAATTTTGCTGGGTACACTAGTCTAGGCTGGCATCTGCAGTCTATTAGAGTATATAGAACATCTGTCTAGTCTCTTTCGACTTTTAAACTTTCCATTGAGAAACATGTTATTCTAATAGGTTTGCATTTTTATGTTACTTGGTCATTTTCCTTTTCAACTTTTAATGTTCTTTCTTTGTTCTGTACATTTAGTGCTTTGATTATTATGATCTAGTTCTGTTGGGTTTTCTGTATGCTTCTTATACTTTGATAGGCTTCTCCTTCTTTAAGTTGGGATACTTTTCTTCTATGATTTTGTTGAAAATATTTTCCATGCTTTTAATCTGGGTTTCTTCTCCTTTCTTTATCCCTATTATTCTTAGATTTAGTCTTTTCATTGTATCCCAGATTTACTGGATGTTTTTTAGATTTAACATTTTCTTTGACTGATGTTCCATTTCTTCTATCATGTCCTCATTGCCTGAGACTGTCTCCATCTCTTCTGTTCTGTTGGTGAGGCTTGTCTCTGACATTCCTATTCAAGCTCCTAAATTTTTCATTTCCAGATTTCCCTCAGTTTGGATTTCCTTTATTACTCTGTTTCCATTTCAGATCTTGAATGGTTTTATTTAATTCCCTCTACTGTTTTCATAGATTTATTTAAGGGATGATTTCATTTCCTCTTTAAGGACCCCTATCATATTCATAAAGACTATTTTAAGTTCTTTATCTTGTGCTTTAGCCATGTTGAAATACTCAATGCCTGCTGTGGTAGGGTTCTTGGACTATAGAGAAGATACACTTTCTGGCTGTTGTTGATTGTGTGATGGGGAAGTCCTTCTGTGTATATGTTTGTCTTATTGGTTGATAAATAAAGCACTGTTGGTCAATAGGGAAGCAAGATAGGTGGGAGGAGGTGTCAAGGAGGAGACTGGGAAATATAGTTAAGTGTAGGAGTAGCCATGTGAAACTGGGAAGAGAGGATGCATGAGGCTGGTGTCCTCGGTAAGACAAGGCCTTATAGAAATATACATATTATATTATATGGTTAATACTTAAAACAGAACTAGCCAATGAGAAGCCCGAAACAATAGCCAACAGTGTTGTAACTAGGAGAGTCTCTGTGTGTTATTTGGGGTTGACGCAGTTCTGGGACCAGGCTGGTAGGAAGAATGCTCATTACAATTATACTTTTACACTGTCCTTTAGGCATCTATGTTTGAGAAGATTGTAATTCTAGATACAGATATATAGTCTTGTATTTGTTGGGTGGCTGTTTTCCTTGGATTCTCTTGTCGTCTCTGGATCTTAGAAGCAGGCAGTGGCTGTGTTGCCTGATTGGGAATTCTGGAATCTTTATAAGAGTGGCCATTGGGAGTTCTGAGTAAAATGTGATTCTAAGTAGTAGGACCTTATATTTAGGCATGTGGTTGGGCTAGGAGGGTAGGGGTGGGGTGAAGAGGTCCACAGGAAGGTCGAAAGTAGGATGCTCCACTAGGGTCTATTTTTCCCCCTGGGAATGGAGGCAGATAGTGAGGAGAAGCCACAACATGTTGTCTGCTACAGAGCTGGGGGTGACACTAGGGGACCAGATTTGGAGGACAGGAGGGAGAGGTGAAGGTCTGCTACTCACTTACCTGCATCCCTGTGTTTTCTCAGGGAGGGCCTGATGTAGTTGGGACTCAGAGAAAGCAGTGAGTCAGTGGAGGGATATTTAGAAGTGAAGGTCTGCTTGATCGACTGGAGATGGGGGTAGAGAGGGGAGAGAGACCACAGCAGAAGTTTTGCTGCAGAGCTGGGGACACGAATGGAGATTGATCTTGAAGGTATGAAGATCTGCAGTTAACCTACCTGCTTCCCTGGTCTGATGTGTAACACATATTTTGTTTTATTTTTTTAATTAATTTTTATTTAAATTAAAAATGATCTTATTTTACAATCCCAGTTCCCTCAAGCCCCAGAACTCCCATTCCCCCACCAACTCCCCATTCCATGCCCCCTCTACTCTTCAGGGAGGGTAAGGCCTCCCATGGGGGATCATCCAAGTCTGTCACATCATTTTGGGCTGAACCTAGGCCCTCCCCCATGTATCTAAGCTGAGACAGCATCCCTCAATAGGGAATGGGCTCCCAAAGCCCATTTGTACACTAGAGATAAATACAAGACTTTTTTTTATTTATCATATATACAGTGTTCTGCTTGCATGTATTCCTGCGGGCCAGAGGAGGGCACCAGGTCCCATTACAGATGGTTGTGAGCCACCATGTGGTTGCTGGGAACTGAACTCAGGCCCTTCGGAAGAGCAGGCAGTGCTCTTAAACACTGAGTCATCTCTCCAGTCCTGTAACATGTATTTTCAATGAAGGGAAAAACATGAACTATGGTTGTTCCCAAATAGAAGGTTGGGTGGTGTCAATGCTTTTGCCTTCAGGTTATACTTTCTTAATTTTCCTTAAAATTATGTATCTAAATAAAACAACACATTTTTAAAAGGTGAGACCTTGTTTTCTTTCAACTAGTTAATATTCAGAAATGTTTTACCAGACTCATGGGTTCACAGAGAAGCAATTGCAAGATAAATAACAGATTTAAAACTGGAAATCAAAAAGTATAAACAAATAAACAGTTGTATAAGAACAGACAAATATACTGGGTGTATATGATTGTGCATGCACACACACTATAGTAAAATATCCAAATTTAAGGCTTCATAGATTATTTCTTCTCTCGTTTGTCTCTGCCAGCTGCTGACCTTAAAAACAACATATCATCGAGGTCTGACTCAGGAGAATAGACACGAAATAGAACATGTTACTGCTAGAAGTTTTTTCCTCTTTAGCTGTCTTGGTACTACTTGGCAGTACTGTATAAAGACAGAGCAAATACATAAAAATGATTAGAAATTAGTCTTGTCAGAACACTTGAGAGGACCATAATTTTGCTAGTAATGTAAAACAAAAGAATTAGTATTAACTGTTCACTTTGCAATAACACTTCTTGCCAAATAAATAATACATTGGCAAGATTATAAATGAGATGTTTCTGAATCTTGAAGAGGCCCAGTGTGGCAGACACAGAGCTTGGTGACCTCTAGCAGAATGTCCATCAAGCCCCCTTAAAATATATGTAATCATATGTTATTAGAATCAACATTTTTCTCTCTTTTTGATATATGTGGATACGCCTATAAAAGTGCTCATGGAGTTAAGGGTAGAAAATAGTCCTAAACATGATGTTGCTAAAATTAGGACAATTTTCAAAATCTGGCAAAGGTAACAAGTATAAGAATTGGTGGTTTCATTTGCTATGAATATAGAATGGGAACATTTTGAAAAGGAAACTAAAACTTGTGTACTGTGTTCCTTCAATGTCACACTTAGGTGACAACCCACACAAGGGCTTTAGGGAAATGGCCCTCAGAGTGCAGAACATATTCACAGTCGCATAAATGTCTTGCTTCACCACAGATTGCCAGTCCCAGGAAGCTTCTGATGTTGAGGATCTAGACTAACCATTAGAATTTCAAACAAATTCCCAGGAAATGCAGGTTCTGTCAATCTAGGAATCAAGATTTTAGAAGTGCTGAAGGAATATATCTACCTAGACTTAGTGAATAATATTAAAGTTCCTTGGCCTTAATTTATAATCTATTTATAGGCTTTTGTCTAGAGAATTCAGAAATCATTTGGTGGCATCCATGTTAGGTATTAAATGTCATTCTTTAGCATAGAGAAATAACAACAGGGTATGGCAGTCACAGATTTCTCTGTTTCCAGGAAGTCATAAATTGAAGAGGGATTCAAAGCTATGGATTCAATTCTCCATGCAATAACTTGCTAAGAGTCTTGGGGAGTCACTGAGCTCTTTTGCTCCTTTGCACTGTTTGCCAAGTTTGCAATATTTGCAAAGATTTGCTATGGTAATTCAGTGAAGTTGTAGGCAATGTTAATAAATCAGATAATCTAGTGGAAAAGCACTAATACAAATCTTCTCAGACACATTGTCCAGCCTGGTCCTCCAGCTGTTTAGTCGCAAATAAACACACTGAGGCTCATATTAATTATAAACTATTTAGCCAATGGCTCAGGCTTTCTATTAGATAACTCTCTCTTAATTATTAACCAATTTCTATTAATCTGTGTATCTCCACATAGTCTTGGCTTACCAATGATGCCTGGACCTCTTGCTCCCTTGGCAGCTACATGGCATCCCCCTCGTGAATCACTATCTTAGTTCTTCTTCCCAGCATTCTCCTAGTCTGGTAGTCCCACCAATCCTTCCTGCCTGGCTTAATCCTGCCTGTCCACTGGCTGAAACAGTTTTATTCATCAACCAATAAGAGAAACATATATTCACAACATACAGAAGGACATCCCCCATCACATATTCTATTTTCCCCTAAGATGTTAGTAAATAAGGAGATACTGGAGCACTTGCATATAGAAGGAAGGTTTTATTTTATTTTATCTTTGAGTTTGAGGGTATAGTACATCATAGTGGGGAAGTTATGGTAGCAGGAGCATGAAGCATCTGGTCCTGTTGTATCTGCACTCAAGAAGCAGAGAGATAACTGCTAGTGCTCAGCCATAAATGCTGATGCTTGGCTAGTTTTCTTTTTTGTTTCCCAGAGATGAGAACTGAAGCCAGGACCTTGTGCTTGGTAGACAAGTGCACTATCACTGTGCTAAATCCCCAGCCTCTCAGTTTTCATTTTTTTATTCATTTTTGGACCCCAGCCCATGGGATGATACCAACATAATTCTGGGTAGATATATTTTTCTCTCTTCAATTAAATCTTTCTTAAAAAACAATGTCATAAAATTATTTAGAGTTATAGTTCCATGGTCATTCAAAATCCAGTCAAGTTGACAAAAAATAACCATCAAAGATCCTTTTTCAAAAATTAAAAATAATATTTGGTGGCTCACTCCTTTAATCCCAGCATTTGGGAGGCAGAGGTAGGCTTATCTGAGTTTAAGTCCAACCTAACCTGCTCTACATAGTGATTTCCAACTGCGGATCACTGGAATTCCATATCTAAAACCGGCTCTGGTAAGTTTTTTTCTCTGGCCATGTTTCCCATGACTGAGGATTCATTTTTGACCGTAGTTTTCACCATTTGGCTTCATTTGAGAGCCCAGTTCAGGGCAACTGCATGTTTCAGGCTCGGGGCCCTGGCAACTGCTTCTGTGCTAAACGGACCACAAAAGCAGTCTGTGCCATCTCAGATCCAATCCTCCCTTTATCTCTGAGGCACCAGAGATTGCAGACATTGGAATCCCACCTCACTCCTGAGAACTGTGCCTTACCCCTTAGATATCAACCCAAACAGCTGCTTCCTGAATGCCATATCACAGTATTTCATAGGACCTTTCTGCCAGCAATCAGATAGATGGAAAGAAGTCATCCCCATTTCCTACACTTTATTTTCTCTGCCCCAAGCAATCTCTCTCTCTCTCTCTCTCTCTCTCTCTCTCTCTCTCTCTCTCTCTCTCTCTCTCTCGTGTGTGTGTGTGTGTGTGTGTGTGTGTGTGTGTGTGTGTGCACTACCTCCCTGTCCTCTTTGCCTGTCTGTGGATGTCTGTCTGCCCTCATTCCTGGCATCTCCTGCTACTGCCTCAGGAGTCCCTCTTTCCCACCAGCTTGCGCTACTACCCTGTTTTCCCTCCTCATGGATGCCTGCAAAGATGATGCCCACAGCCCAGTCACAGCTGATATGAGCAGCATCTGGCTCAGATGCTTAGGAAGAATTTTTGTTTCCTGTCTGTTTCATACGTATGAAAAAAAGATGTCTGAAGCTCTATGGTGTGGCCACACGTGTGTGATTCTGAATGCCAATGTCCTATATTTGTGTTCCTTGCTATTTGGATATGGTGACCACATGGCTTGGCAGTCATCTTACTAAGGGTAAAGCTTACATTTCTTAATGCTAATGAGCTCTCTCTCTCTCTGTTTTTTCTCCTTGTGCTGACTGGGGGGGTGGGGAGTGAGTCTAGAAGAGGCATGCAGTTGGCATTCTTACTCTATGCCTCCCCATTAGCTTGATGCAGCTCCGGGGTGCTGCTCTGCCCTTGACCCCCTCTGGGCAGCTGGAGAGATCCCATGAGGTTGTGCCTAACTCAGCCTCTACCTTCCACCCTCAAACCTGGGACGTGTGTACCCTTGGAAAGTACCCGCTAAATAGAGCTCGTTCATCCTCTTTGCCTTGTACTTACTTCTTTTTGGCCTTTTACTTCTTTGTCTCTAATCTCTTCTTACACTGGCTCTGCTGTGGGTGTCATGTTTGCTTAGTGACATGCCTTGGCTGGGGATCACCAAAGGTAGAGAGAGGCCCTACCTGCCCTTCTCTACTTACAGCAAATCTGTTTTCTAGCTCACTGGTGACTTTGTCTTCATTTTGCTCAACACTCACCAGTTTCCCATTCTTTTAATTTACTCCACTCCTTTTAAGAAGAGAGAGAGAGAGAGAGAGAGAGAGAGAGAGAGAGTGTGTGTGTGTGTGTGTGTGTGTGAGAGAGAGAGAGAGAGAGAGAGAGATTTGGATTTAACCCTATATGTGTTAATGTGAACTAGCTCTAACTGTGTATAAATTTATGTAACTTTCAAATTCAACTGTGTGTATGTGTCTACTGTTTAAAAAGAGTTTTAAGCACCCACAATGATCTCTTTTTAACAGTTATAATGAGTTCTAGTGAAGGTGAGGGTGTTATGAGTTCAATAGACCCCAAGATAAATGATAAATGGGTGTTTATTGGGGAGCACTCACACAGATAATAATAAGGAACTGTGGGAGCGCTTCTCTGCCCTTCTTACCAGATCCGCTGACCCAAGAGAAAGAGACCATGAAGGCAAGACCACACTTTCCTCTTTCCACTTCCGTCCACCTGAAGCCAAGTCCAAAGGGTTCACTGGCAAAAGCTGCTACAATTCCCCTTTTAGTCTAAAGAAGAAGGTCTTAAGCCCGATGCAAAAACAATCTACAATGATAACAAATGTCAAGTATATTTCAAGAAAAGGAAAGGTAAACAGATACAAATTACAACCTACTACCAGCAAGAGCAACACTGAACAATAGATACATACTACATGCCAGTCCTAATCTGGAAAATCTAAGTCTCCTTTATATAAGATAAGAGATGATATAGCTATGACTGACTAGTCTTCAACCTCATCAAAGACCTGAGAAGGAAAATAATAATGCTAGGGTAGACAGGAAGCACAAGTGTGTGACTTCCTAAAGGTGTGAGTGAAGACAGAAACAGCAATCTACCTGAACAGTCACCCATGGTCTCACAGCAACGTTGGGGCAGCCAACGATGACTAGGGCTTCTTATTGGCTAGTTCTGTCTTAATTATTAACCCATTTATATCAAGCAAAGTATTTTCATGTAGTCTTATCTTACCAGAGAAGGCTCTGGACCTGTTACTCCTTTGGCAGCCTATATGGTGACTCTTTTGGCGGGCTCCCTCTCCCTACCTTTTCCAGAATTCTCCTAGTCTCCTAGTCCTGCCTATCTTTCTGCCTTATTGACAACAGTGTTTTATTCATCAATCAATAAGAGAAACATATATACAGAAGGAAATCCCCCATCATCTCCTCTTTTCTAAGTAAAAAGAAAGGTTTTAACTTTAACATAGTAAAATTATATATAACAAAACAAATATCAAGTAAGATCTATAGTTAACAATATTTAGTTAATTAACATCTGGCAAAATTTAAAGAAAATATTCTATCATCTATCCTATCTTTGTGAGTCTAAACTCTTATATGTAACTTATCTTTTATCATAACTAAGGAAAACCATAACCATAACTATCTGTATTCTACTCCATCAAAGACCACAGAAGTATAATATATAAGCTCTAGAATTAACAGAGACATCTTGCTGCCTGCACAGAAACCCAAAGTTCCTCTGTAACATTGGGTCATTCATCTTCGGCCTACAGGCTACAGTGTGTTTGGCAGACTTCTCAGTGAAGCAGGAAATTTTAAGCTATACCTCCTGCATTGGCAGTTTATCAGTCATTTTTCTTTGTCCTGTCTGGCAGAGTCTTCCATGAAGCAGGATTGTCCATCTTGTTTGTTAAGTTCAGCAGTCACTTTCCTGTGGGTCCTGCATCCAATTTATACAGCATACAGTCAAACAGTCCATGCAAAAGCAGTCTCTTGTCCAAATGGATAGTCTTGCCATATTGAAAGCAACTACTAATCAAGTTTCTTGGATTCCCATCTTCCTCTCAAAGTAATTGGTGTTGCCTGGAGAAGTTGTGTCTCACTTTCATGAAAAACCTTAAATCATATTAAATGTCATATTCTGTATGTCTTTGTAAGGTTTGAAGTTTATCCATTTGAAATATATCTCTGTATATCTAGAAAATCTAATTAACATAGCTGTAACTTTTGACTATCATAGGTGACTATCTATAATCTCTTTTAATTATACATTGCATTTTTAAATGAGCTGTATATATGCAATATCTAAACAAGAGAATAAGCATACATATAACAAAATTGACTTTAAATTTGTATCAATAAACCAAATCTATACCAATGCAAAGTATTCATCTGTATCTCATACTCCCCTGTGATTTTCTTTTAGAAAGAGATTGGCTGTGATCATTAACCATTTATATCCAACCCCATTTCAATGAAATAAAAAGAATAAACAATATTTAGGAATTTGGGCATCTTTCTTTCCAAACTACTTCCTGCTGTTTGGGGTGTTGTCAATACCATGGCGATCCTGAGAAAACACAGAAACCTGTCCAAATCCTGCTGTAGTTGTCTACAAGGTTGCATTATCCCAGTTGTTTTTGGATGTTTTGTCACCTGGGCCACTGTTTCAGGGAGTCTTGCTTGATCAAACCACACTAGTCTGGAAGGAATCCACAGTTTTTTGCTTTCTGTGGAAACAAAGATAGAATCTCTTTCCCAAAGTAACCTGTCCTTAGACTTAAATTTTGAAGTTAAACCATTTTTAAAACATATAAATTGTATTAATCCAGCCTAATGTATAATCAAATATCTGTTAGCAGCTGTTGCTCTTTCTTCAGCAATCAAACAATTCAAAGACACCACAATAACATACAGTATCCAGATACTATGTGTACTTTTCATCTTTTCGAGACACTTTTTAAAAATTACTCTATTCTTTTGTTTTTGTGACACAGGGTTGTTCTGTGTACTTTTGCCTGTCCTGGAATTTACTCTGTAGACCAGGCTGGCCTTGGAATCACAGAGATTTGCTTGCCTTTGCCTCCCAGGTGCTGGGATTAAAGGTGTGTGCCCCACACCTAGCTACTCTATTTCTTTTTTAAACACTTTATCCTTTTTCTTTTCTCTCCTAAGCCTATGTAAATTTTTAAAAACTCTGTAAACCCTTTAGAGGTTTTTCTTTTTCCCTCTGAATCTGTCTTTACTGTATATCTCTACCTTTTTGTGGCTACAAGTCTTGTATCCATAGCATGTCTAAAATTAAAGCGGCAGCTACCATGACATTTTTTGTGGCTTATGCTGAGTCAGTAAGCATCCCTTAAAGGATTCTCAAGCCTTTTCTTGCTTCTAGAAAACAGAACCCACCTGAAAAAATGCTGCTACCAAGAATCCATGCTTGACCTTGTTCTTTTGTTTTTAAAATTCCTTTTCAAGCTTTTGTCAGGTTCTATGTGGAAATTTGTTCCCCACATTGCTGGCACCATTTTGTTGTGGAGTTTTCTTGTTCCTCCTAGTTCATCTCCAAATGAGCACACAAACACATATATTCATTATAAAACTGTTGGCTGGTGGCTAGAGCTATTTATTGGCTAGCTCTGTCTTAATTATTAACCCATAAGTGCTAGTCTATGTATTTCTACATGGCCTTATCTTACCAGAGAACACCTAGTGCTCCCTGTCTTCCTGATCCTTACATGGTGACTCATCTCTAACTACACTTCCCAGAGTTCTCATCGTCTCCTAGCCTCGCTTTTCTTGCTGCCTCATTGGCCAAACAGTGTTTATTCATCAACCAATAAGAGAGACATATATACAGAAAGACATCCCTCAACACTCTGTTCTCTGTATCCCCTTCTGAAAATCAGTGAGTCTGAAATATTTTAAGTTTGTATGTACTCTTCCATGGCAACAAAAAAATTCAGGTTATAAAGATCTATTTCATAGTAACAAAATATTTACGCCACCCAATCCTTTCTGTTAAGCTGTTTACAAGAGTGACCTAATAAAGCAAAATTAAATTAAATCAAGTATAAACTAAACTTAAAAGATTATTCTCTCCTATACTGTGCAATCTCTTTATCTTTATTTTTAGATTTAAATTTAAATTAAAGACAAGCTTGCTTCACATGTCAATACCAGGTCCCTCTCTCTTTGCTATTGTCAGTTTTTAAGGTTAAGTTTCGATACAAAAGGGGATTTTTCTTTACTTCTTTGTCCTTCACAGGCATAAATCTGACCTGCTAATTTAAAACCAGTTAAAGTCAAGCTGGAGGGCTTTGACTAAAGCCCTAACCCTCCACAACCTCTCAACTTGTGTTGCACTCTTCCCCCATGGGGGTCTGTTGACTTCTTGCTACTAGAAGCTTTTAGCAAAATGCTTCTATCCCCTCCTCCCAATAAGGCCTGCATGCAAGTTCCTGTTTACTGCCTAAATGCTAATTCCTGTTTTGGGCCCACCATTTGTTGGAGGGCCCTGGGAATGTAGGTTTCTGACCTTGAAGATTTTCCACCATGCCTGCCTTTGGTATTTAAGGCTCTATCCTTGTAATAATAAATGCCATTCTCCTTGTACGAATGAGGCACTGTCTTTGTCTTCATTTTACATCCTTAGCCTCGGATCATTGTGAAGTATGGTAGCGCTCAAACACACCTGTGACTCGCTCCTGTACTAATGTCATTGTAGCCATGTTAAGTACAGCTATAATGAATTACAGGGATAAAGCCTTACATAGCCACCGGTGTGCTTAAGACAAATAACTAAAGACAAAGTGTGTCTGCTCAGATAAACTTAGTATACAAACAGTCTTTAAATGCTCAGAGATCTGTAAAATTTGGCACTTGAACTATTTTATTAAAAAGCTTTTCTTAATAGAGAGACATGCCAGCTTCTTGCAGCACCCCTATTTCCTCCAAAGAAAATGGATGGGCACAGGAGAAACTACCTGAAACTTGCTTCAAAAGCAGCAGCACTAGACACTGCGCAAACCTGCCTTTCACTTCAACTGTTGCAAAGACTGTAAACAGCAGGACACTGGAGTAGTGACTTCCCCAAGTTGCCTAAGGCAAGATCCAACAGGTACCAGAGAGTTCCACAGAGTCTGGACAGCAGTGAAACCACCAGCTATCTCAGGTCCTGACCAGCATCTCAGCTTCCTCAGGTCTCCCAAAGATGGCCAGTGCCCCCCAGGTCAGCAGGAAGCAGTCTTGAGAACTCGAAACCCTAAGTTCTAACTCGTCATGCCTAACTCTTCACCCCTTCAATTAATAAAGAAAGGAGGAATGTTAGCATTCAGGTATATTTTGGCCTTGCCCTTGGGGACCTCGAAGAGTGTGTCATCCCAACCCCCTCTGTACCTATGACAAGGAGTATCCTGGCTCAGTACACGGTTGCAAAGGTCCCTTTAAGAAACAAGCTCTGCCCCCTCTGGCTCTTTCTCTTAGGAGGCAGGTCACTCTGTCATTATCTCTCTGTATCTACTGCATTTGTGATTAGCTACTTGCTGTTTTTAAGAAACGTTAGGTACACTATTAGGTTATTATATATTTTATATCTCTTAGATTTTTTAAAAATGAACTTTTACCACTATGAAATTTCTTCTTAGGACTGACTTGGCTATACCCGAGGTTCTGATAGACTGGGTTTTCATTTTCATTAGTGTCTAGGAATATTTTTGTTTGTTTTATTTCTTTTTATTTTTTCTGATGCAATATAATTATATCATTCCTCCCTTCCCTTTCTTCTCTCTCTCTCTCTAAACCCTCCCATATAACTTTTTTTTCTCTTTTTCAAATTCATGGCTCTTTTGTCACTATTTCTTGATATATATATATATATATATATATATATATATATATATATACATATATGTAGCTGATGTTGATAAATTTCTCTGTTGTCAGCATTCCTTAGTTGCCTGTAGTTCTTTCACTGCTGTCCAGGCTCTGTGGAACTCTTTGGTACCTGTTGGATCTTGCCCTATCTCATGGACTTTGACCCATCCAAATTTGCATGTTTATTAGTGTTACCCATGTTCAGCTCCTGGTTGGTGAGAATTTATGGGTGTCGTTTCTGACATTCCTAGGAGACACAATATCACAGCAAACTTCCTGATCCCCTGGCTCTTATAATCTTTCTGCCCCTTCTTCTGTAATGCATTATCCCTGAGCTTAATTACAGAAGTTGCATTGATGATGTATCTATTGGGACTGGACTCCATAACTCTGCATTTTTATTGGCTGTGGTTTTCTGTAAGAGTCTCTGTCTTAGGCAAAGATAAGTTTCCTTGATGAGGATGAGGACTGCATTTATCTGTGTAATATTTAAATTTTACACAGAAAGTAGAAAATATGAATCTTCACACATTCTGTTCTGTAGAGAGAAGCCTTTTCCTTGCCAGCCGCTTTGGTTTTTCCCCACCAGTTGCCGGGGCTCTGCCACATTGTAGTCCCCAAATAACACACAGAACACACAAAACACTGTATTAATTATGAAGCTGTTGGCTTTGCTTGTTTCTTAATGGCTAGCTCTGAGTTAGGTATTCACCCCATAATTGTTAATCTAAGTATTTCTCTTACCAGAGAAAAGTTCCAAACTTCTTACGCCTATGGCAGCTACATCTTGACTCCCTGTGTTTCTCCTTCCTGAGTCCTCCTGGACTCCTAGTCCCACCTATCTTGCTTTCCTATTGGCCAATAGCGCTTTATTGACATATACACAGGACTTCCCCATCACTGTTCCAAATGCCAATTCAAACTCTACAGAAGTTCATTTACTTGTATAGGCTTTGAATCTGGTGTAATTCTGGTGTGTGAATATTATTTTATTTTGTTTGCATGATTCCACTTCTATGAACAATATACATTAGTCAAATTCACAGAAACTAAGTAGGGTCATAGGTACCAGGGGTTTTAGAGTAAAGAGAAAGAGTCCTTTAAGGGGCAGAACATTTGGTTTGGGGGATGAAACATTCTGGATGTTATTGCCTTAGCAGTGAAATACTTGATGCTATGAACTAGTCTCTTGAAAGTGGTTAGAACGACTAACTTTGTGTTACATGTTTGTTTGGTTTTTGTTTTGTTTTTAGCACAGTCTGAAGAAGAAAACATTTACAAGTATTCCTTATGAGATTTCCCTGTGGCTTTAGAAGACAGCTAAAGGGATGTAATTTCAGAACTTTGGGAGACAGTCAGTCTTCCTGTAAGTTCAGGCTAGCTTCATCCTTCTTGCAGAAGCATCCCAAGTGCTGGGGTCCATGTGAGCATCACTATACCCATCCTCGTTTTATGATTTTAATGCCATCTCTGAAATACCATTCATGTGACTGTGACCATATTCCTTATTGCGGTGTTTCAATAATAACCTAACAACTGATCATGATTTACTTATATATTTAAAGCTATTTATGTCATCCAGATGAAGAGACATCTTGTTAGAACACGTGAAGGAAGGAGCAAGAAAAAGTGACAGTGTTTGTGAAGGGAGCAGGAGTCAGGTAAAACCTGCTCACTTACCAGACACCCCTGGGAACGGAACTCTGCATTGAACACCATTTCCTACTGCCCTAGGGGAAGGTGCTGTCACTGTAGAAAAGAGATCCTTTCTGTGTGTAACACACATATTCCTCCCCAGGAACAAACGAAAGAAAGGTGAGTTAGTTACTTTCCTAGTCCTTTGCCTCCAGCCAGTGAGCGTGCTCAGGTTAAAGCCAGGCTTTCACCTTTGGGAAGTTAAATTCCTCACTGATTATTTCTCCCCATTTCTGCATCTTCTAGTTCAGTGGAGAAATATGGCAATTGTCAGAAGTGTCACTCCATTTCAAGGTTGATTCAAACACAGAGCACTCACCTCCCAGTCCTGCCCAGGGGAACTTACTTCATGGCAGGGGTGGCATGGGAGGTGTGGGTGCCTCCATTCTTAATTTTACATAGGCCCCACCACATGTGGTTACCTTGGAAACCAAAGAGTAAGTAACTTAGTAACTTTAGCAGAAGTGCTCACTTGCTATGGAAAAACAACCTGATATTTGCCAGGGGAATACAAGCCTTTCTCTTGTAAAATTGTCTATTCTTTGTTGCCAGGTGTTCCATAACCCTTTAAGTATATTCCCAATATGGGAGAAATGTTTTCTGTATCAATGACACAGGAAAGTGCTTGTTTTCTGCCATAATAGCACAACAGTGAAAATGTTAAAATGAGACATGGTTTATATTATCTTCTCTGCCTACCTCTTTCCCACTCTTAGGTCTTAAAAGTTTAAAATGGCCTCTCTATGTTGTGAAGTGTTTGTCTCTTTTGCTTTTAATTAAACGATGAATTCCTTCCATTCAAGTTAGATACACAATAAAACATAAGAAAAAACAAGATGCAATACATTACAATGACACTTGTAGTTAACAGGATGGGTCCATGCTTTCTCTTTAAGTGTTTGTTTCTAAGCATTTAACCTGGTTGAGACTGCAGAAGTTTTTGGTAACTACTGTGATGGGAATTGCACATTTCAATGGCTCTCTTTACTGTTCTTCAGGAATAGACTTTAGCTGAGCCATCTACCATTCATAAGCTGATGAGATGTTCTTACATTCTCTCAAAGATGTTTATTTGTCTTAGCTGGTACGCAGTGTCTTTACAATTTGGGAATTAATAATGGCTATTGTTATTAATTGAAGAAACCAAGAAATACCTTTGGTGTCACAGTGTTAACATTTGCATCATGATTGAGGTCCTACCAGAAACGTGTGAAATATGAGCTGAGATTTCCCTGACTGAAGTTGGATGATGTTAAGTGATGTTTTGGCATCATTGGATTTTTACACTCCCCCTTATCATACAACCATTGGCTAAGGTTTTACAAATTATTCAGTGAAATAAAAGGAACAAAATCATCCTGACACTAGAGGTGTGTGCATACAGGAACACTGGGTGATGAGTGACCACAGGGTATTGCACATGAGAATTTTCACAGCACCCAAACAGTAAATTTCAAGAGAGTACAATTTCATAGGTTTGATAAGGCATAGGGCTGAGTTTCTAGGACAGCAAACTGTAGGAAGGTGACATGTGTGGGAAAACTCATAAAGATAAGGGCTAAGTTAGTATGGTCAGCACTGCTCTGGGGCTGTCTCTGGGCTCACAAGGTAGAGTCTCCAGCAACTTCTGGTGGAGTGGGAAAGGGACACTCTCTAAAGTTATGTCCAGCTTTTAATTAAATAAGCATCAAGCTTTTCTTTTATCTATTTCCCCTCATTGTCTTCCAGGTCCAAATGAGGAGTAGGCTGATGACCTACTTGGGGGTGGCACCTTTTCTCACTATTCCTCTCCATTCTTCTTGATAGCAGCCCCAGCTGCTGCTTCTGCAATCGTTTCTTAGAGTGGTAGGGCAGAGGGTATGGTATATAGCTGAAAATTGCAGAGAATTGTGAAATGCTATAATCAGAGAAAGAAATCGTTGAGTTATGTAAGTCACCCTCAGAAATACACTCATTATAAGATAGCTGGGAATATGTTAGCCATTTTCTCAAATTGCCAATAGGAAGTGTTTACCCATAACAATATGTCAGGAAATGATACTCATTATCTCATGAAATCTTTTCAACAGTCCTGTAAATTAAGTATTGTTATTTTTCTCATTTTGGTTCTTAAGAAACTGCATTAGAGAAAAAGTAAATAACTTGCCTTAGTCAATAGCTAGTTAGTGAATGTGGACCTTCTGACCTGAGAACTTTTCTTCAACACAGTTTTACTGTATTCTCTCTTGTAGGATCGGATCAATAAAGCTATTTAAGATTCTCTGAGACTTGTTTACACTCTTAAAAAAAGTAAAAAAATAAAGAAAGAGAAAGAAATGGCCATTATCGGGTATCAAATGTAAGGGACATCGATCTGTATATAGAATCTCTGTGGACACAAGCTCCATTCTTAAAAAAATGTAAACTCGTGTCTTCTGTCCTTTAAAATGGACAAAGGATTTTTATTAAACATCTTCAGTGGGTGGCAAGGCAGTTGTCTGGCAGTCTATTCCAGTACCAGACTCCATGGGATTCTCATCTTTCCTGTCTTTGAACTGTTACATGATTTTTGTAAGTTGTAAACAACTAAGAGCAATGACTGCTGTCCATATGATGGATGAACTTTGTTCCAAGGAAATTAGACTGATGTTGTGACCTCTCACAGAATAAGCTGTAGAAAACTGGTGAAAGTTGATTGCAGAATATTTATTGCTCACTCAACAAATGAGCTTGCATTTGGATCACGGTAGCATTCATGGCTCCCTCACTAATGAGCAAGGTCCAGTGTTTGGCACATGTCCATTTAATATCTGTGCAAGAGCTAGAGTCCTTTCCTAATTTATACTACAAATTTAGTTTTATTCTTGTATTCCCATGTAAACAAATTATATGAGAGTCCGCAAGAGCCCAAAATAAATGGATATCAAATATTTAATTGGGGAACACTCACAAATGACAATAAGGTAGAAAGCCTCCACAGTCTTCTGCCCAGGGGCTCTGGAAGGTGCTACTAGATCTCCGACATCACCCAAGAGAACTGACAGACTTCCTCTCTCCATTTATCAGTCTACATATAGCACCTTAGACTGTGCTCAAAATGGCCAGTACCCACAAAACTATTGTTTGAATGAATTCCCACAACATTCCCACCCATCTCTGAGGCACCTCTTTACTTTTTCTGTTGCCTTTTCTGGGCTTTTTGTCATCTCATGCATACTGTAGCAGCAACGTAACCGGTGTATAAATACTTCTGGATAAATGTGTGAGTGCCCAGCGTTATTGTCAATAATAGCAACAACTAAATTTGAAATGTCAGGAAGACACAGGAGTCTAGAAAGATTACTCTCACAAACCTGTTTAAGAAATGGTTTCCACAATATTCTTCCCCTTAAAAGATTTAATATAATACTTACACTTTATTTTAGCCAGTAACATAATTGTTCTTGACCCAAAACTGTGCAGACTTTATAAGACTTGATACCTCAGAACATCTCTCTGTGGAGGAAAAAAATCTCTTCGTTGATTTAGACATCATTTAGTGACACTCGTCAATTTGTTCATTATCTAAAGTTTATGAAACTAAAATCCAAATTAGCAGTGAGTCACCAGAGTCAATCTTATTGTCAAGCTTAAAAATCCAGAAGCAGCTGAGAGGATTATTAGCTTTCATTACGCATGTTATCCATGAGCAGCTACATAATTGTACCACCTAATATCTTCCAAACTGTTCTTAGTTATGAGCTGTCTTCAGATTTCTGAAAAACAGTTGTGCAATTTCATATAACTATATAATGAAAAGTGTAGCTGGGCATAGTCACCGACACCTGTCATCCCCACACTCAGGAGGTGGAAACAGGAGGATAGACATTCAGGACAGCCTGGGCTACAAGATTTCCTGTCTCAAAACAGTAAAGTTTAGCAACCAAGAATGCAATCTACATATATCTAAGATGGTACTTTCAGTATTTAAAATAGTGAGAATATTGAGAACAAAATAATTTTTGAATAAGTAAGGATAAATTCAGACTTCTTCCTATTTGGTGAGAGTGAACAGTACTGCTTAATTTTCTTTAAATTATATAACTCAAAGACAACTTTGCAAAAAATAATGTTTAAAGTAAAATGAGTTTTTTGTGGGGGCACTGTAGACATATTGGAAGTGTATTGATTGGCACATAACTAAATGTTATCTATCAAAATAAAAGTAGAAACACCATTCCTGATCTTGAAAGTTTAGTGACCTTGTTAGAAATCTCAGCTGATTATGCTTTAACTTTTGATTATATTTGATTTATTTACCTGGGTAGTGGCATTATGCATACATGCTACAGCAAGTGAACGGAAATCAAAGTCATCTTGCAGGAACAGCTTCTCTCTTCCACTATGTGAATGCAGGGGACTGAACTCAAGTCGTCAGTCTTAAGAGCAAGTCTCTTTAGCCACTGAATTATCTGCAGGCCCTTATTGTTTTGATGCTGTTGCACTATTTACTGCAAATGTTGTAACACAGGTGTACGGTGTAACGTATCCATTGAGACTATGATATGAACAGTATTTTCAGTTTGCCTTTATAATTGTTGCTTTGCTGAAGTTTCCTGTGTTTTAATATTTATTGCTGGTGTTGATAATGCAAAAGTGATGATTTCAGGCTAGTCTGAAGATCTTCCCACAAATTAAAAACAATGCTGTAAAGAATGACTTATTTGGCCGGGCGTTGGTGGCGCACGGCTTTAATCCCAGCACTCGGGAGGCAGAGGCAGGCGGATCTCTGTAAGTTCGAGGCCAGGCTGGACCGACAGCCTCCAAAACAGAGAAACCCTGTCTCGTAAAAACCAAAAAAAAAAAAAAAAAAAAGAATGACTTATTTGGGCACTGTGGTTCCCTTCTCAGCAGGAGCCAACCTACCCAGAGACTGCCAGCATCCTAATTCCTTTCTCCTCCCATGGGACTAGGTAAGCATGGACCTGTTTCAGGCCAGCCTTCCAGTACCCTGCTTGGAGCCAGGCTTTGCACTACAGATCCCATACGACAGGGTCCAGCCCACCCAGAGACTGCCAAGACCCTAGTAGTAGTACCACCTCCATCCACGGGAAGAGGAGAGTCACCAGAGTATTGCACCTGCTTGCACCTACCAACAGGAACCTTGGTCCCGTACCCACCAGGAGAGGAAGAGACTCCTTCTGCACCCACTGGAAGAAGGGATGGGAAGGAAAAAATATAAAAACACACTCAGCAATAAAAAAAATCAATGTGACACCTCCAGAGTCTAGAGACTCTACAACAACAAGACCCAAACATCCCAATGCAGATGAAGCAGAAGAGAATGACCTTAAAAACAACTTCAAGAAAATGATAAAGAGGATATGAGACAATCACTTAAAGAAATGGAAGAAAAATCAAACCAAAAAAAATACAAGAAATGGAGGAAAAGACAAAGCAAAAATTGCAAGAAACAATTCAAACAGTGCAAGGATTGAACGCTGAAATAGAGACAATAAAAAAACAGTCTGAGGGAATGCTGGAATTCATAAAGCTGAAGATTCAAGCATAACCAACAGAGTACAAGAGATGGAAGAGAGAGTCTCAGGCATTGAAGATACAGTAGGAGAAATGGATTCATCAACCAAAGAAAATCTTAAGTCCAACAAATCCCTGGTGGTCGTGCAAACTCACCCAGCCACTTTGGAAGTCAGTATGGTGCTTCCTCAGGAAAATGGGAGTCAGTCTCCCACAAGATCCAGCAGTCCCACTCTTAGGCATATACCAGAAGATGCACATTCATACAACAAGGACATCTGTTCCACTATATTCATAGCAGCATTATTTGTAATAGTCAGAACCTGGAATCAACCTAGATGCCCCTCAACTGAAGAGTGGATAGAGAAAATGTGGTACATTTACACAATGGAGTACTACTCAGTGGAAAAAAAAATATGGGATCTTGAAATTTGCAGGCAAATGGATGGAACAAGAAGAAACCATACTGAGCGATGTAAGCCAGTCACAAAAAACCAAAAATGGTATGTACTCACCCATATATGGATTTTAGACATAGAGCAAAGGAGTACCAGCATACAATCCACACCACCAGAGAAGCTAGGAAACAAAGAGGACCCTAAGAGAAACATACATACATACATACGTGGTCCCCCGGAGACAGGGAAAGGGACAAGATCTCCTGAGGTAACTGGGAGCATGGTGGGAAGGAAGAGGGAGTTAGAAGAAAGAGAAGGGGAGAAGAGGAGGGGAGAGGAGGACAGGAGAGAGCAGGAAGATCAATTCAGGGGAGGAACAGAGCAGAGCAAGAAAAGAGATACCATAATAGAGGGGGCCATTATAGGTTTAAAGAGAAATCCAGCAATAGGGAAATGTCTAGAGATCTACAAGGATGACCCCAACTAACAATCTAAGCAATAGTCAAGAGGCTATCTTAAATACCCTTCTCCGATAATGAGATTGATGACTATCTTTTATGCCACCCTAGAGCCTTCATCTAGCAGCTGATGGAAGTAGAGGCAGACAGCCACAGCTAAACACTGATCTGAACTCTGGAATCCAGTTGCAGAGAGGGAGGAGTGATGAGCAAAGGGGTCAAGACCAGGCTGGGGAAACCCACAGAAACAGCTGACCTGAGCAAGGGGGAGCTCATGGACCTCAGACTGATAGCTGGGAAACCAACATAGGACTGATCCAGACCCCTTGAAGATGTTAGTTTGGAGGTCTGGTTAATCTATGGGGCCTCTGGTTTTGGATCAGTATTTATCCCTAGTATATGAATGGACTTTGGGAGCCCACTCCACATAGGGGCATACTCTCTCAGCCTAGACACACAGGGGGAGGGTCTAGGCCCTGCTCCAAATGATATGACAGACTTTGAAGATCCCCTATGGAAGTCCTCACCCTCCCTGGGGAGCAGAAAGGGGATAGAATGGGGGTCAGTGGGAGGCAGGGGAGGAGGGGAGGGAGAAGGAACTGGCATTGTCATGTAAAAGAAGCTTGTTTCTAATTTAAATAAAAAGGAAAAAATAATGACTTATTTATTACTATGTGGAATATATATATATACATATATATATCTGTTTGGTTTTGTTTCTCATTTTACTGTAAGTTTTCTTTGTTGTTTGAACCTGAGGTTGGCTCTTCTGCTGGTGGAAGACAGCAAGAGCTTGTGGGGGACACATATCCCTTACCCTTGCCACCCCATTGCATATGAGGGTGGGGGCACAAAAGCTCTCCTGCTCTCATACCCAGTGCCCCTGTGTAGATGGACTTTTCATTTCGGGCTGCAAGCTCACACACACACACACACACACACACACACACACACACGACACAGAGACTTATTATTAATTAAGAAAATTTGGACAATAGCTTAGACTTGTCTCTAACTAGCTCTTATAACTTAAATAAACCAAATTTTGTTAATTTACTTTCTGCCCCATGGCTTTATTACCTCATCTCCATATTGCCAGTCCTGCTTGCTCTGCATATACCGGCATCTTCGCCTTCTTCCCATCATCCTCTCTGCCCCCAAACTCCTACCTAGCTGTTGGTCAGTCAGCTTTTTAATGGAACCAATCAGAGCAACACATCTCCACAGTATACAAAAAGATTATTCCACAACACCCCCAGTAACGGGGCCAGCTCCGGTGTGCCGCTCAGATGGATTGCTGCGCCTCTTCTCCCATGTACCACCGCTGGCGGAGGACAGGGGCCAGCGCTCCCACCCGCTCGCCCCTGGGGTCGGCTCTCTCACCTGCTGCAGGTGGCAAGGGGTATTTTTCCTCACCCATGCCACCACATGGCGAGTGAGAAGGGGATGAGGTCAGTCCTCCTGTTGTAATGCCATACTGTAAGTTGTAAAACCCTTACTTGCAGAAGTGTTTAAGAATCAAGCCCCTGGGTCTGGTAGAGAACAGTGTTTCCATTATATTATGAAGAAAATGATACTGCTTGTTCGATAAAATGACTAAATAAAAGAAATTAAGCATCACAGTAATTATCAATGCCAACACGGAGGGAAACAATCTTCTAGGTAATACAATTATTTCATGTAAAACTTTCAGTTTTTTTACTTGGATAAGATCATACTATGCAACATGAGTGCATTAATGAATTAATCTTGAGGCTGCTGACCTACATAATTTCAGTAACATTTCATCTATACAATGCTATTGATTTATTATTTCAACAAATATCCCATTTAGTCATGATCTAATTAAAACTATAAATATATCCAAGTAACACATTTCTAGCTTCTCTAATAAATTGTTGGCTCTCATCCAACTGCATAGGTATTGAAATTAGAATGATACAGAAATTAGCATTGTCTTCTTCAAACATGACGCTCAGATTCATGAAGCATACACTTTCCTTTTCCACAAGTGTTTTTGAGAAGCTAGATGTCCCCACATACAAAAAGAAGAAGAAAGTTAGTCTTTTGCAAAAAGACTCTTTTAAATATAAGAGTTAAAAACCATAAAAGTCTCAGAAGAAAACAGAGGAAATTTTTTCCCATGTAGGACTGGAGAGTGATTTCTTTGATATGACACTAAAGCAATAAGAGAAACATGCAGATAGATTAGACTAGCATCAAAGTTTAAAAATTTGTGGGGTATCAAAGGGTATTAACAACAGAATAAAATATCAACCTTAGAGGGGAAAGAAATAGTTACAAAGCATTTAAAATTATTTACAAACTATGGTTAGTAAAGGGTTTAATATACAGAACATATCAAAACTATATAAACATCAACAGCAAAACCCTGTGTAAAAAGTTGTCTAATATTTGAAGAGATGTTTCTCCAAGAAATACATCCAAATGGACAATAAGTGCATGAAAAGAGGTTCAGCATTATTAATTACAAGGGAATCAACACAAGATCATGAGCTACCACTTTGCAGCCATTTAGACTATCATTATTAAAAATAGTAAAATAATGTTCACTGACTAGGTCAAGCAGAAACTGGGACCCATTTGCAGATATAAAATGGCACAATATCCAAGGAGACCACTATCAGGTTCTTGAAAACAATTACACCTAGAATGATCATATGATGTAGTACTTTCACTTCTGAACATACACGCAAAGAATAGACAATAAGACCTCAAAGACTTTCCTAGACTCCTGTTCAAAACGGCACTATTCACAACAGTAAAAAGACAGAAACAGTCCAAATACCCATCAACAGATTGTAAATGGATGGACAAATGTATCACTATCATCCTGCCTGAAAATTCTGACATAAGCTACAATTTAGATGAATATTGATGACACTATGCTAAGTGAAATAAACCAGCTGCAAAAATACAAACACATTGTATGGTTGCGTGTTCAGGAAGAACCAAGGACAAGGTTGCAGGGCTCATACAGAGTGGTGTGTCGGGACTAGCGGGTGGGAGGAATTCAAGTTACTGTGTTAGAGAATGATTGTTAGAGGTCATTCTAGGGTATGATTACTCTACAATGTGATGTGCTTACTGTCACAGAACTGTATATTCAAAATGGTTAAAATGATAAAACTTCGTGTTATACATTTTCTATCACAATTTAAAACACTAGAAATTTTGTCCTATTTTTTTATGAGTTCAAGATCTAATTTTGGGGGAAACAAAACATAGAATTATAAGAAAATGATTTAGTCATTTGATTGAGAAAAAACTATATTTCTGGAGAAATGACTTTAGTACAGTGGTTCTCAACTTGTAGGTTGCAAACCCTTTGGGGGGTGAAAGATACCCTGTATATCAGATATTCACATTACAGATCATATCAGTAGGAAAATAACAGTTATGAAGTAGCAACAAAAATAATCTTATGTTTGGGGGTCACCACAACACGAGGAACTGTGTTAAAGGGTTGCAGCATTAGGAAGGCTGAGAACCACAGCTCTAGTGGTTAAGAGCAATGGCTACTCTTTCAGGAGACTGGAGTTCCCATGGAAGTGTACAGTTATGCACACAGTTGGCCTCTGTGAGCAGCAAACATGCACACAGTGCAGAGATACACAAGAAAGAAAACATACATACACTTATAATAATAAAAAGGGGACACATTTACTGGTGAACAATGGCTGCTTATACATAATGACTGTACTACACACAAATAAAAGAGATAAGAACATTTTATTTTTATTTTTATTACTTTAAATTTAAATAGCTTGCTTCACAAGTCAATCCCAGTTCCCTCTCCCTCCCCCTCCTCCCGCATCCCCCCCTACCATCCTCCCCCAGCCTCCCACCCTATCCCCACCTCCTTCCACATAGGGGATATCCAGAGTCTGTCATTTCACTCAGGGCAGGGCCCAGGCACTCCTCTAAGAGTCTAGGATGAGAGAGCATACCTCTTTGTGTTATGGACACACGAAGTCCATTTGTATGCCAGGGATAAACACTGATCTACTGCCCAGGGCCCCATAGGTGGCCCAGGACTCCTCACTGACAATGAGAACATTTTATAACAAACAGAATAAAGTAATACAGTTTTAAGTAACATTAGCTACTGTGAAGTGAAAACCTTCTACAGAAACAATAAGTCACCATGAATTACAGGAAACCATTCGGTGATATGCAGAATTTCTGATGAATCTTCAGGTTACATAGAAGATAAAAATAATCTCTCATTTCCTTTGTTAAAAACGGACTAAATATCTCATGGTCAGCTTATACATCAACCAGGAGAAAATAAAATTTGGCTTAGTCTTTGGTAGGAAAGAATATTAAAATGTCTATAAATTAACCAACTGAAATTAAAACTGTAGCAACAGTTAGACATATTTCACCTTTCCCTCACTTTTAGATATTATGTAATGTGACAAATGAAATTCATTTTTCTCAAAACTCTACAACCTGCTGCAATAAAGCCAAGTCTTATGCTATGCCCCATTCTCTCCAGCAAGTCGAGGGTTACTCTTTGTTACATTGATTCTTTGTATTGTTTTCCTAGTTTCTAATTTATTGATTTCAGCCCTCAATGTCTGATCCGCTGGGTGTGAGTTTGCTTCCTGTTGTTCTAAAGTTTTCAGTTGTGCTGTTAATTCTCTAATGTGACTATTATCCAGTTTCTTCATGGGGGCACTTAGTGCTATGAACTTTCCTCTTAGCACTGTTTTCAAAGTGTCCCATAAGTTTGGGTATGTTGTGTCTTCATTTTCATTGAATTCTAGGAAGATTTTAAATTCTTTTTTATTTCTTCTTTGTCCCAGGAGTGGTGCAATTGTGCTTTATTCAGTTTCCATGAGTTTGCAGGGTTTATGTAATTTGTATTGTTGAATTCCAATTTTAGAGCATGGTGGTCTGATAATATACATGAAGTTATTCCAATTTTTTGTACCTGTTGAGGTTTGCTATGTTTCCAATTATGTGGTCAATTACTGAGAAGGATCTGTGTGGTAATGAGAAGAAGGTATATTCTTTTGGATGGAATGTTCTATAGATGTCTGTTAGACCCAGTTGGGTCATAACTTCTGTTAGTTCCTTTGTTTCCTTGTTAAGTTTATGTCTGGTAGTCCTGTCTGATGGTAAGAATAGGGTGTTGAAGTCTCCCACTATAAGTGTGCGAGGGTTTACATGTGATTTGAGTTTTAGTAATATGTCTTTTATGAATGTGGATGTCTTTGTATTTGGGACATAGATGTTCAGAACTGAGACTTCATCGTGGTCAATTTCTCCTGTGATGAGTATGATATGACCTCCTTCATCTCTTTTGGTTGATTTTAGTTTAAAGTCTAATTAGTTAGATATTAGGATTTCTACCCCCACTTGCTTCTTGGGTCCATTTGATTGGAAAATCGTTTCCCAACACTTAACTCTGAAGTAGTGTCTGTCTTTGAAGCTGTGTGTTTCTTGTATGCAGCAGAAGGATGGATTCTGTCTTCTAATTCATTCTATTAACCTGTGGCTTTTGATGGGCGAGTTAAGACCATTAATATTGAGGGATATTAATGATCATTGATTGCTCATTCTTGTTTGTTTTGGAATGGTTGTTGGTGGAATTATATTTAGATTTCCACCTGTTGTTTCTTTTGCCTGTTAGTAAAGTGGGATTGTTTATTGTCTATGTTTTCTGGTTATAGTTAACTTCCTTGGGTTACAGTTTTCCTTCCAGAACTTTCTGTAGTGCTGGGTTAATGGATATGTATTGTTTAAATTTGGTTTTGTCATTAAATATCTTGTTTTCTCCATCTATAATGATTGAGAGCTTTGCTTGGTAAAGTAGTCTGGGCTGGCATATATGGTCTCTTAGTGTTGATAGAATATCTAACCAGTACCTTCTGGCTCTCAGAGTTTCCATGGAGAAGTCAGGTGTAATTCTGATAGGTTTGCCTTTATATGTTACGTGGCCTTTTTCCTTGGCTGCTCTTAATATTCTTTCTTTATTCTCTATGTTTGGCATCTTGATTATTATGTGTCGAGGTGACCTTTTTATGGTCCACTCTATTTGGTGTCCTATAAGCTTCTTGTACCTTCATTTGCATGTCTTTCTTTAGGTTGGGAAATTTTTCTTCTATGATTTTGTTGAGTATGTTTTCTGCCCCTTTGAGGTGGGTTTCTTCCCCTTCTTCTATACCTATTATTCTTAAGTTTGGTCTTTTCACGGTGTCCCATATTTCCTGGATATTTGGTGCTAGGCATTCGTTGAACTTAAAATTTTCTTTGGCGGATGAATCTGTTTCTCCTAGTGTCTTCAATACCTGAAATTTTTTCTTCCATTTCTTGTATTCTGTTGGTTATGCTTGGACCTCTAGTACATGACCATTTGTCCAACTTTTCTATTTCCAGCATTCCTTCAGACTGTTTTTTTTTTTGTTGTTGTTTCTATTTCAGGTTTCAGCCCTTGTACTGTTTGAATTGTTTCTTGCAATTTTTGCCTTGTCTTTTCCTCCATTTCTTGCATTTTTGGATTGTTTTTTCTTCCATCTCTTTAAGGGATTTTCTCATATCCTCTTTGAGGGCCTCTATAATTTTCATGAAGTTGTTTTTAATGTCATTCTCTTCTGCTTCATTTGCGTTGGGATGTTCAGGTCTTGTTGTTGTAGGGTCTTTAGCCTCTGGCAGTGTTATATATATATATATATATATATATATATATATATATTGGTTATTCTTTTGCTGTGTGTGTTTTTATATTGTCTCCTTCCCATCCTTCTTCCAGTAGGTGCAGAAGCAGCCTCTTCCTCTCCTGATGGGTAGGGGATCAGGATTCCCTTCAGGTAGGAGTAGGCAAATCTAATGCTCTGGTAGCTCTCCTCTGCCTGGTCTCGTGGGTTGAGAAATGGACTAGGATGCTAGAGTGCTTTGGATCCCACTGGGATGGATGGAATCCCCAGTGGTAGACCCCAGACACAGGAGGGCAGCCTGGATACAGGCTCTGGTTGATTTAGTCTCGTGGGTGGAGCAGGAGACTAGGATGGTGGGGTGAGAAGCTGCAGTGGCAGACCCCAAGCACAGGCAGCCAGCCCAGAAATGGGCCCTGGTTTACCTAGTCCTGTAGGTGGAGCAGGAACCTAGGATGCTGGTGTGCCTTGGCTCCCGCCGCTGGGAATCTTGAATAGTTTTTCTGTATCTATTATTCCATGTAGCATGTCTTATTTCAAAATGTACGTTTTATGACATTAATAAAACCATTCCAAGTTTCTTCTGTCTGTCATGTTTCTATAGTGTATATTTTAAAACTGGAATAAGTGATAAATGGTAGAAAAAGCCACAGCTTCAAAGGAGAGTGAGTACGTGTATGTTTGGGGGCAGCAAACACAACTAGGCTTTCAACAGGAAGTATATGCCTGAAAGTTGTATATTTGTTCAAATACATCAACTTTCAGGGTTTGGCTATATAAACCTGTAATCCTGATACTTAGAGGCTGTGACCAAAAGATAGTGAGTTCATGACAGCCTGCACCACATAGTAAGAAACTATCTCAAAAGATTTTTTTTAAATTCAAGAACAAATCCAATTTAGCAAATAATGTACTGAAATTAAGCACATCTTGGTTCATTAGCACTATGTCTCAACAGCTTGCTTAGTGACATTAAAGAAAAATTTCGGAAAAGCCACACGTTTCTGTACACTTAAAATTAACTCATTGACAAAAGAAAACATGACAATTAAAATCTAAAATATTTTAACTGAAAAACAGTGAAGATATTTCATATTAAAATTATGTGAATGCAACTATAGCAATGTTTAGAGAAGAGTTTATGTACTCAGGGTTCTTTGGGGGAAGGGTTAGATGGGGTTTGACATGTAGTCCAGGTTAGCCTTGAATTTTCAATATTCCTGCCTCAAGCTCTCAAGTCCTGAGGTTACATGCATAAACCATCAAGCTAGCTCAAAGGAGGGATATATAGTTGGAAGGGTTTAATTATAGAGGAGGAAACTTTCTTTCTTCCTTTATTTCTCTCTTTCCTCCTCCTCTTCCTCCTCTTCCTCCTCCTCTTCTTCTTCTTTTTCTTCCTCTCTTTTGTTTTTTTGAGACAGAGTTTCTCTGTGTAGTCTAGACTCTCCTGGAACTTGCTCTGTAGACCAGATTGGCCTCAAACTCACAGAAATCCACCTCCCAAATGCTGATATTAAAGGTGTGAGCCACCCCTGCCTGGTGGAGGAAACTTTTACCACATTACCTCTGAAAACTAAAAGCAAATGTTAAATCCAGAGAAAGCAAAAGAAGCACAACCAGATGAGACAATGACAAAATTGAAAATTGCAGCTAGAGGGAACAATAAACAAAAATTTAAAAATACCATTTGAAAACACTAAGGCAATTAATAAACCACTGAATAGTGTTTCTTTAATTTGAGAACAAGAACAACTCACCAAAGAAGAAGAAATAATTGGCTCAGGGCTCTGGATAATTCTATCTAATGCTCTGATCATGGCCAAAACAACTCTGTGTGTGTGTGTGTGTGTGTGTGTGTGTGTGTGTGTGTGAATGTATGTGCATGTGTATGTGCCTTTTATGTGTCTATGTGCATGTATGTTCATGTGCATGTGTATGTGTGCATGTATGTATGTATGTGTGTGTGTACCATTAAGATGAGGTAAAATCATTTGAAAATCCATGCAATAAAACCAGCTAAATACAATTTATGAAAAATTAGCCCAGGGAGATTAGAGTTAAAGACAGGAAGATTACAGTATCCTTTCGATGCCACTTTGGATCATTATTTAATAAAATATTTCTAAGATTATTTACTGCCTTTAAAACTAAAGTCATATTTTGACTTGTGTTTTACCTTTTTTTTTACTGATTAGAGTCCAAGTACTTGTGACATTCATATTTTTTGTGGATTTTTATGACAAGTAACACACCAAATTGTCTTGTGTTATGTTTGCTTCTATTGTGAAGTAACCAGTTTTATATCTAACTCAGCAATTTCATTCTAATATTACCTTATTTCAATACTTTCCTCAAGTGCCTATGAAGAGATACTTCCTCAAAGGAACCCAGGACTTTTCATGTGCTGGACGAGTGCGCTACACCCTCGGCTCACACGTGCTTTCTGAATTAGTTTGAATTGCTGATATTAGGAGATAACTCTTCATAAGACTTCCACATTTCTATATTGTTTTAGGAATAGAAGCCAGCATTACTGATTTCCTGTTTTCTTAATTATCATTTTCAGAATTCTTGTGTAGCAAACATCCTTGGAAGATACAGTGTTTCTTCTCAGAGCAAAGGAAAGATTTGCTCAGAGCCAGTGGAAAATATCCTTAGGCTTCTCTCCAGCTCTGGGGTCAAGAATGTCGAGCGTGGAAAAGATGCAGCTTACCTAGGATCTGGCTTCCTGCCCTAAAATGCAATGTCTGAATGTGCAAATGTCACCTGGCCAGTGTCACGTGTAAGTGAGTGTTAGGAGCAAGAATGAGGGGTCTGCTAGTACTGCCATGCCTTGCTATGGTACATTCTGCATACAGAATCTCTGGAATGTGGTCAGGACTTGTTTCCTTCTCCACAAGAGTGATTGGTGACCTCTTTCATAGTTTTGTCACTTTGTAATCTCTGTAAAGTGACATGAACTCCTTGTCACCTAAGAGACAGCAAAAAACTTCACTTGTTCTTCTGTTTAACTATTTGTGAATGTACATCAACTAAGAAAATGGTTTCCTGTCCACTCGAAAGAAAACCGTCTCCTCGTGCTTGGGTATGGAGCTCTTTACGCTGTCTGCCCTCTCTTGTGCCCGAGCTTATAGAACGAAGGCTCAGAGCTTGCTCCGTTCTTCTTATTGAGAAAAACCTGCACCAAATATGTTCTTACCTCCAGAGAGAATTCATAAATTATAAGTCCAAAAACAAAGCTGTTTTTATTGGTTTATATATATATATAAGTAAAGAATTATATAAATCTAATATTCCTACAATTTCTAAAAAAGTCATCAATCTTTTATATGTTTATATATATGTTATATATACATAGATTATGTGCTTATATATTTATGTATAAGCATATACTATGTTTATGTATACAATATATATAAAGGTTTATATATCAGGCTTAAACACCCTTGCTGGAGAAACTTCATACAGAAGCAATTTCATACAAGAATCTAGATTCAACCAATCATGGTAAAACCTGAGACAAGTTCAGCTGTATCTACAATGTAAGATAAAGAAAGGACTCTCACTCTGCCATTCTGGACATCTTGGGCCAGAGAATACGAACTCAGAAGATAAAACTATCTCTCAACAGACACTTTTCAGTTCATTTCCTTGTAAAGACATTCTTTAAACCTGAACTAATGGCACTAACACAGGAAATCTTGAAAAACTAAGCCCACCATGTACTCAAATATATTTCTGAAGATTTTATATCATGATGGAATGAGCATAGAGACATAGTACTGATTTTTAACTAAAATTATTTTAATCTCCAATGAATTGCCTGTCTAAGAATTGCTTTTTCAAATGCAGATAAATCTCTATAGTAAAATATTTTTTACAAGCTAAAGACTGGATATTTGCTAATAGTTTCAAGCATAGACATTTTCTTTGCATCAAGGAACTGTGTGTGTCATGTAAACTCACAATGAACTTTTCTTCTGAGTTACACTTCAGACAAGGGAAAATATACTAAATAAACACTGATAATTTAGTATTTATTTTCCTTTTGAGGGGGGAGATTCTCAACTCTGTACCAGATTTTTATAAGGTTTGCACATAGTGGTACTTCAATGCTCAGGAACAATATAATCTCAAGGTTCTCAAAGACAACAGAAATAACAGGAAGGTATAAGAGAGCGAGCTGAGTATGCTTTTGAAATTAACAGTGTAAAAAGTGAGCCAAACTACATAAGCAGAGGTCTATGAAAACAAATCAACATACAAACAAAATCCTAAAAAACTACCTTCACACATACACACACAAAGGCAAAAGACACGATTACAGATTCAAACAATAACTACCTCAGCAAAGTTAACTAATGAAGAGAATTGAGTAGAGAGTTCAAGGAAGACATGGCCATTGACATCTGACCTCACATGCATGCACACATAGGTACTCATGAAAGCACATGCATACAAACACATGTGCTACACACACACACACACACACACACACACACACACACACATTGATATTTGATCACATTCAAAGCAGGAAATGGTAGTGGCAAGGATGGTAGAAATTTCTTACCCTGAAAAAGTATTTCCAATATGGACAGACGAAGAAGGGACTATTCTCCCGTGTTTCTTTTCCTGTTTACTATAATTTCCCCTGAGATGATTCATCTTGTTCGTGTCAGAAATCCCTCATCAATACAATAACTATCCAAATCATCCTTGGTGAAATCAGGTAAGTTAGAGAAATACAAATAAGCGATATCATGCTTGTCTGAGAGTGCCAAAGGGACCTGAACAAGTGCTCGCTGCTGGGAGAGGATGTAGTTATCACTAAGTCTTGCAGCTGCAATCAAAGAAACAGGACAAGACTAAGGAATGCTCATATCACACCTAAGACAAAACTTATCCCATAAGGATAACGTGGGAATTTGAATGTAATTGTCCCCATAAGCTAATAGGGAGTGGTACTATCATTAGTTATGATTTTATTGGAGTAGATATGATCTTGGTGGAGGAAGTGTGTCACTGTGGAAGCAGGCTTTGAGGTCTCATATATGCTCAAGTCACGCCCAGTGTCTCAGATCACTTCCTGTTGCCTATGCAAGATGTAGAACGCTCAACTACCTGTCCAGCACCATGTCTGCCTGCACACCCCCATGTCCAACCATGATGATAATGAACTGAACCTCTGAACCAAAAGCCAGCCCCCAATCATATGTTTTCCTTCATAAGAGTTGGCTGTGTTCATGGTGTCTCTTCACAGCAACAGAAACCCTGACTAAGATAACAAATGTGATGAGGTGTGAACACAGTCAACTCTGGAGGTGTGGTAAGAGACACTCACTGAACCTCTGTTAATGTGTGAATTTTTTTCTTTGGAACATCCAACAAAATTTGACAAGAACAGAAAAAGAATCCTAAAATATCGGGCTAATAAAAAAACAGTCTTCCCGTTAAATGTGAACATTACTAAAAATTGATTCTTTTCTTTAAAGTTTTTTCACTTTTAAATTTAAATTAAAAATAATCTTATTTTACATACCAATCCCAGTTCTCTCTCCTTCCTGTCCTCCCAGGACATCTGCCACCTCCCCATCCCACCCCCCATCCACTCCTCAGAGAGGGTGAGGCTTCCCATGGGGAATCATCAAACTCTGTCCCATCATTTGGGGCAGGACCAAGGCTCTCTCCCCCTGTATCTAGGCTGAGAGACTGTCCCTCTGTAGGGAATGGGCTCCTAAAGCCCATTCTTGCACTAGGGATAAATACTGGTTCCATTTCCAGAGGCCCCATAGACTTCTCAGGCATTTTAACTGATGCCCACATTCACAGGGCCTGGTTCAGTCTTATTCAGGTTCCCAGATGACCTGAGCTCCCACTTGTTCAGGTCAGCTGTTTCTGTGGGTTTCCCCAGCATGGTCTTGACCCCTTTGCTCATCACTCCTCCCTCTTTGCAACTGGATTCCAGGAGTTCAGCTCGGTGCTTGGCTGTGGATCTCTACTTCTGCTTCCATCAGCTACTGGATGAAGGCTCTAGGATGGCATTTAAGCTAGTCATTGATCTCATTATAGGGGAAGAAATGGAGGAAAAGACAAACAAAAAATGCAAGAAATCAATTCACGTTGATTTAAAAAAATGTCAAAGTTGAATTTTTGTGAGCAAAATATCAGCTACAAACAACTTATAGGAAAGATTAATTTTGGCTCATGATTTAAGAGATTTCACTCCATCATGGAGTGGAATGCGGTGGCCGGAGAATGTGATGGAGATGTCTTACTTCTTGATGAACCTGGAATCAGAGTGGAGTCATAAACAGGGACCAGGCTATGCCTTTAAAGTCTTGCTCCAGGGATGCGCTTGCATCACTTGGGCCTTACCTCCAAAGGGCTTCGTAGTCTTTTAAAACAGTGAATCCATCTTGGGAACAAGTGCTCCAAAATACTAGCCCTACTCTGGGGCACATTTCTGACTAAAATTGCAACAATCAAATTTCAAAAAGATTACCTAGGCCTAGGTAATCTATTGAGCCTTGGGTAGTAGATCAGTATTTATTCCAGGTATACAAATGGACTTTGGACTCCCATCCAACAATATGAGAGGCACTCTCACCCTGAACTCTTGAGGGAGGGTCTAGGCCCTGCCCTGAATGAAATGACAGACTATGGACACCCCCAAGGAGGGCCTCACTCTCCCTGGGGAAATGAGGGGATATTGGAGGGGGTTGGGGGGAGGGCATGGGAGGAGGGGAGGGAAAGGGAGAGGGACCTGGAACTGACTTGTGAAGCAACCTTGTTTCTAATTTAAATTTAAATTTAAAAATAAAAAAATTCATAAAAGAGGGATCATTATCCCAAGGACACAAAATAAACCCAGTTCTAAAGAGTTTCAAAAGATATTTTGGACATCTATATAGGGAGTGATAAAGTACAGGGAGCAATCCCGAAACATGAAATTAAAAAGCTGTAAGGTGATGTATTGTTTCTGAGCGGTAGACCTAGGACCACTGCAGCCAGGGACTTTCAGTTAGTTCTTGGAACCTCCAAGGCGGTCAGCAACCAGGTCCCTAACTCATACACTGTAACAAGGCAAATGTTGTCCTACAATAACATCATCTTTCCAGAGGGAGGACTTGAAGTAGTAGTTACAAAACAGGATCTTTTGAGATGTAGGACAAACATTTCATGCTATCACCTAAATAAAAGAAACATGACAGAGAGACAGAGACACAGAGACACACACACGAGAGAGAGAGAGAGAGAGAGAGAGAGAGAGAGAGAGAGAGAGAGAGAGAGAGAGAGAGAGAGAGAATCACTTTTTAAAAATATTTATCGGAGAATTTAGACATTTAGAAGCTTTCGGGTATTTTTATTGGGGTTTGAGAGAAAACACCAGGATAGCCAGCTGGAAATCCCACCCGCTGCCAGCGGGAGGGCGATGGAGAGATGGAACTCATTAAGTTATGGTCCAGGAAAACAAGCAGGTTCAGCGATGGAGATCAGCAAGCTGCCCAGAGTTCATCCAGGGACTGCATGGCAGGAGGGTGAGAGGCTTCAGAGAGGCCCAGGGTCAGGGAGAGCCTACTCTGGATCTTGGCCAACATACAAAGGAAAAAGACAGGGAAAAGTTGTGATTTTCTGAGAATTCAGTGCTGCTGCGTGATGGATGCTCAGCAGGAGGTAGTTCAAGGCCACTCTGAGCTGCACAGAATTGATCCAGTCCTAAAGAGAAACAGCTCACATAAAGGTGAACTCAGCACTTGGGACCACAAGCCAGGACTCATGAGAGGTATTTAAGACAAGAACAGGGTCTCAGAGCTGGCATTCATTCTCAGTCACACTGAGGATAGGAAGACATAGACTCTCCAGCCACGCTGAGGAGAGGCAGCAGTCTGAGACTTGGTAAGAGCTTTTGCCGCTGAGGATTCATGGAGACAGGATCACCATATCAGCTGGGTAGAGGTAAGATCTACTCGCTTGGCTGCTTTGCTTCTCTGATCTTCAGCTTGAAGCTTGAACCCCAATACCTGCATCTTATTTATCATGCTACACCATGGTCACTCAATTTCAGCTCCAGAATAAACTATCTCTTATTCCCTTGAAAAAAAATATTTATCGGGAACAACGGGACGCTGAAGAGAAAATATTTGGGTGAAAATACACAATGAGCACATTCAAGGAAACTGAAGTAAGCAGTTTCTGGAATCCAAAATGAGGAGAACTATGTATTTTTGAAACAATAATCACTGATCATAAGGGTTAACTACAACAGTATTTCCAGCCCAGGGTAGGACTGACCATTGCTGGCTTATGGTATCCTTTTTATATACGGTTTGGGAGGGGTGTTGGCTTCTGTATAAGCTTGTGATTCTACACTGTCTCCTGTCAAGGCTGTTGTCAGACATTCTTGCATGAGAACTTCATCTTAACCCTCTGGATTTATTTTCTTTGTTTTAGAGAGGACTGACAGAGGCGACTCCATTTTGATTCTGATAACTTACATATTTCTTTCCCCGTGACAAGTAACTGACTCTAACCAACACAGTCTTGTCATAATTTAGGACTGGTGGACACAGCAAATTACTTTAATTACTTTGTCTGTTGTCAGACAAAGACGCCATCTGTCCAAAGGAGCCATCTATCGTCCTTAATAGTAGCATTTATTGAAACGAGCGAAGTGTTTTTTCTGTTCAAAACCACTTTACAGAAATTGCTGAAATGAACAAAAGTACAGTTTACAGCTCCATGGTCCCGCTGTCCTAAATTAGAGTGAAACTATCTAAGAACTCAGAATCTTGTGTGTGTGGCCTGTGCTATAATGTACCTGATATAATATTATTGCCTTAAGATTATTTACCACGCAGAAATCAGGTAGTGGTTTTCAGAGATACTTTTCGTCTATGGCACCCAAGCACACTCTTTCCTATGTATGATGCTATCCATCACTGATCTCTTGTTTCGTTTTTCCATTTCCTTGCACACTGAGTTCTGGTTTTTAGATTAGAGTTAAAAGAGATTTTGTCCAAGTTTAGATCTCTGGATACATACCACTTCCAAAGGAAATAGCTTTCTGGTCAGCACTTCCTTAATATGTTTGCATTCTCATCCAGAAAACACTCCGCAAGCACTGGGACTCAAAACAATTTCTTCTGACTTTGACGTTTTTACTTATTTCCTCAAGAAAATAGGCTGAAGGAAATTTTAAATCGTAGGATCTCTTAGAAAAGCAAACAGGTTGATGAGTTTCCTCCAAATTCAACTGGGAAAATATTAGTAATGAAAAGATACACGAGAAATGACAGTTTATTTGGCTATGCTGTAACATTTTCTCGTTCATTGTTTCAGATGAGAGCCAAGTACTTTTGACAATTAGAATTCAGGAAAGGAGTTTGAATAGAAGCCTGAAGTGTATTTTTTTAATCCAGGCATGAATCAAATTGGAGAAATTAAATATTAAATTTAACTCACTAAATATTAAAAGCATTTAAAAAATTCCCTCACTCATCTCTCACAGAATTTTTTAACTTGACAAATTAGTTTAAGAGCCAGACACATGACACATAATACAGCTACATAAAGAATATAATCACACAGTGAACAGAAGTGTCAGTAGAAATGCCTTATCACACCAACGTGCAAAACCCCCAAGTCTATGAAAGTGCCCAGAATTTATCTAGATATCTTCTGGTTGTTTTAAAATTTATATGTTGCAAAATTCTATCTTCAATCACAGAAATACAGAAAGGACGTTAAAAGAATGCCAAGATAGTCTTAGTCCAAAGGGTTTTGATACTACACAGGAAGATATTTAAAAATTTCCGAGACAAAGAAGTAAAAACCCAAAAGGGAAGACAAAGTATACTGTTGACACTCGTTAGTGGCAACAGCCAGTTCTCCGGTGACAAGGGGACTCTGCAGACAACAAGCACTTATGCACAAAATTATGAACATGCGCTTGGCCATCACCAACGTTTCCCTCTGTAGCTTTTCTGGTGCCGGGGATAGAACCCAGAGTCAGAGTCATGCACATTCCGGGCAAGCATTCCACAGCCCTCTATTTTTAATAGGAAAACACATAAGATGCTGAACACTCATGCAAAGCCTCAAACAGTTTTGTAAACTACAAGAAATTCTGGCATATGAGTATCAGTCCCTAATACCAGGATGTCAAATTATTATAAGTACACACCCCCTCTGGAGGCACTAAGCCTGCCAACCTCTATACCATGGGTCTCGTAAGCGCCGCATCCCTTTTTATTAATGCTATGATATTCTTGTCAAGGCTTCTACGCTGACTTTGTCATTCTATCAATTTTGTTTGGATTACAAGTCAAAGTTTTCCCCACTCCTCATTTTGATAAGAAATATTGCATTGAGCTTTAGGGACATTAATATGCATTTCTCCCACCTACACATCGCCTAAACAACGTATTGAGAAACAAATGTGTTTTGTGATGTTAGGGATATTAAAAACCAAGTGGTACCCTATAGAGGAAATCTTAGCAAATGAGAGAAAGCAAACCGTCAGCTTGCCCTTTATATATCCCTTTGCTGTGTACTAGGAAATGTGTGATTTCAATGTGTGGGCTTGGACTATAGGAAACATTACCCATCTTCCTCTTAAAGATACAGCAAGTATTAAATAGGATTCAACCCTAGCTTCTGACTGTTGCTGCTACTGAGAGTCATTCTAACATTCAACCTAAAGAAGGAAGGAAATTCTGATGTATGCCAAAACATGGATGGAACTTGAGGACTCCACGCAGAGTGACCAGATAAACACTGAACATTGGTTAAATACATAAGAATAGTTTTAATAAGTTGAATATTAGTGACCTGGTGCCAAAAAGACAAAACCTTGAGGTTAGAGAGAAGGGTAGGTGGTTAGGAGTGCATACTGCCTTTGCCGAAGACTTGAATGCATTGTGCAATATCCTGTCAGACAACTCACAAGTCACCTAAAATCCAGATCCAGGAGAATCTAGCACTTCTAACCTCCCTGACATCTATATACACATACTCTCTCAGTCTCTCTCTCTCTCTCTCTCTCTCTCTCTCTCTCTCTCTCTCTCTCTCTCTCTCTCACTGCACCGCGCGCGCGGGCACACACACACACACACACACACACACACACGCTCAGTCAGTAGTAGCTAAATTTATGGAAGCAGAGTTGAATAATGGTTGCCAGGACAAGGGGCCATGAATAGGACAAGTTTTTTACAGGGAGAGAGTTTCAATTTGTAAATTAAATAATCTCTTGTGATTGTCTGGAAAAAAAATTAAACATCTTAACACTACCAAACTGTATCCTTAGAAATGGTGAAGATGATACATTTAACATCATGCATTTTTTTTAAAACCACAAAAACCTTTGTGTCTTTAGTGCTATGAATCTTTATTATACTTAGGGAGAATTAGGAGTGTGCACAAAAATTTAAGAATGTAAAATCCAGGATTGATATTTTGCTCCCAGCAATCTGACCATTATATTTTCTTGAGCTAGTTATTTGTTTTATGAGCCTTGTAATTCCATTTTCAAGGGTGTACTTGCAGAATTGATTTAGGCTTATGAGGTTAAATTGAATTCTTACTAAATTACAGACATCCTTTTAAAATCTAAATATAACAAGGCATTTACAAGTTTAATTTATGATATTAATAAGAGTTAAGCAGCCAGGGATACTGTGTTTAAGTATGACAATTTTTAAAAAGATTTTTTAAAATTTAAATCAGAAATAAGCTCGCTTCACATGTCAAGCCCAGCTCCCTCTCCCTTCCCTCCTCCCCCACTCTCCCAGCCCCCCCCAGTTCCCCACACAATCCCCACTCCGTTCCTCAGGGAGGGTGAGGTCCTCCATGGGGGAATCTCCAAAGTCTGTCATTTCGTTCAGGGCAGGGAAGTATGACAATTTTATTGCCAGGAAGAAAACTGAACATTTTAACTGAAGATGCTAACCACACAGGAAAATTTAATGAATTCAGTCTTTTAAGAAAATTCGTAAATCTTCCTTAAAAATGGTAAAAGTTTTCTACACTTTTAAAACAATTCAGATTGTATTAGGACTTAAGACAGCTTTCTGAACAAGGGAAGTGTATGAAAGATAACTTAGCTGCCTCTTTTAGCGACCTTTCTGTGTAGGAAAGGTGTCCTCAGGGTGCATAAGAAAACTCCACTTTTTGCTGGAACCATGACGTGTGTATGCAGGCAAAGCCATGTACTCCAGAGGTTAAGGTCTAAGGATCACAAGCTCAAGGCACCAATCTGTCTCAAACCCAGAAGGATGGCTCGGGGCTGGTGCTCTCCTCCAGCACGTCCGACATTCCGGGTTTACTCATCGCTTCAGAAAGAATGTTAAAGGTGTAACCCTGATGAGAATGCTTACGGTGACAAACATTCTCTTGCTCACCAACTCTACTCAGGCTCCTCTGAGCCCTTCCCTCGACTAGGCCCGAGCCTTGGCCCACTTAGACAAAGGCTATCACAGTCTAACAGCTCAAGGCTGTGTTCCTAAGACGATTCCCCGCTTCTCGCACTGCTTGCCCAAGAAATCCCAAGGCTGCCAAGGGAATTTACTGAAGACATAAGGAACTGTTCAAGTATATCCTTGAAGACGGGACTGGTGTCTCAACACCTGTACAGAGATGGGAGCCAGGATTCACCAGTTATTGCACTCAGGGGGCTCTACTCTGGCTTTAACTCCTCTAACTTGGACTCTTCTTTGCCTCCTGGTCACCAGCAATTTTAAAGGGCCAGTGACCCCCTGCGCAACAGAGGCTGAATTCTATTCACATGAACTCTTTCCTACTGCAATGATTAAAACTGCTCTCATCTTTTTAATCAGGGTCTATCTGGGTTCATCTTTCACAAAGGTGAAGAAAGAAATGAGAGCTGGGTTGTGGCAAGTTAATAGCTTAGCTGGCGCTGTTGTCGTATGAGCAAATCGGCTACCCTCCCCACAGAATAGAAATAGGACTAAATTCAGTGGGCTGCCCAGAGCTACGACTGAACATGCCGTGTTTGTCCTACTGTTTAACGACACTGGGCCGGGCACAGTAAGTTTTGCCCTTGGAGCCTTTTCCTTAGTCTTCAATTGGTGCCCCAACAGTCTTCGGGTTCCGGGGTGTGTCTGAAGCTGTGCGGTCAAGTCTACAAGGAGCCAGGTCGCCAACAGCCCTAATTCTCACATTTCTCTGAAGTAGAGTAACTTATAATTTTGCTCAGGTGCAAAAAGCAGTTCTGGCTCTTAAGGATTTTCCCACGATCAAAAATAGATTTTTCTTTCCTTTTGAAGTCATTTGCAAAGCACCCTGCTTAGCGACATGTGTGTTTAATAATTCGGGGGCGGGAGATAGTAAGGATGACCTGGTATGATGCCGTTTTAACGAGCCATTTTCTGAGTCAGCGCTGGACTTTCGTGCACATGAGGTACATTTTTAAGTGAGACAGAAATCACTTATCGATCAACCTCTGGGTGTTGATTGCTGTGTTAATATCATTGACAATTTAAAAGAACAGAAGGCTAGGACTTGCACTTCAAAGAGCTTCTTACTGCCTATTTGGAATATGGAACGGTTCTGCGTGGACAAGGCCGGCCTCAGTAATGCGCTGCAGCCACCCCTGCATCAGCTTCAGGGCACCAGGTCACTCTGTAGGGGAAGAGGGAAGGAAATGAAAAGTAGGCTATAAAAATGAGATTGCCTCCAAAGCAATCCTGTGACCAGCGGTCAAACGGAACTTTTCAGGCAGGCGCTAGAGAAAGCTATCCAAAATTACACCTCTTACTAACCACAGGTTTAGATCCAACTATCAGCCCACTGACGAATTTTCAGATTAATAGAAAAGCATCACTGCTCTATGTGGGACTGAAAATACAATAGATAAGGACCATACCATGTTGAAGAGCCAACTCTGACCTACATTCCACAGCAATCTGACTCAGACAATCAAGACTTGGCCAGTGACTGACAGTTTCTCCTAGTTTTTAACCTTAGCTTCTAACTTAGGACCAACTGGAGAAAGCCAAATATGCCCACAAACTCGTCCTTTAAGACATGACACACGCATGTTTGGGAGCTCTTTACCAACGTCCCACAATCAAAGCAGACACAAATGCAACAATTTACAGATGAAATCAATGCTGCCTCCTTTCCCTCCTCCCTAGAAACCCTTGGAGTCTGAGGAGTGGGCAAGTCTTACTACAGCAAAGCCCAAAGACATCGCCTTTTATATTATTTTAAGATTTATTTATATGTTTTTCCTGCATATATGTCTGTACATGGTGCCTGCAGAGACCAGAAGGTCAGATCTCCTGGAAATGGAGTTACAGATGGTGTGAGCCATCATATGGTCGGTGGGATTGAACCCTGGTTTTCTTCAGGATCATCAAACCCTCTTACTCACAGAGCAATCTTTCCAGCCTGACATTGCTTTTTAATATTCTCATTTCAGTGGTCTTTTATCGGGGTTCCCTAAATACCTTCTGTACTGCGTGGTACTATAGACCAGTTTCAGCTAGGTGCATTACCAAGGAGGACCTAGTGTCTTGGCACTCTTGTGTGGTAGATAAGTCAGAATAGGGTCTGAGCTCTGTTCTTGGTGTGTCCAGTCTCTCCACTATTTCCCCTTAGATGGGCACACTTTGTCATTGGTTCTTAACTCTGAGACTTTTGTGTGGAATCAGGCAATAATTTGCTATCTTTTGTGTTTCTGTTTGCTTTGAGCTGTCTGAGATTATTTGCCATAGGAAGGACAATCACAGGTCACATGCAGACACAGACACTGTAAGTCAGTTGTTCTAGCAGACCTCATAAAAACATGAATTTACAAATCTTACTAGATATGCATCTGCTTGGGCAAACTGTCTTTGGGCACCCTAACTGGATGAGTTACTCCTGCCTTGGCATTTCTCTGGAGAGCTTGGATAGATTTAGAAAGACCACTGTGTGCTTTCCTGCCTGCAGGGTTGGGGTAAGGGTGCAGATGATGAGATTGAAAGGTAGGGGTACCTGATTGGCACATGGATCTCATTTCCACAGACTACAACCAGCTCTCTTTAGCTCTAAATTTTCTCTCAAGGAAGGCTTCCCCATGTCTTGTGTTGTACCAGTCTCTCAAGTGGTATACTTTTCACCCAGGGTGATTTGAGTTTTCTGTGGCCACTCTGGGGGAACATCTGACTTGGGAAGTGCCTCTGGAAAGAAAAAAGAATGATATTTCTCCAGACCACAGGGTGACATTTCCTCTTTGGTATGCAGAGGCCTCTAAGCAAAATTCTGAATCATAAATTGCTTCACCAGGAGACTCTTTGACCGAAGATAGTGCACAGTTATGCAAAAATGAACTAGACATTTCTGGCAATTCTCCCCTTCCTGGTCCTCCAGTTTCCATGGCCTCTCTTCTCTTTACTTCTGATCCTCAGTGTACTCCAGCCCACATTCATATCCTCTTGCCAAAGTTTACAATGAGCCCTGACAGACACCACTTTTATCTGAAGACCCACCTGAGACAAGTGAGGAATGAAAGGAAGAAGAGAGAGAGAGAGAGAGAGAGAGAGAGAGAGAGAGAGAGAGAGAGAGAGAGAGAGAGAGAGAGAGAGATGGGGGAGAGGCAAGTGCTATGATTAAGAATTTCTCTAAATCCACATAATACCAGTCATAATAAACAGAGGAAATAAAGACTCTTTTGGGCAATACAGCCTGGGTTACTGAACTTGTACATATGTTACTCAGACCTCAGATGCTCAGCCTTGGATGGCAGAATTTCACAGGACCAATTCAGCAAGAGACTGTGAAATCCCTCATCAGACAGTAAGCTTGAAGGCCTGAAAAATAGGCTCAAAAGGGAGTCAAAGTCTCCTTGTAGCCATATCTAAAATATCTCCAGAAACTGTCAGAGCCATAGTTGTTTTAGGCAAAGAGAAAAATGAAGTAAATGCAGGAAACCAGGACAGAGTAGAGAATGCCTTGGACAGTATTTGAAAGCTAAGGATGGGCCCCTATAAATGTGGCCTTTCTTGCCAACCCATGAAACAGCTAATCCTTAACTTGGAACTCCCATTCAAAAGTAGACATGAGAGCATGGAAGAGCCCCTTCTTAACTACACCACCTAGAATAAGAATTTGAAAGGTTTTAGAACAAAAGGAAACACAAGCAAAATTAAATGTGTGGCCCTACAAGTCATACAACTAGCACACACCATATCAATCAACTCCTATGGACAAAGACACTTCTAGTGTTTCAGATAGGATATCAGAAAAATAATTGCTTCATCTTCCAAAAGAAAACTCAGGATGAAGAAAACTCCCATCATTCAGATCCATGGCAGAGATCCAAGGGATTAGAAGGTGCCCACCACCCTGCCTTGCCCTTGAACACTCAGCACGACATATGGCAAGCATGATGGTCAGTCTCATCAGTTCTTGCAGAGTGACTATTACTCTTCCTCCTTCAAGATCCACCTTTGTTCAACCTCTGCCCCATGGCAATGTCCCATACAGGTTATAGAAGATTCACATATTCTGATTTTTTTTCTACCTCTCATGCCTTCACTATATATTTGATGTACTTGACTAAAAATACGTCATTTGCCCTGATTACACCCCTGCTGGCTAACAAGAAGACTAGTTAGCAATAAGAACACAATATGGAATGCACAGTGGGAAGGTTCTTTTCTGAGGTTCCAGAGGATTCCTTATTCATAGCCAAGGCATTTCTATGATAGACAAATCTTTACCTTCTCCACTGTTTTTTTTCCAGATATATTGGAGATGAGGATCATCACACCGTATCTGGCACTTCATGAACTAAATATCCCACTGACATTAAAAGAATGATGGCACGGGATGAATAAAGTTAATTGGAGCCTACGATTCATACCTTTCCTCTCAAAGTCTGCCCTGAAGTCCCGTTGAAACCCGAAGCAAAGGGAGACCCCTAGTCTATAACTGAAGTGTTTATATCAAAAGATCTGGCCTCACAGACATTTTTAGTCCAAACACTTGGGAGGCACAGGCAAATGGCTTCTATATGTTTGAAACAACCACAGTTTACATAGAGAGTTCCAGGCCACTCAGAGCTACATAATACATCCAAATAAACATATAAGCAAAAAAAATATGATCTGAGATGATGATACACTTTTGAAAGCCCAGTACTTGGGAGACAAGGCAGGGGGATCAGGAGTTCAAGGTTATCCTCTGCTATGTAGTGAGTTTGAGTTTAAGGCCAGTCCAAACTATAATGAATCTGTATCTCAAGTATACAGGACATGGGACAAGGCCACTCCCCCTGTGAAAAATCAAACATACAAGTCAATGTTTGTGTGAACTCAGTGCTAACAGTATCACCTAAATATCCTGTCAGCTCTCCAGTGATTTTTGAATATTGTATGTCACTACACTGTTTAACAATGACTACCTTTCTGGAGGAAGTCTGAACACCTTGGGATGAAGTCTAGACTTCTCCCTCCAGGCAGACAGGATCTGGCTTTTACCCCCGGCATTATTTCAGACAACCTTCTTCTTTGTTTACTACTGTCTCATGACAGCAGCCTGCCATCTGTTCTCCACAGATCTGTGTTTGTTGTTGCTGTTACTGGTCCAGACACTTTCTCATCCTCAGTCTTAATGTATCAGACACATCTCTGTTTCTCCTCAGCCGGGCTTCCCCCGACGGACGTCTTCCAAGATGATGCTTCCAGGTGTTCCTAGCTCAATGAATGCATTTTCTCCACATGAGTTTTGAAATGCTGCATCTTGGTATTTCTCCATGGCCTGTTTCAGGGCCAGCAAGCGTTTTCCGGAAGGACCACAAACACCCTGCTCGTGCTTCATGGTCCATATGGGATCACATCCACTCAGTTCTGCCACTATAGACATAAGCAAATGGAAGCAGATGGTGCTGCTGTGCTCTCAAAGAACTTGTCTGAGGTAGCAAGCCTGATCTGGAGCATTGACTAGAGCTTCTTCCCCTGCTACGACAGGGAAAACGAGTCTTCTCCACAGTCTCCCAGATAGGTGATCCATCCCGAAGTGGTGGGATGTGCTGACAAGCAATGCTAAATACACTCAACAGGGAGCATGTGTGTGTGTGTGTGTGTGTGTGTGTGTGTGCGTGCGCGTGTGTCTGTGTATGTTAGAACAATAATAAAGATGAGACCATGAACTTGAGGAGGGACTACAGGAAGTGTTGGAGGGTAAAAATAATATGAATATAGTATGCATGCATGAAAACATCAAAAAATAAAAATAAATTAAGATTTAAAACTAAATACATATTTTAAATATAAAAAATAACAACTGGCTCGGCGTTGGTGGCACACACCTTTAATCCCAGCACTCAGGAGGCAGAGGCAGGAGGATCTCTGTGGTTTGAGGCCAGCCTGTACAGAGCGAGATCCAGGAAGGCTCCAAGGCAATACAGGGAAAACTTGTCTTGAAAAACCAAAAAGGAAAAAAAATCTGTTTTACAGAAAAGGATTCAAAACATGGTCATTGCATTACAGGAACAAATAAATAAAATGATTATTAAAAAAATTTGGAGGGTTTAAAAAAAAGCAAGAGAGAAAAGTTGGGACCTTTGATTAATATAAAATTTTATCTATCTAAATTTTCTTCTTTGATATTTTAGTTTGTTATGTTGTTTTCCAATCCCTGGATTATCAGCTTATTTTGTTCAGCTCAGTGTTTCATTATCAATGTTTCAAAGCCTGCAAGAAGCTCTTAGTTCCATAGTTTAGCTACACCCTTGCAAGTTTTGTTGTTGTTATAGCTTGTTTTCCAATATGACATATTGGTGCTTTTACTCTCACTAAGAAATCCTTTTCCTCCTGTTGAAGAGTGTATCGAAAGACAGTTTGCACTGTTTGCTTTGTTATTAATTGCAGATTTTCCACTTTCCAATCAAGGAGCACACTACATTTACTTTAAAGCTTTATGACTTTACACTGTTGCTTCAGATCAATTTTTACAATTGTTCTATGAGTGGGAGAAAATAAGAAAGGTTAAAATGACAGATGTGAACTATGCATATGTTTAGTTACATTGATAAGTTGTCTGCCAAAATCCCTGATCTTAGTTATTTGATAAATATTAATCATTATAGCTTGAATCTGACTTAATTCCCATCACTCTAAAAGTTCTTTTTCACCCAGTGCTTTTGGCTTCTGCTCTATTGATGTAAAGACTCTCTGCCTTCAGGTGGTACCTCACTATTGCATCTTTGTCCATCTGACTTTTTCCCTTTGATTCATCTACTTGGTATTATGGTAACAAGAGCCCATCTTTTAGCAGAAAAATTAAACAACAAAAATTAGTCGTTTTGTTTTTGTTTCATCCAACTTACTTTCTATTTATTCGTTAGCATATTTTATTATGTTTGTCTTTTTCTTGTTTCACCACTTAAAAAATAGTTTTCCCCTTAAGTCACTTACTCTATTATATAGACTAATCAGATTTCAACCTCTGGGGGTGGGGAATGCTAAATGAGACAGCAATCACTTTGTTCTTCTTCCCAACACTTTCTTCTGGCATCCTCAGCTTTTCTGAGACTGGAGACTGCTGGCCTCTGAGCTAAAAAGCAGAGCTACACAGGTAAGATGTCCTACCCCAGTGAAAGCATCTGGGTCTTTTAGAAGTGTTAGGTGAATGTACAAAGAATGTGGTAATGGGGGCTTCGGGAGAAGAATCTCACCCTTCAAAAAGTATCTGCAATAAGATGCTTGTGTCCGGCCAGTTTCCACACTCTTGACCTCTTCCTGCCAGAGGGCTGTGTCCATTCCCTGGTGCCCTATTCTGGGGCAAGAGGCCAAGCATTCATTGGCTATGATTAGAGTTATTTAAACCATAACATCTGCTTGTAATTAGTATATATCCTTCCAAGATCCCGATATATGATGGAGTCTAATCCCCACTTTCCAGAGGCATTGCACATGTTTTTCTAATTTATGTTTTCATAGATATTTCATAAGATTTATGGAGGGTTTTTAAATTGAAAACATGCCTACATGTACTTTCTCATTCTTAAGTTTCTACTTAGTTCTTTTTATTTTGTATTCATTTATATAGAGGCTACTGAAAAGATTATACACAGTATTCCCTAATATTTGGAAGATGTGGAAAATACCCCAAAATTCAGTCACCAAAAATCTATATGACTGTGAATAATTACAGTTAGCAGATTATCCTAAGTATGTTATTCCAACTGTGATTTTATATCTGGTTTTGTGTAAAACTGAAATCATCAGTTTGTAAATTATGTCTTGTCATTACACCTAATATTTCTCAATAATATGATTTTGTTGCTACTTAGTATTTCATCTATAATTTCCAGAAAGATATTTTAAATGTATCAGTAGAGTTATTCTGGTATTTTTATTTTTTAATATTTGGGATATCATGAACATATGTGCTCTCTCATTCTTAAATTAACATCTCATTTTATATTAAGTTATACAGAGGTTGTTATATTTTGTCTGTTTTTGGAAAAACCATATACTGACAAACTTATTGGGAAATAAACCAGTCTCAGAATACAAATATCATGTGTTTTTTCTCAGATGAGGAATCTAGGGAGCTTTTTCATGTTGGTTGCTTTCTTTCTTCCTTTCTTTCTTTTAATGGACATTAAAGCAAAAAGGAAATTGAGAAAGAGGAAGGTACCAGAAGGAAGGTCAGAAGACAAGTGAAGATGATGGGAGGAGAAATATGATCCAAATACATGCATGCATATGTGCAAACGTCAAACTGTCACGATGAACCCTACTATTGCCTATCTAGAATTTAAAATGTAGTGATATTATTATTACTGTGCACACACACACACACACACACACACACATGCTCAGGTTCATTTCTCCACACTTTGCATTGTTCCAGAAATCCAACTCAGTTAACCAGGTTTGTGAAACAATCGTCTTTACTCTCTGAGCCATCTGAGTGGCTTTATTATATACAAGGGTTCTACAATTTTAGGAAATCATTTGAGAGTGAGTTGAAGATGCTGTGGCTAGTTTTGTCTAAGTTGGTGTTTGTATTCTAAGGAAAGTAATGTTTTAGCTGTAGCATAACTTTTATGATCCAGAAGTTAGACATTGCCACACATCAAATCCATGATTCATATTAAAATTTATCTAATCACCAATAATGTTCTTTATAGTATGTTTGATTTTCAGATCAATTTAATTTTCTTCTTGAATCAAAAAGAGTATCTCAGCTTTCCTTGACCTTTTGGTTTTTAAAGAGGACAGGGACCTTTCGTAAAATATACCTGAAGGCAAATTTGATTTGTGCTCGGTGTTCTGGTGGCATATCATGGAGGTGACATCCATTCTTAATGCATTTTATGGAGAGTAATGGAAGGTTAGTTTTCTCCCAGAACAGGAATACGTGCTAGTTTTGATCATGTGGATAAGGTGGTACCTGCAACTTCCTCCACTGTAGGAAGATCTTTTGTCCTTGTGTCATTAATAAGTAATTTGATAATTGGAGGCTATGTAGATAGCCTGATACTTTTCAAATTTTCAAACCAATAATAGATTTTTATGAACTAAGGTAGATCCCTAATCCTCTCCTATTTATTTAGGAATTTAATAGGAATCATGAGTCCTATTTTATTAAATTGATTATAATCATCGTTTATTTTACTACATAACTTATCCCAAAGTTAACCAATGGGACTCCACAGAAAACATCTTATTTTATCTTTTTAAGCTTTGCCCCAGACTTTTAAATTAGCTTTACTTTTTTTTTCTTCAAGACACAGTTTCTCTGTGTAACAGTACTCTGGCTGTCCTGGAACTCACCCTTTAAGGCCAAGATGTCCTCAAACTCATAGAAATTCCCCTGCCTCTGCCTTCTGAGTGTTGGGATTAGAGGTGTGTGCCACCACTGGCACATTAGCTCTACTAATGCATTCTTATTAAGTTTGTTTCTATGGGAAATGTGATATTTGAGGGATTCCTTATAAAATACCAATGTCTTCATTAAAAGTGTCCAATCAGAAAGTTTTGAGCTTGCTAAGGAATTTTTCTAAATTATAAAACCATTCACAAATGAAGAGAAGACAATGCCAACGGCTAATCCCATATTTATCACCTGTTAGTTTTTACCATGGTATTTTTTAGGAAAGTATCTGTATGGTTTGGGGGTTGATATTATTACTCTTTAGGTTTTGCTTATAGAGCAGAAGGACAGACATCACTGGATTGAGGAATGGCACATTACCATTCCATCCATGAAACCCCGTCACTTGTCCCCACAGCAAACATCTCACTGTCACCCCCATGAGATGGGAGAGCTCTAAGAGTTAGTGATTCTCTGCCATGTTCTCCGTAGGCTTTCATGGACTCTTCTTTGAATTCGTTAGTACGTTTATAAATGTCCAAAGATAACACCAGTTTCTTGAAGGATTTCTGGCCCGGGTGTTTTAGAAGTAACTGAAGAAGAGACCTGACCTGACAGATCTGAGAAGAGAATTCTTGGTTGCTCATTATTCTCCTCTTTCCAAGTATTTTTCACTCCTCCCAAGTGTCTAGTGGGGTGCTTCCCTATGCAGTCACCATTTTGATTTCTTATAGTAGGTATTTTATGTATCTATTTATTTTATACATGTATAAGTGTAATTTTATGTAAATTTCCATATAAAATTTACTTGTTTTCTGTGTAGCAGCATGTACATGCAGTGTCAAAAGCAGACAGGAGAGACTGATAGGTCAAATTCTGTCCCCCGTCTCTGCCCCCCAGGACTGGAATTATAGACAGTCTTGAGCTACCATGTTGAGTGCTGGGTATTGAACCATGGTCACTTAGAAGAGTAGCCAATGCTCTAAACCTTGAAGATATCTCTCCAGACCCGCCCCATAGTAAGATTTTCATTTGTTATTTAAATGGAATTCTAGATAAGCCTGTTAAAGCTACCTAAGAACCAGAATTGGTTGGTAACTCTGCCCCTCAGCAATAGAGGACAAGGGTTGTGGTCCATGTCTCTCCACTGAGGCTCTTTTTAGTTTTCATGGATTGCTGGAATGAATGCTCATTTTGTGGTGGAGTAATTAATAGTTTTTATTCTGCATTCTGAACAGTGAGGGAAATGGGATCCAATTGTCCTTAGTAGATTTTCTAATTTCCTGAAGTCTTGAATACACAAAAGTTAGTTTCAAATTTTTTTTTATCCATGCCACTAAAAATGTAAACCTATTATCAGCAATAATGTTCAAATGATTGAAGGATTAGTTTGGCTCACAGCTTCAGTGGGTTTAGTCCATAGGCATCAGGCTCCTTTGTTAGAACTTAAGGTGAGCAGGACATGGACAGAGGTCAGGTACTGGAGCAGAGATGTCTATCTCTGGATGCTACAGAACAGAAAGACAAGAGAGGTCACCAGGGATAAGAGGTGGTTCCCCAAGAACACAATATAAAGTGACCAATTTCCTCCATTAATTTTCAGGAACTTTCAAAATAATGTCATCCAAGACTTAAACACCAAAGTCTATGGGGAATAGTTCACATTCAAACCACATAGCATAAGCTAAGTGGGTTCCTGGGGGCAAGGGCAGGGGGGGGGTGAGGGATGAGGGGGTGGCTACTTCAAAAACATCATATTCTTTCTTCAGAAGGCCAATTAGAATTCAGTGTTTCCAGAATCAGATGTGTCTCACTGTCATGAACAGTCTATGCTATTGAAACATTTTAAATGTCATATTCTGTAGGCCTTTGAAGCATTTGGAGATTGCCTATCTATCTGAAATACATTTTTGTATGACCTTGAAAACCTAACATGGCTATAAGTTTGCTACTATACCTCACTATTAATCTGTATTTCTTAAATATACATTACATTTTAAGGGAACTGTATAAGCAAAATATCCTAAACAAAAGTAGAAACACACATACAGCATAGCAGAAATAACTTTAGATTTGTATCAATAAACTAAACTTCATACCAATGTAAAATATTTTGAAATTATCAGGTTTTTTAACTAAAGTAGGTTCAATAATCTACCTTTTTATCCTATTTCCCCCTTTTTCTTTTTTGAATGAGATCCCTGACTCTAACCTCCTTTGCTCAGCTTTTTTCTTGACCATGATCAACAACAACTTGTGACAACACCCCTAATGATGACCAACATTCATAATTTATCTTTGGGAACTGTGGGCATAGTTCTCTAGACTGCTTCCTATTGATTGAGTGTACTGGTAATCTTTGGGGGAAATGTAGGATTATGGTCAAGTGCTCACTGGAGTATTCTGTGAGGCTGGATCATCTCAGCCAACAGCTTTGAAGCTGTTCTGGATGCAGAACTCAGAGGAAACAGCAACAGAGGTGCTCTGAAACGTGGCGTCATCTGGGCCATCCATTCCCAGCAGAGATTTTTCAGCAGGTCTTTCTCTATCAAACCTTATTTTTCTTAACTCAGAATGAACCCAGAGCCTCTCATTTCCTATGGAAATAAAGCAGAACCTCTTTCCAAAAGTAGCATGACTTTTGACTTAAATTTTGAAGTCAAGAAATTTTTACAATATATAGGTTGGCTTAATCTAGCAGTTTTCGTAATCTAAGGTCTCTTAGCAGCTGAAAAATTTAAAGACAACACAATAATGCACAGTATCCAGACTCTCTGTGTATTTTCTATCTTTATGTGGTTTATCATATTTTTTATTACCATGTTTCTTTTTAAAGGACTTTTTCTACCCTTTTTCTATTTTCTCCCAAGCCTTTGTAGATTTTAAACACACTATAAGCCATTTAGAGGGTTTTTGTTTGTTTGTTTGTTTTGCTTTCCTTTGTTTGTTTTTTTGGTCTGAATCTGTCTTTACTCCCTATCTCTATCCCTTTCTGACCACACTAGCCTTTAAACTGCCAAGCAGCATGTCTAGCACCAAAGCGGAGGCTTTGACAGCTGGCTCCTCCCAGTTCCTCGGTGTTGATTGAGGTCAACGCAATATGGAATATATTTATTTACCAGAATAAGAACTTACACACCAAAGCCTGGAGAGTCAGAAGCGTGGCAGGCTTCCAGAGGATGAGAGGAGAAGAAGAAGGATTCGTTTCTTTCATTTCCTTTTATCTTCACCTATGTATATATGTTGTATATGTTTGAATTTGTATCAAATTTAAATCTTCTATTTAGACTAAAAGGGTAATTGTAGCGGTGAGCCCCACAAAGCTATCCGCCCTAAGGGTGGGGATAAGGACCTTTAGAACAGGTGAAGATTAAAGGAAGTGAAAGAGAAATGAATCCCTGCTGCCTTTGCATCTGACTGGTGACCCTGACTCCACCCTTCTCCTTCCCATCATTCTTAGTTTGGTCACCCCACCTGCACTTCCGGCCAGGCTACTGGCTAATTAAAACCAGTTCGAGTGACACAAAGACCAGTAGAGTGTCTTATATACAGGTATGTAGGATGGAGAACGGTTTTTGTGAAGACCGTCTACCCAACCTAGGGCAAAGATGGAGTGTATAAATACAAGTTCATGGAGTTTCATCGAAAAAAGTGACTCGGCAACTGGAAGGAAAACGTGGCTCACTTTAGGATTAAGAGGCTATGGCCATATACTGATTTCTATGACCCATGTCTGTCAGCAGGTGTTAAAAACTGCTGGAAAAAAAATCAGATGCGTTAAGTTGAATCAATACAGAATATCGAGTAAAAATGCAGCAGATGGTTTTTTTTTTCTTGCTGATTCTAGCCAATTCTCCAAGGAAAACAAATTCACTGATTTTTTTCCCAACTCCCTTCTGCTCTATCATGCCAAGCCAGGGTCTCACAGCAAGCCCATCCGTTCATATCCAGAAGCTCAAAGATGAGGGATAATTTCCTCCATTGCTTTGTTTGCATTGGACAGGGTTTACAAGTGAGTTATATGCTTGCACCCATATCCTCATAGACATTTTAAGTGTAATTCGAAAGAGAAAAAGGTAATTAACATTTACAACCACACTAGTTCAAAATTTTGTTGCCATATTAAAAACATTCAGATATTTCTTTGGTAAATTGTTATTTGTATTAGAAACGTTATACAGCATGCCTACTGTCTTCCAATAACGGATTCAAGTTAAATTCTTTTTTTTAAAGATGTATTTATTTGTTTTATGTATATGGTGTTTTGTCTGCATGTATGTCTGCACAGAAGATGCATCAGATCTCACATGTCTACAATTATAGACAGTAGTTAAATTCTTAACTCAGACTATAGTTTTTGTCTGATACTTAAATATCTTAACTCTCTTGAAATACATTCCTTACCAATGATCTTCAGATAGGTAGCAGAGGAAATAAAACTGATACAACCATTTCTAGTTTTGTAGAATTCTAGAATTTTCCATTGTCCTATTGATTAGGAGTTTTGCTTTGTTATGATTTTTCCCTATATCACTAGTCAAACTAATTTTTCAAAATAAACATCTGAACAAGATAATTGCTTCCTCAGCAGTGCATATTGTCTCTGGAATCCTCTTTTGTTTGTAGTAATAAAACTAACAGATTAATTATTACATCTAGATATTGCCAATCAATAAATTATATGCCTAGTTGATTAAGCCAAGTTAACAATATTAGCCAAATAAATGTTCAAATGGGGCTACTGTCATAATTTCTTAAAGCCACAGATGATGTTAAAGTCAAATTTAGATTAATATCTTAAGGGTGGCTCTGAAATGAGTGATTGATTCTTTTACATCAGAAAGGATACTGCTTCTTAATAGTTTGAGTGGGTAAAAAGCACATTAGCTCACACTTTAATATCAATACGCACAGGTTCACATAGAAGCACATCTATACAGTGCTTCATAAAGGCTCAGAAGTGTCTTTGCTAAGTCAGCTTGGAGTACTAAAAGTAGTAACACCCAGTTAGGAAGGCATCTAGAAGCAGATCATGGTTTTGAATACTATTCTGAAATAAAAGGAATCCATGTTCCTTAGAGAAATGGCTGCTTGGAGCTGAAAATGGACAATGTAAGTACAGAATCGTTTTAAGGTCAGAAAAACATGGATGAGCTCAAAAACCAAACCAAAGCTTCTCCTTGTTTCTCAGTTACTTTTATTCTACTTGACCAAACAGCTGTGTACAAGAAAGGCTTGCTTTCACAATTCTTGGTTTGGTTGATTCTGGGCCCATGGTGAGATACATCATGACTATAAGAATCTGTTTGCTTTATGGAGAACCCACAGTGACAAGAACGGTCCAGGAACAGGATACTACTGTTTCCTACAGCTTGGGCACAACTCCTAAAGCCTTCTGAACCTCCCAAAATGATACCTGCAGCAGAGGATCAAGCATTCAGCACAAGAGCCATAATAAGACATTCTATATTCAAACTATAGCACTACATAACTGGGTCATGTCAATGGAACAGGAGCAAGCTGGTCAAAGATACAACACTTTGAGCAATACAAAACAATAAAACATAACCAGCACTGGGTTATAGCACAGTGTTTAAAAATAATCATTCATGAACTGACAGGATGAGTATGAAATAATGATACTGAATTTAAAAATGGGACCCAAAAGACAAATCTCTCAGGAAGAATTCTGGTAATGTGTAGAGAATTTGGGGCACGGTGTGTGGGGTGGGGAGTTGTCTGAGTATGGTCTGTTGCCAGGAGGAGAAAGCCATATCTCCTCTACTTTAGTGTGTGGACTGTGCATAGTAAGTTATTTCTGAGAAGAACAGTGTGGAAAGCAAGGGTCAGAGTGGCCATGCGACCGGGAAACCTAGCTAGACAAGCCTTGCTTCAGTGAGTGACTGAAGGCAACAGCCACAGAGATGAGTCACAGTAACCTCAAGGCCATAGGATGTAAGGCAATAAAAATCTCTCCTTACCTCTTCAATCTTCCTTCCAAAATCTCATAATCACAGCCTAACCATGAGAAATATACTAGACACATGCAGCAATGGTCTATTCACAAAGCACATGACCAGTGTCCTTGGACAGTATTCAAGTTCACCAAAACCAAAGAAAATCTGACAAGTGTTAGTAGCCATGAGGTGTCTAAGGGTGTGAAACAACTAAATAATATGACATCCTGGTTGATATTTTATAGCAGAAAAAGGACATTGGACAAAATAAGGAAATTTGAGTTGCATGTGGAGTTCATCTAACACTTGACTATTAGGCCATCAATTGTCCTGTGTCAACCAAAAGTGAGAATCTACTTGAGAGACTGGCTGTGAGGTGTAAGAGAAATCTACTTATTTGAATTTTTCAAATCTATAATTGTGTGATAGTCAGGGATTTTTTAAGCAATCAGTAGGTTTCAAAGTGATGTATAAAAATATTAGTGGCTTGAGATTGTGTGCATGAGCTATTACAAAACTAACGATGACCTGTGTTCCATTTTTACTTATTATTCTCTCCTCGACTTATAGGAGTGACTGTGTTTGTTTGATAAGCTGATTGTAAGTTTCTTACTTTCAGTATTCCAGGCAAGAATGTCCATGTGTTGGCATGTACTCTCTCATATATGGATTTTAGACACAGATCTGTGGAGTGCCAGCCTACAATCTCATGGGCCAGAGAGTCTGGGAAACAGAAACTTCATTCAGTGTCTGATGTAAGAGGCACACTCCCATGGCTAAGCACTGAGCTGAACTCAAGAAAGCCAGTAACAGAGAGGGAGGACTGATGACCAAAGGGATTAAGACTGGGCTGGTTTAACCCCCAGAAACAGCTGACCTGACAAAGGTTAACTCTTGAATCCCAGGCATCAGCCTAGGAATCCAGCATAGGACCGATCAAGACCCCCTGAATGTGGGTGTCAGTGAGGAGGCCTAGGTAATCTATTGAGCCTTGGGCAGTAGATAAATTCATCCCAAGTATACACACGGACTTTGGACTCCCATCCAACAATGTGAGATGCACTCTCACCCTGAACTATTGGGGGAGGGTCTAGGCCGGCCCTGGATGAAATGACAGACTATGGACACCCCCATGGAGGGCCTCACCCTCCCTGGGGAAATGAGGGGAAGTTGGAGGGAGGGCATGGGAGGAGGGGAGGGAAAGGGAGAGGGACCTGGAACTGACTTGTGAAGCAACCTTGTTTCTAATCTAAATTTAAACTTAAAAATAAATAATAATAAAAAAAGACAACCAGAAAAAAAAAAAAGAATGTCCATGTGTGCCTGTCAAACCTGTTCTCCTGAAACCTCCTGTTACAGTATGTTAATATAAATTCTATTTGGAAACAATACATTCTGAATTGTGCTTTCACTTCAATGGATGCAGAACATTAGGGTCTTCTTTTGTATACTCAAACTTGTATTCAAACTTCAGGTCTCATCTGTATAACTTTTACTCAGAAAGGGAAAATGTGTCTCATGAGATAAACAGAATAGGAGAACTACGTGACCACCATGTTAGACCTGGCCAGGTGAAGCCAACCCCGCAGTGAAGGGTGGCATGAACTGCAGCATAGCCTCAGGATTGTCACAGGACTAAAACAATGGCTCCATGGCAGAAAGAAAGCAAAGACAGAAACTAAAACACAGGAAGACCAGCCTAAGTGGAAAAGAGGTATGTTTACCGTAATTATGTTAGTATAGAAATGATTCCTGTTTCTTGGCTGTTGAGGTACTTATAGACATCAAAGTCTCTCCCCTGACATTAAAGTTCTGTACAATCCTGGAAGGCAAGTTGTTTCTTTAGCACACTCTGTGGTGCTGAAGGGGGATTTAATTCAGCATAGGAAACTTTCACTAGAGCATGACAATGTGAGAACTGCAGACAGCAGACTTTAACTAGAGAGAGGCTGGTACCATCACAGAATATCATCCTCGCTCAGAGCAGGACAAAGCCAGCAGTCGGTGGAGTTTCGGTATCCTTGGGAACACTTTCTGACAGGACCACCCAAGGATTATCTAATTCACAGGAGGAAATACCCTTGTTCAATCTCCTAGTTCGCTTTGATTGGGGCCCAGTTCCTGCCGAGTCCTTGTCAATGCTATAGATTTTTTTCCAGTAGAGGCGCAAATGATTTCTGTCAGAAAAGATCACCCGAAAAAGTTATAGTTTCATTGCCCTGTAGGATATTAATCAGTTTTGTCTCTTACTGAGTAAAACTTATTTCACTAAGTCTTTTCTTTCCTGGCTTAATATTTCTTTCTGTCTCTGTTTCTCTCTCTCTCTTCTGCACAACACAAACACACAGATGTCTGTCTCTATGCACACATATAATGAGTGTGTATGTAGGCATACGTGCATGTCTGAATACTTGCATATGTATAATAAATCTATAACACAATAAACATTTATATAAGCTACACTTGTAAACATATTTATATCTCAGATTTTCTTTGAGGAGCATAATCACTCTAACAGGCATGTATATTAATAACCAAATTTATCTTTGACACATTCTGGCCCACATTTGTGCAAAAATGCATTAGCCGGGTGATGGTGATGCACGCCTTTAATCCCGGCACTCTGGAGGTGGTGGCAGGTAGATCTCTGTGAGTTCCAGGACAGCCAGTGCTGCTCAGAGAAATCCTGTCTCAATAAACAAAACAAAACCAAAAAAAGCATCATGCATTAATATGATGGCTGAAATTTCTTATTTGCGCTTTTGCAAACAAGACTTTCTATACACACTCCTGAGCATGCCCTGAAGACACCAGAAATGATGTTTCTCTGTACATCCATTATCTTAGAGCCACATTACTGACCAAAAAGTCTACTTCTTCTCTGATGCCACGTGATTCCTCATTTATTTAGGATTATTGGGTGGCTCAAGGTTGTATCAGATTTAACTTTTGAAGTTTGTTTGTCCTTCAACTTCATCAACAGTTGAATGGATATATTGCATGTAGCTTATATAAATGGAGAAATGCTTTTTATAATATCTGTACTTTTATTTACTTATTTTTTCTTCAACAAATAGTCCAGATAGGAAAATTGTATTTAACAACTACTTTGGCAGCTCAGTCTTCCTATTAGAGTATCATAAAATAAAAGTCAAAAGTCAAAAGAGTATCTCAGACAAGAAAACCAATAAAAGTATCAATTTTGGTGTATGGTTGTTGGTAGAAGAACCTAGTCAGCTTTCTGTGAACAGACATGGAAGTGTAAATCCAGCCTAGAGAAAAAAACACATTGGTTCTTTGACTTAAATTGTCAAGATTTTACCCAATTTCTGCAATTTACAAATATCCTTCAGGACCAGGAAGTTATGGTTGAAATTCAAATGAAAGACTCTAAACTCCACATCCAAGTTGTTAATGTTGTTTTCTATTGCTGTTTATTTTTCCTTTTCCCCAAAAGTTGTGCACATCCGTGTTCAGTTCATTCTGTCTTCATAGTATTTCTGACTGAGGTTTATCAAAACATCGTTGACTGTTTTTAGAATGGTTAGGCATATTTTCACTTCCACTTATATGGGGTATATGTACATATAGCATATATAGATCTATGCCCATATAGAATATGCTGCCATAGAAAATGTTAACACAAAATATAGAGACTGTAATTAGAAAGAGATACGTGCAATTGTGAAGAAGTAAATGTGTAGTTTGTTGGTCTTTCATATTTATGCATTTATGACAAATTAAATGTTTAGTTGTGATTGCTTTCTATGTATTTTCTGAAAAGATATTCATGCTTCTGTATTAGTAACTTTTTTGCTATCATGACAAAATATACATTTCATAGACCCACAGACTAGTCTGTTATTTATCTGAGACTATGTAAATAAAGACAAATCATTATAAGAGATTTTCTGAAGCAGGGCTAGGAGGAACAGGAAGGGAAGGCTGGAGATGGAGGCAAGGAGTTCACCCATTCTAAGCAAGCTGGCTATTACTAAGCTACACTCCTAGCTCCCAAAGAAGGATCATTATATAATTTCATTTTTCAGTATTGCTGATGAAGTAAATAGTAAAATCTGAGCCGGGCGGTGATGGCGCATGCCTTTAATCCCAGCACTCGGGAGGCAGAGGCAGGCAGATCTCTGTGAGTTCGAGGCCGGGCTGGACCGACAGCCTCCAAAACAATACAGAGAAACCCTGTCTCTTAAAACAAAAAAAAATAGTAAAATCTGAACAGTTCAAATATTCGGCTTTAAAAGTTTTGTTTTTTCCACCCTTTAAGGTCTCCTTTGCCCCCCAAATAATCTCCTTCATTTAATATTAACTGCTAGACCATTAGTAGCAAAATAAATGTGATCTGACTGAATAATTTAGCATGTTAGGTAAACTCAAAAAAGAAATGAAAATACTTCCAAAAATTAAAATATGGTTCTTTCTATTAGCATACTCATTTCAATCCTGTTTAGAGACCATCTCAAATTTAGAGAGAGATGGTTTCTATGGTAACTGCAGAATGATCTCTGATGAGCCTTAAAACAGAAAAATAAGAGTCCTTGCCTCTTACAAGTGGGCATCATTTTACTGCTCTAAAGCTTAATGGGGGACATGAGAATCTGCTTTGGAAACAAAAACTGGAAGAAAGCCAGTTATGTCATTTGCACAAAAACTGAAAGTTAGTGGTTAGAACGGGGTACTAATATATATTTTAGCCTTTTCAAGGTATTTTTACAATGGTGGGATATTATATCAAGTAACTAAAAATGGCATGAGGAACTCTGAAACTAATTTTCTCAGTATATGCAGACTAAGCAAAGACTTTCTGTAGTAAATGATTCTTATAAATGATTTCTTATGGTAAAACCCAGTGTTGCAAAAATTTAAGATGTGTGTTTGCTTTTATGTTGTCATTGCTGTTGTTTTTCTTGGGGTTGGGGTGAACTTACAGGAACATGTAGGTCACAGTATAGAAGGAAAATATACTTGCAAATTATTTAATTGAAGAAACACATCATTTCAAAGTCAAAACAAAGCAAATATCAAATATCAAGCCAGTGAAACTAAAAAATAAAAGAAAAATTGTAGTACTTAAAACAAATTACTTGAAAATATCTCTGTATAAAACAAATTAATCTACCCTATTCCAAACCTAAAATCAACAAAAAAAAAAACAATCAACTCCCTGGAGAGAAATCTATTTCTCTTGGTTGTGACAATTCATACCAAGACAGTAGATATATTTGAGAGCCCCTTGCCTACATCCCCATTATCTTTAAGATATTAAGTTGGATTCAAATCAAACAGACATTTATAAGGGGCTCATTCGTGTGCTCTAATGTTCAAACACTTGAATCTAGCAAACCAAACTGCTGTTATTGGAAAACCAATACAAAATTCAAAATATTAACTGAAAAAGTACAGTCTGGATTTAAGCTCTCCATTGCCCCTTCATTCAGATGACTTGGGAAGTGTATAAACTGAAGAACTATAAAAGACATGGCATATATGCAGCAATAAATAGAACAAGCCAATCAACAACAAAAGAAAACAGTAATCAGGATGTGGTAACTGAAGGGCTATTAGTATTTAAATGAATTATATCAATGTACATGAAGAGCTCTTATAACCTGTGGTAGTTTGAATGGGTATGACCTCCGTAGACTCAGGTTTTAATGCTTGGCCCATAGGGAGTGGCACTATTAGGAGGAGTGGTCTTGTTGGAGGAAGTGTCACTGTGGAGTTAGGCTTTGAGGTCTCATGTATGCTCAAGCCATGCCCAAAGTGACAGTTCACTTCCTGTTGCCTGTGGATTAAGATGTAGAACTTTCAGCCATGGGATGATGTTTCTTCACAGCAATAGAAACCCTAACTAAGATAGAAATCAAGAACAAAATGTAAAAAAATACAAACAGGATCTGAAAATTACCAAGGTACTCTCAACATAACCACTTACCCAAGTTCTTGCATCAAAAGGCTTGAATAGCCCCAACATGGCTTCCCTGAGGAAGGCTTGGCCCCCATTTTACCTGTAAGGGATCTTCTTTGTAAACTTTCAGACTGTAAACTAATTTATCATTTTCCCTATCCAACAGTTGACAAATAGACTTCTGACTCTCCCTTTTCTATATGATTAAAGAAAAAACTTATAATTGTAAATGCTTTATCTCTTTGAGTCATATGGTTCTCCTAAGATCACATAGTATCATTCTTGAGGACCTCCAAGCCATTTATTTGAAATGCAATCATCAGAAAGTTCAAAGCCTCTGTCACTCATGCTCTACAGAAGAGTATAATTGCTAACTATGAGTCTGAACTGGCCTATTGCATTTACAGACCCCCAAGTCTCTCACCCACATTGAGTAACTTGGAGCTTCCCAGCAAAGCTTCAGGCCGTGGTGACTAATGCTGACTCCTGCATTCAGTAAAATGCCCTTTGCACAAATTAGATGAGAGTCCAGCTCCTTTCCCTACACTTAGTAATTACTAATAAAATTGTTTTTTAATTTGATTAGTTTTACTCATTTTATATGTGAGTATTTTGCCTGCATATATGTATGTGAACAATGCCCATGCTTGATACCAATAGAAGTGTAGTGGAATATTACTTAAACTGTGTGAAGATGTGTTGCATGTGTATATTTTGCATTTGTTTAATTACGTAAAGATACATTGCTGTTTTACCTTGCCTGCCTAAGGCACCTGATTGGTCTAATAAAAAGCTGAATGGTCAATATATAGGCAGTAGAGGGACAGACAGGGGTGGCAGGCAGAGATAATAAGTAGTAGAAGGAATCTAAGCTCAAGAGAGGAGAAAACAAGGGGAAAAAAAGGGAGATGCCTGGGACCAGCCAGCCAGGCAGCCCCTAGACAGACAGACACAGGAAGCAGGGAAGTAGGACATGAAAGAAAGGTAAAAAACCCTGAAGCAAAATATGTATGAAGAGAAACAGGCTAAGCTAAGTTATAAATGTGGTGATATATGATTTAATAAAGCTTGTCTGAGGGTACAGAAAGCAATACTAGGCACAAGCCACAGAGCCAGACAATGGGGATACACACCTTTAATCACAGCAGCCATACTAGCTAACCATAGAGCCAGGCGGTTGGTTCGGTGGTTACATACACTTTTAATCCTAGGATTCAGGACTCAAGTGACAAGCAGATGAATCTCTGATAGTCCAAGGCCACACTGAGCTGCATGAAATTGACCCAGCTCACACAACGGTGACCTCAGCACTTGGGATCACATGCCTTTAATATCAGCACTAGGGAGATACAAAAGGAAAAGGAAAGGACCTCATGTGGAGACTTACTCTCCAGCCACACTGCAGAGATTTCAGCGCTTTCAGCCTGAGGTAGAAGTAAGAGACAGTGACCGGCTGCTTTGCTTTTCTGATCTTCAGCTTACAGTTTGTACCCCAATGTCAGTCTCTGGGTCTTTATTAATTAATGCTACACAGAGGAGCTAGTGGACAAGCACAAGAGAAGGCTGAACATTCATAACTGATAATAAGACTCCATGTCATGATTTGGGAGCTGGTAGTCCTAGAAAGCCTGCTACTTCGAAGTTAAAAGAGGGCATCACATTCCCCTGGAACCGGAGTTACAGATGGTTGTAAGCCACTATGTGGGTGCTGGGAATCAAGCCCAGATTCTCTGAAAGTGCTTTCAACCATTGAGCCATCATTCCAGCCCCTTAATATTTTTTTTACCCTGTGATGAAAGCTCTGCTCAAATTTTAACAGATGTGAAGAATATATATATATTCAAATATGATCATGAATAAAACGCTGAGACAATACATTCAATAGTTAAATGTACATTGTCCTAAATAAAAGCTGCATGCTGCTGTGTTAATATAACAGGTTGGTGAAGCAGGAAGAGCATGCAGAAGGGGTGGCATCTTAATTAGATTTGAACAAAAATTTAGAGAACCACATTTGTATTAATGTGGGTACATGTGACTCCAAAAGACAGAAGTATACCATAAATATCTCAGTGAAGTCCAATGATCACAAAGGAAGGGATCGTGTCTGACTTTTCCTCTCATGTTTGCATCATCAAGATTATAAAATAGTGTCATCAGACATTCATTATTAAGAAGTACAGTGTCTTTAAAATAAGGAAAGACTACATGTGAGCCAAAAGGCAGCTATACTAATGACTGCTTTCAATTTCCCACTCAGTCTATTCATGATAATTTTATCACAGTGCAATCCAGGGAGTATAGATGGCACATTTCACAGACAATTGCACAACGGAGAACAGTAGAGGAGAATATATGACTTGGTGTGCTACTGTTAGATTATACAGATTTATTATGAGCAGAATCCATTTTATAGAGATTTGAAAAAACTTGTGGAACAAAATGCAAGTAAAGTAAGATATGAGAGTAAGAAGATGCTAACTCGAAGGCTCAGGCAAGCTCTCCCACACGCACAAAGTCAGGACTGCAGAATTTCTTGAGGCAACAAAAACATCCTAAGTATGAAATTGAATAAAAAGTAACTGTAATGAAGTAATAAACTGCCAGTGAGGTGTGGTAGCTCTCATCTATGATCCCATCACTTCTGGTTGAGGCAGGAGGGTTTGGAATTCAAGATTAGTATGGGTTACACAGTGAGTTTGAGTCCAGTCTAAGCTACAGGAGCTTCTGCTTCGAAGAATGGGTATAGGCAAGGGGAGACAGCTCACTTGGTGAAATGCCTGCCATGAAAGCCTGAGGATCTGTCTTTGGACTCTTAGCATGCAAATGAAAAGCCGGATGGGGCGGCACTGGGGGAGAAAAGGCAACCCCTAAAGTTTATTGGCCATCCAGCCAACCCAATTAATGAGCTCTGAGCTGCATGAAAGTCCTTGTGTGGAAAAAAATAAGGAGGGGGGTGGGCAAAGAAGACATCTAATACGCCTCCTCCACATACACATCATACATCTATATACACATTTGTACACTTGCGTCCTTACACGCACATCTACAGGACAGCATGCACACACCACACAGTCACAAAAACAAAGCAAAACACATAGCTTTGCAAAAGTTTCATAAAATGCAAAGGAAAAGAATAGACATGGACTAGTTAGCACAGTGGGCAGATCGGTGTATTATCTAGCTCTCACCAGGGGAGCTTCTTTTTACAGAAGATGGTGATCATATAGAGACCTTTAACTGGTCAACGTGCAGAGGATAATAGATTGTGGAGTGCCCAGATCTAAACAAGACAGTTACATCACACCTCTCCTACCAAGGCTTGGGGATCCTCACAGAAGCGGGAATGGAACAAATGTAAGAGGCAGAGGTGGGAGACATCTGCTATCAAAGAGTTGTTTTCCAAACACAACAGGGCCATTGCACAAACAAATTAACCAAGACTGTGACTTATGCCCATGACCCATACAAGATCAACACTGCCAAAATCTCAGCATGGATGGAGAAGAGATTCAAGGAGTTTCAACCTCGGCTGACAACCAGTTGACAATTGATGGCTTCTGGAGGGAAAGAGAGAGTCAGTTTTATTCAGGGCTGCAGCCCCTGAGAAGCTATCCATGTACCAGTGGATGGTTCTATACCCATACACATACAGTTAGTACTGTGGACTCAATTGGTTTTTTAAAAAGTAAAACTGAAGTCATGAAGGTCAGAAAATGATGACAGAAAATTAGGGGAATTGAAGAGGGCAGAAAGGGGATGGATTTGATCAAAACACATTATATGCATTATGAAATTTTCTAACAATAAAAAAGAATAGGCCTATAAAGAAAGATGATTCTGAACATGAAAAATCAGGCAGGATGAGTGGTCTCATATGTATACACACACACACACACACACAGACACACACACACACAGACATACACACATATGCATATAAAACACTTCTGTGAGTTAAATTTTTAATTTAAAAAGATGACCAGACAAAGGTTAACTCTTGAATCTCAGGCATCAGCCTGGGAAGCCAGTATGGGACTGATCAAGACCCCCTGAATCTGGGTCTCAGTGAAGAGGCCTAGGGAATCTATTGAGCCTTGGGCAGCAGATCAGTACCCATCCCAAGTATACACACGGACTTTGGACTCCCATAGAACAATGTGAGGTGCACTCTCACCCTGAACTCTTGGGGAAGGGTCTAGGCCCTGCCCTATATGAAATGACAGACTATGGACACCCCCATGGAGGGCCTCACCCTCCCTGGGGAAATGAGGGGATAACGGGGGGGATTGGGGGAGAGCACGGGAGGAGGGGAGGGAAAGGGAGAGGGACCTGGAACTGACTTGTGAAGCAACCTTGTTTCTTATCTAAATTTAAACTGGAAAATAAAATAAAATAAATAAAAAAGAGAAAGAAAGGAAGCACTAGAAGTGTAGGTCATTTGTAGAGCATTAGCCTAGTATGCATGTCTGGTTTCTGTCCTCCAAACCGCAGGAAGAACAGAAAAAAATACACAATAGGAAAAACAGAAGATATTCCCAAAAGATTAGTAATTTTGAGTGAAAGAAATACTAATTAGCAGAAAAATGCCAGCCAAGCATCAAAAGAGACGTTTTCTAGTATACAATAATAAGCAATGTGTCAAGCATTCTGGGACAAAGTCCAGATAACTTACATGAAGCCACACATGCAGTACCCAGGTGTTATAGCTTTGTAGACCACACAATTGTACATAATGCCTTTTCTTTTTCTATCCAAGTGACTCCATTTAACATTTCTTACAGAGTTTGTTGACTGGCAATTAATCTCCTCTTATCTTTTATATACAGAAAAGACTTTTCTTTTTTACTTGGTTTTAAAATATATCTATATATCTATATCTATATATGAGAAGAAAGCAACTGAGGTACCAGGGGATCCCAGAGGCTTGCATAGATACCCAGCCTGGCCGCTAATCCGGACTCTGGGACTATGGGTCTCAGACCCTGAGGACTTGAAGCTCCCTGAGTTCATGATGACAGGTGACTGTGGCCACCTCCCTGCCTCTCTAGCAAATGCTCTGACAGCTGTACATTCTCCAAGGTTGTGAAGGTAGCAAGCCTTGAGACACCCCAGTATGGGACACAGGTGACCTCAAGGGATGATCAGCTGCTCAAGAGTCATTCAGGCTTGGACACACTGAGTGACTGTCCCTTCTGTGAAATCTGCCACGTGGGAGCAAATGGGGAGACCTTGTTGTCACCATGGGGCTGCACCAGCACACTGGGTGCTGTGCACAGAGCTGCCTGAAGAAATGGCTGCCCTGTAACACCGGCTACTGTGCCATACTGAGTCTGCAGTGAAACAGTGGCTCTGACCTCGCCCAGAGCATCTAAGAGACCCAGATCTCACACCAAGAAGTGGACGCTGTGCTGTGATATGGTGTGGTTAATGTTCATCACACTGCTGGCTGCCATATCAGGCCAGCTGTGCCTGCTTGGGGCCCTGGACCACCTCGGTCTGCACAGCTGGCTGGAGACCTTGGGGCTCATTGACCCCAGCATTGCCCTTTCACCATCTACAGGTTCTGGATGCTTGTCTCTTTGCAATACCATCTCCAGCTGCACTAAGAATGGAAAAAGACCAATCAGAAAGTCCCCCTAAAGATTTGGGCAGCAGATGACTTGGAGGACATAGGCAGAGTTTTTCACTGGCACTGCCAGCTCTGTCCTGGCAGCCAGCTCCCAATAAGCACACAGAGACTTACTGTTAATTATAACTGTTAGTCTAATAGCTTAGGCTTGTTAGTAACTAGCTCTTACAACCTAAATTAACCCATGTTCTCATCTGCTTGCTCTAATCTCTTTCCTCCCTTGACTTTGAGATACTATTGGGCCTTATTAAATGCTGTCTGGCCTAAGTGGCTCAAGACAAAATGATTTCTTTTCTCCAGGCAGGTATCCAAAAGGCCTCCCATAAAGTGGTAAATTTCAACAAACAGGGATGTCACCCAGAGGACAGGTGAAAACGTTGCTTCCTCCACTGACTCACCAAGCTAGATACTAATTCTCCAGAGGACAAGCCTGTCCTCAGCTCTCACTTTCTTTCCCAATTAGCCTCTGATGGTAGAAAAAATCTTTCTAGATGATGGCCCCTACACCCCTCAAAGAGACATCTGTTGAATATGGCATTTAAGGTCTTAATGGGCAGGAGGAGCAGGAAAGACCAGAAAGGGCTTCTATGTTGACAGAAATATCAACTTCTGTGAGTAGCCCCAAGGCCTCCTCCAAAGAAGACAGGGCACAAACAGACACCACCTGAAGCTTGATTCAAGTGTGGAAATACTGGTCACTGGGCAAAGAACAGCATTTCACCTCATCTGTCACCAGGACCCAAGCCCAAACTGTGGACAGACAGTACACTAGAGGGTCAACTACTCCTCTGCCTCAAATCTCCTAAGTTCATCTTCCACAAGAAAATCTCTTGGATCTTTTGGGCCTAGTGGCTAAAGACTGATGTTGCCCTGGGACCTATGCTTCCAACAAAAGAATCTAGATTACCAAAGAGGATCCCAGGGTAACTGTCCAGATAGCATGTGAGTTGTTGTCATTTTTAATTGATACAGAGACCATGTGGTTCATATTTCCCACTCACTCCAGTTAAACTTATCCTTCCTTGATCTTCATGTCTCCATGATGGCTGTTAGTAGCCAGCCACACTAGCCCAGGACTGCATGTCCTCTCTGCTGTTTCTTCTGAGGCTAACTGATCAGTCTGAGGAGGGTTACCTTCCTCATTATGCCTAGTTGTCCAAACTCATTATTGGGCAGGGATGTCATGACTAAATTACATAATTTGATTTCTTTTCACCCAACTCCTTCCAGAATTTTCCTCCTTCTCCTAGACTCTGAAGATCACTCCCCTTGGGTTCAGTTTTCTTGTAAACACAAATTGAATATAGCTTTCTATCAGGTAACTAAATTACACCTATCCTGTGGAAGAAACCACAGAGCTGCTTCAACAGATACAATCATTTTGGTGCTTCATGTGGTCAAAGTTGAAAAGTTGATTTCCATTTAAAGAAGCAAACTTGACCTTTGCCTCTGATTTCAGTATAATAGTGGTATGATATGGGATAGTGCCTTTCTCTAAGAATAGGTTAGAGGTCAGATATTAATGTTATGTCATGAGATGATGGACCCATTGCTCTCTAAACTGTATGGTAGTCTCCACCCACCCATGAGCCTGCCAGAAGAGTGGTTTTGGTTTGATTTCAGTTTGAAATGAAGAATATTCCTTATTCTCAGAGTTTAAAACAAATGAGTAAAATGTGGTTCTACTCGGGTCCAGAGCAGATATAGTTGGGCAGACATTATGAAGGAAAAAATGTTTCAAATGTCACCTGAATCAGCAGTTCATGTGGTGATATCTTGTCTATACTCTAACAAATAAAACTTGCCTGAAGATCAGAGGGCAGAGCTAGCCACTAATTAACCATAGATGTCTGGAGGTCTGTACAGACAGACAGGAAGTGATATGGCGGGCAGAGGGAGGAAGTAATAAGGCTGGAGGAGACCAGAGCTCAGTCTCTTTTTGGTTGGGAAGTTGAAGAGGTAAGGTGCCTGAGGTTTTGCTCCTTAGTCTCCCTGATCTCTCAGCATTTCCCTCTATATCTGACTCCAGGCTTTTATTAGTTACAAGTTCACTCTTGGAACAGAAAGTGGGCTTGGCCTTTCATTCCTCCTGAACTTCCTTTTTCTCATGCCATGACCTTTTCATGAAACAGAATTTCTTTTATTACCAAAATCTTTAATTAATAATTAATTAATTGGGTAAATTATGATGAAAATTTTGTCAAATTACATACAGTATTTTGAAATGTACATTTTATACATCATGAAAATTTTGGGCTTTTGTTTTGGTTTTAGTTGTAAACCAATCTGATGTAATGATTTATTACTGTTAATTTAAAATAGTCTATAATTGTTCATTGTCTTTTATGCTATATTGTGATGGACTTGGCTATATTTTTAGTGATCTGAAATATACTTTAAGATTTTGTTTTAGGTAATCCAAAGGAAAATATATTTTACCCTTGAATATGTTTGAGTTTCAGCGTATATAAATTTTTCTCTTTTTATTTTTATTTATTTTTTATTTTTTGGTTTTATGAGACATGGTTTCTCTGTATTGTTTTGGAGGCTGTCGGTCCAGCCCGGCCTTGAACTCACAGAGATCCGCCTGCCTCTGCCTCCCGAGTGCTGGTATTAAAGGCTAGTGCCACCACTGCCCGGCTAAATGTTTTTCTTTAATGTAAACACTTAACCTAAGAAACAGAACTTAAAGATTTTTCTACTTGTCAACTGCCCAAATTATTTTGTTTTGTGATCTTTAGGGACTGCCATTTTCTCTTTTACATCTTTTTAAAAAATATTTTTAGTATTAAGTCATACTACTGAACGCTTCTTCTTTTTGGACAGTACAACTTCAAGAAGTTAATAAATGTTGCTCAGTTGGAGCTTCCAGCTCATCCCTGCATGGTCCTGGAAGCCTGTTCCCTCTCCCTCTCTCTCTCTCCAAATTCCAACTACTCAGGCTGTCTCTAAACAAAGGAAAGGCACCAAAAAACAAAAACCAGTTCCATATTCTTGGTGGCCTTTGCATGTAGCATGATAAATAAAAAAAAAAAACAGAGATAGATATTGTGGTTCAAATTTCAAGCTGAAGGTGAGAGAAGCAAAGCAGTCAACCCACTAACTCTTACCTCTACCAAATAGATATCATGAGCGGAAGATGGTTTGACCTACCCCTCATGGTAATGTTGGGGGACAACGTTGTACTGTTTCTTCCCCTAAAGGGTGAAATAGTCACTTTTGGTCCAGTGAAGATCCTGTGTCCAGGTGTGAAGAGGCCTGGAATTGGAAAATGACCCAAGGCTGTTTTTCTGCTGTGTCTGGTAATCATATCTATGCAGGTAAGTCTGGTCAGGAGACAAGCCTAGTGGACGTTTATCCCGAGGCACTGACTTTTCGTCTGGTAGCTTGCTCCCATTCGTCCATACCAGTATGAGTCAGTAATGATTACCCCTCCACCTATTGGGGGAGGAGACATTCTAACCACCTGGAGTCCTAATGAACTCCTTTCAACTATTTAGCAATTTAGACAGAATGTAATATATAACATGGATTGCCAACACGTGTGTGTCAGCAGTTCCTCATAACTAGAAGGTGTAATTGGGAATTAACTGTGGCCCACCTCCTGGGTATTTGGACCAATTATGCTAGAATAATGCAAAAAAGGGTTTATGTTCAGACTACTTTTCTTATTAATACTATAAAAACTCAATGAGCTTCAAGGACTTAATCTCTTTAATTTATTAAAGCATTCCTTTTGTCTTAGTTGGGCATAGCTCTTATGTTCTTTCTTCTTATCTACTTTATAGTCTGGTGTTCAACCTTGCAATGAACCTTCCTTGGAGTAAATAAGAGCACCCATCTTGAGTATCTACGGAATAACTAAGGGGAAATATAGGGAGTAGAGGAGTACATGATTAATGGTATGGTGCTGATCTGGCCATGTCAAGGAGTTCAAGACTGCAGACACATGGGAAATTGGCAAAGTCATTTTCTTATAGAGGCATGTCTCCAGATGGATGCAAGTTTTCATTGAGGGTACGTGGGCAATAGAAACAGCATTCTATATCAACAAGTCTTAACTGACACAGGACACCACGTGTGTGGTGGTTTGAATAAGAACGGTTCCCATAGTATATTTGAATGCTTAATCATCAGGGAAGGGTTAGGAGGTGTGACCTTGTTGAAGGAACTGTGTCACTGAGGGTGGGCTTTGAAGTTTCAAAAGAACAAGCCAGGCCCAGTGTCACTCAGTTTCTGCTGCTCATGGATCCAGATGTAAAACTCTCAGCTGTTTCTCCAGCACCATGTCTGCCTGTGTGCTCCCCTGTTCGCCTACCACAATGATAGTAGACTAAACCTCTGAAACTGTGAGTCCCAATTAAATGCTTTCTTTTATAAAAGTTACTGTGCTCATGATGCTTTCTCACGGGCAATAGGACCATGACTGAGACACCATGTAAGATAAAAAGTGCATATGTTGTATCCAATGTGGGCTCCCCAAAATTTCTAGTAACAGTGAGGTCTTGTTCCTACTGTTTGTGTGTGTGTCTGTGTGTGTGTGTGTGTGTGTGTGAGAGAGAGAGAGAGAGAGAGAGAGAGAGAGAGAGAGAGAGAGAGAGAGAGAGAGAGAAGTAAAAGAAGAAGGTAAAAGAAAGGAGAAAGATAAAAATCCCTAAATTAACATTTCCCATTAATAGGCTTATGGTGGTTTGAATGAACATGGACTCTGCAGGCTGATAGTGAGTGGCACTATCAGGAGGTGTGGCCTTTTTCTGAGGAAGTCTGTCACTGGAGTTGAGCTTTGAGGTTTCAGATAGATGGTCAAGGCTGGCCTGGTGTCACTCTCTCTTCCCACTGCCTGCTGATCCAGACGTATAACTGTCAGCCGTCTGTCTCTCCAGCACCATGTCTGTCTGTGTGCCACCATACTTCCCACGGTGATGACAATGGACTAAACCTCTGAAATGCAAGCCAGCCCCCCCAAAAAAATGTTTTCAATGTGAGTGCTATCACGGTGTCTCTTCACAGTAATAGAAACCCTAAGACAAGCCTACTAAAGGAAAGTTAAATCTAATAGGAGTAACAACAGTAAAGCAGAAATTTTTAAAAAATGAAGTAGGTGTCCACAACAGAGCCATGGGAAACAACGCTTGCCAGCCGCAAAGGAGAATGAGGTTACATTGTTTGTTGAAAAATGAATGCCACAGGAAACGACCAGATTAAGCAAAATAATCCAGTCTCTGAAAGACAAATAGCATCTGCTGCCTCTCATTTACAGTTCCTTGGCTTTATAGGGTCACATAAAATCATGCTTGGTACTGTTAAATGAAATTGTCTAGGGAAACAAAGAGGACAAAAGTCAGTTGGGAGCAGTGAGAAAAGGGACAACAGGAAGAACGGGGCAGCAGGGAGTATTTACCCAACACGTGAGATGCATCTATAAGGAATTTTAAAAAATAAATAAAAGTTAAAACAGGGAAAACATGTTTTCTAAAAAGATTAACATAGTTAAACTCCAACTACACTGAACAATAACAAAACTAAGAGATGACTCCATTATCAAGACCAAAAGGTCATGAAAAGATAAATGCTAGCAATAATGTAGCCACTGAAAGAACAAGATATTCCTTTAAAGTATGTGATAATAATTCCTGTAATCTAACAAATTTTATACAAAGACATAAATTACAAAACAGACTGAAGAAGAAACAGAAAAACAAATGACAATGTTTCTACAAGACAAACAGGAATTTAGAGCTGGCAACGTGGCCATGCTTGGGCACCAGTCCATTGCAGGAAGCTGTGGGATTCCAAAACAACAGCAAGAGATTTCTCTTTTTTCAAGCCCCACAGGCTTACAATATAGACTCATGAAGCCAATTAGCCAAAATTCCCTATATTTGTTAGGGAAATTAAAATTCCAATTAAATACCTTCCCACAGAGAAAATTATACAGTGAAAAAAAATTGAGTAAGGGGACAGCATACAGATTGTAATTGCAGATTGGCAAACTGGTAAGTTTTCTTCAGTCACACACAAAATAACCATCTCTTTAGAAAATACGTAGAGATCTATAAAAGGTCACTAGACTTCCTAAGAAAAATTAGCAACATAGTGTGATCCGCATCAAGATACTTTAACTATATTTATCTGTGCTAGCAATAAACAAGGAAAATTAGCCGTGATAAAAACAATACCCAAAGACAACTAAGAATAAACTTAGAAAACTAACTGAGACTTCACACATTACTGAAAATGAACTAAAAAGAACTGACCACTGGAGAAAGACAATTATAAACCTGAGTTGGTAGGTATTTGTCAATGGGCTGGAATTTTAAATGTTTAGGTTCAATTCTCTATAAGTTTATTAATAGACTAAATGTAATACAAATCAAACTACAACCATACAAATATTGCTACAAGTACTTTAAATTTTCTAAGAAAAGCAAAAGACCTAGAAAAGTAAATTTAATTTTTTTAATTAAGAAGTAGGTAAAGGCCAGCTAACATGGCTGAGCTTATAAAGGCATGTGCTATCAAGCTTGACACCCTGAGGTTGACCCTGAAGAACCATATGATACAGGGAGCAGACTCCCCCTGGTTGTCCTCTGGCCTCCTCATGTACCGCTAGTGTGCTCCCAATAATATATACATATATGTACAAAGAAATGAAAAATAAAATGAATAGATAAAATAAACAGAAAGCATGAGAAGCAAATCTGCCTGATTTCAAAGCATCAGCAACTTGTAGCACATACTCACATATAGTTGGGCAAAACCTTTAAAACTAATAGAGAATCCAATGCAAAAATTTCACCTGTGTGATTAGTATCTATTTGTTTACCACAAACTGCCAAGAAAATTCAGTAAAACTTGACAATAAATAATGTTATGTATTCTGTTAGGCAAAACTTAAGTCATACTTTATTGCATATACAAAAAACCCACCCTAATTAATTTGGAATAAATCATAGCTCTAACTTAAAATAAGAAGTCTAAGTGAGCTTGTGACATTTTTTTCTTAAAAAGAAAATGGTCAAGTGTGAAGGCTCATGCCTTTAATCCCAGCACTGGAGGCTGTAATTGGAAGTTTTCTTTCACTCCTGTCAGTTTCCACAGCTGCTTATGAAATAACATTTTGAGGCTTAGTATCCATTACAGTGTTTGGCCAATGGCTCAGACATATTACTGGCTAGCTCTCTTATATAAATTCACCTATTTCTATTAATGTATGTATTGTCACAAGGCTGTGATTTACACTTAATGCTCCAGCATGTTACTCCTTCAAATGCTACATGGCATCTCTCTGACTTCACTTTCCTTCTGTCTGCATCTTTGGATTTCCCACCTAGCTATATTCTGCCCAGCCACTGGCAGAAACAGCTTTGCTCATCAACCAAAAAAAAGCAACATATATTTGCAGCATACAGAAGGACATCCCCTTTTCTGTCTAATTAAAAAGGAAGATTTTAAATTTAACATAGTAAAATTATATATAACAAGTCAGTTATCAAGAAACAAATATAATATTTAGTGTATTTTATCTGGTAAAACTAAAGAAACTACTTTATAATCTAACCTATCTTTATGAGTCTAAAATTTTATATTTAATTTATCTTTCATTATAACTAAGGAAAATTATAATAGTAAGTATCTAGTGTTCAACTCCATCAAAGACCCAAGAAAGATATAATATTACCTAAGTAAACAGGAAGTACATTGCAAGCAACTTCTAAAATTCTAGAAATAGCAGAGACATATGGCTGCCTGGACAGTCATCCAAGGTTCCTCTGCAATATTGGGGCATCTATCTTCAGCCTATAGGTCTAGAATGCCCGGCAGACTTCTCAGTGAAGCAGTAAATTTGAAGATCTGTCTTGTATGGCAATGTTCTTCAGATGTTTTCTTATGTCTGGAAGTTCTTCTGTGAAGCAGGAACCCTGAAAGACCATCCCACCTTATCTAGGCAAGTTTAGCAGTCACTCTCCTGTGGGTCCTAATGTCTAGTTCATGTAACATACCATTAAGCAGTCTGGACAAGAGCAGTTTCCTGCCCAAATGGTTAGCCCTACCACACTGAAGGCAAACTCCATAATGAGTTTCTTTGATGCCCACCATCCTTTCTGAAGTAACTGATGTTGCCAGGAGCATATGTGTCTCACTGCATAAACAGAATACCTTAAACAAGAGTAGAAATATATACAGTATAACAAAATTGACCTTAATCAATAAACCAAAACCCGTACCAATGTAAAATATTCTTTTATATGTCATATCCCCTTGTTTTCTTCATAAGGAAATTGACTGTGATCATTAACCATTTATAATTAACTCCCTTTAAATGAAAACAAACATTTATAAATGATATTTAGGGATATGGGTCTAGTTTTCTAGACTACTTCCTGCTGATTAGGAGTGCTGTTAATCTTATGGGGATCCTGAGAAAATTTAGAAATACTGTTAAATCTCAGCTGTAGTAGTCTGTGAGGTTGCATCATCTGAGCCAGCTGTTTTGAAGCTGTTTCAGGGTGGGTTTTTTTGATCAAACCATATTAGCCTGGAAGGAATCCATAGCTTTTTACCTTCTGTGGAAACAAAAGCAGTACCTCTTTTCCAAAATAACATGTCCTTAGACTTAAATTTTGAGGTCAAGACACCTTTAAAATATATATATGTTGGTTTAGCTTATCAACCCCTAAAATCAAATGTCTTTCTGCAGTTAGTTCATTAACCATGAAAAATTTCAATGTAAACACAGTAATATACATAATCCAGACTTTCTGAGTGTTTTATATCTTTACATAGCCTATTATAATTTTTACTACTCTATTTCTCCATTAAGAACCTCAGTTTATTAACCTTAAATTAATTTTTATCTATTATTTAGTCTATCCTCTATGATCTCTCTCTCTCAATTCCATGTATATTTATCAAACACACTCTAATCTGTTTAGAGGCCATTTGTCTGAATCTGTCCTTATTGCATATCAGTAATCCTTTTCCAACCAGGAGAGATTTTTAGAATGTTAAGTGGGCATGACTAGGACTGGTGGCTTTGGCAGCTGGCTCTGTGCCATTTGGCTTTCCAACATGGCAGAGGTATATTCACCAACAACTCTGGGATCACCAGGCTGGAGTCATGCTTACCACCTCAACTCTGGGAAGCAGCATGTTGCATGCTGCCCATAAACCTTCTTTGTCAGTATAAGTAAAAGATAATCTACCATGCAACATGCATGGAAACACCTTTGTGCTCAAGTTCAAATGTTGCAGCATCTGTGCATTATGTCCAGCATGAGAGACAGAACCAGCTCCATATATGCATTCCAGAACCCCTCCCTCCACCCTCTCTTTTTTTTTTTTTAAAAAAAAAAGCTTTTTCAGATGTTATGTAGAAACCTGAGAGTCCCATTTGGCCTGTCAGATACAATTGGAAATTTTCTGTCCTTTCTGTCTGTTCACACAGCCACTTATGTACTAACACTCTGAGGCTTAATATCAACTACAGTTGTTTGCCCAATGGCTCAGACATATTACTGACTAGCTCTCTCTTATAAATTAACCAATTTCTATAAGTCTATGTATTGCCACAAGTGGTGGCTTACAGACAGACATAGTACTGGAGAAGTAGATAAGAGTTCTACATACAGATCCTCAGGAAGCAGGAGAAGAGAGAGACTCTGGGCTTGGAATGGGCTTTTTGAAACCTCAAAACCCACTCCCTGGTGATACCCTTTCCCCAACAAGGCCTTTCAAACAGTGATACTCCCTAATGGCCGAGTATTCAAATGTGTGAGACTGTAAAACCATTCTCATTCAAACCACCACACATGTTATGTTCAACAAAAGACTTTGAAAGGGATCTAGAGAGGTGTCTCAGTGGTTAAAAGTGTTCACTGCTCTTTCAGCGGACCCTGGTTTAATGCCTAGCTCTCACATCCAGTAGCTCACAACTGCCCAAGAGAGCCAATACCCTCTTCTTACTCCATGGGCACCTGCACACAGATAGTGCACATAACCACACTGCCACACTCACTCAGCAAACAAATATCCCCCCACATCTATAAATTTTAGAAAAAATTTACAGCACCAGAGTTGAATACAATTATGGATAATCACACTCGTCTAAACTCAAAAATATACCAAATGTCTATTGATTTGGATAATGACAAAACTATGATATATCCCTATACTGAAGACTGTTTCATTATCAAAAAATAATAATACCATGCCAAGAAACATGGTTGAATTGTAGAAATAATATAGTAAACCTAAGAAGAATGACACAAAGAGGTGCATACTATATCATTCCAATTTTACCAAATTCTGAAAGAGACAGAATTAACCTATAGAAACAGCAAAGAAATCAATGAGCCCTTTGGTGTTCAAGACCAAATCTGACTTCAAAGGGGCTCAGGGGATCCCTTTAGAGTAATTGAAACATTCTGAGTCTTGATTACACTGGTATCCAGTTGTATACATTTGTCAAGATTCATTAAACTGTATAGTGAAAATGTGTGGATTTTGTTGCATATAAATTATGTCTGTGTAGACTTGATTAAGACAGTCTATTTGAGGACATGGTCCAGTTACATAAAAGATGACTTGAAATAAACTCATAGGTAAAGTAATTGTGAGTGGAAAAATGTGGTGCTAAGACTTAAATACAAAGAAGCAGCGATTTAAATATACTCTAGCAATTTAGTAGTACATAAAGCAGTCATTTTGTTACTAATGTTTAAAAGACAATAGTAAGACAATTCATTAAGGTATTCAAATGCAAGATTAAAATCCAAATTTTCATTGCTTTGCTGTCTATAAATAAAATTGTAGTGCAACCACATTTAAATTAGCAACGCCAAAGTAGATACACTTTGAAATTCACATGCAAAGAAATAAAAAGAATAGATGTGGAAATATTTCAGGATTCTACTGTGAAGCATAAGATACTTGAAGGAAATAAGACAGTTGTGCTTGTTGTCACTCAACAAAAAGCCTCAAAATGATGAAGTTTCAGATATTTGGCTGTGGATTTCCTGGAGTTTAGCTGGTCTGAGAGGAGCACAGCTGGGCAGATTTGCTTCTCTGTACAATTTTCAGGGTGGGCTCAGCTGCTTCTTTGAGTTACGGCAGGCAGGAAGAATCTGCCTCTCTGGGACCTGGAATCCAGCTGCAAAATATTCCTTTGATGGCCGTGCTACATGCTCACAAGGGCAGCCTGGTGATTCAATAGCATTTCAAATTCAATTGTCAGGCTGGTAGTGTAGATCCGTTACAGCATGTGTGAGACTCAGCATGGCAAAACTCAACAACAATACATTTAAATAATAACAAAACTAATTTCCTCTGTGGCTTCTACAAACACATCACCAGGGGAAGAAGTCCACACGTCTACAACTGACGGCAATGAGAAGTGAAAGAGTTTCTCCTCCTACAGAGTACTGGAAGAGTCTGCAAAGTCACATGGATGTGTGGGATGTTCGTGTTCCCCAAAATACACTAAGGTCTTTACCCCTTAAAGTGATGGTGATAAGAAGTGAGTTTCTGTGAAATACCTGAGTTTACATGATAGCATGCAGAGGAAGTCCTGTGATGAGACTTGTGTCCTTATAAGAAAAGGAAATTGTAAGTCAGTGGTAGGGTGTTTGCCTAGCATACATAAGGAATGGGTTCAGTTCCCCAATATGGAAAAAATGAAGAATGAAATAGGGTGTTCAAGGTGGATTTGAGGGGAGAGAAACCAACTACTCTTTTTGTTTAGGTTTTGGTTTTTTCTTAGACAAGGTTTTTCTTCATAACCCTGGCTGTCCTGAAACTCACTCTGTACACCAAGCTGATCTTGAATTCACAGAGATCCGCCTGCCTCTGCTCCCAAGTGTGGGGATTAAAGGCATGCACCACCACTGCCCAGCATGAAACCAAGTACTCTTAACCTGTGACCAAATATTGAAGTTGTCCACGGGACATGTTAATCACTCAGTCGTACTTTCAAAGAAGATACAAACTTGGTGACATGGGAAAGCAAACTAACGTTTCAACCTTTAAGGAAAGATATGAAACACATCTTTGCCAGGAGTTGAATTTGTTGGTGTCTTGAACTTGGACTTCCCAACATCTAGAATTGAGAGAAAATACATTCACCATTTTGACACAGTAACCTGAGTGGATTAAGACCAATTGTCACTGCAGAGACAGGTGAGAAAATTGCCCAGTAATACTAACAGCACTGAAGAGCCCACCTCAGTTTGGGTGGAAAGCATCTGTCACTGTGGTGGCTTTAAGTAACTCACACAAATCCTTTAGATTTCTCAGGTGAAGAGGAATCTGGGAAGGGAGTGCCAACGAGCAGAATGTTCAAGAGAAGCTGCGTGAGTTCAGAGGCTTTGTGAGCTGAGTGCCAGGCTTTAAAACAAACAAACCAAAAAAAAAAAAAGTCTGCGTCAGTGTGATTATTGTAGTGCTAAATTAATTTGCTAATTTACATAATGTGTTAGTACACATGTTTTGGCTAGAGTGACTAAAACATGCGTAATTGCACTTACATTTATGCTTACCTTTCTATTTTAAAAATTGCTTTATATAAAATCCTTAAACAAATAAGAAGTAGATTTTTAATCGTTCATCATATAGCTCTACTTTCCAAGCATATGAATCATAATAATTAGGAATAGAAATAAAACAATTGTGTAAGAACAGTTTCCACCATTTATTTTATAGAGAAGTTGTAAGGGCTATTGGTGTAAAACAAAACAAAGAATAGCTGGAGATAAGAAGGGGTGCACAGCTCCCTGAATCTCAGGGGACTCCAGGTGTTTGTGCAGGACAAGTACATGGGATTCTCCTCTCTCAAAGTCCCTCATCCTAATAACCTGAAGACAGAACACCATTCATGTCTTGAAATGCAGCCACTCCATTCACATCGGACAGCAAAATCCACCACACCAGAAGTCAGCTGGCTGGGACATGCGTGAGAACAAATATGACGATTACACACAAGTATGTGTATGCTGTACAGAATCAAGGCAGCTGCAAAACAGCATCCGAAACAAATTGAAACAGAGATCACATAATCTGGGCCTGAATCAACCTGCTTAGCAACAGAGTGTGAGTTGAGTGGGCAGAAGTTGACAATATCTGTTGAATTTGTAAGAATTAGAGTAAAGGCATTATGTTCTGTTGTAGAACCAGCAATACTGTCATTAGATGAAGCTTGGCAATGCACTCTCATGCTGAATGCAGAAGCTACTGCTTCCTGGAAAAGTGGCAAGACATTTGTGCATCTGTTCATTCCTCTAAACAAAGGATAAAAACATGTGCATCTCCCATGTACTCTTTGTTCAAGCTCTCTACAACTTGAAATAACTTCCTGCACCACTACAAGGGCTTCCTGCATTCAGCATTTGCACTAAACCCTTTTGATTGAGCTTGGTGCCATTACCCAGTCTCCCACATGTTTCAGTGTTTTCTACCGATTGGCAACATTTGATGTTGCTCTATAAATGTCTGAGGTTATCAATGTGTGTTATGCAATTTTGCATTTCTGGGGAATCACAATAAAGATTTTATGTGTGCTAGGCAGACACCTTGCCCCTGGGCACCACCTGTAGCCCTATACTTCATCATTTTGATGAAACTTTGAATGCAGAAGATACACATCCACATTTTTAATCTCTGTTCACTAGAGTTTTGAATTAGTATCTGTCGTGCTTAATATGTATGTCATGGTCCATGATACATTGTCAAAGACAGTAATCATGCTTTTTCAAAGTGAGACCAGGGACTACCTTTTTCTGAAAAAGTCCTCAAGTTAGCTGGTAGAAATGCAGAACTCTAACCTTAATCCTAGACCTAGTTAAATGAAATTCTTGATGATGCCCAGAAACCAAAATTTGAATAAGCTTCTGTGACTGCTTATTCAGTCTAGTGGAGAACTATTATAGGATCTATTGTGCCCATATATATGTGTGTGTGTGCATGTGTGTGTGTGTGTATTGATATCTAAATTTTATAGTAACTATTAAACATCTACTTATTTATTAGATCATGTAGAAAGTACAAAAGAGTTTAATGAGGGGCTGGGGTGATAATTCAATCAATAAAGTGTTTATCTTGCAAGCAAGAAGACCTGAGTTCAATTCACAAAACTCATATAAATCCTGGTTGGGACAGACAGATAGATCCATGAGACTCCCTGGCCAGGCTTCCTTGCATACTTCACAAGGCCCAGGCTAATGAAAGACCTTATTTCAAAACACAAAGTAGATGACATCTAAATAGCATCTAAGAAACAACAGCCAAATTTGTACTCTGGTCTCTTAATGCTTGTGCCCACAAGTGCACATGAACATACCATACACATGAGGAAATGGGCAGGAAGAAAGCAGAAGAGGAGGAGGAAGAAGAGGAGGAGGAGGAAGAATGAGGAGGAGGAGGAAGAAGAGGAAGAGGAGGAGGAGGAGGAGGAAGAAGAAGAAGAAGAAGAAGAAGAAGAAGAAGAAGAAGAAGAAGAAGAAGAAGAAGAAGAAGAAGAAGAAGGCCAAATGGCCTTATCACTAAGAAACTTATTTGGCATATGAGAGGAAATAGAGATGGACATTTTTCATTATATAATACAGAATAGGACAAGCATTATGAATGATTTAAAAAATAACTCATGAGTGAAATATAATTTTAAATTAGAAATGAGATCAGCCCCAAACATAGGCCTGCTTCCCTTATGAGAAGTTACTCATTCTGGATTGTGTAGAAAAGTTAAAGGAGACTTAAACAGGAATGCATACTGAAATCCCCCTAGTACCATGACACTGGGAGAATAATTCCTAAAGAGAAAGGCACCTACACCAAACCAAAACACAGGAACTATCCTCAAGACATTTGAAACCAGAAGTTGATTGATTCTACCTGAGCTATAATCCAGTCTGAGTGAATTGCAGCAATCAGTTCCATTCAGTTCCTACATAACAGGAAAAGGGAACTAACTGTCCCTGGAAACAATTAACATCAATGGTAGTCTGTGCTGTTTCATGTACGATTTCTAGCACATAATAAAAACTTGTAAGACAAAGAAGCAGAAAATTGTTGCTGAAAACTAAAGGAAATAATGAAAACAGAAGCAGAGAGATGATCAAGATGGTAGGTAATTAACATATAACAGTTTTCAAATAAATTAATTTTAATTAGCATAAAATAAGGTAAATGCATAAGAAAAAGGAAGAATTTTAATGATGAGCTAGACTCTAGACTAGTGGTTCTCAACATTCCTAATTCTGCAATCTTTTAATACAGTTCTTCACGTTGTAGTAACCCCAACCATAAAATTATTTTTGTTGCTACTTCATAACTGTAATTTTCCACTATTATGAACCATAATGTAAATATCTGTATTTTCTGATGGTCTTAGGCAGCCCCAGTGAAAGTGTTGTTTGACCCCAAAGGGGTTGCCACCCACACGTGAGAACCACTGCTCTATGCTCAGGCAGCACCTACAATCTCAGCTACTTAAGAGTCTGAAATAGAAGGAACATGAGGTTGAGTGCATTCAAAAACGATATAAGGATGCCACCCTCTCAAACCAGAGAGTGGGAGGAGCAGCATGGGGAGGGTGGAGGAAGAAATGTTAATGAAAAAACAGGGAAAATAATTCTCTATACAAGTAAGCGAATTGACATTACAAAACTGAAGAAGTACAATATGTGAAATTAGCATTTCTTTGACTGGGTGAAAGATGGCAGAAGACATGAACAGCAGTGAAGAGAGGACCATAAACACAAAGGACCGATGTGGTTAATGTACTACAGGAATGCTTAGGGAACTAGACGAAAAAGAAACAGGCAAAAAAAAAAAAAAATCCGACAGAGACTCAGCCAAAAGTGTCATGTACAGAAACTTCCTAAATGAATGAAAGGCATGAAACTATAGATTCTGGGATGTCAAGAAACCCCAGGAAATTCGAAGAAAACAATACAATAACCACGTGATAGCAAAACTGCCAAAGACAAAACTCAAGAGATTTTCATGAAAGAAGGTATGGACCAGACGCCATTGCACTCAAGATGTGACCACAAAACTGAGAACTGCCTTTCCAAAGCATACACTGGAAACAGAAGACAACTAAATTACATTGGCAAGGATTTGAAGGGGGAGGCTTGGAATGTGGCTCAGAGAACAGAAGACCTGAGTTCAGTTGCCTCACCCATAAAAGTCAAAATTGCCTGTGACACTAAGCCAAGTGATCCAATGTCCTCTTCTGGCTTCTCTATGTATGTGGTGCACATAAACCCATGCATGCATGTTTACACATGTAAACATAAAATCTTTTAAAAATATACTGAAATGAAAAATGATTTGAAATTTTATACTTGAAAAAATATTCAACATGAAAGGGAAGTGGACTTTTGGAGACAAAGGTTGAGATAATAAATACCAAAAGAAGTAATGTAGGCTGAAACAAGATAGAAGCACAGAAATACAGAAAAGCACAAAGCACCTCGGGAAAAACAGAAATAGAATGGCAATGACATAATAGTTTAAGTCAATAACATAAATGTCTTCTAGAGTATATAAGAAATATAGAAGGGATATCTATAATGGTCATACCATGAAGGGCAAGAGAGCCATACATGTAGTTTTAAACCATGGAAAGATTATTCATATTAAAATATACCTAAAAAACAAAATATATAAAATGAGACAGTTTTTAGTGTTCAGAGTGTGTGTGTATGTGTGTGTGTGTGTGTGTGTGTGTGTGTGTGTGTAGCTGAATGCATGCCAACATGGCAGGTGTCTGCATGTGCATTTGCCACCAGGCATGTGTGGAGGTCATAGGAAAATTTACGGGAGTCTTTCTACTATGTGGGTCCCAGGAAGGAAACTCAGTCATGCAACTTAGTGGCATGCACTTCTATTCTCTGAGCCATCTCACCAGATAATATTTATATATCTACATCATTTACTATATCTATATCATTTATATCCATATCTAGGACAGATAATTGATGGATTATATAAAATTAATAGAACAACTTTTAGAATTAAAAAAGAAGATGGCATATAATGGTACGAATGCTATTTATCTCTAAAATTCATGTTTACTTTTGATCCCAAATGTAATAAATTTTAAAAGTATAACCTTTAGAGGATGACTTTGTAGGCCTAGAAATGAAGCTCACTGGTAAATTTTGACAGTAAGAAAGATTTTCTTCAATAGCCCAAATACATATATTCTATTCATTAAAAAACCACCATAAAATGTGAAATGTGATCTGAAGGAAGATTATTGGTAAATACATACAATGTAAATATAAGTGGAGGCAGAAGTAGTGTGGCCGTATGCTGATAAAGTGAGTGGTGATATAAGCAATACTACCAGCATTGAAACTGCATATCTGCTGAAGCCAGTGATCAAAAGAGCAGGGTGTTTTCATGTCTGAGGACACTACATGAATGAACATTCCAATGCAAGCTTTTCAGAAAGAAGAAAAGGAGAAAGAAAAGCAGAGACACTGTTTAAGGAAACAGTAACAAAGACTTTTCATGTTTTGAGAAAATATGAGTAATCAGGTCCTGAAGGGTCAAAAAACTCAAAGAACAGAGGTAATCAGAAAAGCTCCCATTGAAGGCCTGTCTGTTATAGTTCAATCATCAGAAATACAAGCAAGGGAGGTTCTCAAAACAGCAAGAGAAAAGCATCAAGTCATGTATGACCGAATCCTTCACACAGACTTTTCAACAGAAACCTTAAAGACGGGCAGAAACAGGGTAAATTAGGAGGGGAGGGGAAGGGGCACTGCCAGCATGAATGCCCCATCCAACAAAGCTGAAAACTAACCTTCAGAGAGCAAGAAGAAAGGCTGGGTGTGATGATGCATGGCTGCAAATCTGAACCCTTGGGAGACGGAGGCAAGGCGACCACCAACGAAGGAATACAAAAGAACCAGAAGAAAATTAGTGTGAGAGCAACCCTCTACTTCTCAGTGGTAACCTTGACTACAAATGAATTAAATTCCTTAATTAAAAGATGCAGCTTGGACTGATGCACTTAGGAGTCAGTGATATGCTTCATACAAACAAAACAACTTTACTGCTAAAGATGCGTTAGACTAAAAGTGAAGGGACAGAAAAAAAAGGGAAAGGGAAAGACGAAGGCAAGGAGGGAAATTACAGGTCAGTATTTCTGATGAACATGTACGGAACAATTCTCATACAACTGATGCATTTTCCTAGGTATATATCAGTTGTCCCAGTGCTCTCTACTTGAGAGGATAATGAATAAATCCAAGGCTGGGAACTCCAATTTTATAGCATATAAATGACTGTATGCCATAATCAAGAGGATAATACAAGGAATGCAAAGATGGTTAACATACATGTTAATAAGCATAATATATGACACATGATTGGCAGATATGAGCATCCACAGAGTGACAAATTGAGGGAGAGGCTGACAGTGCAAGCGGGAAAGTCGATTACCAGAACTGAGGAGTCATTACATATCCACTGCATTCTTTCCGGTCTCCCACAGACCTGTCAGAATCCCGCCCACTGGCCACAGTGGCACCTTGCCTTTCAGGTCCACTCTGTTGACAGACAATGAGACTTCTTTTCCATGAGCTAAGCAAAGGTTGAAAGTGATGTGTGTTATCTGCTCTATGTATAAAAAATAATAGTTACAGTGAGTTTTTCAACACAGATGTTTCTGTCCAGTCCTGTCCTGCTGCCTTTCAATCCCAAATAAACACACAGAGGCTTATATTAACTATAAACAGTTTCGTCGATGGCTCAGGCTTCTTATTGACTATCTCTCTCACTTAATTATTAGCCCATTCATATTAATCTATGTACCTCCGCATGGTCTTGGCTTACCGGTGAAGCCAAGGAATCTTTTTGTCCTAGGCAGCTACATGACATCCCTTCAATGACTCACTCTCTGCTTTCCTCCTCCCAGCATTCTCCTGTCTGGCTACATTGACCGAAATAGCTTTATTCATCAACCAATAAGAGAAACATATATTCACAGCATACAGAAGGACATCCCCCATCATCCCTTCTTTTCTGTCTAAATAAAAAAGAAGGTTTTAACTTTAACATAGTAAAATTATATATAACAAAACAGACCAAACAAAACCTGTAGTTAACAATATTTAGTTCACTAACACTTGGTAAAATTTAAAGAGAATATTTTATCATCTATCCTGTCTTTGTGAGTCTAAAGTTTTATATGAAACTTACCTTTTATCATAACTGAGGAAAACCATAACTATCTGTCTTCAACTTCATCAAAGATCCCTGAAGGACAATGTATAAATCCTGGAATTGACAGAGAAATCTCACTGCCTGGACAGTCACCCCAAATTCCTATGTTGGGGCATCCCTCTTCAGACTATAGGCCATAGTGTCTGGCAGACTTTCATGAATCAGGAAACTTGAAGGACCATCCTTTCTCTTGGCAAGTTCAGCAGTCACTTTTCTTTGTAACCTGCTTGTCCACTTTGGACAGCGTGCTGTCAAGCAGTCCAGGCAAGAGCAGTTTCTACTCCAAATGGCTATCCCTGCCATGTTGAAGGCAAACTCCATGACGAGTTTCTTCGATGCCCTTCTCCTTCTCTGATGTTATTGGTGTTTCAAGGAGCAGTTTAGTCTCATTGTCATGAAAAAATCCTAATAAACCACTCAAATGCCATATTCTGTAGGTCTTTGAAAGGTTTTGAAAGAATACCTATTCATTTGAAAGATATCTCTGTATATCTAGAACACCTAACTAACATAACTATAAGTTTCCACCATTATAGGTTGATGCTACAACAATAAACGGCACACTTACTGAAAGTAAAAATAAGTATTTATTGTAGAAATTACTCACAAGAGACCAAACAAGTAACCTAGATGAGGCGAGTAGTTTTCCGCCGCCGAACTGGAAGCCGAAAGCCGGAAAAAGAGAGACTGAGACTTCCGTTGTTCAGTCTTTTATACCTTCCCCTGTAATGCCCCTAGCCATGCCCAAAAGTGGGCCTGGCTAGTGACATAGTTCACTGCCTACGTCTGTATACGTCTTTAATCATGCCTAAAGTGGGTGTGGTTAGCGGTGTGGTAAACCGCTCTTTTATTACCTCCTCTGTATGCACCTCTAGTAAGTCACATGGTTAATGGAGGTATTGTTTTCCTCCTACAATAGGTTACTACCTATAATCTGTATTTTCAAATTTTATATTACATTTTTAAATGAGCTATATAAACACAATATCTAAACAAGGGTAGCAATACACATATAACAAAATTGATCTTAAATTTGTATCAAAATCCATACCAGTACAAAATATTCATTCCTATATCATATACCCTTTTGTTCTTTAGAAAAAGATTGACTGTGATAATTAACCATTTATAACCCACCCCATTTAAAAGAAAACAAGCATTTATAAACAGTATCTGGGAATTTGGGCATCGTTCTCTCCAAACTGCTTCCTGCTGTTTTGGGGTGCTATCAATCCCAAGGGGATCCTAAGAAAGCCCAGAACCCTGACGAAATCCAGGCTAAAAATTCTGTGAGGCTGCATCATCTCAGATATTATAGATGTTGGTTCACCTGGGCCACTGCTTCAGGGGGTCTGGCTTGATCAAACCATATTAGTCTGGAAGGAATCCGCAGCTTTCCATCTTCTGTGGAAATAAAATCAAAACCTCCTTTCTAAAGAAATATGTCCTTAGACTTAAATTTTGAAATCAAGGTATTTTCAAAATATTTAGGTTGCATTAATCCAGCAACATTTATGATCCAATGTCTGTGAGCAGCTTCTAATCCTTTCTCAGCAGTCAAACAATTCAAAGAAAGCACTGTAACATGCAGTATCCAGACTCTCCGTATATTTTCTATCTTTACATGGCTTTTTTATTACTCTATTTCTTTTATTTTTAAATTTTTTGGCTTTTTAAGACAGGATTTCTCTGTGTATTTTTGCCTGTCCTTGAATTCACTCTGTAGACCAGGCTGGCCTTGAAATAATAGCGATCTGCCTGCCTCTGCCTCCCAAATGCTGGGAGCAAAGGCATGTGACACCACACTCAGCTACTCTATTTCTTTCTTAACCTTTTTCTTTTCTCTCCCAAGCCTATGAATATTTTTAATTAATTAATTAAATTATGGGTTTTTTTTTTTTTGGCTTTACGAGACAGGGTTTCTCTGTATTGTTTTGGAGGCTGTCGGTCCAGCCCGGCCTCAAACTCACAGAGATCCTCCTGCCTCTGCCTCCCGAGTGCTTGGATTAAAGGCATGCGCCACCACCGCCTGGCTGCCTATGAATATTTTTAAACACACTGTAAACTGTTAAAAGTTTTTCTTCATCTAAATCAGTATTTACTATATATCCCTTCTTCTGACCACATGAGTCTTTAATCTGCTAAACAGCATGGCGAAGATTATAACGGGGGTTTGGCTGCAGGCTTCACCTTTCCAGCCTGACCGGGGTACATTTACCACCAGCTCCGGGGGCTGTGCTCACCACCTGGACCCTGGTCTATGCTGCCGTCAAGCAGCTTGTAGCACACTGCCCATAAACCTTTTTGTCTGTATGTGTAAAAGTGAAATCTACCATGCAGCATGCTGTGCATCTTGGAGACAGCCTCTGTGTACACAGCGGGAATCCAACACACTATGTTCAAGCCCCAGTGCCACAGCAACTCTGCACAATGACCTGAGGGAGACTATGGTACTAGAAAGCCCCGGGCATCGCCTCCATTTCTTTGCATTCAGAACCCTTTTAAAGCTTTTATCAGGTTTTATGTGGAAATTCTTGTCAAAGGTTTGGGCACCAGATGGAGTTCTTACTAATTCTAATTAATAAAAACTTGAAGTCAGATATAGAGGAAAATGCTGAGAGATCAGAGAGAAGAATGACCAAGCGACAGACATACCTTACCTCTAGTGTCTGAGCAGACAAGAGAGTGAGTCCCTGCTTCTGCCTCTTATATCCTATCTCTCCCCAGCCATCTCCTTCCTGTCTGCCTGTACAGATCTCTAGAACTCTATGGTTAGCTGGTGGCAAGCTCCATTCTCTGACCTTCAGACTGGCTTTATTTACAAGCAAGATATCACCACAAGTTTTAGTTCCAGTTCTAGAATTCTCCTGGATGCTCGGGGATTTAGAGAACAAAAGTGCAAACTCCAAGGCCATAAAAATACATCCACAGTGATACAGCCAAGGTGTCTGCCATTTCTGACATCCCAATTCAGAAGTTAAAACAGCCTTTACCTTGGTTGACCAAAACAGAAATAGTGACTCTGACAAGAAGATTGACAGGATATGCCTCTTCACTGGGGAAACATCAAACAAACAAACACCTATCTGGATACCATGATGGATGAGGCCCTGCGCATCACACCATGGTTCTCAGGATTTAGAGAGAGTCAATGGCATGGATCCCAGAGACATCTTCAGAAGTGCTTTGGCTTGCTTTGACAAACAAGCAATGAGCACCATTCAGGAGAATTACCCAAGGGCTGCTGAGAACCAAGATGAATGTTTTACTAACCAAAGGGGATTTCAGTTATTCTTACCTCACACACAGACATAAATACAGAGGACAGAGGCAACTGAAGAACTTCAAATCCCAGACAGATGTGCTTTGCTGCCACTCAGGGTATCTCTGAAAGTTTCTCCTGAGACCTACTATGTCCCTTAGCTGTGCAGTGAAGGGGGATGTCCTTCTGTTTATGTGTTTGTCTTATTGGTTGATTATAAAACACTGTTTGGCCAATAGAGGCAGGAAGATAGGCAGGACTAGAGACAAGGAAAATCCTTGGAAAGGTGGGCAGAGAGAGACCACAAGGGGATGCCATGTAGTGGAGGAAGGAGTAACAGGTTAGGATCCTTCACGGGTAGGATAAGATCTCCTGACAATACTTAGATTAATAGAAATGGGTTAATAATTAAGACAGAGTTAGCCAATAAGAAGCCCTAGATATTAGCCAACAGTTTAGTAACTAATATAACATCTCTATATGTTCATTTGGGGCTGAAGTGGTGGGACCAGAAAACTCCAGCAACACTGCAGCTTTTTCTGTTTGTTTTTCAGCCAATTTGGGGGCATACAAGTCTTTTTTAACACTAGAAATGGAACAAGATCTTTCGTAAGAAAGGTAGAAAATGTAGGGGTGTGTAAGTTAGTTGTGGTTTTCCTGACTTCTAATAACTGTAGTCCACACCACCATAATCATTTTTGTTCTAGAGAAAGCTATTCATTCACTTTTCTTGAACTATAATTAAACTTTATGATTACAAAATGTGATTTCTACCAAGATATGAAATTCATAGGAAAATTGATAGATATAGAGGGCATTATATTAGATTTGATGATCCAGACTCAGAAAAAATGGAGTCTATTTCCCTTCATGGTTAAGATTCTAATGATATTAGAAATAAAGAAATGCAAGTAGTCAAAAAAAGTGAAGACCATATATGATAGGAGCCTTACAGCATAGCATCAAGAAACAAGACAAGATAATGCTGGGAATCTCACAGCAAATAAGAGAAAAATGGGAGTGTGAAAACAAGAAGAGCTCAAGCTACCTATAGTGTAATTTTAACTATGGAAAAAAAAACCTAAGGATTCCAGTTTCCAAAAAAATTGGAACTAATAAATTTAATAAAGTTCTAGGACACAAAATCAATATTCAAACAGCATATCTTTCTGTACATCTGAAAAAAGTTGCTGAAAAAGAAAATAAGAGAACAACCTCACACATATATTGAGAAAAAATTATTTAACTGCTTATAGTTAAACTGAACCAAGGAAACAAATGATCTTTATGATGTAAACACTGATGGAAGGACTGGCAGAAAATACTACAAAATATAAATTCAAAATATACTTCTGAGACAGCAACCAAAGCAATAAATAGTACCAGAAAAAGGGCATGCCAAAGGCGAGTTCAATCCAGAGATACATTCTTTTATAGCAAATTGATTTTTGACAACCTCAGCAAAATCCTACATCATAGAAAGCAGAAAGTATTCTATAAATGATTCTGGAAAAACTGAAGAAATTAACCCCTTTCTCTCTCATAGCTCAAAAACCAACTCCAAAAGCTTCAATAATGTAAGTGTAAATCTTGAATCTATGAAATTACCACAGGAAAACATAGAAGAAATACTTCAGTGCCTAGATATGTTGATGACTATCTTAGTCATCATGAAGAGACATTGTGACCATGACAACTCTTATGAAAGAAAGCATTTAATTTGGGTTTGCTTACAGTTTTGGAGGTTTAGCTCATTTATTGTTATAGCAGGAACTATTGTATTGTGGCATACAAGCAGACATGTTACTGAAAATAACTGACAGTTTCACATCCCCATCTGCAAGCACCAGGCAGAGACAGATACTAGGACTGTTTTGGGCTTCTGAAACCTCAAAGCCCATCTCCAATGATGCACTTCCTCCAGCAAGGCCACACCTCCTTCAATTAGGCCACACCTACTCCAACAGGGTCACACATTCTGATCCCAAGTATTCAAATCTATGAGCCTATGGGATCAGACTCCACCCCCCCAAAGAAACCCACAGTCAACAGAAACAAAAAAAATGTACAAATGGGATTATGTCAGACTAAAGCTTCTGCACAGTGAAAGGAGAAGTGGCATTTCCAAACTACCCCTCTCCTCCCACAAGGCATTGATATTCAGAATGCATAAGGAACTCAATTCAAGGGCAGCGCACACATCAATGATAGAATTTTAAAAGAACAACAAACATCTTGAAAGAAGAAATGCAAATTGCTAACAAATTCATTAAAATTAGTTAATATCATTGACCATCTCACAAATCAAAACCACAATGAGATATTACCTCAGGCTATTATGGAGAAGACCAAAAATATAGACTGGAGAGAAGCTAAGAAGTTAAGAGTGAGAGATCACACGTTCTAGTCCCAGCACCCATGTCGGCCAAGTCACAACCACCTGTATTCCAGACCCAGGGCACATATCTCACTTCCACAGGCACCAGCACACACACGCACAAGCCACCACCCTCCACACACACAACTAAAGATAAAATAAAAAGTTTTAAACATTACATGTCACACACACAGTGCTGGCAAGGATGTAAAGAAATGGACACTCTCATACAATGTGGGTAGGATTATAAATGTCATTATAGGAAAAGCATGGAAGTTTCTGAAAGACACAGACTCAAACACCCATATGACCTGTGGTTTTATTAGTAGGTATATTACTGGAGGAAGTGACACTGATATGCATTGAATGGACACCTGCTCTTCAATGTTAATAGTGCCATTCACAAAAGGATAAGGAACCAGCCTAAGTGTCCATCACTGAATGTAGAGAAGCTGTGGAATATAAGAATGATTATATATCATTCAGCTATACCAAATAATGAACTCTGTTCTTTTGCTACAAATTAGAGGTATAGGAAGCTAGTGAAATAAACCCCCAAAGGCAAACACTGCATGCTTTCTCTCATAGGGACGCTAACACTGGTTTGTCTGGATGTAGAACAGTGATTCCTATAGGCTTAGAAGGAAGCTAAGTGGGTACCTAGTAAGGAAATAATTAATGTTACAGTTACTGTGAAGAATGGAAACTGTTAAAATTCTAACCAAGTATGTTTAGTGATATTGCCTATCTTCTCATCCTGTACAGTTAATCTTCTATACACTTTAAACAATTGCTCCGTATTCCCCCTGCACCCAAACCCCTGAAAACTTCCATTCTTCTTCCTCTCTCAGGCATTTTGAATATTCTAAGTCCTTCATATAAGTGAAAAGACAGGCTGTCTTTCTGAGATTGTCTTACTTCTTTCAGCAGAGTACCTTGAGTTTACCCATTTGTAGTATGTGTATTCCTGCCTCTTTCAATCTATGTTTTTTTCTCCGTAAAACCACTATGAATAAAGCTTCCATGAACATGAGTATGGAATATCTCCTTAAGAACTTACTTTCTATGTTGGAGGGAGTGGGAGAGATAGAATTACTGCATCATATGGCAATTCGGAATTAAACATAGTGGCTCACACCTATACACACACAAAAGGAGCAGCAGCAGCAGCAACAGCACACACACACACACACACACACACACACACACAAAAGTGAAGTAAAAGGGGGATTTGTTGGAAAGAAGAATTGAATATGTATATATATATATATGAAACTTAAATTGTGAAAGAATTAAAAGTTCTAGAATCAAATTAAAAGGGAAACATAACTCCTCTGAACATTTGAGATAAAGCAAAGGTACTGCAAATTGAAGTATTTTTAGCTGTGAGTGATTGCATTACAAAATCAGAGATGTCTCAAATAAATATCTTGATGCATTAGTTCGAGTGAAATAAGAAATGTCAGAGAAAACTTAATGAAATTAATTGGTTCATGATTTTAAAAAAGCACTTAAGCAACTAGGAATAAAAGGAACATACAGTCAACATTATACTACGTGGGAGGAAACTGAAAGTGTCTTCTCTGCACCAGTGATTCTGTGAAGATGGTGAAGGTATCCATTCTCTCCACTTGCACTTGTGCTTAAAGTCTTTAATCTAGATGGCAAAGAAAAGGACACATAGATTAAAGGAGAAAGAACTCAAACTATCCTACGTTATTCATTATCCACTGACAGAAAGTGGTAACCATCACGGCAGATTTTGTGTCACAGAGAATACAAGAACAATTTAGTAACAAAGAAAAAAATTCTTTAAAAAACAAACAAGATCAACAAAGCATCAACTTAACTAACCAAAAGAAAGAGAGAAATGAACTAGAATAAGGGAATTGGAAACAATGTGGGGGACTTTACAACAGATACCAGTGATACACCCCATGAAAATGTTGAAAATTCATACTCAAAAGAGTTGAAAATTCAGAGGGCATGGATAAATTCCTAGACACATATGAATTACAAAAATTAGATGTAGGATATGTAAACAACTTAAATGGATCTAAAATGATCACCAAGATTGAATCCATAGCCTTTTTCACCAAGAAAAAAGCCTTGAGACAAATTAATACACTGCTAAATTCTGCTAAACATTTGAAAAATAGCTAGCATAAAAGCTTCTGCCTTAGTTACTTTTCTGTTGCTGGAAAACAAAAACAAACAAAAAAAATTGCCACATCCAACACAACCTACATAGGAAAACATTTTATTTTTTTTATTTATTTAAATTAAAAACAATCTTATTTTACATATCAATCCTAGTTCCCTCTCCCTCCCATCCTCCCATGTCCCCCAACCAACCCCCATCCCACCCACCATTCATTCCTCAGGGAGGGTGAGGACTCATGATCACCTCATTAGATGCTGAAAAAGCCTTTGACAAAATTCAACACCCCTTCATGATAAAGGTCATAGAGAGATCAGGGATAGAAGAAACATACCTAAACATAATAATGTCAAAACACAGTAACCCAACAGCCAACATCAAGTCAATGGAGAGAAACTCAAAGAGATTCCACTAAAATCAGGAAGAAGACAAGACTGCCCAGTCTCCCAATATCTATTCAATTTAGTACTCAAAGTTCTAGCTAGAGCAATAAGACAACAAAAGGAGTTCAAGGAGATACAAATTGAAAGGAAGAAGTAAAAAATTTTGCTATTTACAGATGATATGATAGTGTAAATAAGTGACCTGAAAAATTCTACCAGGGAACTTCTACAGTTGATAAACACCTTCAGTAGAGTGTCAAAATACAAGATTAAATTCAAAAAATTCAGTAGCCCTCCTATGTATAGATTGAGAGGGAAATCATAGAAACATCACCCTTCACAATAACCACAAACAACATAAAATATCTCGGGATTAATCTATCTAAAAAACGAAAGACCTGTATGACAAGAACTTTAAATCTTTGAAGAAAGAAATCGACACACACACACACACACACACACATATATATATATATATATATATATATCAGAAAATGGAAAGATCTCCTATGTTCTTGGGTAGGTAGGATAAACATAATAAAACATGGCAGTCTCACCAAAAGCCATCTACAGATTCAATGCAATCCCCGTCAAAATACCAGCACACTTCTTCACAGACCTTGAAAGAACAATACTCAACTTTGTTGCTGGTTACCCTACTCAGACACCCCTTGGGGGAGGGGGTGAGAAGACACAGCACCAAAGACTCAGGCACTGGGAGTTAGTGAGTAGCAGAGCATGATACGGACTCTTCTTTGATTGTTTGTTTTGTTTTTTGTTTTTCGAGACAGGGTTTCTCTGTGACTTTGGGGGCTGTCCTGAATCTCTCTCTGTAGATCAGGCTGGCCTCGAACTCACAGAGGTTTGCCTGCTTCTGCTCCCGAGTGCTGTGATTAAAGGCATGTGCCACCAACACCGGGCCAGACTCATTTATTAAGGAGTTAGACCGGCCTTTATACCCCATCCCTAGGTTCTATTGGATTGGGCAACTGACTCTGCTTCATTGTCCAATCCTCATTGGTGTCTATGGGTCAGGTGTCTCTCTGTCAGCCATCTCTGGACTTTGAGGCAGGCTTGGCTCAGGGAGGAAGTGCCTGCCATGCATGCACATGCTCATTCGAGCTGACCCGGGCAAAGGGGGGGGGGCGGGGCGGCGGGACAATTTCAGCTTGGGTAGGCTGGACACAGTTCTTCCTACACAACTTCATATGGAAAAACAAAAAACCAAGGATAGCCAAAAAGTCCTGTACAGGAAAGGAATTTCTGGAGTCTCATCACCATCCCTGACTTAAACTCTACTATCTAGCTATAGTAATGAAAATTGCTTGGTATTGGCAAAAAATCAGAAGGTGGACCTATGAAATCAAATTGATGATATGATATTAGTCCACACACCCATGAACATCTGATTTTTGACAAAGAAACTAACATTATACAATGAAATAAAGAAGGCATTGTCAACAAATGGTGCTGGCTGTCACGTCTGCTGCGAGGCCTGTGTCCGAGAACGTGCGGAGGGTGTCGGGGATTGACAACACAGAGACTTGTTCAATGATGTAAAGAAAACTTTAAGCAGGCCCTAAAAAGGCTCAAGAAATCTTCCTAAGAAAGGCTCCCACCAGAGAAGCTTCTGCTCTCTCCTCTACCCTGGCTGGTTCTGCTCTGACACCAGAGGTGGATGTGTGTGGGTTTGAAGGTGCGGTTAGTCTTTGGACAAGGTCGAGGTCAGGGCGGTTTCCGTGGGAAGGCCTTTTCCAGGAACTTATTGCCCCGGGCATTGTATCGTTTTTAGTAAACATGTTTTTACTAAACATTGTCTTACAGCTGCCTACTCCCAGGCAGAAGGGGAAGTGGGTCTCTGCTCAAGGTCTGGTGTTCCCACAGCTGGCATAAGTGGATGTCGGCCAGTAGAATGCAAATAGATTCTTATTTATCCCCATTCACAAAACTTAAGTTCAAATGGATCAAAGATCTCAACATAAATCCAGCTACATTGAACCTCATAGAAGAGAAAGAGGAAAGTATCCTTGAATGCATTGGCACAGGAGATCACTTCCTAAATATAATACCAGTTGCACAGTCACTGAGAACAACAATAAATAAATGGGCCCTTCTGAAATTGAGAAGCTTCTGTAAAGCAAAGGACATGGTCAACAAGACAAAATGACAGCCTCCAGAATGGCAAAAAAATTTCACCAACCCCACATCTGACAAAGGGGTGATCTCCAAAATATACACAGAACTCAAGAAACTAGACATCAAAATACCACATAAACCAATTTAAAAATGGGGTACAGCTCTAAATAGAGAATTCTCAACAGAGGAATCTCAAATGGCCAAAAGACACTTAAGGAATTGCTTAACATCCTTAACCATCAGGAAAATGCAAATCAAAACAACTCTGAGATACCATCTAACTCCTGTCAAAATGGCTAAGATTAAAAACATGGATGAGCTTATGCTGGAGAGGATGTGGAGAAAGGGGAACACTTCCCCACTGCTGGTGGGAGTGCAAATTTGTTTAGCCACTTTGAAATCAGTATGGTGGCTTCTCAGAAAATTGGGAATAAATCTACCCCCTGACCCAGCAATACCTTTCTTGGACATATATCCAAAGGATGCACACTCATACCACAAGGACATTTGCTCAACTATATTCATAGCAGCATTATACATAATAGACATAACCTGGAAACAGCCTAGATGTCCCTCAACAGAGGAATTGATACAGAAAATGTGTTACATTTACACAATGGAGCACTACTCAGTAATACGTAAAAGAATGGCATCTTGAAATCTGCAGGCAAATGGATGGAACTAGAAAAAAAAACATCTTCAGTGAGATAAACTCAGACCCAGAAAGACAAACACAGTGTGCACTCACTCATAAATGAATATTAGACATAAAGCAAAGGATAACCAGCTTACAGTTTACAACCCCAGAGAAGCTAGGTAACAAGGAGGACCATAAGAGAGACATAAATGGACCCCTTTGGGAAGAGGAAATAGACAACATCTCCTGAGTAAATTGGGAGGGAGGAGGGCCTGTGGGGAGGGAAGAGGAGAATGGGAAGGAGAATGTGAGGGCCTGAGATGTTGGGACAAGGACAGAGAGGGAGAGCAAGGAAAGAGATATCTTGATAGAGGGACCATTATGGTGTTAAAGAGATACCTGGCACTAGGGAAATTCCCAGGAATCCACAAGGATGACTCCAGCTAAGATTCTAAGCCTTGGTGGAGACGTTGCCTCAACTGGCCATCCCCTGTAATCAGATTGATGACTACCTTAATTGTCATCATAGAACCTTCATCTAGTAACTGATGGAAACAGATGTAGAGATTCACAACTAAGCACTGGGCCAACCTTCAGGAGTCCAGTCAAAGAGAGGGAGGAGGGATAATATGAGCAAAGATGTCAAGACCAAGAAGGGGAAACCCGTAGAAACAGCTGACCTGAGCTAGTGGGAGCTCACTTACTCTAGACTGACAACTGGGAGAATCTGCATAGGACCCACCTAGGCCCTCTGAATGTTGGTGACAGTTGTATGGCTTGGGCAGTTTATGGGCCCACCGGAAGTGGGACTAGGACTTATCCCTAGTGCATAAACTGGTTTTTTTGGAGGGATACCTTGCTCAGCATAGATGCAGGGTAGACGGCCTTGATCCTGCGTCAATGTGTTGTGATAGACTTTATTGCCTCCCCATGGGGAGCCTTACCATCTCTGAGAAGTAGATGGGATTGGGCAGTGGGGAAGGTGATGAGAAAGGGAGGAGAGGAGGAAGGGGGAACTGGGATTGCTATGTAAAATATTTTTTGTTTGGTTTTTCAAGACAGGGTTTCTCTGTGTAGCTTTGGAGTCTGTCCTGGAATTTAGCTCTTATAGACCAGGCTGCTCTCAAACGCACAGAGATCTGCCTACCTCTGCCTCCCAAGTGCTGGGATTAAAGGTGTGTAGTGCCACTGCCTGGCTTAAAAAAAAAGAACCTTTTAAAAATATTTCTTAAGCTTTATGTATACATACATGGCCCCGTTCTTTGCCATTTGTAGGAGGAGAGTTCCTGTCCTGCAAACACTCTCAAATAAACACATTTAGGCTTATAATAATTATAAATGCACATTCATATCCTGCGCCCTGTGTAACCGGCTGGTGACTCCACACTCTTTCCCCTTTTCCTCTCAGCATTCTCTTCATCTGGCTGTCCTGCCTCACCTTATTCTGTCCAGATGTTGGCCAGTCAGCTTCTTTATTAAAGCAATCACAGGGACATATATTCACACAGTGTAAAGGAATATTCCACAGCACTAGGCTTGGCTTGAACTTCTGAAACCTCAAAACCCACCCCCTAGTGACGTACTCCCTTCAACAAGGCCACACTTCCTAATATTGCACCTCCTATGAGCATATGGGGACAATTTGGTTCAAGCCACCAAACTGTGCCACACAGAAATACCAGCTTCTGGCAGCAGCCTTGAGGTCAACTCCAAAGAATTTAGAGCATCACTAAGCTGCACATGAGGCTTGCCTCAAATGTGGACACACCAGTCCCTGGGCAAAGAACTGCACTTCACCTCTACTGCTGCCAGAACCCTGACCAAACTGTGTAGATGGTGGGTCTACATCTCTTCTCTGTCTTGCCATGTCCCACAATTTCCTCCTCCACAGAAAAAAATCTTCCATGTCTTCTGGGCCTGGTGGCTGAAAAATAAGACCCTGCCCTAGGAACCTCTGCTCCTAACAATGATGGAGCTTCCAGGGGTGGCTGTTCGGCTAGTGGGCAACTTTCTGTCATTTTTTAAACAATTTTGAAGCTACTTGGTTCATTCTTCCTGCTCACTCACACAAACTTACCTGATGGGGGATGTCCTTCAATATATGTTTCTCTTATTGGTTAATGAATAAAGACTGTTTGGCCAATAGAGGCAGGAAGATAGGTGGGACTAGGAGACGAGGAGAATTCTGGGAAAGGTATGTGGAGAGAGACTGCGAGGGGATGTCAGTAATGTAGCCAAGGAAGGAGTAACAGGTTCAGATCCTTCTCCAGTAAGATAAGACCATGTGGAAATACTTAGATTAATAGAAATAGGCTAATAATTAAGCCAGAGCTAGCAAATGAGAGGCCCCAGCCATCGGCCACCAGGTTTATACTTAAGATAACATCCATGTGTTTGTTGGAGCTAATAGTATTGGGATCTGGCAGAGTAAGAAACCTCCAACAACACTTACCCCTATCAAATCTCTGTGATGGGTGTTGATGGCTGCTCCCACCATCTCAGGGTTATAGGTCTTTTTCTTTATTCCCTCTGGTGCTATTTGACTACTCTGAGGCACAGGGATTACCTTCCTTGTTATTCCTAGTTGCCCAAACTCAATATTGGTCAGGGATATCATGGCTAACTTACACTTTTCCTTTCCTTTTCATCCAACCCCCTCCAGATTTTCCCTCTCCTTCTAATTCCTGGAGAGATTCCTGGTCCACTGAGTGACACGAATGCTTTAGCCAATCACATCTTCTTCCAGACTCTATCATTGACCCTAAAGTACAAAAGACTTCTTCACCTTTGGTGACTTCCTGTCATCCCCCATTAAGATCCTACTACAAGACCCAAGTCCTACTCCTGCTGCTCCCAATGCCTTATCGCTTTTTTTTTTTATTTTTAAATTTAAATTATAAACAGGGTTGGTTCACATGTCTATTCCAGGTACCTCTCCCTTTCCCTCCCCTCCTCCCACGCCCTCCCACCAACCCCTCCAATATCCCCTCATTTCCCCAGGGAGGGTGAGGCCCTCCATGGGGGTGTCCATAGTCTATCATTTCATCCAGGGCAGGGCCTAGACCCCCCCCCAAGAATCCAGTGGGAGAGTACATCTCTCATTGTTGGATGGGAGCCCAAAGTACATTTGTATACCTGGGATAAATACTGATCTACTACCCAAGGCCCAATAGATTACCTAGGCCTCCTCACTGACACCCACATTAAGGGGTCTTGATCAGTCCCATGCTGGATTCCCAGGCATCAGTCTGGAATTCAAGAGTTAACCCTTGTCAGGTCAGCTGTTTCTGGGGTTAAACCAGCCCAGTCTTAACTCCTTTGGTCATCAGTCCTCCCTCTCTGTTACTGGCTTTCTTGAGTTGAGCTCAGTGCTTAGCTGTGGGAGTCTGCCTCTGCTTCCATCAGCCACTGAATGAAGGTTCTGTTTCCCAGACTCTCTGGCCATGGGATTGTAGGCTGGCACTCCCAAGATCTATGTCTAAAATCGATATATGAGAGAGTACATGCCATGTTTGTCTTTTTGCGACTGGGTTACCTCACTCAGGATGGTTTCTTCTAGTGCCATCCATTTGCATTTGCCTGCAAATTTCAGAATTCCATTGTTTTTTTTGTTTTGTTTTGTTTTTTGCTGAATAGTACTCCATTGTGTAAATGTACCACATTTTCTCTATCCCCTTTTTGGTTGAGGGGCATTTAGGCTGCTTCCAAGTTCTGGCTATTACAAATAATGCTGCTAAGAACATAGTGGAACAGACATCCTTGTTGTATGACAGGGCATCTTTTGGATATATGCCTAAGAGTGGAGTTGCTGGGTCTTGTGGTAGGTTTATTCCCATTTTTCTGAGGAATCTCCATACTGATTTCCAAAGTGGCTGGACCAGTTGGCACTCCCACCAGCAATGGAGGAGTGTCCCCCTTTCACCACATCCTCTCCAGCATAAATTGTCATTGGAGTTTTTGATTTTAGTCATTCCGACAGGAGTGAGATGGTATCTCAGAGTTGTTTTGATTTGCATTTCCTGGATGGCTAAGGATGTTGAGCACTTTCTCAAGTGCCTCTCAGCCATTTTAGACTCCTCTATTGAGAATTCTCTATTTAGTTCTGTAGCCCACTTTTTAATTGGATCCTTTGGTGTTTTGGAGACTTGCTTCTTGAGTTCTTTGTAAATTTTGGAGATCAGCTCTCTGTCAGATGTGGGGTTAGTGAATATTTTTTCCCATTCTGTGGGCTGCCTTTTTGTCTTGCTGATAGTGTCCTTTGCCTTATAGAAGCTTCTCAGTTTCAGGAGGTCCCATTTATTAATTATTGATCTCACTGTCTGTGCTACTGGTATAATGTTCAGGAAGCTGTCTCCTGTACCAATTCGTTCAAGGGTACCACCCACTTTCTCTTCTAAGAGGTTCAGTGTGGCTGGATTTATGTTGAGGTCTTGATCCATTTGGACTTAAGTTTTGTGCATGGCGATAGACATGGATCTATCCGCATTCTTCTACATGCCAGCATCCAGTTATGCCAGCACCATTTGTTAAAGATGCTTTCTTTTTTCCATAGTATATTTTTAGCTTCTTTTTCAAAGATCAGATGTTCATACAGGTATGGGTTAATATCAGGGTGTTCAATTCCATTGGTCTACCTGTCTATTTTTGTGCCAATACCAAACTGTTTTCAGGAGTACAGCTCTATAATAGAGCATGAGGTTGGGGATGGTGATGCTTCCAGATGTTGCATTGTTGAGTAAGGTTGTTTTGCCTATCCTGGGTCTTTTGTTTTTCCATTCAAAATTGATTATTGTTCTTTCAAGGTCTGTGAAGAATTGTGCTGGGATTTTAATGGGGATTGCATTGAATCTGTAGATTGCTTTAGGCAGGATTGCCATTTTTACTACATTGATCCTACCTATCCAAGAGCATGGGAGATCTTTCCATTTTCTGAGGGCTTCTTTAATTTCTTTCTTTAAAGACTCAAAGTTCTTGTGATACAGGTCTTTCACTTGTTTGGTTAGTGTTACCCCAAGGTATTTTATGTTGTTTGTGGCAATTGTAAAGGGTGATGTTTCTCTAATTTCTTTCTCAACCCTTTTATCATCTGTATATAGTAGGGCTACTGATTTTCATGAGTTGATCTTGTAGCCTGCCACTTTGGACATCTCTTTAAAGCATAGAGAATACTTAAAACATACCGCACAACACCGTCTTCATAAGGTATTCTCAAACTCATTCCCTTACCCTGTCTTGCCTATCCTATCCTGAAGCCGGATGGTTTTTACTGCCTGGTCCAGGACCTAAGGTAGTCCTTCCTATCCACACAGTAGTGGCTCATCCTTACCCTTTACTTTTCTCAGATTCCCTCTTCTACACTTTATTGTGCTAGACCTTAAGGACACTTTCTCCAGCATCCCTTTAAACATAGATTCACATGAGCTCTTGCTCTTCACCTGGGAGGACCCTGACACTGGAACAGCATCTCAGTTCAGTTGGACTGTCCTTCCCCAGGGCTTCTGAGATAACCCCCATTATTTCAGTCAGGCTCTGACCACTGACCTCCTTTCTCTCAATTTCTCTCCCAAATGCTTAATCCAATATGTAAATGGCTTTCTAATATGTGGTGGTATCTTTTTTTTTTTTTTTTGTACAAATAATGCCTTTCTGAAAGTCAGAAAATGGAGCTTGCCACTAGCTAACCATAGTGGTCTGGAGGTCTGTACATACAAAAGGAAGTGAGATGGCTGGGCAGAAACAGGAAGTAAGGTGTCTGGGTGGAGAGAGGATATAAACAGGAAGATACTCTTTTGTCTGCTGAGATGCTAAGGAGGTGAGGTGTAGCTGAGGCTTGCTGCTCCTTCTTTCTGATCTCTCAGCATTTTCCTCTATATCTGACTCCAGGGTTTTATTAAATAGACCAATTAAGAACTCCGTTTATAGCTGGGCGTTGGTGGCACACGCCTTTAATCCCAGCACTCGGGAGGCAAAGGCAGGCAGATCTCTGTGAGTTCAAGGCCAGCATGGTCTACAGAGCAAGTTCCAGGACAGCTTCCAAAACAATACAGAGAAACCCTGTCTCGAAAAAACAACAACAACAACAACAACAAAAAAGAACTCCATTAACTCCATTTATAGTAGTAGGCAGCCCCTCACTCTTGCTGTCACAACACACTACTCAATTTCTCAACTTCCTAGGAAACAAAGTCTCTTCTTCCAAAGCTCAATGTTCTGTACAGCAGGTCAAGTATCTAGGTTTTCTGTTATCCATTAATTCAACCTCTGTCTCAGATAGTACCTGAGATCTCTTAGACCTCCAGCCACCAGAGAAGAAACTCTTTCCTTCCTTGAACTGGTAGGGTACCTGAGAACACATTTTCCCAACTTTGCTCTTCTTCCTGTCCTTCTATGAAGTAGCTAAGGGCTCACTGACTGAGCCTCTAGATCCTATTAACTCTGTCTTGCCTGCTCTCTCTCACCTCAGAGACACACTTCAAGAGGCCCTTGCTCTGGCTATCACAGACTTTTTGACCAACCCTATCCTGCATACTATAGAAAAGTGGGGAATAATTCTGAGGGTTTGGGATAACCATGAGGACCCACATTTGCCTGTTTCCTGTCTTTCCAAACAGCTAAATAACAACAGTTAGCAGATGACAATCTTGCCTATAGACATTAGCAGCAACCTCCCTATGAGCCAGAGGGACTCCAAGCTCAATCCTAAAGCTATTATATGCCTCTTACTTTCCCAAGCAGGTGCTGGTTATTACACTTTTGAGGTCACCAGGTCCCTAGTAACAATATAGCTTTGGGAAGTGCTTTCACTGAGAAGACTGCTAAGGAGGACAGCCAACTCCACTAATCACCTTCTGCTGGGTTCCTTCAAGCTTAACACCTACCTACTCTGAGTCCCAACAATAGGTCCTCCAGGCTACGGAAGCTGTTATTGACCTAAGATGGCTCTTACAGAAGGTACTGTTTTCCTGAAGTTCAAGCAAAGCCTTTCTTCTACCTAGTCACAGGACCTTTCATATTGGGTCTCAACCTCGCTACCGCTTCCTCCAATCTCTCTATCACTTCCTCCAACTTGTCTACCACTTCCTCCAACCTCTCCACTACTTCCTCCAACCTCTCTACCACTTCCTCCAATCTCTGTACCACTTCCTCCAATCTCTCCACTACTTCCTCCAACCTCTCTACCATTTCCTCCAATCTCTGTCTTCTACATAGTCTTTCTGTCCTTCCTATGCTATCACTCCACCTGAACCTAAACATACCAGAAGGGACCTCATGACCTCCTCCTTCATTCAACCCACACCAATTTGGGGGGAGTTTTCTGGGGAAAGAACTGGCAGATAGATTTTATGCATATGCCTCCAAACAAAAGACACAAATACCTTCTCACTATGGTAGACACATATTCAGGATGGGCAGAAGCTTTCTCTACTATGGCTGAGACTGCAGCCGTGGTCTGTTCCCACCTCATGAATGATATTTTGCACAGATTTAGACTTGCTAGATCTGTAAAATCAGATAATGACTAGTCTGTTAAGGTGGAAGAGAGGATTAGAAACTTAAAGTAGCTTATAAAAGATAGCCTCCAGAAGCCAATCCCAATGTGGAATTTTCACTACGACCCTTTCTGGGACTCTGGCTTCTACACCTACTTGGCCCACTGATGTCTGTAGTTCTCTTAATAATGACTGTTCCTTGTTTCTTCCGCTTCGTTCAGGAGAAAATTACTGAAATAACCCAATGTTCAGTAAACCAGACATTTCAGATGGGGTTTCCTCTTATCACAAGTGAGCTTGAGCCCCTGCTTTGGACCAGTATCCCAGACCATCCTCTTCACCAAACATCCAATCAGCATGAAGTAGCCAGAGGCCTAGTGTTGCCCCTTATTGTCAACAAAAGTCTGGAGTATTAGGTTCAAAGTTGCCCCCAGAAATGGCCATGCTGGTGACAATGTCCTAAACAGATGGACTCTGAGCAGGTGAACAGAACGATTGTTATTGGGTAAACAGATGTCTAAATTCAGCTTCCCTCAGGAATGTCAGAAGGTGGTTTCTGTTTACCAGGAAAACCAATACTTCCCTTAATCCTCGCCTAAAGGTGAACTACCTCAAACAAGGCATCCAGATCTGGTCAATCTGAACAGCTTGTATCAGCTCAAAGACTCCACCCAGTTGACCTTCACGTAAAAACCCTGCTTGCTTCTTTGCTATTTAGCTTCTCTGTGTGCCCAGAGAGGTAGCATTGGTGATTTGAACCCCAGTAAGTCTTTTCTTCTACCAAAACAGTGATCTAGTTTAGTGGGTTCATTGCACCCTTACTTATAATGGTGACCTGCACTCATATCCTAGTACTCACATAAAAAGCTGTGTGTAGCAAGAGGCAGAGGCAGGAGGATCCTGGAGGCTCAATGTCCTGTCAGTTTAGGCTCTTGTCAAGTTCCAGGTTCACTGAGAAACTCTTATCTCAAAAACAAAACAAAACAAACAAACAAACAAAAACCTCTAGGTGATGGAAAGACCTCCCACGCATGTGAACTAATAGAATTAATATTGTAATAATGTCTATATTATCAAAATCTATCTACTGATTCAGCATAATACCCATAAAATTTAAATATTTCCATGTGTTTTTTTCATTCTGTTACCTAATAGCTAAGTTGACAATAGCCAACTTCAGAAAAAATGAGATTAGATCACTTTATAGTTTGAGAGGCTACAGCTTTTCATGATGAGGGAGATAGTGACTAGAGCAGGAAGTAACTGGTCACATTCCACCCCAACCACAAAGCAGAGAGTGAGAAATGCTAGTGCTCAGATCACTACCTCTTTCTATTTAGTCTGGAACACCACCCAGTGGGAGAGTCATGCCTACTATCAGGGTGGGTCTTCTTTTTTCAGGGAAATCTTTCTGGTAGTACCCTCACAGATACACTCAGTGATGTGTTTCCATAAGATACTAAATCCTATCAAGTTGAAAATCAAAATCCACCCCTACGATGTTCATTAACACAGAGAGTCAGAAGAATAATTGTCTTCAAGTTCATGGAAACACAAAAGAGACTAAGTATTCAAAGCAATACTAAACAGAAAGATCAGTTCTGAGAATATGACGATTCCTGACTTTTTTTTCTTCCCAACATATTTTTATTAATTAATTACTTGGGAATTTCATATAATACACCCCAATCACACTCACACTGACTTTCCCTTCTTCCTAGGGCCACCACCTGCCTTTGTGCCCCACCCTAAAAAGAAAAGAAAGCAGATATGCTACCACCAACAACAAAAAACCACCAAGTCTATGTATGTGTGTTGCCTATATACTCACTGGAGCATGGTGAAACTCCCAGTAGCCAGTCCCTTAAAGAAAGTTGAATCCTTCCACAAGCTCCCACCAGAAGCCATCAACTGTAAAGAGTCACACTTTAGCATCTTTAGTATAACTTTTAAGAACTCTCTTCAATAGTTTCCCATCTAGACTACTTCTGTTGGGTGGTGGGGGTATCACAGAGCCTTCTATGTCTTTCATTCTCAATCATGAGCCTGCTGCCATCAATACTACTGCAAAAGAAGTTTCCTTGCCTATAACAGTTATATCAGCATAGATCATGGACTGTCACATGGCCTCTTGTGGCAGCTCAGATTCCTTCAGCAGCTCAGATCATGGACATCAGCAGGACCTCTAGGTGCACTAGAGCTGGAGCACTGACATCAACATGGTTTCTGCCTGTAACAGAGACCAAAGATATCAACATGGTCTCCAACTTCAATAAGGACCACTGACATCAACATGGCTTCTGTCAACAATACAACAATACAGACAAAAGGACATCAATTTGACCTCTGGCAGCAACGAAGACCATGTCCTGATTCTAAATTATACTTGAGTTCCATTAATGTAAATAGTATAGTAAAGTCACAAAAGTAAGTACATAAACAAATGGACTAGAAGACACAGAAAGAAACTCATGTAGCTGTCAGGACCCAATTGTTGACAAATGTATTAAGAACACATACTGGTGAAAGGACAATCTCTTGAACAAATGATTCTGGGAAAACTGTATATACACATGCAACAGAATGAAGCCAGACCATTATCTCTTACCTTGTACAATAGTCAATTCAAAATGGATTCAAGACTTTAATGTGGGACCTAAACCTCTGAAACTTGAAGAAAAACACTTCAGTATACAGAGATAAAACCTTTCTGCAGAGATTTTTTCAGTAACTCAGGAAACAGTTGTAAGAACCGACAAATTGGATTGCAAAATGTAAAAGTTTCAGCAGAGTGAAAAACAGTTTATGAAAAATCTTTGACCGCTACACATATGATACGAGATTAATATATAAAGTCTTTGAACCCTCAAAAACTGAAACACTGTCAGAAAAAAGTTCATAATGAAGCTGTAAGATCTATGCGACCCTTTGAGAAAACTCCAAGTGAACAAGACAAGAGTCATACAGTCTCGCCTTTAATCCCAGCACTCGGGAGGCAGAGGCAGGCGGATCTCTGTGAGTTGGAGGCCGGGCTGGACCAACAGCCTCCAAAACAATACAGAGAAACCCTGTCTGGTAAAACCAAAAGAAAAAAAAAAGAGTCATACAGTCTCTATTCCTTCATTGCTTTTCTTGGGACATGCTTTCATGTCCCTCACAGGTGTAATAACAGTGGTAGGTTTTACCTTAGATTACTCATCATCCTACCCATTATTATTCAAAATGATGCTTCACAAGCATGGGTTGTCCTCATGACTATATACACAGTAAACTCACCTGAAATTTGCTCATGACCTTGCTTAACTAACTCTCAGAATACCCTCATATAATAAATGGTCTGGTGCACTGAATAAAATTGACTATTGCATAAGACTTTAGTCTGCCTTGTTTTTAGGCTCCACTCTCTCAAGTTCATAACACCAAATAGAGTGGTAACAAAAACACCATAAAACAAATCAACCAATTGATAAATGAGTGGAAAAAATTGAACAGAAACTTCTGGAAATACCCAAAGATCCTAGGCTATTGTTAAAGTTATTGATTGTTCTCCACAAACAGGTGGTAAAGAGCCTATTGATGAAGATAACATCTACATATATCATTGAACATGAAGAAGCTGAGCTGGGACCCAACTAGAACTTTCACCACTTGTCTTAGTTAGGCTTTCTATTTCTGTGAAGAGAAATCATGACCAAAGGAACTCTTATATAGGACAACATTTAATTGTGGTCGCTCATTTATAGTTCAGATGTTGAGGCCATTATCGTCATGGTGGGAAGCAGGGCAGCATGCAGGCAGACACGACACTAGAGAAGGAACTGGGAGTTCTTACATCTTGACTCACACACAACACCCATGTTTATTGCTTCAGTATTCCCAATAGCCAATATACACAGAAACAGCTTAGATGACAGTTAATCACAGGAATCAGTGAAGAACATGGGGATCGAGACAGAACAAAGTTATTTTTTTTTCAGCTGAAAAGAATAAAATTATGTTCTTGGCAGAAAAATGAATGTAACTGCAGATCATTACATTAAATAAAATAAGCCAGAAGCAGAAGGACAAATACCTTTTTTTCCTCTTGTATATAGACTCGAAATATTTTTCCTTTATTTATTTATTTATTTATTTTTGTTTGCTTGCTTGCTTGTTTGTTTTGAGATTTTGTTACACACTGGCCTGGAATTTACTATGTGGTCCAAGCTGGCTTTGAACGTAGTGCAATCTTCCTGCCTCAACATCCTGATTATGGACATGGCAGGTGTGAGCCATACACCCAATAGTCCCTTTTCCACAATCATAAAATGTGTGTATGCATAATGTATATTCGGTTTATATTGCATAGAAATATATTTCGTAATACACAGCCCATATTACACGAAAGGAGAAAAAAAGAATATGTAGGGAGAGAAAAGGGTCTAAAGGAAGGGGCAGGGGTAACGGGAGAAGGAGGGGGTGGGACAGCAAAAGACAAACATCACACATTCTTTCTCTTCTGTTGAACCCAATTATATATATATATATATATATATATATATATATATATATATACTGTGTGTATGTATATACACATACATACACACACACATATATATACACAAAAGCAGAGAAGATTCTATCGTAGAGGATGGAGAGCAGCTAGAGATGTGTAAGGGGACAAGAGGGGACATGACTAGCATGGCACACAACAAGCATCAATGTGACCAAAGCATGAAATTAATAAAAGAAACCAGTTATTACTTGTCTATGATGTTGGAGTGAACCCACAGTTATTTTAGATGCCTCTGATTTGTTAAATATTGACATATGTTAAATATTGGCACAAAAATATAACCTTCATCTCACATTAACTTAAAGAAAATTAAAGCGTCTTTCTTTGAAGATTTTCATAAGAACTGGTTTTACCCATAAAGATTTATTATTGCCTTTAAGTAACCTGCAAAATTTATTTTTTATGTGTGTGTGTGTACAAGTATGTGGTGGCCTAAAGTTGATGATACCTTCCTTAATCACTCTGCACTTTATTGTTTGAGACAAAGCCTCTTACTAAATCTGGAACTCATTAATTTGGCTATGTACAATGGCCAGGGAGCCCTAAGAGCCTCATGTCTCCATCTCTCAACTGCTGGGATTATAGATGGCACACTACTATGCCTGGTTTTCTTATGTGGCTAGTACTTCCCAGGCTGAGACATCTCCCAGTTCCTGCAAATGTAGTTTGTTGGAGGCATCAGTTTCAAGTATTAAGGATCAAGTGAAAAATTACTACAGTAAGGATATAAGTATTTTATCTGTGCCTAGAAATGAGGGAGCACTTTAAGAAGCACTGACGACTGGGAAATTGTGCCGGTGGCAGAATGGGTACCTAGAATGCAGGTCACACCCTGGGTTCAGACCCCCACAGAACCATCCAAACAACCACAACAACAACAAAAACATCCAGGTGCTTCATGCCTAGGCTTCAGCAGTAGTATGAAGTGGTGTGCTTACAGCTCTGATAAACTCATGGATTGCGTGCACCACACTGTGTGGAACAGATCAAGTCCCAGGTGAATGTATACTGCTGACATGACCATGGTCACGTCAAGGACACCAGTGCCTCAGTCCCATGGGAATGATAAAGTCTTCCCCATCTCAGGTTTCAGAGGAATGGCAAAGCCTTCCTGTGGTCCAAGTCCATGTTACAAATAATTGACCTTTAGGTAAAACTAGTGAATGTAAAAAATTATCAACCACAGCTTCCTCCACCAAGATGTTCCCAACCTAAAACTGCTACCCTATGGAGACCTCCTACTGAGATTAGAATGTAGCCCCCCACACTACTTCAGCTGCATACAATAAGCCTGCCCTCTCCCTCAGCAGTATATAATAAACTGGCTGAGTTTCCAGGCTGCTGGTTCCTCCAGCAGACTATACTTCCCACTCGATTTCAGTTTTTCTGTTATTTCTTCATTTCCTATCATCTCAGTTGTGGTCAAAGGTAAGCCCACCAACCTTCCAAAATTGCTTCCCTTTCATTACCACCACAAACTGTATTCTATAACCTACAATTAAAACAAAACTCATAGAAAGATCACACTGAAAATTTACCATACAGAGTAGATCTAGTGAAATACAAACTTGAGATCTTAGGTAGGTCTGGCCAAACATCATGGCAAATCATAAAAAGTTTGCAGGTATTAGTTCGTCTCTGTCCTAGCCCACATTTATGCAGAGAGAGGTCTTAACTGAATGACCAGTTCTCTGGGTCTTTGTTAGTAATATATGTGAACTTAGTGGTACATACCCTTTCTTTTTTCCCTTTGTTATAGACAAGGCCAGTTGGTCCTCCAAAGAATTTCCAATGCATGTTAAAAGATCTGCTTTAGTAAATTATTGAGGTCTCTCTCAAAACCTAATAATTCTATGAAATGGTCATTTGTACCAAGCAATGTCTTAATGGCATGATTGTACTTGATTAGAGGTTAGAGGAAAGGAAGTAGACTGACATTTCTGAATGTGCTTTTGAGTACAACACTGAATGTGCAATTGCCTGTAGCGTTCCTTTTCAGATGAACAAGAGAAATAAATTATCAGTGTTCAATTATTTTGAAAATAGTTTAATTTAATCATTGTTGTATAATGTTCCTCAAGTTAATCAACAGTATCTTTTCTTTTACATCTGTATACATATACAGACCAGGGAGAATATTCCTTGTGTTGTAACTGGAGTGGTGAGACAATAGATCTCACTATTCACTTACTATCAATTGAAGTTTGCAACTTTTAATACAATTTATTCAGCATTGTAAGAAATTTACGAACAAAAAGATCACTGATTTATTCATGACTGGTATTAAAGGTACTGATGTCAGCAGGGCAACCTCTTTGGGATTCTTGGTGAGCTTCACATCAAGTGATTAAATTGAATTAATCAAGGCACTAATTTTTTTTAAACTCATGTCTTATCTCCCTAGCCAGAATCTGGAATATTGTACTCATTTATATCTCCCATGGTACATCCCTGATTCTTCATATTCTTGAGAAGTATAATGTAAAAGTGTTTGGAAACATGCACAAATTAAAAACTCATTTCTTCTTTTCCCATCTCTAGCCACCTTCAGCCTTCTTTCCTTCATTTCACAATTTTCTTGGGTATTTCCCATACAATGGGGAAAATTACTAATGCTGGATGAGATGGGGGTTACCTGGGGTGAAGAGTAACACTGTGACCGTATCGGACACCCTCACTTATTCCAGGGTCCTCTTGGGTTGTAACTTACCAGAGCTGGTTTTCTTTACCACTTGTGTGAATAATGAGTCAACTACATTTCTGAAATAAAAGGAGAAAAGTAGGCAAGCGCTGCAAGGGGGATTTCTAACCAGCAGAGTCACAAACATCAACATTGTAATAAAGACACAAACATACTTAACTAAGTCACAAACTGTTAGGGGTATCCGTGGCACGCAATTTAGCACAATAGCAAGTCACAAGGAAGCCATGTCTGTGAAATAAGCAAACACCAAGTGAGTAAAACTGTATGAGCTTATTCCCTAGCTCTAAAACAACTGTTTACTTGAAGTTTTCGTGAGGGGCTGTTTAATGAAATATGCTTTACATCTTGGGTCATGTCTTTGCTTCTTTTCAAAAAATGTTTGTGTGTGTGTGTGTGTGTGTGTGTGTGTGTGTGTGTGTGTGTGTGCACATTGTATGTATATTAGTGGCCACAGAATACCTATGGCAAACAGGGAACAGTTTACACAAGCCAATTCTCTCCTCTTACATTAGGGGATCCTGGGTTTGAATTCAGGCTGCTATGTCCAACAATAGGAGCCTTTATTCGCTGTGCCATTGAGGCATCTCACATGTCAGCTACTTCTTAGTGCTATAAATGTCTCATATTTGAGAGTCAAGCATTATGTAACCTATTAGGCTATTTGGAAAATAGTGCTTTGCAAGATTAATTCTACTGCTTACAAATGATTGATTTTATTGGCAATAATGTTAGTTCATTTACCAAATATTATTCTGCCATGTCACCTCTGTCCTTACACACTATTTCAAAGGGTGAAAGAGGATCTTGAAGAATGCTTTGGATGGCAGATCACCACAAAAGAGTAATTCAGTAATACATGTCAATGTGTAATATTGTGTGTATTGGTATGGGCATTGAAAGAAAGGAAAAGTTACAGGCAGTGCTTGCATTTTAACAGAAATATAATACTAACAAATAGATTTCCTTTTTAGTCTCATGAGTTTACATAACCATAAAAATTAGTGTTTTATTTTCACTGTGTTCATGTTTTTTAAAGTTGGAACTTCGGTCATATGTGCCAGTATCTGTCACTTTGACAGTGACAGTATTTGTTTTGTTCTTTCCCTTAGCTTGAAATTACTATTTGCTACTTGAGTGTAGGTATTTGTTTTGGGTTTTTTTTTTTTGGTTTTTTTTTTTTTTTTTGGTTTTACGAGACAGGGTTTCTCTGTATTGTTTCGGAGGCTAGCCTAGCCTCGAACTCACGGAGATCCGCCTGTCTCTGCCTCCTGAGTGCTGGGATTAAAGGTGTGTGTCACCACCGCCTGGTGAGTGTAGGTATTTGTAAGGCTGTTGGTTTTGTCTCCTTGAATGATTATTCAAACAAGTCAGAGCATTTAGACATGTGTGCGCAACATTAAAATTGGAAGCAGGACAGAAATTCAGTAATTACAGAACCTGGAAGGAGAAGGATCCCCTCACATGGAGCTGAATTGAAGCCTCTTGCAAGCTGAAAGCTTGGAATCTCAGCACATTTAGTAAAATTTTCTTGGAGTTAGTGTTCCTTTTTCGTAGAGATATTTCAAATAAGAACACAAAAACAGGAGTGAGCCATACTTAAGGCCTAAGCATCCATAATGTTTCTGCTTAAATTCACTCCTTTCACAGCTACAAATCTGTGACTTTCCAAGAATCTCCCAATCAGAATCATGAACTTTGTTTACAAGCCAAAGATGTGTTAATTCCCTTTGTACCTACTATATAATATAAAGATCTCCTTAACCTTTGTTACCTATAGTTTTATCTTGTCGTCCTGTCCAGTGCAGCTCAGGAACTATCCCATGATATCATTTACTGCAAAAAAGGGATGTTTCTTAGGCACTTTCTGAGCAATGTAACTGCAGGATCCACAAATCACAGATAATAAATTATACACAGACACTTAAGCAGAGCACTCCCGTGAGAAACCACACCCATGTCTCAGGTGTCCCTGTCCTTCTCCTAAGCATCTCTCTCCTCTTGCATCCATACTTAAACCTTCCCTTAATGGACTCCAACTCTGCTTAGTTTTAAGTCATTCTGAAATTCTTCTGTATTGAAATCAGGAAGGAGGTAACACAAGACCACAGCTCCTGCTGCCACTGACACATTCCACCATTCCTCTCTTCCATTTTATTTTGTAGACAATGTGTGGAACTTACTCGGCAACATCAATTTGGACACACTGGCTTACTACATGGACCTTGTCATTACAAATCAAGTACTGAGAGCATGCAATACACTATGCTTACTCATTTTGCATCCTAAATGACACATACAGATACAGTGTTATGGAATCTGGTTATGAAAGGAAACCATAAGCAGAAAAAATAGCTAAACTATTTAAATACACAATATCACAGGCAACACTATGAGAATACATAGTGTACCAAACCAGGTGTTTCTAAAGTAGCACAGAATATATTTTTTCTTATTATGTTTTATAGCAACATCATTTTGATTGTCATAATTATTGAGACTCATTTCCAAATCATTGGTCTACTGTCAAAATATAGTTTCCAAAATTTTAAATGTGATAATTTTTAAAGTAATCTTTAAACATCTTACTATTTCTCCAATTCGTGATTTCATGTCCATATGGCAAATTTTCTTTTTGAAATAGGCCCACATTATATATAAATATATAAATATCCCAGGTGACAGTGAAATGATAGGTAGCTCAGGCTTGTCTGGACTTGTGATCCCCTTTTCTCAACATATGAAATCTGAGATTACTTAAAAGTTATCAGGAAATTGGATAAGAGATATTTGCCTGTACCGTAAGAAGTTGGGGCAAGGAGAGCAATAGAAGCTCAAGGCCAGACTGGGCTACATAGCAAGACTGTCAGAAGAAGAGGGGGAGAGAGGAGGGGAGGAGGGGGGAGAGAGGACATGTAACATGACATTCAAACTATCTGGCCACTAGTCAAGCAGTAAAATGGAGTAAAGGCTCAATGGCCCATATTACACTGAAATACCTGACTGCTTTGTTTCCCAACTCCAAGTTTTAGATACTTTTCTTCTCATAGTTTTGGGGCTTGAACCCAGGACTTTCTGTATAATAAACAAGCACTCTACTGCTAAGGTTTAGCCTTCTTTTATTTTTTTATTTCAAGATAGGGTCTCACCAAGTTTCCCAGGCTAGTCTTGAAATTGTAATTCTCCCAAATTAGCCTTTCAGTAGCTGGGATTGTTTACTAATACTAATGAATCCTACTATAGGTAACAGAATACCATATAATACACATTCTTAGAGAAACACGACGTGTCTGGATAGAAATTTTAAACACAATCCTCTGTACTGGGACAAAGAATGGGGATAGAATAGCCATTTATAACTTTTCCAAGATGGCTAACAATGAAAAAAAAGTACTGTCAGCAATAAAGATTAGGAAGCCAGTATAAGATGCTTCAACAATATTTCCATTTGCTTTGTTGAGTTGTATGATTCTGGAAACAAGTAATTTTTGTTCATTGTTCTGGCTTATTCTGCCTAAAGTAGGTTCTAGGTTTTACTTTGACAAACACAGATTTAGATAATCTTTAAGGTCATTTGAACACGTAAACTTCTTATTAGGAAACTAAATAATTCATTAGAAGTCCATTGCATTTGTATTAAATATATAGTGAACAAAATAACCACTGTTGGTGACTTAAAAATCTGAGGAAAACTTGTATATGAACTTTAGCATTGCAGAAAAAAGGCATAAAGATGGGAAGGAAGAAAGAAAAACGAAAGAAAGAAAGAAAGAAAGAAAGAAAGAAAGAAAGAAAGAAAAAAAGAAAGAAAACAAGGACAATGGGGGGAGGGAGGGGAAAGAATTTGAAAACTTCTTGTTCTTTGGCTTGCTAAAATAAATATGTTTGTCCTAGGAAGGATAGATATTCAAGTTAATAGGTTCTTGTTTTCTCATTTCATCTTCTTTCCTTCCTTATTAATTTATATTTTCCCTGGGACACTAAAAATATTTGTCTAATTCCTACACGATCAGCATCATTGGTAAATATATATATGTACATATATATCAGTTATTATTTCTTCCTTGTGTTTTCAATTCAATTTTATGAGGTGATCTAGGCCACAGTGTAAGTTGAACAGCTCAAATTGCTTCTAATTAGAATATCAGCCACATTTGCTTTTTAATAGTGTCCTCAGGCTATTTGGTTCCATTAGCGTTTTTAAAAAATTGGCCAACATAGAGAAAGAAGTCAGACTATATTACATCCAGAGATTTGTATAGTCCAATGAAAAGGGCTTTCTTGTTTTTAATTTCTTTCTACTTTTCCATTGGTATGTGCCCACTAGTAATAATTTGCAAGATCCATCAGCTGGATCAATACAGCAATACACACTTGGTGATCAACCTTCCTTCCAACCTGCTTCTTAATATTAGAAGAACTGGTTTCTAGGAGTGGTAGATGTGTCTGTTGTCAAAAGCTCTTGGCCAACTTCCAGTTCAAGGCCTATTAAACGAAGCTTCTGAGAAGCCAAACAATTTAAATACCCTGGAGTTAAATTAAAGAGCTCTATTCAAGTAGACATCAGCAAAGGTGGTAGTCTTTCCACAAACCCATTAACAATCCATGAATCCTCAGCAAATGCTGATGAACTAATTCAATCACCATGGTTAAAACAAATGTTACTTGGATTCTGCTGTTTCTTCTTCATCCACAAAATTTAATTTGTTTTTTTTAAGTCATTAAGGAAGAAAGAGGGTTTTAGAATTACACTGGGCTAGTTCGTGCCCCGGGCTCACTCCTTATTAATAGTGTTAGCATGATTGTATAACCTCTCTGTGATTCAATTTTGCTTTATTTCCTCAAAGTAACAAAAAGAGAAGCTTAGCTCATGGAAGTATTATAAGAATTGACACAAAGTTAATATGAGAGCCAATATCACATTCTTAATACAGTTTCCACTATATGCATTGATCTTAATAAAGGTTGCTACTAATTAGTAGCAGGCCACTAAGTGATGTTGTTGAATGCACATGCCTTTTTCTTTTATTCTTTCCTTACCCTTGATGGGGGATATCTTTCTTTATATATGTTTCTCTTATTGGTTGATGAAAAAAACTCTTTTTGACCAATAGAGGCAGGAAAATTGGTGGGACTAGGAGACAAGGAGAATTCCGGGAAAGGTAGGCAGGGAGACCTTGAAGAGACACCATGTAGAGACCAGGAAGATAGGATGCACCAGACATTCTCCGGTAAGATAAGGCCATGTAGAAATGCATAGATTAGTGATTATGGATTAATAATAAAGATGGATCTAGCCAATAAGAAGCCCTAGCCATCAATCAGCAATTTAATAATTAATATAAGTCTTTGGGTGTTTAATTGAGGTATGGTGGAGGCAGAACCTGGAAAGAAAATCTCTAGCTACATACCCTATTTATTGTTTCTCCTTAAATCATAGTAGAACTTCCCAGTCCCTATTTATTGTTTCTCCTTAAATCATAGTAGAACTTCCCAGTCCCCCACTTACCACTTCCATAACTATCTCTTCTAACAACTCAGGCTGTTGTCAAGGCTATTTGCTGCTTTTCACAAACTGATGGTAAGGTCCTATTGCTGAAGACACTTAGATAACTCATTGAACATGGAGATGTTGAGTTGGTGCCTAACTAGAGCGTTCTTCACCCCTACTGAATTACTGAATAGTGTCCATCGTACTGGAAGGTACTCTGCTTGCTATCATAATGGCAACCCAGCAACAAACACTAAGATCTCCAATGGCGACCTGCATATATGAATATGCTGGTACAGCAGTTGTGCAAGCATTGAGGGAACAATTGACCACTGTCTGGTTAGAATGAATACCCATTCGGTGAGATGGAACCCATTCCTGACACTGCTTTGGGTAAGGAAGAACATGAGATCAGATAGGCCATGGGTCAAGAGGAATACCAAATACTATCGTTCTGTTAAAGGAACACAGAAATAAAATGACTTCCTAAAATTTATTCTGTTATACCCATTATAGATCAGCTTCTCACGCAATCATCACCAGAGAAGTTTCTTCTTGCAGTGGACAGGAGCTAATACAAAGGCCAGCAACCGGACAGTGTGCAGTACTAAATGGAATGTCTTCACCCAACTCCTCCCATCGGGACTCAGGGAGCTCTGTGGAAGAGGAGGTAGGTTGTTAAGATGTCAGGAGCCATGACAGCAGAGCTGCAGTCAGCAATGGAGCTCATGGAATACAGCCCATCCGCATGGCAAAGTTGCAATGGTTCCCTGGAGGAGCAAAGCCCAGGGTGGGGACAGCTTCTTCTATGCTTCCTCTAGTTTGCCGCCGCCGTGTTCCTGCTGTAGTTGACATGGTGTGACTACTGTGTGGAAGGATCCCATTGCACCTAGCATAGTGTGATCTTTTTTCATAAGGAACTTCCACTCCAACCTGGGTGATTTTACTCAGAGATCATAATGAAGACAATTTTTATAAGAGTAATGATGCTTAGTTGACTCAAGGATTTAATTGGACTTTCTGAGTCAGCCTAAAAGATACAGGAGGCTACGAAAGTTAGTAAAGATGATTAGGGAAATGGTCTAGGTTCATTTACCAATTGCTCCAATAAGAGATACATAAAAAGGGGGGGGGAAACAGGCTAGAAGTCACCTTTACCTTTGTTAAATGTGAGGTTTGCAGAGGATGGAAAATACTGTACAAGGAAGTTTCATGCATTATAGACCCATGGATTCTGCTTGTGAAAAAATAAGCTTTTGATCAAAGAAAGCAATTATGTCCTTACAACCAGGGTTAGGCCTGAGCTTCTTAGTCATGTGACTTATAGAATTTATCATAGTCTCTGGTATGTACCTTGAAAAGGCAAAGTTGTGAAGGGAAATTAAATGACCCTATTGTATGTAAAGAAAACTAGATGGCTAGCTCGACCACTTGAGTAAAGTTTTGTAGCGTAGAAATAGGATTGGAACCCGTTACACTGAACCACAAACATCTGCCTGCTAGTACAAAAGAACTGGCTGAAATACACTTAGCTTGCTTAAACCTTAGTTAATAAATTAACTATAAAAGAATCATTGCTTTTGGGTGAAGATGCTATGGTGGGAAAGTTAATATGAAGAAAAATGTTTAACTGCTTGGGATTTCTAAGAAAAAACAAGAAACTTGTGATGGCACTGTGATTTCTTCCTTGTAAAGAAGGAATTGAATTTGTTTTTGGAAAATATGTAACTTGTGGTTGTGAGGCAATCTTTTCTTACATAGAAACTTTTGTCTTAGTGTATAAAAGGGATAAGAGGAAAATAAAGAGGCAAGGAGGAGGAATGAGAAAAGAAACAAAATGAAGAATTAAGCTTTGTCCCCTCGGATAGTCTCTTGTGTGTATTGGGGTTTCCACCGACTCCATGCCTCCCCTCCAGTCTCCCAAACACAGGGGGACTGTGCATATGTGAACAAACAGACCGTGGCAACATGCACAGGGCCTCCACATGTCCAAGCCACATGGTGTCCCAGAACTGAGAGGGAGAAGTGCACACAAGCCCCCGTCCCTGACCAAGAAACTATCCAACTGGCAACTTCTTACAAAAAAAACATTAGTTTTCTCCAATGGAATAGACCACACTTAAGGACAGGCCCAGGCCCAGCAGTGGATAGCTAACACAAAACAAGCTCAGTGGTACTTTTGAAGTTTGTTTGTTTGTTTTTCTTATATTAAATGTTTGGGCATTTTTTTTACCTTACTGGTCTCTTGCTTGTATATTATGATTTCTGATTTTGTGCTTTTATGGGTTTTGCATTTGTGTGTGCGTGTGTGTTTCTTGTGCTTTTTTTCTGAGTTATTTATTTATTTATTTTGCCTGTTTGTTCTCTAAAGGGTGAAAGAAAGAAGATGTGGAGTTAGATGCAGCAAGGCAGGGAGTATCCGTAGGAGAGGAGGGAGGAGAAACCATGATCAGAATATATCACACGAAAATAATTGTACTAATTAAAAAGTAAACTACTAGGCATAACCAGGAAAAAATTTCTGGAACTTCTATAATTTTACCATTTATAAAACATAAAACTCAATTGTTTATAAAGGAGATGAATGTGCTTATTTGTTTTTACACGTAGACTTAAGTCTTGATATAATATTTGATACTGAAGAATGGAGAGCATCTTCAATGTGTTTCAGTATTTATACATATTTTGATTTTATAACCACGAATGCTGAGAATACAGATTCCCATAAATATATAGTATACAACAGAAGTGTGTTTAGGGCCATTTCAGAAATTGTTGCAAATTCTGTCCTCATCTCAAGTCAAAACCCATTTAGAAGTTGTTGTTTTAAGTGAAACTCACACTAAGCAACTCAAATAGTGATTAAAAAAAAACAAACCATAGGAAAATGCTACAAGTCTCTGTTTTCTATAGTGAAGCCATTATGTTTCTACGAGAGTAGAAAACTTTGTGTGTGTCTCGAAAACACCGAACTCCGGTGTTCCAGGCAGCTTTTGTTGAGACTTGGTGCTGCATGATGGGATGGAGTGGTACATGCTGGGATGGAGTGGTGCATGGTGGGATGGAGTGCTGCATGATGGGATGGAGTGCTGCATGATGGGATGGAGTGGTGCATGATGGGATGGAGTGGTGCATGGTGGGATGGAGTGGTGCATGGTGGGATGGAGTGGTGCATGATGGGATGGAGTGCTGCATGGTGGAATGGAGTGGTGCATGATGGGATGGAGTGGTGCATGATGGGATGGAGTGGTGCATGGTGGGATGGAGTGGTGCATGATGGGATGGAGTGCTGCATGATGGAATGGAGTGCTGCATGATGGGATGGAGTGGTGCATGGTGGGATGGAGTGGTGCATGGTGGGATGGAGTGGTGCATGATGGGATAGAGTGTACACCACAAACCTGTGTGTTCAGCACAAGGTTGCAGTGGAGTCCTGAGACACAGCACGAGCCAGGGCTGCCGCAAACACCTGAGGCCATTGCTATTTAATTTTGAGAGTACTTTTGGTGGTTACTCCTGTTGGATTTTTAGTGGCTCGCACATTCAGTTATGCAAGCCCCATCAGGTTGTGACTCACAGCTTAAAAACTGTGAGTCAAAGTTACCTGCTTAGTGGTGAGGTTTGAGACTGTTTACAAATATTTATTGGGAAGTCTTTGGAGATTCTCATGTATATATGAAGGCAGTAAACTATACCTTGCAGCAAGGGCCATTTGAAACTGAGTTTTTCCAAAGTTCAACTGAATGGATTAGAAACCCAGTCTGTTTTCAATTAGTCCTTTCCTTTTTCAGTCGTCAGCAGTTGTTTAGCCCACTGAGAAGTTAAACCAAGGGGCCTTTTAGGCTGAGAGCCACAGTGCTTAGATGTTTTCATTTTAAAGATTAAGCTCTCAGGGTCCTGGAGGAGGAAGTTGCAATTGAACAAAGATTTATGCCTCACAGAGACAAAGAAATGATGTTCACTTCCTAAAGCCCGGAGGCGATTGAGAGCTTGTTTGACAATTAGAACTTAGTAATGAGGATTTACGGCCTTTTTTCTCTCTCCCTAAGAGCAGGGCAGTCCTCATTCTAAATTGGGGCACTTGTAAAGTCTCTGCAAGCACCTTGGGATGAATAGGCTTTGAGACTGGCAAGAAGAACAGACAGCCTCCTTCTGAGGTTCCTTCCAGGGCAATTTTTATTCTTTTAAAGACTCGACCATGAGGCAAAAGTGTTGTTTCCAATTCTTCCGTGTTGAGTGGGAGCCTCAGTGACAACATTAAGAGACTATCCTGTCATCCAACCACACTATTTTGGATTTGGGGAGAAGAATGCAAACTAGGCCAAAGTTAAGCAACCTGTGCTCTGTGGGCAGTCGATTTGATGTGAGATGTCTTTGCAGTATTTTCAGAACGTGTTCCAGGAGACCTTTAGATGGTCACATTCTTTGTAAGTAGATAGTTTAAGAGACAGGGAGGGGGCATGACGACACAGGAGGACTTCAGAAAAAAGGTCATCCGTAGGAGACTGAGTGGTTGGTCAAATAGATCAATGATGGGTAAAGAGAATCCACCACAGAATCCCATTGACCTCCCTGTGAGTGAGAGTATAAGACGGTCTGTTATTGCTCCATATCCATTACAAATTTGGTGGAATCTTCAGAAAGCAGAAGTTAAAAAAATGTAATTTGTTTGTTTTTCAAGATAGGGTTTCTCTGTGTATCTCTAGTTGTCCAAGAACTCACCGTGTAGTCCAGGTTGGCCTCGAACTCACAGAGATCCACCTGCCTCTGCCTCTCTGAGTGGTGGGATCAAAGATGTGCACTAGTACCACCCAGCAAAATTTGTTGTTTTTAAAGCATCCTGTTTTCCAGGGGACAAGAATTCTTTATGGTGGGTATCTGGGATATATTCACACAATGTACAATGAAGTCAGGATTATGTGGTGTTGGATTCAGTGTTTTTCATTTTGAAAGCTTCTCAGATGACATCAGTAAAGTGAATTATGAGAGTCAGTATACTCCAGCCTCACAGAATTGCAGAGGGAGAATTAGAAACAGCATCACTCCCTGGAGAAGTGTTTCCAGACATTCCTGTTTTCTTGTCCTAGGGTAGGAACAAACTTTTATCAACATTAAAGAAGTCATACATTGTGTAGCTGGGATTGAAAACAACCCTGGAATAGCATTTCACTATGAAAATGAAGGCATGGCTAGGGGAGATGCCACCTTCAGATTTGAAACAGAGCGGGGAAAGGGAGGAAAATCAAACCTAGAGTCTCAGAACAGAAGGGAAGCTAATCGATGTCAAATATTCCAATTTAGGCCCTGTAACATAAAGCACAACCATTTCAAACACTCTCATCCTGAATCTTTAGTCATTTCTTATCCGGAAGGTCCTAAATTCTATGCTTCAGGCTCCAGAGAAGTTGCAGTGATTTGGACTACTATCATAAAGTATCATAAGAGATATTAGAAACATTTCACTGCTTTTCAAGATGTATGGTTGGCTAGGAAGAATGCATAATTCCTCCTGCCCTGAATACTTAGGATATAAGAGTTTACCAAGACAAGTAGTCTATAGTTTTGATAGTCAGTCTATGGCCTAGCACAAGAAGAATTTGGGTATAAATACAGAACATAAGACTTCATCCTAGACCTATGGAAACAGATTGACATTTAATAAGATCTCAATTTGAGTAAGATTTATATCTACTATAAAATTTGGAACACGTTAAGTGATATTATACACCTAATATTTGGACTTGACTCATATTCAGTTATTTAATTTAAAATTTTGTTTTCTGTCTTCTAGAAGAAGGTCAGGGAATCCTGCTGTTATGTTGCACACACTGATCCCACATGAATTCTCAGGTGAAGAGTTTGCTGGAGGAGCTAAAGGAACAGAGAACTATGGGAGTTCTGGGAAAAGATGGAGGACAGGTAAGAGTGATGGAGAGAGAGAGAGAGAGAGACAGAGAGACAGAGACAGAGACAGAGAGAAACAGAGAGAGGAAGGGAAGGAGAGAGAGGGAGGGAGGAAAGGAAGGAGGTAGGGAGAGAGAGAGAGAGAACTGGGTGTGGTGAGCTATAATCTCTGTGGCCTATTATAGTTGAAGGGTCATCCTCAGCTAAATAGCTAAATAGCCAATTTGAGGCCAACCTGGGCTCCAATCTCAACCAATCAATCATTCAACCTTACTCCAAAGAGAAATAATGGGGAAACCAGAAATCCATGAAAGAAGTTCAAGGGTTCTGGCCAAGAGCCGAGGCAGACATGTAGTTCAGAGAGAAGCAAGCCAAATGTAGCCTTAGCCTTGAGGTTTAGAAGGAGGAGGGGAAACAGAAGATTCCAAATTCCAAATATCTATCTTCCAACAGACAGGCCAGACTACAGTCCTACCTCAAGGAAAAGGCCACAGCCTCATGAGTCTCAAATCAGGTTGATAGGTTTCATCCAACAGAGATGCTTTCAGGGGACGGGTCAAGAGAAGGAGGAACAACACTGTGATGTACCATGTGACTAGAGAGTAGCAGCTGGGTACCACCTTCAGAGCCGACTTATTATTAGAAACTGAGCTACCATGGGAGTCTGAAATCAGGGAACATTCACAGATCAGAGAGCCTCAAATTGGCCTGTATCAGCCCTTAAGAGGGGGTTGACCCAGAGAAGCAAATGTAGAAAGCAGGAGGTCCAGATACTGATAGACCAAGGGGTGTAGGCAGCCAGAGGCTGGTTCAGCCTGGGGAGTGCTTAGGACAAGACACAGTCCTGACCAAAAACAGATCTTACCAACTGAGAGCTACCCCAGACTTGGATATCTCGGAACTTTGGGCCAGAGGGCAGATAGCATTCCACCTGTTGTAAAAGGAACAGAGTCCCTTTCCCTGCTGAGAGTCTCAAATCATTCTCTCTAGCGTGGCTGTTTTATGAGGGAGGTGTTTCTCAAGGGCATTGGGGGTGTGGGAATGAACTGGAGCACTGAGGTCAGTAAGTGAGGAGGGTCTGATTTTGTACCTTCAAGGCCTCCTGAGTATCAGTCTCCCTACTGGGTGGAGGCAGGTGTTGGTATCATGTACTCCTGGAAATTCCAAGCTCTTGGGCTCCTAGCAGTGAACAACAGGTAGGAGGCAGTAGAATGTTATCTACCCTCTGTATTACCTGCCTCCAGTGCACTTAATGGTTCATTTACTCTGACTCCCAGGCTTTTAAAAAGTACTCTTGCATTTTTAATTTTATGCCCTTCCTTACATTTTTTAAATTTTTTAAAAGTTTTTACGATTGGAAAAATCTTTCTTCTTTTCTGTTTTCTAAGTGCTGGCCTTTCTGTTCACAAGAGCCTTTTCTAGTTCCCTCATTTCCTCTTTCATCTCTTTAAGTTGCTTCTCCGCTTTCCTTCCCTCCTTCTGACTCATTTACTCTTTCCACACATATTCTAAATAAACTTTAACTTTATAATTATTCTATAGTAATTTTGTTTCGCTTTATTGATCTTAGTGATGTATCCGTGAGCTGAAATTGACTTTAAGTCTTGTTGGTGCTGCTACAAAAGTGTGTTTCCTCTTTGACTCTTTGACAAATGGTGCTGTGGATTTAGCCTTCAAGAACTGGACACCCAATAAGATTCACAGACACCCTCTATCCCAAAGTGGTATCCAAATTGAAAGATACACAAATATCAATGTCTTAGTCAGTGTTCTCTTGATCTGAAGACCATGTAGAGACCATGACACGGCAACACTTGTAAAAGAAAGTATTTAATTGGGGCCAGCTTGTAGTTTCAGAAGTGTAGTCTGTGCTCATCATGGCAGGGGGTATAGGGCACACAGGCAGACATGGTGCTGGAGAAGTGGCTGAGAGTTCTACATTGAGATCTGCAGGCAGGACAGAGAGACACTGGGACTAGCTTGGGCTTTTGAAACTCCAAAGCCCACCTCCAGTGACATGCTTTCTCCACCAAGACCTTACCTCCTAATCCCTCTCAAGTAGTGTCACTTCTTCCAAGCATTCAAGTATATGATCCCATGGGGCCATTTCTACTCAAACCACCACAATCAACAAAGAAATGAAATGAAATGAAGATTTAAAAAGCAAACAAAGTCTTCACCAAAATATCATAATGCGTCTTCTGAAATGGGTATACTGTCTGATGAAAAGTTCGATTTTTTCCTAGTAAAAGTGATCTGAAAAAGAATAAAAATAAGCAATTGATGCCGGGTGGTGGTGGTGCACGCCTTTAATCCCAGCACTCAGGAGGCAGAGGCAGGTGGATCTCTGTGAGTTTGAGGCCGGGCCAGGCCTCGACTAGCCTCCAAAACAATACAGAGAAACCCTGTCTCGTAAAACCAAAAAAAAAAAAAAAAAAAAAAAGCAATTGAACTCAATCTAGTGTCTAATGAAGAAACTCAATAATAAGAGGAGAATAAAATCAACAAAATAGTGAAACATTAAAAAATGAATAGAAAAGCAAAAATATGAAAATTTGAAACAAACAAGCAAGATTTGGAAATGAAAAACTCAGTGAATGAAGTGAAAAACACAGCTACTTCTCCAGCACCATGTCTGTGTGCCTCATGAGCCACCAGTAGACTTGACCCAACAGAAGACTATCAAGGACAGAGGACAAGTTAACACCAAATTCAAGAAGGAAAAGAAATGAATTAGTAAGTAAGTAAGCAAACAAATAAATGAGCATGACCAGAAAATCCAAGAACTTGGGATACAATCAAAAGACCAAAGCTTGGGACAGAGGGAGTGAAATGTGTACAAAAGACACAGAGAGCATAAAAACAAGAACAACCAAATGCAAAAGCAGCGATCAGCAATAAACAAATATTCCAATAAATCTCAAATATCTTAGCCCTGAAATTATAAAATGGACACTAAAAGAATAATATATAGAATCAATCAAAGAGTTGATTCCTTAAAAAAAATAAGATAAAATTGACAATCCCCACCCAAACTAATTTAAAAAAAGAGAGAAGACCCAAGTTAATACAATTAAAGATGAAAACAGATTACTTCAGATGCAGAGAATTATTGCAGAGTACTTCCAAAGTTTATATTACAAAAGCATAAAACCTAGAAGAAATGAATAAATTACTTGACACATATTACTGACCAAACATAAATTAAGATATATGGGATTAAACAGGTCCATAGCTATCAACAATCTGAAGGAATCACAAAATGCCTTCAAAAGAAGAAAGTCCATGCCCAGAGAGACTCACTGCTAAAATCCACTAAAACTTTGAAGAAGAGTTAACACCAGTTCCTCCAACTGTTCCATAAAACAGAAGGGAAGAAACACTACCACACTCATCTACAAAGCCAGGTAATGACACGAGAGGGGGGGAGATAAAAGAGATCAATTTCCTCAAAGAACATAGATGCAAACTTTTCCAATAAAATTCTTGCAATCAATGGGTTCAGGATCACATTAAAAAGAATGTAAACCACGACTAAATTGTTTTCATTCCAGGACTGTTAGATTTGTTCAAATATATCAATCAATAACTATAATTCAGCACGGAAACAGACTTAAGGACAGAAACCACATTATCATTTCAATCAACATAGAAAGGGATTTTGGCAAGGTTCAAGACTTCTTCATGATAAAAGCCTTGAACAAAACTGGAAGCAAAAGCAGTGTCTCAACGTAATAAAAGCTATGTGAAACAATGTTGTAGCTCACATTATTCTAAGTGGAGAAAACCTGAGGAGCACCGACACCCCCAAAACATGCAATGGAAGTCTTAGCTAGAGTGATAAGGTAACAGAAATAAAAGTAAAGCAAACAGGAAATGAAGATGCTAAAGTATCCCTATTGAAAGATGACATAATGTTGCGTCATCTTACCTTAAGGACCTTAAAGAACCTTAAAGACAGAGACAGATACCCACAGCTAAACACTGAACTGAACTCCTGGAACCTAGTGACAGAGATGGAGGAGTGATGAGCAAAGGGGTCAAGACCATGATGATGAAACCCACAAAGACAGCTGACCAGATAAGGGGGGAGCTCTTGAATCCCAGATTGATGGATGAGAGGCCAACAGCGGACTGATCCAGACTCCATGAATGTAGTGCCAGGGAGGAGGCCACAGAAATCACTGGGGGCTTGGGTAGTAGATCAGTGTCTACCATGGTTTATGAATGATCTTTGGGAGCCCATTCCAAATAGAGGGTTGCTCTCTCAACCTGGACACATGGGGAAGGGCCTAGGTCCTGCCCTGGATGAAATGACAGATTTTAGAGATCCCCCCAAGGAGTACCTCACCCTCCCTGAAGAAGGATGTGGGGATTGGGTGGGGGGCTGGGGGACTGGTGGAGGGACAAGGGAGGATGGGTGGGAGAGGGAGCTGGGACTGACATGTGACACATTCACGTTTCTGATTTAAATAAAAACATATATTTAGAAAAAAAAAAAGAACCTCAAAGACTCCATTAGAAAACTCATAGACCTTATAAATACTTTCAGCAAAGTAACATAATACAAAATCCACACAGAAAGGTCAGAAACTTTTCTATATACCATTAAAAATCTCCGACAAAGAAACTGAGAAAAATTTCCATTTACAAGAATGTAAAGCACCTAAGAGTAAGCCTACCCAAGAAAGTGAAAGATCTCTCCAATGAAAGCACTAAGACACTAAAGAAAATCTAGGGAGACACCAGAAGGCTGAAGGTCTCACTTGCTTATAGATAGGCAGAGGTAGTTTTATGAAAATTGATATTGTTACAAAAAGCATTTACAAATTCAATATAATTCCCATTAAAATTCCAATGGCATTTTTCGCAGAACTAGAAAAAAACAGTCAAAAAATTCTCATGGAAGCAGACATAGAACTGAATAGCGAATAGTGAAAGTAATCATTAACAGAAAACTCAGCATTGGACATTCCACAATATCTAAGCTCAAATTATATTACAGAGCCATAAAAACAAAATCAGGATGGTACTGAAACAGAAACAGACATATAAACCAATAGAATACAACAATATTCTCCAGAACTAAACTCACAAAGCAGCAGACACCTAATTTTTGAGAAAGATACTAAAAGCTTAAATTGAAATACAAACAAACAAACCCTCTTCAGACTCTTTAACAAATGATTATAGAAAATGGGGTTCATTGTGTAGAGGAATGAAACTAGATCCTTAGCTCTTTTAGAAGAATCATTTGTATAAGACCTGACATTTCGAAACTTCTGCAAGAAAATAGGTAAAGCACTTGAAGTTATAGACATAAGGATTTTCTGAACAGTGTTTTCAAAGCACAGGAAATAATACCAAGAACTCACAAATGGAATTAATGAAACTAACCTTTCAGGTATCAAAGGAGACACTCACCAGAGAGAAGAGACAGGCTAAAGGATAGGAAAATGTGATGATATATTATTTATGATTTATTAAAACTTGCCTGAGGGCACAGAAAGCAAAGTCAGCCACACCAGTTAGCTATAGAAGCTAGGTGGTAGTGATAAACACCTTTAATTCTACCACTTGGGAGGTAGAGGTAGACTGATCTCTGTTAGTTCAAGGCCACACTGAGCTACATAAAATTGATCCAGCCTAAAGAGAAACAGCTCACACAAAGATGATCTCAGCACTTGGGATCACACACCATTAATCCCAGCACTATGGAGGTATAAAAAAAATAAAGTAAAAAGCAAACAGTCTCATGTGGAGATTGATTCTCCAGCCAGCAGTCTGAGGCTTGGAGGAGAGTTTGTGGAGACAGGATCAACCCTTGCAGTCTGAGATAAAGGTAAGAGCTAGTGGCTGGCTGCTTTGCTTCTCTGATCTTCTGCTTGAACCCCAATATCAGTCTCTGGGTCTTTATTATTCATGTTATAGGAAAACATATTTGCCAACTACACATCAGACAGGGGATTCATATCCAGGATACACAAAGAACTGCAAAAGTCAAACCCCCTCAAAATCAAATCACCCCACAAATGAATGAGCAGGGAAAGGAAAGCTCTCTAAGGCAACTCAGTATCCTTAGTCATTATCCTTAGCAGAGACATAAATTAAAATAACCCAGCTATTTTCTTCCCCACTCAAAACAACTACTATCAAGAAAACAGGTGACAAAAATGATGATTGGCAAGGACTCGAGGAAAGATAAACTCAACTTTTAGTTAAATACTGGTTTTTACTTATTCTTTGAAAATTCCACATATGTATATAATACTTTCTGATCCAACCCCACCATTTCTCAGAAGATAGTTGATCCTCCTGAGACCCCTCAACATGTCTGCCTCCCAACTTCACATCCTTTTAAAGTAGTTATTATTAGTCCACTGAGTTCAATTATTACAGCCTACCCACAGGGTCATAGACTACCAACCAGAGGCCTTATCCTCAAACAAGGGTGACTCTCTCTTTTGGTAGCCATCAGCTGCCAATAAGTTTTCAGTTCAGGGTGGAGCCTCAGGTGCCTCCCCACAGCTCCTGCTGTGATACATGATACAGAAGGTCTTGGTCTTGTGCAGGTAGCCACAGTTGCCATGAGTGATGAGTGCAACAACCATGCCATATCCAAAAAACAACATTTGTAACACTCTTCCCATCCACAAACTCTCACATTTTCCTACTCTCCCCCACAATGTTCCCGAGCCTTCGGTGAGATGTTGTTATAGATGACCCACCTATGACTGAGTGCTTGTGATCACTTATTCTTGACACTGTGACCAGTTATGAATATCTTCATTAACCTCTACTCAATTAAAAGAGAAGCTTGTCTGACCCAGGTTAAGCCAGGACAAAGCTACATGTATAAAAATAAATGCTTAGAAGGTAGTTTGAAAACATGACTGTTAAGCACAAGAACAACAGTGAGTTCCTCCCTGGGACCTATAACTTCCCCCAGCTGGGCTTTTGACCAGATTTATAGAACTAGCCATAAAATGTCTCCAGTAGAACTTATAGCAAATCAGAAAGCTATTAACTATTCCTTAACTGACACACCATGATTACAACTCTGGGCACATCTGGCCTGGGAGGTTATGTTAGAAAGCAAGGTTCAGTGCTGGATAAAACCATTGATATATTTTCTCATCTAGTAGCCTATATAATACTTTCCAGTTCTATGACTGCTAGCTAACAGGTGGAGGATTTTCTGTTCAGTTCAACAGTGATTGCTCTATATCCTATAACCAAAATATGTATTGTCTTTGGTGACAGTATCTTACCATCTATTTATGGTGATCAACCAAGACAAATAGCAATAACTTGTAATCTTTTTAGATGTCTCTGGGGCTTCCCTGACCAGTAACTCATAGGAGGCATCTGATGCCTGGAACTGAGATTTTCATTTAGTATGCTATTCTTCTGTGAACAGCATTAGCCATACATGCAGAGCACCTCTGTTCAAAGCCCTTCCTTAAAAGTAATTATACATATTGTATATAATCAGAGGGTGGTGATCCTCTGGAGTTGGAGTTATAGTTAGTTATGAGCTGCCTGACCTGGGTACTGTGAACCACAGCCAGACCCTACATGAGCAATAAGCATTTTTCGCTGCTGAGCCATCTCTCTACGCTACTTAAATTATACTTTTAAAACAAGTAACAAAGCTAGTAGGTTTCTATAAGGCATCTTTATACATTCTAGTTTTGACTAATGTATCCTTTACCCATTCTTCTTCCCTACACCATTGCCTGGTCCTGGTTTAAATCTTTAACGTCCAGGATTTGCCTCTTGTTCCTTGATGTCTTATGTATTATATATACTACTATTCCCACTAATTATAGTTTTACTTAGATGAAAATAATGTGTTTCCATACAGACAGGCGTATCTAGAATTCAGCTCTAGCATGAGATATACAGAAAGAATCTGTCTGAAAACCAAAACTGAAACAATCAATGCATCCAAATTGAATGTCACATGGCTAAGTTTTGCGACATGAAATATGGTGATAGATAATTTCAGTTGTAGGTTTGACTGGATCTTGAGTCAATGAGAAGGCAAGAGCTATCCTAAACACGGGTGGCAGCTTCTGGGGCAACGCAGGCCAAAGAGAGAAGAAAGAGGGTAGCTTTGCTTCTCACTGGCTTCCACCCCTGCTTAGAACGTCATTTATTGTGTTGCAGCCCTGAAGCGTTCCTTTCCTGGCATTAGAATCAGCTTCTTCGGGATTCCAACACCCACATTGAACACCCAAAGCTCTTTAGGACCTTCAGTGTCAGAGTGGGACTGCGGAGACATCCAGCCTCATGCAGCTCAGGAACTAACTGTTGTGATCTTGACTTCTCTGCTGTGTTGCTGTCATCACTGCACTATCCAGATCATTTTGTGTAAGCCAGTCTGATAGGTCCCCTTTCTAGTATGTGTTCAGTCTTTCCATTCCACACATTTAGAGAATCCTAAGACATTCATGCTATTTGCAATGTCTCAAATCTAAAAGCAATCAATAAAAAAAGCATAAACTTTAATCAAGTAACAGACCACAAATTTTATCTAAGTGTTTCTTTCATTGTAATATAACCCATGGGCCTAATGTCCAGTTGTAGCTGATGAGAACTACAGACCACAAACTTGTAAAAATACAACAATTATTTAACGGGCAACTTTAGGTGGGCAACTATAGCTGGATAGTTTCTTTGGTTCTATGACAACACACTGGATTGGAAGGGGGTTTTGTCATTCCTGCTGCTGGTGGTGCTGTTTGGTTCTTGAGACAGGCTCCCATGTAGCTCTAGTTGGTCCTGACTTTGGTGTATAGTGGAGGATGACCTTGAACTCCTGCTCTTCCTTCCTCCAACTCTTGGGTACTAGGGTTACACCTGCATGGTACCAGACGGTCTGGATCGGTAAACATTGACAGTAGAGGAAAAGACATGCAACACCTGAGACATTGTACTGAAGCTCTGCTAGGCAAGAAAAGGTGTTTGTGGAAAGAGAAACAGAGTGTCTGGCCCTGGGACTTGAGTGGCGCTGAGAGAGTCGGTGGGACAAGTGTGTAAGCGAATCGATCCTTCACCAATCATTGGCTTTTCATCCTTCATCTCTGTCTTCAGTGGCTGTGAGCTTCAGAAGTTAAGGCACTAGATACTCGGGGGGAGGGCCTAGGTCCTGCCCCAAATGATGTGACAGACTTTGATGATCCCCTGTGTGAGGCCTCACCCTCCCTGTGGAGTGGGTGGGGGTGGGATGGGGAGGTGGTAGGGGGAATAGGAGCATGGGAGGGAGAGGGAGCTGGAATTGGTATGTAAAATAAGATTGTTTTTAATTTAAATAAAAATAATTTAAAAGAGAAGTTAAAGTACTAACAAAACTGCTTCTAAAATATGTGCATACATATGTTATTCATTGTGTATTTAATCTCTTGTATAGGTATAGTAACCACACGTGCATGATATACTTTGTTTTGTACAATAAATAGCCTCCAAGAGACACAGCAATATAAAATATCCTGACAGAACATTTTCATTAACCATGAACAAAAAAATGCCCCCTCCCAATGTGATCATATTATTTAGTTATTCCAAGAATTAATGGCAGACAAACAACCCAACCCTGTAAGATATAGCTACCATTTGGAACAGATTTGACAGGTAATTATTAATATCTAACATTTGACACATTTATTGTCTAAATAGGCAACCAGGTCAAGAAACCTAGGGAGATATTTTGCAAGTAGTTCATCTTGTAGGGGAACATTATCATTTTCAAATCATGTGTTTTGTGGCAAAGTTCTATTGTTTTCTGGCATAGGTCACAGAAGACCCTATACCCCCCCTACCCTAAGACTTAAGAGCAATAACTTCTGAAAGAAAATCTTGGCTTTGCCCATAAATAGTCCTTTGGAAGTGAGTTGGTTGTGTACCTCCTTGGAGGCCTACGATTATACAAAAAAAATTGTCTTTTTACTTTGACAATTACCTTCAGAGAACATTAATCTGTTTTTTTTTTAGCAAAACAATGCATTCATTCCAGAATGCTACGTACATGGTGTACTGTTTCATGCTTTTCTCTCCTCCCCTTCCCTCCCCTCTCCTCCCCTTCCCTCCCCTCTCCTCCCCTCCCCTCCCCTACATTCACCCGCCCTCCTCTCTTTACCACATTGCCCACATGCTTGACTGTAGAGTTCAAATAGAATTAAGTGTTCTGGCAGAACTATGAAGTCTATATTCACTTCGTCAGAGGTGAGATGAGTCTGAGATATGCAGAGCCAGTTAAAACCATATTCTAAAGTGGATTAAAAATGTCACCTGGAATCATGGGGAAATAATTATGTGACTTTTGGCCATGCATTAGTAAAGTAAGAAGTCCGAAGTACATTGATCAACACAAAGGTCAAGGTTAAAGAGGCATTTATATTCTTTCAAAGTATATAACACTTTGACTTTATAGCACAGTTAAGTAATGAAGTGTTTTTAAAAATTAAGGAAGCAATTTCCATACCATATGGAACATTTATGAAACTGTAAAAGTGAAACCCAGCAAAGTTATATACAACTTACTGTCCCCAATAATTAACCTTAATTTTGATGAGTCTTTAAGGACTATCAGACATGTGAATTTTATTTTCTTTGGGCCAGGTATATTACTAAATTAGTAGAATACTTGTTCAGCACACATGAAAGATGGAGTTCAATCCCCAGAACCCTTATGCTCAAAACTCCATGAACTGGGGATTATGGGACACACCCTAATCCTAGGACTAGAAAGATGGAAACAGGAGGATCAATAGTTTGAGGTCACCTTTGGCTATATAGCTACATAGCTAGTTTAGGGTCAGTCTGAGACATTTGAAATTATGTGAAGGAGGAAATTAAGAAGGAGAGAGGCAGAGACGGGCATGGAGGGAGGAAAAGAAAGAAGAAGGGGAAGGAACATAGAATGTTTGCTGTCTCAATCTTTTTAAAGGGTTGAGTGCAGAGACTCCACCAGCTGTATTTATACATTATTATACAGCAGAGCTTCAAAACTGAAACTCTGTCGTAGAACAACTTCTCTGCCTTCTGCTTACCAGACTCCCAGCCTACCTCGATTCTACTTCCTGTCCCAACAGTTCTGAGGCATGAGATATTTTATAGAGGTGAGACATTTAAACGTGGCATGATGATGCACACCTCCAATCCCAACATGAAGTTGGTGAAAGCAGGAGGGTCAGGAGTTGTGAGAAAATCAAGAGAGAAGGGAGGGAGGGAGGGAACAAGGAAGACAGGAAGAAGGGACGGAGGGAGGGAGATGGAAGGGAGACATGGATGTTTTAGTTTTGTCTCTTTGCCCCTCGCCTATTTTGCTTGGTATTGTCCTGTGGTTCTTCCCCGGTGGTATCACACAACAGGATTTCTTTCTTTTTGTCTGTAAGATTGAATAATACTCCACTGTATGTGTATATCACATTTTTCTTTGTCAATTCATCTATTGATGGGCATTTATGATTTATCTTTCTGGCTATTGTGTCTAATGCTTATATGTTTATGGGTAAACAGGAATCTCTTGTGAACCAGCTTGGGATATATACCCAGAAGTGTTCTTGATACACCACAAGCATAACAGCTGCACTATCTTAGATTCACACCACAGATGCACAAGAATTCATTTCTGCATACCTTTAACAATACTTGTTATTTTCTGGCTGTATTTCATTTTATTTTTTAAAATATGACTACTATAAAGGTTTAAGGAGATATCTTTGTGTTTAGATGCATATTTCCCCCAATAATTAGCAATGCTAAACATTTTTTATAAGCTTATTGGTGACTTTGTTTTTTAACCTTCCCTGGAGACATGCTGATTCAAGTCTTTTGTAGTTTTAAAATTGAATTGAGGTTTTCTTTAGGGGCTACACTTCTTACTGTACTTTGGATATTAACACTGACTTCTTTAATACATAGTTTCTCAGATTTTGTCTTGTTTTTTATTCTGATTATATCCTTTCTTGTAGTAAGTTTTAAACTTTGATATAGTCTTATTTGTTTTCCTATTTAACCAACTTTTATTTTTTTTCTTTTGCTTGTACTTTTAGTGTTATGCCCAACACATCACTATGCCATGTTCAATGGCAGGAGTTATTTCCATTTTTCATCTAGGTTTTTTCACAGTTAAAGGTCATGTTTAGGTCTTTAATCTATTTGAAGCTCACTTTTATATACAGTGGAAGATAAGAATCTTCCCTTAGGAGATAGAGGCAGAAGAATCTCTGTTAATTTAGGCCATCCTGGTCTACATAGTGAGTTTGGGATCAGTCCAGGCTGCGTAATGAGAGTCTGTTTAAATTATATTAAAAAGATAACCTGAACACAATGAGAAAAAGTTTATTTCATGGTTTTGCATTCTGTCCTATTGGTCCATGCCTTTTGTTGGTACTGTAGTATTTTGATTACTGTAGTTTTACAAATTTTAAAATTAGGAAGTATGAGGGCTCCAGATTAAGTTTTCTTTTCATGGCTAGTTTACACTTCAAAAAAATTATACTTTTTTTTTTTGGTTGTGCATACATGTATGCTCACACAAACATATATACAAGTGCCTGTGGAGGCCAGAAAGGGGTAAATTCTTGGAATGGAACTCAGGAAGTTCCTCTGTAAGAAAAGCATCTGTGCTCTTGACTGCTGAGCAATTTCTCCAGTACCTTATTCAGTTTTTAAAGTGTACATGAAACAATGGACTTTATAGCGATGTTCTGTGTTACCTATCCATACTGTTTAGTATGATGAATGAGGTCCATTGTACAATGAAGGCTGTATCAACTAATACAGTGAGACTTATTTGCAAATTATTTATCTAAATTAAAAAACTAAATTTTGCCTTTATGGATGTTTGCCTGCATACATGTCCGTGCACCACATGTATGTTTGGGGTCTTCAGAGGCCAGAGGAAGGCATTGGATCCTCTAGAACTGGAATTACAGATGGAGCCACCATGTGGACGCTGGGAACAGAACCTGGGACTTCTGAAAGAATAGACAGTTCTCTTAACCTCAGAGACATCTTGGCAACCTGAAAGATATTTTTGCATAATAAATAATGAACATTGTTAACATGTGACAGTATTGAAGTATCAAGGGCAATAAGACAAGCACAGCACACATAATTCATATAACAAAATGAGTCTAGCCCTTCCCAAGGACATGCTTTCTCAAAGAGTGCCAAAAAGCTCCCACTTGGAATGCTTCTTTTCGTGTCAAACAGCCTCAAATCCAGTTATTGAACTACTGAACCAAAGTACATTCCCTGGGTGGTGGTGACACACACCTTTAATCCCAGCACTCGGGAGGCAGAGGCTGGTGGATCTCTGTGAGTTTGAGGTCAGTCTGGTCTACAAAGTAAGTTCAAGACCACCAAGGTCATTACACAGAGAAACCCTGTCTTGAAAAAGAGAGAGAAAGAAAATGCATTTATTGCCTTAATTTCTCATATGACATGCAACTACTAAACATATTAGATTGTTTCTAAAAGCCAAATTTTATTCACCAAAAGTATGAAAATCATCATTATTGAGAAGATTTAGGAATTTGCTTTGAGGTATGACTCATTTAGATACAAATTTGGGACATACATGTTTAAAATTCAGACATATTGACCAATAAATACATTATTTAATTTATGTGGAGAAAATAAGTTTGTCTCTGAGGCATCTGAGAAAATCAATGCAAAATAGCAAACATAACCAAGGATTTACAGAGACTATCTGTCTGTGGGTAGCCCACAGATTCCTTTCTAAATTTCTAAGATGTGAAATCAGACTAAGAATTATTTCTTTATATATTAACATATTCACTATATTCCAAGAAAGGTACCTACCTTAAGCAAGGTACAGATATCATCAGGTTACAATTTCTAAATCCAATAGAGTAAAATTATTTAGACACATACATGCAAGCACATTCTTCAAGTATAATTTTTGTTTATTTATTCTATGTACACTCTCACACAAGGGAAAGAATGTGAATTATTCCACTTATAAGTAGCTTAACAATTCTTACACTGTAATATGAATTGACCTTGACTCATGAATCTAGCACGCGAAAAGAGCCATTCAGGGACAGACAGAGTGTATTTGACAAGACAGTTGATTCTAAATAATTGGGTTTATTATTGTACTCAATCTACATTTGCTTCTGGAGCGGTGGATTTTGTTTCAGACTGACCTGGGAATCTGAATAGTGGTGGGAATCAGGGATGGTGATGGTGCTGAATCTATGTAGTTGTTGACCTTCAGAGGAAAAATAGAGTGAGTCCTGTAGACTCTCAGTTGAACAAAATGTCACCCGTTAAAATGAGGTACTCCTTATCTGACTCTTTAACCAGCTACATTTCAGTTTGTGTGGTACATGGGGGCCCTGGTAAAGGCTATCTGCCAACCCCTAGCTATTCTCTCACTGACAGACATAAGGAAAGTCTGCTGTGTGCACCCTGCCTTCTCAAAAAGTTTCCTAGTTTGTATATGCCTTTGTTTTGAGTATCAAATAGTCTTTTGCTAGAAGGTTGAAAATTCAAGGAAATATATGTAATTCTGGTATTTAATTTTAGTGTGTGTGTGTGTATGTGTGTGGTATAGTGTGTCTGTCTGTGTGCATATGTCATATGTCATGGGTGTGGAGACTAGACAATGGTGCCAGATCCCCTGGAGTTGCAGACAGTTGTCAACTGCCTCATGTGGGGGCTAGGAACCAAACTCAGGTCCTTATGGGACAAGCAGGAAATAATGAAAAGACAAAGATTGTTTCTACTTTAAATGTGTGCGGGTGTGCACATGTGTGTGCATGTACATATGAGTGTTGGTGCCCTTGGAGGCCAGAAAAGGGAGTGGGATCGCCTGGAGCTGGCATAAACTGCCTGATGTGGGTGCTGGGGACCAAACTTGGGTATTCTGCAAGCTCAGCACTGCATGGTCTTTGCAGCCCCAGCTGTGTTTCCCCTCCTTTTATTGACTCCCTTGTAAGCTCCAATACATGAAGAAAGTTCATGTTTATTATTAAATTATCGAAACTAAAATATTCTAGTGAATTAAATATTGATAATCAAACTTTCTGTGACACAAATAAGCTTCTTATGAATGAGGAACAAAGAGGGTTATTACTAACTTACTGAATAGAGACTCTATAGGCCATATAATTAGTCTATTTCAACCTAATATAGGAGGCAGTTTATTTTTATCTAAATTTCTAAATCTCATTAAGAATTGTTGGAAAATTACTTGTATATCTGATTTCTACATAGCAAGTTTACAAATTCAAGATCTATTGGAAATATCACATGCTATTTTTATTTGTCTCTCGATGAGTTATGAATTGCTTGGGCTTTATATTCTTTTTAAATAAATTAATTTAGTATTTTCATTAAGACACTTTTTATGTTTAGTGTGTGTGTGTGTGCACGCACGTGTGTGTTGGGGTTGCACGTGTGTCTCATGATGCATCTGTGGAAGTCAGAGGACAGTTGGCAAGAGTTGGGTCTCTTCTTCCAGCATGTTGGTCCTACAGACTGAGCTCAGGTCATTAGGCTTGGAGACAAGAGTCTTTACCCGCTGCAACATCTCCCCAGCTCTTTCTTCCTTTTCCTCCTCTCTTCAATTAATTTAGCACACAAAGAAATGAGTTTCACTATGTAGTCTGTACATATATGTGACTGTGTGTTTTGTGTCTGTGCCTCTCCTCTAGTGGGTCCCCCACCCAATCTGTTATCCTCCTCTTCTTCGTCCCTATCCTCTTCCCCAGTAACCTACACCCCTTCTGCTTTCCTATCACCCGTGTCTACTGGTTTATATTTTTAGGGTGTATGTACCAAATATATTGCCGAGATGTCATAACTTCCATAATTGGAGACAACGTATTTAAAGCAAAATAAAGCAATAATAAGCTTGTGACTTGCAAATCCCACAGAAGCGGTAAGAACAACTTTAATAAGGTGATGATACTGTACAAGTATTTTGAAAACTAAGATCTAGGTAAACGTGTAAGTTTCTGGGTCAGCACTCATCCTACAGTATCCAGTGTTATGCTGAAGCTCGGCATGAGGTTTGTCCCAGGAGCATTTGCTTTTCATGGGATCAACTACATTATATGATAAATGACTATTTATTTATGCATCTAAGTACCTCATTTGGCCTTGATCCCAATCTCCTTTGGGAGAGCATGTGATAGCCTATTATTTGGTATGTTGCTGGCCTTGCTCAATTTTTGAGGCTCTTGAGATAAGACTTTGAATTTGGTAAATATGAACACTTGCCATAAATTGCATTAGAGCATATTGTATTATAAGCAAACGATTCAAGCTCTGCAACAATGAAATTTCATTATCCTATAGCAAAGCAAAACCTTTCCACAGGTCCCAAAGTTCATCTTCTTTCTCTTAAAGCTACTTCAGGTCACATTTACATTCTTGAAAAAAGATTATTTTATTTTTTTAAAAATTTCATCAAATATAAGCTTAATTCATATCAACTCAATTTAACTCTCCTATTATATTTTATTCTTGGTGTCATAAAATGCGAATTTTATTTCTGTTGAGGATAAATCTAATAGTTTCCAACTGTTATCATGCCATTTTTCTATAAACCAATGAAATAAGACACTTGATTATTATATACGTTTTGGAAAAATCCAATATGATGCTGGCTGTGGTGGTCCATACCTGTAATCTGATCCCTAGGAAGTCAGAGGCAGGAGGATCACAAGTTCCAGGCCAACCTGGCTGCACAGTAAGAACTGGGTTGTGGATGTCACTTTCTGTCCTGGTTCTGCCACCCTTCAGTTCCAAATAATCACACAGAAGCTTATATTAATTACAAACTGTTTGGCCGATGGCTCTTATTGGCTATCTCTCTCTTAATTATTAGCTCATTTCTATTAATCTATTTATCTACACATGGTTTTGACTTACCGGTGATGCCCAGACCTCTTGGTCCCTTGGCAGCTTCATGGCGTCTCCTCATGGCTCACTCTCTGTGTTCCTCTTGCCAGAATTTTCCTTGTCTGGTAGCCCTCCCTATACTTCCTGCCTGGCTACATCCTGCCTGTCCATTGGCCAAAACATCTTTATGCATCAACCAATAAGAAAAACTTATATTTGCAACATACAGAAGGGCATCACCCATCATGCCCTCTTTTCTGTCTAAATGAGAAGGAAGTTTTTAACCTTAGCATAGTAAAATTATATATAACAAAACAGTTATCAAGCAAGAACTATAGTTGACAATATTTAGTCCACTAACATTTGGCAAAATTTAAAGAGAATATTTTATCATCCATCTTATTTTTGTGAGATTGAGGTTTTATATGTAACTTATCTTTTATTATAACTAAGGAAAAACATAACTGTAACTATCTGTCTTCAACTCCATCAAAGACCCCCAAAGGATAATATATAAACTCTAGAATTGACAGAAACCACATGGGTTCAGGCCTCACGTTGTGTGCCAAAATATAAATGGAGTTCCTAATTGGTCTAGATAATAAAAACCCAGAGTCAGATATAGAGGGAAATGTTGAGAGATCAGAGGATCTTACCTCTTACCTCCTCAGACAAGACACTGAGTTCCTGTTTCTTTTTGCTTATATCTTGTTTCCATCCAGGTACCTCACTTCCTGTCTATCTGTACCGACCTCCAGACCTCTATGGTTAGCTAGTGGCAAGCTGCATCCTCTGACCTTTATTTATATAAGCAATGTCTCCCCACACTGGGTCTCAGAAAAAACAATGACTAAATTCAACATGGCACAGCCAGCATTCTGTCTTATCTTTCTCATGTGGATAAGTACCACCTAGAGCCTGGGATTTTTATTCAAAAGAATCCTTATATAAGAAACAAACGTCTTGATTGGTGACCAAGAAATTACCGAACCAAAGTCTGAAGCCCCCAAAGCTAGATTCCATCTTTCTCAGAGAGATCTATTTGACATATCTAGAGCTCTCTGAAAACTACCCATGTTCACTATCATACTGTTAACTATCTTTCATTTTATTTGGGATTGACGTGCCCCGAAAATTATAGTTTATAGAGCAACTGGAACTTAGAATTTAACAGTGTTTTGCTTAGCAAACACATTTCTATAGATGACTTTTACCTTTTCTATGTACATGTATTTTTAAAAATCTAAAATCCCATGTTTTATTGGAAATATTTTCCTCCTAACAACACAAATAAGCCTAGATAAACAGCATATGATCCTCCTAGGTATTCAGATTCTAACACATACACCAGTGTATTCGAGAAAATTCCAACTTTCTAAGAGCAACTTTTCCAGATATGCTAAGATATACCAAGTGATACTCCGGTGTGGGGACACCAGACCTTGAGCAGAAACCCACTTCCCCTTCGGCCTGGGAGCAGGCATCTGTGTAATGTTTACTGAAAACAATTCAGTGCTTTAAAGCTCTTCATAGGGCTGAGATAAGGGCTTGCTCACTGAAATACCATGCCTTTCACACCTCCTATGGCTAGATGCCTCTTCCTGTTTTCCTGTGGTGTCTCCCCAATTCTGGGGCCGGAGATTAGACCACCAGCCAGGAGGAAAGAATGGTATGTAGATGAATGGCAGAAGTCCTTAAAAAGGGAAGCTCCTTTTTCTTAGAGAGACTTCTCCTGAGAGCTCTCCTAAGCGGACTGGGGTCTCCTCCTAAGCTGACTTGGGAAGCATAAAGTTTTCTTAAAGCAACCGACCGGTCTCTGTGTCATCTATCCCGACCACCTCGCTACATTCTTGGATGCAGGCCACACAGCAGGTGCGACACTCCGGGAACAGAATGAGGGAGCCAACAGCTAAATATTTACCAGTGACTAATGATTACTATGTGTCTATCATGTGTATAACTTCCACATTAGATTATATACACTCATGTGTGGCATTGTGATATTTTCAACCTTCATCAGAAATAAAGTCTTGAAATAATGGTAAATGAAGCTTAGTCAACTTAGTGAGACCCTGCCTCAAAAACAAGAAAATGGGTTGAGGATGGATGTTAGCTTTGCATGTTCAAAGTCCTGAGCCCAGTACCTAATGCTGAAGAAAGGTATATGGGCATAGGGAGCACTTGATAAAAGTCTTTAGTAGACATTAGAATTAGAGCTGCTGAAGAACCTATGGATTCTGGCATGTTACTATATAGCTATAATCCCAGCGCTCCGGATGTTGAGGAAGAAGGTTTACTGTGAGCTCTAGGCAAATCTGGACTACATAATAGCAGACCAGCCAGTGTACACGGCAAAACCCCGTATCAAGTAAAGCGAAGCACAGCACGGTACCATGGAAGCCTAGTGTGGTAGCACACAATGTCAGCCCTAACATCCTAATACTGAGGAGGCAGAGGTAGGAGGCTAGCCTTGGATTCAGAAAGAGGCACAATAAGAACACCAACCAACCATCTAAACAAACAAACAAACAAACAAACAAAACAACAACAGGCAAACCCCGGAAAGTATACTAAGAAATTCGGAAAAATTTTATTGTTAAATTATTTGTGAAATAGGATAAGTATATATATAAACTTAGAGGTAGAATTTGTTAAATTGCATTCTGTTAACATATGAATTTTGAAGAAAGTGGGACTATCATAGACCTCTACAGGGGGTTTTAATTACTTGATCTATATTGGAATAGAATAAAGTTGCAGAAAACCCTTGAGTATTTGTAAACAAATAGAACTGTTCATTTACTTTAATAATTAATTCACCAAGACTAACACAGCAGAATAGAAACAACTGAAATCTTCCTATTCATCCATTCCTTTCCTCTAATTCTTTCAACCAGGAGTGTCTTGCCTCCTTATTTCCCTTGTCGGGTGTATGCAAAGAAGAGTGATGCTATTACACAGCTTGACAACTAGGCTTATCTTAGCATCTTTAGAGCAAAAAGGATGCCTGCATATGAGCTGCACTAAAATGGCTTCAATTTGAATCTCAATTTGCCGCTAGATAACTATTCTCTCAAGGAAGGATTGATGTGCATCTCCCATTTGTGGCTGTCTTAAAATAACACATGATTCTGAAGGTGAAGTGCTGCGGGATATTTGATCGCACTATGAAACCTGACACTATAAAATCAACCTTAGATCAGGGGATGGAGACAGCAGCTAGCTGAGAGGAATTAGCCATAGAGAGTACAGAGGAGCCAGGAAGACAGATAGAGAGACCCACAGGAAGGATTAAGGAGGGACTTGGAGTTTCACAGTCTTTTTGGTTTGGGGAGGCTGAAGAGATGCTCTATTTTTGGGTCTGTGACCAAAAAGAAAGTTCAGCTGGTTGCTTTTCAGCCCCTCTGAGCTAGCAGGTGTTCACCCCAACATCCGACTCCTGAGTCTTTATTGGTAAATAGAATGATAGAAACTTAGTTAAAAACGTCATTTGGTTGCAGAGCCAGAGTCAGTGCTGGCGGGACTGGAAATCCTGTCAGGCTACAGTCTGAGCAGCAGGGGACTGACTGTGGGGCCATAGGGCCACAGACAGTAGATAAAATATCAGTAGACTCAGGTGTAGCTGCTAAGCTAACAGAGAAACAACAGTGGAGTGACAACATGGCAGTCTTAAGGTAGGCAGAGTTCAAATGCAACTTGGAGGTAGAGGACTGTCAGATAGAGGACCACCAGCTACAATTCCATCAACTAAATTGTAGGCAGTAAAGATGACTTCTGTAGGCCTGAATAAATAGCCACATTTGTCTTTTAACATTCACCTTATGCCCATTTAAAACTGAAAACTACAAGCCTGTAAGAAGCCAGTACTTGGGAAGCTGAGACAAGAGAATCTGGAGTTCAGCATCATCCTTAGCTACTTATAGAGTTGGATTCCAGTCTGTACTACATTAAATCCTGTCTCCTGAAACTCAAAACAACAACAAAAGAATCCATAGAAGCTAAAAGGAACTGACATAGCAGCTTGCAGTCTCAACCATAGAAGCAGTGACAGTAATGAGAACATCCTGTCAGTCTAGTCCAACAAAACTCCTGTCAGTTCTGTGTGGGCAGCCCAATCATGTAATAAGAGGATAGAAGGAGGGGTGCATCATCCGAGCTTAAGTACTTTATGCCACCCATTGTAGGTTATTTGTGGAGCTAAGATATAATAACAACTCTAAGATGACCCTATGGGATCCAAGAAGTTCTACAGCTTATTTCCTGTAACAAAGATAAGTATTCAAAGCTCTCCTGGTCATATTTAAGCTGAAAGGACAAGATACTTGCTATGTCATAGATCTGGAAAAAGATGAGGTAGAAGTAGAAAATTTCAATGGCAGGGTCAAGCAATGAATATAGACAGAAAGCCACAATTAACCATTACCAAATACGTTTGGGAAGAAGTGATGATTTCAATAATTTTATAGCCGAGATCCAAAATCAATGTGATCAACATAAACAATAGAGAACATGTATAAAATACATAATGAAACCCATCCTTTCTTACACTAACTAATTGAAAGAAATAAAATTGAGTCTGCTCTTAAATAATACTAGCATTGTATGGTGATATTTTTACTTATGATATAACAAATAAAGCTTGCCTGAAGATCAGAGCACAAAGCTAGCCATACTAGTTAGCCACAGAGGCCTGACAGTGGAGACAGAGGCAGATGGATTTCTATTAGCTTAAGGCCACCTTCAGCTACACAAAACTGATCCAGTTTAAAGACAATCGGAACCCACACAAAGGTGATCCCAGTACTTTGGATCCCACACCTTTAATCCCAGCACTAGAGAGGAATTTTAGGCGGGAAGAGACAGGAGCTCAGTGCATTCTGATGTTTGGTGGAGAACACTGAAGTCTGAGGATTCCTGGAGACAGGATCTCCAATTTCAGTCTGAGATTAAGGTAAGAGCTAGTGGTTGGCCCCTTCCCTTCTCTGATCTTCAGCTTTAAACCCAATATCTGTCTCTGACATTTTATTATTAAGACCGACTAGAATTCATGCTACAATATTGTTTTTTGAATTTGAGGCTGGGGATTTTATTATTATGTTATTTATTTATTTTGGAGGCAGGGTATTGCTATGTTATCCAGGTTGTTTTCAAATTCAAGATCTGCCAGCCTATGCCATCCCTGTCCTGGGACCACAGGCCTACTGCATTTAGCTGACAACAGTACTTCAGAGAAGTACTTTCTAGTCTACAGTGGACTGAAAGACGTAAGTCTAAAACTTCTGTACTTAAACGGAGATGCTATTGCTAACAGATGGGCCTTTAATAATACATTTCACATTTAAGGCAACAAAGCACCGTGGTATTTACCAATGCAACTAAGCAGTTGTAAATCTACTTTGGGTAAGCTAGTTTGGGAAGCCTACTTGAATAAAATACCCTGTTATAAAAGTATGTGGGCATGTCCTGCAGGAATTGCTCCCCTGTCACTTTGCCTTCTCTCTGTAGAGTTTAGTGGTCTACAGACCTCCAAGTTTGTTCTTGTATTTTTTTCTCCTTCAAGAACTTCTGCTAGTATGTAACCAGTTAGGCATCTTCCTGTTGACTTAGGGTCTCACTCTGGAGCTCATGTTGGCCTCTGCTGGGCACTATTTAACCTAAACTAGACCTCTAACTTCCAGCAATCCTCCTGCCTCCACTTCCTGAGCACCAGGATTCCAAGCAGACAGTACCACACCTGGATCTCTTGTTATGAATAAGGATGGGATGTGTGGTCTTTCCCCAGTCTGTTATGGTGTTTTTGGAGACAAGGTCTGACTACACAGCCCAGCCTGGCCTGGAGCTCAATGTGAAGCCTATGCGGTTTCAAAATCGTAATAATCTTCCTGTCTGAGCCTTGTGGCTTGTAGGACACCAGCTAGGAGTCAGCGTGTGCAATTACCCTTCTCTAGCCTTTGTTCAGACTTCATCTCATCTTCATGTGGCAGTAGCACAAAATGTTTCACTTACTCACACCAACTATTTCTTTGTCTACTCAGCTCTCCATTAGCAATAATTAAACAAGAAACCGAGAAAACCTTTCAGAAAAACAGCATACCCTGTTAGTCATTTTTTTCCCTCATGTAACAAAATGCCTGACCAAAGCCATTTAAGAAGAGTTTCCTTTGGCTCACAGTTAGATGAGGTACAGTCTGTCCCCACAAGAAAGGCATGATGCCTAGGATAGGAAGCAGTACCACACACTGGACTCACAGCCCGGAAGCGCAGCCAGAGGAAAGATCATGCTCAGCTCGTTTCTCTCTCCTGTTTATTCTGTAAGCTAGCTCAGTGTTGGTGTTGCCCACACTCAGGGCGGGTCTTCCCTCTTTGGTTAAATCTTTCAGGAAATGCACTAACTCCAGCCCCCCCCCCCCAAGGAGGTATCCATAGTGATTCCAAATCTAATCAACAAATACTATCACAGACTGGTATTTGTAGTATTTTCTAATCTGCTGATCGTGCAGTCATTTCTTCCTTGTCAGTGTATGATGAATTGCAAAAGGAAAGTAGTGTTGGCCGGCTTACCTGTCAAACAGTACCTGAAAAGGGGAGTGAGGATTAAGAAATAAAGAGACAAAAGACAGAAGATAGAATTTAGGAGGACTCTCAGTGAATTCTGCAGCAGCCCTGAATTTATTTCTCATAGCCCTTTGATATCCAATGCAAAAGGGGAGGGCAAAAGTCTTCCTTACTATGCGTGAAAGAACAACCAAGCTTAACCACCTCCCTAATTCTCGAAACATCTAGTAACCATACCTTTGGTCAAACATCCTGTAATTTGACCTTGAGGAGCAAGAACAAGCTTGAACTCTCTGATCTTAAGTCAAGATGGAATGGCGTCACTGCGGGTTCCCACAAAGTAGCTCACAGTATTCTGTCTTTTTTGTGTTTTGTTTGTTTGTTTGTTATTTTGATCCAGGGTCTTGCTATGTAGCCCAGGCTAGCTTTGAACACTACCGTCCTACCTCACTCCCTACAGTGTTGTGATGATACACCCCATTCTTGGTTTGTACAAGCTTTTTGACATGAAAAGTGTAAATCCCAACTGCAGACCCATTTTGGACACTTGGCATGCTCACACTGCGGTTCACAGCACTCCTTCCAGAGGCAACAAGTGAAATGGCTCCCACAATACGCTGCCAAACTACGTGAACCTTTACAAAAGCAGAATGCCTTTAATGAGTGAGAAGTCCCATCCAGTGAGGATTTCTGAGTGGAATGTTCTGTGTCTGTCCAATAGGGTGGCCTCTAGCCACAGGTAGCTACTTAGTCTTTCAATTATGGTTGATGTGACAAAGGAACAAAATGTACTTAACAACCACATGCAGTGGTTAGGGCAGGTCTGGTGACCCTTCACACATTCTGGCAGGTATTAGAAGTATGGTAAGGGAATCCAGGAGCCTTCATATAGCAACACTGTTTAGAATCCCTGTCATTCCTTTTGTATGGAATTTTTCAAATGTTTCACGTTTTCAGAAAATAAAACCCAAACCAGTCTTTTGGTTCCCTTTCTGTATGATTCATCTTTTTGCAAAGAGGTGTAAGACCGGTTTTATTGCCAACTATGCCTCCTCTCCTACAGACGGAATCCAGTGATTAGATGCTGCATTTATTTAGGCTATTCTGTCAAAAAAAAAAAAGCTGGTTTCCATGCTACAAATAAATGACAGAAACTCTCCCACTAGATTATCCCAGACAGCACAAATGTTCCTTCCCAAAGTGGAGACTGGAACCCAGCCCCCTCACATTGCCAGTTACATCTGTCGATGCTTATAGAAGTGGCACCCACTTCCCAGACAGGGAATGCCAGTTTTTTCGGTAAGGACAGAGTATATGGCAGGCTTTAAAGAGGGGGAAAATGTCTGCTTGAAAATCAGATCTATAGAATTAAGCAGCTACAAAGATTTTTTTACTTCCCTGACACACAGATTCTTTGTGTATACTTGCCTGGCCATTTTCTAGTAATTTTTTTTTCAGGCAAAGCAATTGAGATCTATCATAATGCCCAGCCCCATTTTCCCATCTGTAAAACCTAGTGGCATTTCAGGCTAGAGAGATGGCTCCTATACTGTTCTTCCGATGCACCCGAGTTCAGTTCCCAGCACCCACACCAGGTAGCTTAGAACAGTCTCTAACTCCAGTTCCAAGGGATCTGATACACTCTTCTGGCCTCCATGGACACCTGCACTCACGTGCACACACCATTCCTTGACACATAAACACATACTCATCAGTAAAAGAAATCTTTAAAAAATAGAACTATATTTTGATAGAAAAACTGTTTTATTAACTACTACAGTATATTGTTTCATATTGTTTCTCTGTTTTTTATTGTTACTTTACTGTGACTTACAAATTAAGCTTTGTGGTTAGATATGGCAGAACGAGCACATACGAGCACATGAACACACACACACAGATACACTCACTCACTCACACACACACACACTCACACACACAGACACACACACTCACACACTCACACACATACTCACTCACACACACAGACACACACTCACACACACACTCACTCACACACACACACTCACACACACACACTCACTCACACACACAGACACACACTCACACACACACTCACTCACACACACACTCACTCACACACTCACACACACAGACACACACACTCACTCACACACACACACTCACACACACTCACTCACACACTCACACACACTCACTCACACACACACACTCACACACACACTCACTCACACACTCACACACACACACTCACTCACACACTCACACACATACTCACACACACACACTCACACACACAGACACACACTCACTCACACACTCACACACATACTCACACACACACACTCACACACACAGACACACACACTCACTCACACACACACTCACTCACACACTCACACACACTCACTCACACACTCACTCACACACTCACTCACACACACAGACACACACACTCACTCACACACACAGACACACACACTCACTCACACACACAGACACACACACTCACTCACACACACAGACACACACACTCACTCACACACTCACACACATACTCACACACTCACTCACACACACACACTCACTCACACACACACACTCACTCACACACTCACACACACACACTCACTCACTCACACACACAGACACACACACTCACTCACACACACAGACACACACACTCACTCACACACACAGACACACACACTCACTCACACACTCACACACATACTCACACACACACACTCACTCACACACACAGACACACACACTCACTCACACACACAGACACACACACTCACTCACACACACAGACACACACACTCACTCACACACACAGACACACACACTCACTCACACACACAGACACACACACTCACTCACACACACAGACACACACTCACTCACACACACAGACACACACACACACTCACTCACACACACAGACACACACTCACTCACACACTCACACACATACTCACACACACACTCACTCACACACTCACTCACACACACAGACACACACACTCACACACACACAGACACACACACTCACTCATACACTCACACACACTCACTCACACACACAGACACACACACTCACTCACACACACACACTCACTCACACACACACTCACTCACACACACTCACACACACAGACACACACACTCACACACACAGACACACACACTCACACACTCACACACATACTCTCACACACACACTCACTCACACACTCACACACACAGACACACACACTCACTCACACACACACACTCACTCACACACACACTCACTCACACACACACACTCACTCACACACACAGACACACACTCACACACAGACACACACACTCACACACTCACACACATACTCTCACACACACACTCACTCACACACTCACACACACAGACACACACACACACTCACACACACAGACACACACACTCATTCACACACACAGACACACACTCACTCACACACTCACACACATACTCACTCACACACACAGACACACACACTCACTCACACACTCACACACATACTCACACACACACAGACACACACTCACTCACACACACAGACACACACACTCACTCACACACACAGACACACACACTCACTCACACACTCACACACATACTCACTCACACACACAGACACACACACTCACTCACACACACAGACACACACTCACTCACACACACAGACACACACACTCACTCACACACTCACACACATACTCACACACACACACTCACTCACACACACAGACACACACACTCACTCACACACACTCACTCACACACACAGACACACACTCACTCACACACACAGACACACACACTCACTCACACACACAGACACACACACTCACTCACACACTCACCCACATACTCTCACACACACACACACTCACACACAGGGTCCAGGACTAATTTTATTTTATAATTGGGAGTGGGATGGGCTTGGAATGTATCCTTGAAGACAATGGGGGAAATTACTGGAAGGGAAAGAAGTCCTTCATCTCAGAGCTGAGGCCACTTGTTAGATGACAGGAAAGACTCTTCCAGCACAATTACTAAGTGACATTTGCTGTAAAAGTTGCAGACACACACACACACACACACACAATCTTATGTTAAAAGAGCTATGAAACAGGCTTAAAGCTAGGCCATATATGACCTTGGAAGGGCCTCATTCTATTTTCCAGACATTTCCTAGGAATCTCAAACAAGACTATTAACTTTGTTTATAGTGAAGATAGCCTATCTTTCCAGATTCCAGAGATCTAGAGTTTTACCTTATCAATCGAAACCTGGAGGGCACCCCTCTGGGACCACCCTGGTATCTCCTCTATATTCCTTGGTCACCCTCTGAAGACAATAGTTTCAACCTGACATGAATGGTGCACATCAGAAGTGACATATATTGGTATATAATGGCAGGACAACAGAGAAACTCTCAGAGGAGCCTGCATCCATGCTCTGGTATGTGCCTTCATCTTACCCTAGTGTCTTTCTCTTCACCGGTATGCTTAAGATCTACTCCAAAATGTCCTTTAACAAGCCCCAACCCTGCCCCGTATCAGCTAATTCTAAATTTGTTTTCCACAATTAAGCAAAGGTTGAGATTTTCAATCCACATGATTAGGGAATAGGCCAGGCTGAAGGCCGGCTGCATCGAGTCGTGCCCCTATCTCCTGCCATGACTGCCAGTACTACAGAAATTCTAAATCTAACTTTTCTGTCCTTGATGGAGTATGAAGCAGTTCTGTCTCAATTGCCTGCATTGAGAAGGTTGCACTATTTTGCTGGTTTTTCTACATATTATTTAAAATGGTTACTCCCCCCCGCCCCAGGCAATTCTCTGTGTATCTCTGGCTGTCCTGGAACTCAACTCTGTAGCCCAGGCTGGCCTCGAACTCAGAGATACAGCTGCCTCTGCCTCCAGAGTGAGGGTGTTGGGAATGACAAGGGCTGGGTTTGTCGTTTAGGCTGTCCTCAAACTCAGCTGTCTTGTCTCAGTGTTGGGATTACATGTGCACCTCACACATATGTGGCAAAACACACGATTATTTTGACTCTTCAAAAGTTGTGTTTCTGCCCCATGGGACTTCTGGATGGGTGAACGATCTATATGGACCATCAAGGTCCATCGTGTATGGTGGAGGAGAAATGTATGCAACACTTCAAGTAATTGGGAGGAGTGGGGGGCATTGAGAGTTCACAAAAGGGCAAAAGCAGGGAGTGTGAACTGGAAAACTATACAAGGAGGAAATCCAAAGACCTCTGCATCCCTTTGCTTCAAGCGATGGTGTTTTGAGGTCCAGCTGGGCCGTCCTAGCGGAGGCCACACTAAGAGTAGGGCCTAGGTCTTGGCCTTCTAGGCCGGCTCAGGCCATCGTGCGGCCTGGAATGCATGGGGGTCACCAAGTTAACCATAGACTCTGTTGGGTCCGCAGCATCCGGCAGTCCACACCCAGCCCTGGAACCCACACTTGCCAGGGCTCCCCCGGGGAGCAGGCCTTGCCCTAGGCGCCTGAGCCCCCTCGCCCACGGCCTTGGGGGTGGGGCGGCCTTGCCTCGGGCCGGTGCTTTTCGCCCTCCGTTGGCCGCCAGAGGCTCCCTCTCTCCCTCTCCTGGGATTTTCGCTGCCGGGCTCCCTCTCTTCCGCGGCCCTAGAGTTAATCCCATCCGCCGAGGTGAGGCACCTGTTACCCCGGGGCCTTCCTCGTCCCCGAGGCCTGTCCCCCTTAGTCCGCTGGGCCTCGCCAGGCCTCGGGCCCTATCGTGGGGGGTGGGGGGCCCGCACGTGGGCCGAGCCGCGCGTCCGTGCCAGCCCCAGGCCGCAGCCGAGGGTGCTGGCGCCCGGGGGGCCCCACAGGCCGGGCCGCCACGGCGCGGGGAGCTGGGGGGGGTGTGAGTGCGGGGTGTGTGTGTGGGGGGAGGAGGACGCCAGCGCAGCGCGCGTCCCGGGGCCGCCCCGCGCGGGTTAGGACGCGCGTGGGGGGCCGAGGCGCGAGTGCAGGCGGCCGCCGCGCGCGCCGCGCCGTGACGAGCGCGGGGCGGAGGGCACACGGTCGGCGCCGAGCCCGCACGGCCGCCGGGGGGCGGGGGCGGGGGGAGCGCCCGACGAGTCCGACCTCCCGCCCGGGGCCGGGCCGCTCGGTAAGGGGGCGGCGTGCGGGTGGCGGGGCGGCGGGAGCGCGGGGACGCGGCGGCGGCGTGCACAAAGGCGCGGGTGGGGGTGGGCTGCGGTCGGGAGCGCCGGGGTGAGCAGCGGAGGCGTTCTCCGTGGGATCTATTGTTTCCCGGCACATTGGGAGGGAAAAAAGGGAGAGCGCGAGAGAGAGGCATTTGTGATCATCCCCCTCCCGTTTGCTGTCCCCCCCCTCTGCTTCATGTGGCCCGGGAGAGCTCGTCTCTTCCCGGTGCCACACACTGGGATCCGCCTGGCAGCCTCCGGGAGCCGCAGCCAATGTGTTAGGACTTCAGGTGCTTTCTTGGCACAAAGCTAGACTGCGACCTCCTACCGGAGCGCTCGGCGTCACCTGCTCTCCCGGCCCTGCCCCGGGGGGCCGAGGGATTGCGTCCCGAACCAGGCTTGGGAATCGGCGGCAGCCTGCCTCTCAAGTTGGTGTTATTTATGTTTGTCTTTTGTAAGGGCAGGTTTTCGAATCCCCGGCGGCCCCTTCGCCCCCGCCTCCGCCCCCTTCGGGCTCGAACTGGCGGGTGGGGGGAGGGAACGGGGTGTGCAACTAGGGGAGAGGGGAGGGTGTTTATGGGTAAAAGGACATTCTCAACGCTTTACAAAAAGAAAAGAAATAAAGAAAAAAAAAACCCCAACAACAAACCAAAAAACAAAACACCCAAAACCACAGGCACCACACTCAGAAAGCCTTTCTTGTTTGCCTGCATGGGCCATGCATGCATGATGGGCCAGGAAATGAGTTTGGAGCCGATTTAAGTGAAAGTGTGGGCTTCCTCAGCTGATGGTGCTTGAGGGTGATGTGGTTTGGTCTAATATTAAGCCAAACCAAGCCAAAGCAAATGAAAAAATGTTTAGAACTGCATGAGTGAAGTGTAGGACTGCTGACATATTGCTAGAAAATCCAGCTGTGGGCTGGAGAACAGCAAGCGTGGTGTTTGCCTTGTTTGTTTTTTGTTGTTTTTGCCTTCAGCTTGTAGTAAGTTAGGGGTCAGAAGGAAGAGACAAATCAGGGCTGTGGAAGGTCGTGTTATGGTGTATTTTATTTCTGATTGTTACATTCTCATGCATCTATTCCCACGAGACTCTACGTCCAACTCCCTAATTAATAATAGCCTCTTGGCTAGGAAACTTCCAAACAACGCATAGAACAACTTACAGTGGAACTTGATTGACATTCCAGAACTTACTTCTGTTTGTTTTGTCTTGGGATAGCACTGAAACTGTTACTTTGAGCATGTTGTAGATGACCATATTGGACCAGAACCACCAAATAAGCCTCTGTAGGCAACATAGTTTGAAAACATAGACTCCAAACTTTTCCCTATTATACACGGTTATGGGAAATTCCCAAATGAAGTGGTCATTTTGTTGACTTTTTGAGGCATATCTGCGTTGTCGAGTTGTTTCCCTGTCATTCACAGAAATATCTAGACAAGCTAAAGCATTACTGTCAAGTGTAGGGGGGTCGGGGTGGCGTGGAGGTGGGGAGGGGAGGGGAGGGATAGGAGGTGGTGGTTTGTAAGGATCTCCAAGTTATGTTTGAAGCACGTTTGTTACCAATGATCATTCAGAGTAACTTTTTAGCTTCTTAACCTTAATGTCCCAGTTAGAAGTCATGCATTAGCTCTGTGGCTAAACCACTTGGAAATTAAAGTGTGTGTTAAATGTAGATTAGTTGACTAGTTAAAAATTCAGATAAACACATGAATTCAGAAACTCGTTCTTTTCTGTTACAGATGAGCCTCTAGCCTTGCTTTGATAAAGCCATTTGTGTAACTCTTGACTGAATAAATTGCCAATGCGCCCGTTGGGATCATCACTGGAAAAGCATGCCATTTGAGAGGTCCTTTGCTTGACCTAGTCCTGGGCATTAGGAAGAGAGTGTTTTCTTGTCTGTTGTTTTACCCCTCATCATTATGAGCATTGGTTTCTCACCCTTGAAGTAAAAATGTTGAAAGCCGAGTCTTCAGGTGAACGAACCACTCTGAGAAGTGCCTCTCCTCACAGGAATGCATACAGAACAGAGTTCCAGGCACTGAAAAGTACTTTTGACAAACCCAAGTCAGATGGGGACCAGAAAACAAAAGATGGTGAGGGCTCCCAGCAGAGCAGGGGTAGGAAATATGGCTCCAATGTCAACAGAATTAAAAATCTGTTTATGCAGATGGGTATGGAACCCAATGAGAATGCTGCTGTTGTTGCCAAAACCAGGGGGAAAGGTAGACCTTCATCCCCTCAGAGGAGAATGAAGCCCAAAGAATTTGTGGAGAAAACAGATGGCTCAGTGGTTAAGTTGGAGTCCTCTGTTTCTGAACGAATTAGTAGATTTGACACAATGCACGATGGCCCTTCATATGCTAAGTTCACGGAGACTCGGAAGATGTTTGAGAGAAGTGTGCATGAGTCAGGGCACAATAATCGCTACTCCCCAAAGAAAGAGAAAGCCGGAGGGGCTGAACCACAGGATGAGTGGGGTGGTTCCAAGTCCAACCGAGGCAGCAGTGACTCCTTGGACAGCCTGAGTCCCCGGACTGAGGCTGTCTCCCCAACAGTGAGTCAGCTGAGTGCAGTGTTTGAGGGCACTGAGTCTCCGGGAGCCATCACTCCCGAGAAGGCTGAAAACAGTGACTACTCAGTGACTGGCCACTACCCTCTGAATTTGCCATCTGTTACCGTTACCAACCTTGATACCTTTGGCCACCTCAAGGATTCTAATTCAAGATCTTCATCAAACCAACACGGTGTTGAGCCGGAGGGCGCTCAGCAGAGTAGTGCAACTCCAGAAGTGCCTCGGAAAGGTAGCTCTCTAGCTTCATTGCCCAGTGAGGAGATACAGCCGAGCAAGGAAGCCGAGGACTTCACGTCTGCCCAGGAGACTCTGGGCAGCACTGACAAAGATATTCCTGAAGAATCCTCTGCTGAGAACCAGGCAATGCCAAAGTCTGTCATCCTCTCCCCACAAAACGAAGCTTTAGGAGATGCTGAAGCTAATGTGGTTGGGAGTGAGGCAGCACAGCCACGGAAGGCAGACCTCACAGGTGGTGATGTAACCTCTCCCGATGCTTCTGCGTCCAGCTGTGGGAGAGAAGGACCCGAAGACTCGAATACTTCTGAGAGTTCCCATGTATACATGCATAGTGACTACAATGTGTACAGGGTGAGGTCCAGGTATAACTCAGACTGGGGAGAGACAGGCACCGAGCAAGACGAAGAGGACGACAGTGATGGCAATTACTATCAGCCCGATATGGAGTACTCTGAGATCGTTGGGTTGCCTGAGGAAGAAGACATCCCGGCAAATAGGAAAATTAAGTTTAGTTGTGCTCCGATTAAGGTGAGTATGCTTTTTCAGATCGTTCCCCCGAGTTCCCTTTCAGCACTGGAACCTATGCAGGAGAGATTTGACAACTACTAGGTTTTTGGTATGCACCTGTTGTGGGGTGATTTCAGGAGTGTGGCATTGGGGAGGTATCAGATTGGTTTATGTGATGTGTGGTGAGCATAAACCACCAGGGAGAAATAAGCAAGTTGAAGAAGTTTGTGAGATGCATTCAAGTGGAGTGGAGTCTGGGTTTGGAACACTGAAAACCAGGAGGTTTTGAAATACAACTACTTTTACAAGGGGTTCTTTAAGATTACCGGACAGTAACCACATTCTGCGTCTACATTATAAAATACAGGGTATAAAGCACACTGGGGGATTTAGGCTAGCCTTGAAATAATTTTATTTACTTGCTTTAATGTGTCGGAGTTATTGCTTACTTCAGTGTAAGTGGATCATGTTGCTGAACTTTTGTTTTCTTTTTGAATTGCTAGTAGGTTGTGAACGTTTGCCTTATGGAACTATACTAGCTGACAAATACTTTGTGTGCTAAGCCGTGACTATACACACGTTGGATTTCAGAAACTGTCATGTAGCTTTACAGTGAAGTTTTGTGAAAGGAAGCATAGAAGACTTGCCATTCATGGGTTTATTTTTACCTCTTAGAAACTGAATAAGTGCCAGTTGAATTCAGGTGTTTTATTCTAATGATTTCACTTAAGTAACATGTAGTATAGAAGAAGAGCAGAAAGTGTCTCGGTAGCTGGCGGTGGGATGGATGCTATTAGTGGAAAATGGCCGTGAGGGCAGGAGGCTGAGGGTTGAGTATCAGAATCCCGTGGAGTGCTTCTTCACAGTGTGTGTGCCCACCAGCTCCGTCCTCAGACTCTGGCATCATCTCTGCGGGGAGCTTGGGGAGCTGTGCAAGTGTCTTGTTTGATACCATATTTCAGGGTATGCTGCTAGCATACACGCTCTATGGATGATAGACTTGGAATTTGATAGAGTATCTTTGTCAATTTGCTCCTCAAAACCTAAAGTCAGGTGGTCTATTGCCTTTTGATTTTTCACCATATGAACTTGCATATGAAGCCGTAAGATAGACAACTTACATGGCAGCACCCCCAGAAAAGCCTGCTCCCCTGTGATTAGCCAGTATTATTTTGAAATGCAGTAATATTCTGCGCAATTCTGCGTAGATGTTAGTAAGGTAGAGTTTTGCTTTATTGGTATGAGGTGATGTTCTGGGTCAGAATGACCATATGCAGTTTGTCTGTGTTTAGGAGATTTAGCTTGAGAGTAAGCTGCACTTTTTTATGCTTCAATACTAAAAGTCTCTCGGCTCACCTGTCCTTAGGGTTATTCCTACTTTTAGGCACTATCTTCAAAGGTGTCCTTTCCCAAGCTTGTCCAGTGAACCCCCAAATTCTATTTAGCTGTCCTTTGAGCATCATCTTTCTTGCCCCCTAGGAAGGAGCCATTAAGATGAAACTGTTTTTAACTGAACAAGAGATGTGTAACTGAAACAACTCTTGAAAGAGTTTGTTAATCCCAGCCACTGACTGCTTAAAGCAGGGGAATAGCAGATTATGAAAACTTGTTATCTAGAGTGTCAGCATTGAGCCTCATGGCTGTCAGCCTTGTATTTGGGTCCTATGATGCCCAGAACATAACTGCGTAGTAGTTTGTGTGATGGGGTTTTAAAGGATTGCCATCGATGTGAACAACAGGCTCTTTGGGTATGAAGATTCCAATTCAGACTTTCTGTTGCTCATAATAATAAGTCTGTTGCTTCTTTCATTCAGACAGGGTTTCATATAGAAAAGACACATAATGTGTGCATTTAGCCTTTTTCATAAAGAACTTGGGTCACGGTAAGATTTGAGTAACTGAGGGCATTTGGCTTTCATTGCACAGTTAACGGGACTAGTTGGAGTGAATTAAGTTTGCAAACAGAAGTGTCATTCTTATCTCTTCTGTAATGAATAGGACAATTACTCTTTCTTGTTGCTTCCCTTGTTTAACATGAAAGTGGATACACTTGGACATTTGAAAACTGCTTTCTACTCAGGGTAGAGATTTGTTTGTTCACTCTCCTTTTTTTTCCCTTCAGAGGGTGCTAATTTCAAAAGCAAATCCAACAAGTACTGTGTAGGTTCATCATGTGTGTGCCATGCTGCAAGGGATACTCTCTTCTGTCTGAGTAGCCAGCCCTTCCGTGACCCAGTAGTCAGCTCTTGCAAACATTTTGTTTAAAATAAACTCAGGTTAAGCAGTGTCACAAAACGGTTCCCAATGTCTTGTGTCTTTTGAGTGCTTTGATAGTTTGTGTCTACACTTGATGTGTTGTGACAGGGATTCAGTACGTTATTGAAATGCAATACGTTCACCCATTCACTGTATATGCTTGCTTATCTCCGTAAAGCTTTATTCAGGCAGTGGAGAGTTAAATTCAAAGCCTTTTTCTTTGATATTCAAACACTTTCTCTTTGAGAAGCATTAGAGAGCGTATTCTTTACAGAAATAATGTCTGAAAGTTTTGTATTCTTGTTAATCTTTTTCTTTACGAGGCAAAACATTCTCAACAAATGTGCTTCATTAGTCTTGTGTATAGCTTTGTGGGTGTGACAATGTCTCTAATGTCTAGTTCAGTTCTCTTATAGAGATTTTGAATAAATGTTACCTTGAGATCTGGACCCAGAAAAAAAAACAAACAAGCAAAAATAATAGTTGATCTTTGCATTATATTTCTTGTACTCACTAATTATTTGAAAATAGTTAGATTCACTGAGACATGGTGGCACATGCCTGTAGTCTTAGGACTCAGAAGGGTGGACCAGCAGCACTGAACCTTCAAGGCCATCGTGGGATACATAGTAAGAAACTATTTCAGTGCCCTTCCCCCATCCTGATTGTATTGCTGCCTAACACTTAGAGTGATTTCCCTATCTTTCCCAGGCATAATTGTTTCTAATTGTATAGATTGATGTATTTAATAGGGTCTTGGAATATCAGAATAGGATTATTAATAGAAAGTACAAGCCTTACCTTGAAGATGTGGGGTAGGAGAATGTTATGATCATGTTAATTTGAGGTATAGAGTTATGTTTTAGTTTTCAGAAATTTCTCAAAACCAAAGAATTTAATTAAAGAAATGTAGTTAAAGTAGATGTGCTTTACATCAATAAAGGCCAGCGAAAGTAGCCTTTGTCACTATTTTTTCTATCATTTTAGAACATTTATTGAGCCTCTAGTATGTGTCAGGAAGACTATGAATAAAATTCATGAGAACATTTGTCCCAGGAAAGGGATTGTGGGCATCCCATTAACAAAGCTTTTCAGTCTTATGTGCTGTGACCTTTGTGAGGTCAGCACAGCCTCATTAAGGAACTCATAAATAACCCTTTCTCTTTTATTAGAAACCTTAATATTCTTTAGGTTTGTATTCTTGACATGGCGTCATCTGCAAGAGATTTTCTGAACTCAAGTATGAGATTGCAGAATTAATATTACGGTGCATTGTGATACCTGCTTGGAGTGCTTCTCAAACTGTGTTGCACTTTAGTGGTCCTGTGTTTGAAGGACAGGCAAGGGCAGAGGCCCTTTTTCCCATTGCAGCAGTTTTGGAAGATGATGGTTCTCTGTGTGTTTGTGGAGGCTCAGAGTCACTGTCCTGGGTGCCAAATGCTTTTTGTTCACTTCTGATGTTCAGAATAGAGTTCTGAGACCCAACTTTTTGTGTCTGTGGGGGCTTTAAGTTTCAGCAGTGCTTCTTAAACTGAAATATGCATATGAGTCATTCAGAGATCTTGTTAAAATGCAGGTTCTGTTTCTGTGGGCTTCCCTGAGAAAGTACCTTGATGCAGTGCTTTGATCCTGAACACAGTGCTGAGCCATTGCAGAGGTGATGTGATAGAAGCAGTCAGCAACCAGGTGAAAATGACCGAGTCTGCAGTTTCTCAGCTCAGTTTAAAACACAGACCCAGAAGCAAGAGGAGGTTGATATACTTAAGACAGGATGCCGAGGGCTGGACACTTAGCTCCACGGGGCAGTGATTGCCTAGTGTCACTTGAAGTTCACGCTACCTACATGGTCTCATGCACTCATGGGTGCATAGTGCTCACCTGTCCCTTTTTCTTTCTTTTTTGGTGAGTCTTGCTATGCAGCCTAAGCTGGCCGTGTCTATCTCTTTTACACCAGCCTTCCTATGTGGATGGCAGGGTTCGGGAGCAGAGCTGATACCGGGACCAAAATATCAATGTACTAAAGATGCGCTGGTCAGGATTGATATGGGATTGGTATGGGACAGGCACACCGAGTATAATTGTGACTTCACAAGTTTGCCTGCTGATTGGGCACAGGTTTTTTGTTTGTTTTTCTATGATAGGGTTTTCTCTGTGTAGATCAGGCTGTCCTGGAACTCAGAGGTCTACCTGCCTCTGCCTCCAGAATGCTGGGATTAAATGTGTGTGCCTCCACTGCTTGTCAGGCAGTTTTATTTTCTTTCCTTGGGCATGATCCCTTGCCATTCCAGAGAAAGGCCAGTTGGAGTGTCTGCAGTGGGTAGCTTTATATAGGGAGGTGACACAGTTGTCAGTCTAGAAATGACCTGATGATGACTTAATGTTTTAGTTTCTCAGCCTCTTGTTTTTAAAAATCGTATTTTCTATGTATTCTATTTTGATAATATCACGTGGTTACTAACTTACCTATTTTAAATATATTATCAGAATTTTGCCTTTCTCTACCAGTTTACATATTCATATCTGTATATACCCAAGCCTATGGTGCTTCTTCCTCATAATCTATTTCCCACACTTGATGTCACTCCTTAGGACTTTCATTCAGCACATTTGTTTTCTTTCATTTTGGGGGGGCGGGGATGGGCAGTGCTGAGTATTGAACTTGAGACCTTAGGCATGCTAGCAAACACTCTAATGATGAATTAAACCTTCAGCCTCTATGTCTCCTTGACTTCTGTAGTAAACTTATTTAACTGTCGGTCTGGACTAGAATCTAAGAGTTCATAGTTGCCTATTTGCTTTTCTGTTCCTATTTTGCTCTTGGGATAGGATCTACTTAGGAAGCCGTCTATAGTTGGCCTGACACATATATTGTGGCCTAGTGTGGTGTGGTCTTGAACTTTTGACAGTTCTGTTTCAGCTACCCGAGTGCTGAGATTGCCATCATGTCAGAGGTTCTGCATTTCTAACAAGGCCCTAAGTGGTGTCAGTGCTGCTGGTTCCCAAACCCCGAACCAGAAGCTGGCCATAGGATGCTCGACAGTCTGCTCCTCAGATGTGGCTGTGCTAGCAGGTTGTGTGGAAGAGGACTCTTTACCCATGAAGTAAAAGTTGCAGTTATGTAAGGCACCCTGTTTCCTGATGCCAAAGTGGATTACGATCTTTGAATTTAGAAGGCGTTTGGGTCATTAAAATGCCACATCTTAGATCCTCTGTGACTTTTCTTATAAAGGGAGAGGACGAGGAAGCTTTTGGTTGACTGAGAAATTCCATTTCTTTCATTTTTTGGGGCATCTAAATCAATAAGCGTCTAGAAGAAAATATAAGCATTGTCAACTTAATTAGCTTGTTTTTATTTGGATTACTTTGAAGGCATAACATTGAAATTGGATTTTCTCTTACATTTTGATGTTTTATAAAGTGACTATGGTTGGTAATGAGGCAAATGAAAAAATGTCAACTAATTGAATATACTATGCAGAATCAAATAATATATGTAAAAATCAGTCCCTTGCCTAAAATTCAACACTATATTGTACTCTTTGTTCTTGTTCTAGGAGCAATTACCATTTGTTTAAAAAGAGATTTTTTCCCTACAGCAAATTATGTTTGATGTTTCCTTGCATTTCATAGCAGAATTTGAAGTTTTTCTGAAGCATAACAGTTTTGTCTTTGCTCTAAACTTTCTCACATGAACACAGGTTGCTGGATTTCGTGAGTATCATAAGTAAGATGCCAAATTTTGGGGGGAAATAACTCACTGCTCATGGATAGCTTACCTCATTAACCCAACTACCTGCTTATATGAAGTAATTTGATGTAAATCTCATCTGCATTCGGTTCTTCACAGCATCTTCATTACCACGCACAAAATGGTAGCTTAGGGATTTGTTTTCAGAAACAAATTAAATTCTGAGCAAATGAACAAACATTGCTACCCTAGACTCAGAAAACAATTTACTGTTTTTCTGATGCTTTATAGTTTTCTTCCTGGTCACTTTTTAAAATTTCCCCAGTGTTAATCACTTCAAGCTGCCAACACAGAAACTTAGAGCTGCAACTACTTAAAAGTAATGTAAGTTCCTACTCTCAAGGAAGCCATCATTAGCATTTCCTGGAAGATGATCTTTCAGCATGAATAATTCTTCTTATGTGGAGTTTACTCTTTGGAGGGTAAAAGGAAAATTAAAAGGAAGGGCATGCCAGGTATCTTCCATTTGTTTTTGTGTATTGAATGTTGATTTGCAATTTTGTACTGAAATAAAATCCAAACATCCTGAAAATTCAATATTTCTAGTATACCATTTTTAACAGTGTTTTGCAACCATCACTCATATCTAATTCTAAAATGTTTCCATCATCCAGCAAAACAGCTTCAAGCTTGTTGTTAATCATTGCCAATTTCTTTTCCTCCTTCCCTTGGCAAACAGTAATCTACTTCCTGTCTCCATGGTGTTGCCTCTCCTGAATATATCGTGTACATAGGGTCAGGAGCATGCTTTTAAAGAGAATGTTGGGGATCCAGTGAACATGGCTTGTTACGTTAGAGAGGCTGCAGACTACAGGGAAGTCTAGACTGCAAAGACAGGAAGACACATTCCACCTGCCTTTTCATGGGATTTCATCAGACAGAAAAGGTTCAGTACTTAGGAAAGCAGAATGCAAGGTGGACGGGGACACATGACTGTGTGGCAGAGGGTGACTGGGATAGCTCCCTTGCTTGGGACAATGCACTTCCCTTTTTAGGGAGAGGTGTTTCAAAGCGAGGCGTTGCTTGATGACATCATCTAGTTTGGAACGCTCAAGGGAGATCAAGTTGTCCTCCATCTTAGAGTGATCCTTCTACCTCTGCCTCCAAGTTGCTGGTATTAAAGTTGAGCCAGCTTGCTCGGTTTGCAGTCCTGTTCAAGTGCTCTGAAGGGCTGGTTGGAACAGGAGTGTATAATTCAGCACAAGGTTTCAGAAAAACCCACTTATGCTGATACTGATTTCCATTATTATACTGTTTTTTTTTTCCATGGAAGAAGGAACCATTTCCCTAATGCTACTATGGTTGTTTCTTCCCTACTGTGTTTTGTTGCTGCTTTCAGTGTCTTTTATGTTGATTGGAATTCTTTATGGGCAAACTTTCGTCTTCACTTAAACACTGTCATTGTAGATTTCACATACTTACTTGCTGCAGGAAGGCATTTCATTTCTGTATTTGTTTCCATGGAAACATACCGTATATATTACTCTTAACTGTTATTAAGTGATAATGATAAAAAATATCTCTGAAAACTAATGTGGTAGTCTCTAGATGTCGACAAATCTCCCTCTTGAGGCTTTGGATTTCTCATGTGTAATTGAAATGATCTAATTGTGGGTTTTACTAAGATCATTGCATATGCTAGTCTTTTGTAATTCTATGGTTGTATCTTAAATGTAACTGTAGTGGACACGATCAGATATGTTTGTAACATTATTTGAAAGAGAAAATTTAAGGGTTATCTCTTGTTAAGCTGTTGAAATGAATAACGTATATTGCTGCTGAATCTCATTTGCACCGTGACTTCTACTAAAATCTTAAAAGTGGTTCAAATATTAAACTGAAGGAAGTCATTTTGATGGAGTGGATTTGAGAGCAGTGTGGCTTTTGAAAATATGGATTGACTATCTATTAAACCCCTGCTGAAGAACCAAGAGGAAAGAAAGAATTTTTGGTGATCTAGTTGCTGACATATTAATTGCTTCCACTCACATTTGTTCTGGAAATAGCTTCATACCATAGTTCAGCATGATTGAAGTATTGATATGTATTTTTTTGCACAGTTCCTACATTTTCAGTCTAACTTGCTGTTTCTTTCTCACCAAGCAGTCTGTTCAAAGAAATGGAACAGCTCATGTGTAAAGACACTCAGAATTTTATATCCTAAGAGAAAGTTTTGTTTGCTTATGTAGTCTATGTCACTGGGATTTTGAAAGATGTATTTGTAGTGTTTGAACTAATCCTTGTGTATTTGTGGATGAATGGAGGATAAGTTAGGCATGGAGTTTTATATAGTGTGCTGGTGTGACCACCCCAGCTCTGGGACTGACCTTACTGGGTGGATTGATGACAGCACAGATACAGAAAGCTGGTGCTCTCACTAATGCAGTCCCCCTGGGAAAGGTATTAATACACCTTTGAACAGCCCCTTTTCTATCATCGTTATAATCCCTGCATGGGAACTTTGGGAGTTTGCACACAAACCATTGCAATGTTATGAGTCAAGTCTGCGCTGATTTTAAGTATCTGTGTGTAACACTAAGTTAATGTTTAAAATGAACCAACCTCATCGTGTGCGTGTGCGTGTGCGTGTGTGTGTGTGTGCACGTGTGCATCATCTAGATTTTTAAAAAATTCTTTAGGATGGTGTAACGGGTTGCCTTTCCCACCAGCTGCTTGGGCCCTGCTGAGCTGTCTGAACCCCCAAATAACACCACTATATGAAGCTGTTGGCCATTTGCTATTGTTTCTCATTGGCTAGCTCTGACTTAATTATTGACCCATAATCATCAATATATATTTTTATAAGGACTTATCTTTCTGAGAACGCAGACTTGTGTCCCCTCTTCCCAGGAATCACATGGCAACAGCTCCCTTCACTAAATTTCCCAGAATCCTCTTAGACTCTTAGACCCACCACCAATCTTGCTTCCCTATTGGCCAACAGTGCTTCATTCAACAACCAATAAGACAGATTTACAGAATGACATCTCCCATCAAGGTAGATTTCAAAAAATAAAATTATTGTCAAATTACTTTAAAGCCTTCAGTACTGTGAGTTTGAGGGAAGCCTGGTCTACAGAGTGAGCTCCAGAACAGCCAGGGCTACATGGAGAAGTTCTTTCTTGAAAAATAACAACCAAAATATTTATAGCTGGGCAGTGGTGGTATACACCATTAATCCTAGCACTAGGGAGGCAGAGGCAGATGGATCTCTTGAGTTCAAGGTCAGCCTGGTCTATAAAGCAAGTTCCAGGACAGCTAGAGCTACAAACCCATCTTGAAACAACTAAACAAACAAAAATCCCTTGGTACATTCTAATACATTATTCTTCAGAAAGGTCGTGTTCTCATTACATTTCATTAGAGTAGCTTTTTTTCTAAAATATTTACACCACCAAGCATAGAAATTTTCTGTAGGTAGTTAAAACTGCTACTTATAGTTTCTGTATATTGTGCTGATTTGCCAGTAAAGGTGCAAGCTTTCATTCGTTTGCAGGCTATTTTATTTCCTTTTTTTCAGGTGCCAACCATTGCACCACAAGTCTTAGTGAGACTAGGCACTACTCTCCCACTAAATTATATCCCCTAGGTAGATTTTACTTATCTTGCCTATCAACCTTACCCACATGGCCACAGTTGTACTCTGGCCTTTTTCATGAGTTCTGTGTTCACTGCCTTCTGGGTCAGTAATTGTTTGTAAGGCTTACATTCAATGTTATCTGTTTTAGTAGAAAGTAAAAACAACTCATATTTCCAGTAATGGGGGAATGGGTGGATTTGTCATGATGGCTGCATAATGTGTTACAGGATAATGTGTAGCTCATGATGTCTTTATAGAGTTTTAGAATGTTTATTTTATGTGAGTGTGTGTGCCCAAGTGTGCACCTGTGTACCACAGGTATGCCTGGTGCCCATAGAGGCTATAAGAGGGCATCAGATCCCATGGTATTTGATCTACAAACAGTCTTAAGCCACTTGGTGGGTGCTAAGAATCGAACGCAGGTCCTCTGCAAGATCAATAAAGGCTCTTAATAGTGGAAGCATCTCCATGTTTTCTAAGATGACTTCAGAATGAGGAACCACAGCAAACAGAACAGTTACAAACTTAATATGTGTTTTAAAGCATTTTTATTTTTGAAAATATGCATCTAGGTCAAAGATTGCAGATCACGAAGATCAAAATCTTAATTTGCTATCTTGGTGGAGAGAATAAAGGTGGGTGGGAAGGATAAAGCTGATGCTTGAAAATTGTCTATACTCTTCTAGATTTACTAAACTTTCAATAATGGGTATATATTCTCTCTTACAAGAACTGGGAATGTAGGTCAGCTGATAGAGCACTTGCCTGGCATGCATGAGCCCTGGGTTCGGTCATAAGCTTTGTGGTGCAGGCCAGTAATCCCCAGCTCTCTGGTGGTGGAGCAGCAGGGAGATCAGATGTTCAAGGCCATCCTTGACTATATGGAGAGTTTTAGGCAAACTTAGACCACATATCATCCTCTCTAAAGAACAGACAGGGTTCACTGAGATAGCTCAGCAGATAAAAGATCTGAGCTCCATCCCTGGATCCCACACAAAGGTGGAAGGAAAGAACCAATGCCACATACACAGACACTCACAGACACACACAGACACATGCATACACACACACACTTGCGTGCGCTCTCACACACATGCACACACACACACATGTACACTTACACAAATCCTCCTAAACAGAAAACTTATTTCATAGAAAATGGTGATAGGTAGATGCAGTTGGATCAACAATAATAATTTAAAGAAGCTGACAAAAATAATTTAACAATTTTTGTTATTTTAATTTTATTAATTTTTATTTTGTTAATATGTATTATTGTGTGCATAGGTGTGTGTGCATGCCATGGTGTATGTGAAGATCAGAGGACAACCTGTATGAGTTGTTTTTTCCTATTATGTGGGTCCTAGAATTTGAGCTTAGATAGTTAGGCTTGGCAAAATGTGCCTTATATGCTAAGCCATCTTGCCAATGAGAAATAACTTTTTCTCATTTTTTGTAGTAGTTAAATTTTAGTGTAGTTTTCTTTGGAGGACATATCCCAGAAAATAACTGCGGTTGAAGTAATTAAGATAATCTACCGGTACACTTACTGTGAACCCCAGATTGAGCTTAAACTCATAATCCTCCTGCCTCAGGCTGAACTCAGCTGCATCCTCAGTCCAAGGCAACACTAACAGATACAGCATCTAAGGTTTTAACTGCTTTCTGGGAAATGTTTACTGAGTGTGCTGAGGTTACCTGTGTGGGTTACCACATCCAGCTAAGCTCATTAAGGTTGTTTGATTGTGGGACCAAGGGTGAATTTAGGGCCTATAGTAGGTCAGCACTCTACTGTTCAGGTTCATAATATTTAATATTTGATTAAATTGATGCTGTGTTTGTGGCTAAGCTTTTCAGGTGTGAGAGGAAAGAGTTTTTAAATGATGGCCATACCATTGCTGTAGGCATTAGAAGTTTCCCTTGAGTTCAGCTATTGCTTTGATATTATGATGTGTCATTTAAAATATTGTTTTGGAAGTCAGATAAACTGGATTTGAAATGCAACAAACCTTAATGAACAATCTTAACTAAAGATAACAAACATTTGTTTGATGAAAGCCTAGTAGTGTGAGTTCATGTTAATCTGTAGTGTCACTGAGCGGAGATGTCAACGTCAGTGTCTTGCTTACATATAGCCCTGTGGAAAAGAATCACACACAATCACTTGGAAACAGGATTTTGAAGTCTAGGCCTCCACAGAGTCCCTTTGACCATGTTTCCTGTTCTACAACAGCAGCCAATATGTAGTTTCCTGTTGTTCCTGACCAAAGTATTGGCTGAGAGGAGATCCGTTTGATGTATGAGCGGACTGCATAGTAGTATATAATATTTCCAGTCTGAGCCAGAGAGCCACTTCCTCTCATGTATTGGGCTCCTTCCACATTTGAAAAGTTTCAGCAAATAATGTCGCAGCATATAGATGATGAGAAACACATATTTGTGTTAGAGCTGGGAAATTACAAATTTAAAGTATTGCTTCTGGTCTAATTAGATTAACTGATCATTCTGACTGTAGAGTTTTAAATAATCTGGCATCTCATGAGTTCTAGTGAAGTCCTAATTCAATCTTCTTACTGTGTGATCAGAAATTTTATCATTTTTCATTAGATGTTTTTTTAACCTTTTCTGAACATGACTAGTTGTTGTTAATTCGTTTAAAGTTACCGGTAGTGAGACGCGAACCGTGGAGTCAGCAGTCTCGCGTGGAGTTTATTGGTAGAGAGGAAAAGAAGGGGGTGAGAACAGAGAGGGAGAGAGGGGGAGAGGGAGGGAGGGGGAGAGAGAAATAAGAAGAGAAGAGGAAGGGGTCTGTCTTTTAAAGGGGTCCTTTGCACCTGCGTGCAGACTGGTTCTTATGGAACTCTGGGCTGGCCAGAGAACTGCCTGAGTGTATTCTGTCAGGTAACGGGGCAGGCCAGCGTAATGCCTGAACCTTCCACTGGTAACTTCTGTTAGTATTCCGTGGAATTCTGAGTTGTGGTGGTGATTCTTGACTGATCCTATATAAGATATAGAACTGTAAGGACCTTTTCCTTTAGGAAGAGGTAACACTAATGGATGTAACATCTAAGTTTTAGCTTAACTCTAGAAAAGAGATTACATTGGGAAAAGACTTTACAGTTCAAGGATGCAAATACTTTTCCTGATTATGACTATGAATACATTTCTATACATTTCTCATCTGTAGAGATTGGAAGCAGTGATACTGCTCTTGGCTATGTATGCACATGCCAAGTCGAGCAGAACATTGTGTCTTACTGGAAGTTTGGATGAGTGCCGAACTTTGTATTGCTGGCTCTCTCTCTAAGTAGTGAGGAGCACCTGTAGGGAATGGCAGTGACCTCTGGAAATGGACCATTTGCAGAAGGAAGCGCCTCCAGGGAACTTCAGTTTGGAGTAACCAGATTTTGACTCTTGTAATAAAAATTTTTTACCTGAATTCTAGACTGCAGATGATTTAGTAGAATACTCAGAATCTATTCTTCTTGTTAGGGGAAGGTTGGAATAAACTTTGCATAAAAAAGAAAAACTTTAAAAATATCCAGATGAGTATTTCTGAAGGCATCTTACTCTGTATTTAATATATTTCATTTTTATTTTATTTTTGTTTTTCAGGAAAGGGTTTCTCTGTGTAGCTTTGGAGCCTATCTGGGCACTCACTCTGTAGACCAGGCTGACTTCAAACTCACAGAGATTTTTCCTGCCTCTGCCTCCCGAGTGCTGGAATCAAAGGTGTATGCCACCAGTGCCCGGCTGCTGTATTTAACATTTAGTTAAGTGATTAGTCTGAATTCACCAGAGCAACAGAACCAATAGAATGTGCTCTCTCTCTCTCTCTCTCTCTCTCTCTCTCTCTCTCTCTCTCTCTCTCTCTCTCTCTTTCTCTCTCTCTCTTGGTCTCTGTCAGTCTGTCTCTGGCTCTCATGAATGCACAGAGGAACTTACTTAGAGAATTAGTTGGCCCATAAGATTATAGAGGTTGGAACATCAATCTGCAAGGTGTCTACACTAGAGAGCTGATGTTGCTGGATAATTCCCTGTTAGATGGCAGCAGTATAGTATTATTCAGGGTTTCCAGTTAGTTGGAGAAGTCATCACAGAAGGATATCTTACCCAAAACCCAGTCACAATCAGGCATGGGAGGTAGAGGCCAGATGATCAGGAGGAATTCAAGGTTGTACTTGGCTATATTACAAGTTAGAAACCAGCCCAAACTGGTTTCAAAAATCTGAGTAAGTAAAATAAAGTGGATATGCCATAGCAGAAACTTGTAGAACAATGGGATGTTTGACCAAGCACTTTGGCATCAGGCTTCAACCATAGTGCTACCCATCAGTCTGTTGTATGACCTGTTCTCTGAAGCTGTTCCAGGAAGGACCATGTATTTTCCCATGAGTCTTATTGAGGGAATTGGTTCTCTTGTCTCTTTGTTTTTGGAAAAGCTGTCAAAGAAGGGAACTTCCCAATGCCTCCTAGTGCAAGATCATGTTTGAAACCTGATACTTCTGATTGGACCCCTATACCCCAAGCATGAGTCTCTTTATACTTCTGAGGCTGGTCTCCAATTCGTGGGCTCACGTGATTCTCTGATCTCCCCCACCCTAGTGCTGCCACTACAAGTGTTTGCCACAGAGTCTTGTTCTGTGGCTTTCTTAAGTTGTTTACACTCTTAGGGTAGAAGCTTTGTTTGGTGGTATGTCCCCAAAACTATCACAATAGGCACACAGTCCATAGCAGTTGCCCTTTCGTTTGTTATCTCTCCCCTCCCCCACTGGAGGGGCCGAGTTGGAATGATTATAATAGTATTTGTCATGTATGCTGGTTGTGTGATTTATTTATGGGAGCATCCTTTAAGTTGATTGCTGAGGATGAAGATGAATGATCGCATTACAGATTGCAGTCTTTCTAGCCAAGGCGCTGGTTGACTACAGCTATGTGCTCTCTTTCATTTGGGAAATCTCAGTATATTGCCCTGTAAGGTAATGACAGTTCATAAGTAAAAGAAATAGTCATTAAAGTATGGTTGTGAATGATATGGCTGAGAAGGAAGAAGGTTGGGCATTCATTTTGCCTTAACTTTATTTCTGCTTTGAGTGATCACTCAAGCTTGTAATTTGTTGTGAGAGAATCTGAAAATTGGGGCTACCTCAGAAAGTTGGAAAGGTATTTAGAACCTCCAGTAACTCACCAGAACTTTGACAACGTAAATATGTGAATACGTTTGTATTCTTACAATGAAAAGAATTGAAATTTAATTAAAGGTAGTTGAAATTGGACAGTGGATGTAGGAGAATCGGCAGCGAGAGGGCAGCCTGGGCTAGCGAGACTGTCACAAGAAAAAAAATGAAACACCTTCTCCCAAAGACTACCAAATTATGTGTTTCCTACAATGAGGTTTCTTTGGGTTTTGGAGATTGGAGAGGTGTTTACTTTTGGGTTCTATCTTTGCCTTCGCTTTCCACTCTAGAGCTCTGCTGTGAGCATTGCTGGTTGGGTATCCCATTCTCTGACGAAATGGTTGCTGAGTACGAGTTTCCACTCTAGAGCTCTGCTGTGAGCATTGGTGGTTGGGTATCCCATTCTCTGATGAAATGGTTGCTGAGTACGAGTTTATCTAGAAAGCAGCCGTGCATTTTATCATGTCTCTTCCTACAGTTCGCTTTCCCTCCATCTTTCTTTCTTGAGACTGTCTCTCAAGTAGCCAAGGTTGGCCTTGAACTCCTGAGCCTCCTGCTTACATGTCCTGAGCTGTGATTGCAGGCACACACCTTCATGCCCGACTTTTCTTGATGATCTGTAAATAGTAATAAGCTGTGTGAGAAAAACAGGTCTTGAAATCCTTCCTTTCTTGTTTTGCTTGTGTGTGTGTGTGTGTTTGTGTGCGTGCAAATGTGCGTTTATAAATTGTATGAAGATATCTGACAGTTGTTATTAAGATGAAATATGAAATGGCTTTGCTTATTCATACAAATTTGCTTATATATAAGTTTTCTTCAAGCGCAGTTGGCTCTTAATATCACCCCAAGGTTTTCTGTATATTTGGTTTTGAATATATAGTAACTTTATTTGGGATTACATACACATTTGGAGATATATTTTTAAAGCATTCTTGAGATGGGCATGTTGGTGAATGCTTACAATCTTGATACTTTGGTGGTAGAGGCTGGAGGACCAAGAGTTAAGGTTACTCTGCTATGTGTGATAATAATAAAGAAGGGAAAGCCAATGTTTTATTCAGTGTAGACTTGTTAAAATAGACACAATCGTCTATGTTCATCTAACCCTAACCCTCCTTTTCCATTACTCGACATGTTCTTATTCCACATTGCTGCCTGCATCTGACAGGTCACTGTCTTGTCTGGGGTCTGCCCTATGCCAATCCCCTTATAGCAAGTGCTCGTGCAGGAAGCCAAACCTCTGTGGGAGAGATAGGCTCCTGAGTCAAGTTAGAATGCAGTGGGAGGGGCCCCTTGATGGAGGTGTGCTCAGCTTCCTGGGAGTGCAGAGCAAGGGTACCAGGCTTCCACAGGGGAGCCAAAGAAAGCCTGAGAGGAGGGGAAACTAAGGTAAAGGTTCAGTCAGGGTTAGCAGCTGAAGAGACAGATGTTCCACACTGCAGAAGAGCACAGAGAGGAGAGAAAATGTTGTCCTCTGAAGACCTGAAGACTGGTTTAGCATTGCTCACGCTCTGTCGGGCCAGGCAGGCCAGGAATGGTCCCTTGTGCACTAAGCATTTTTTCATGCGCTTTCTGAGAATGTGTCATTTACTCAGGGAGTTTTTAATGTGGGCAGGACCATCTAGAATTAGAGAAATCACACTGATAGAGATTGGAAGGTGAACTACGTGGTGGGCATGGAGCCATCCAGGTGAATGGCTGTGTTGTTGGGGTCTAGACTACTCTAGAACGAGCTAGGGCAAACTGGGCTCCGGTGAGAAGTGCTATTTTACATAAAACCAACCCTTAATGGAGGCTCCTTTGTGGGTCTGGAAGTGGTGAGAAATGCTGTTTTGTATAAAAGCAACTTTTAAGGAGGCAGGCTCCTTTGTGGGTCTGGAAGTTGCATCCAGGGGCTTGAGTTTGCTGGGTGAGCACCTAACCAGGAGTCCACATCCTTCTAAGTGAAAAAAGCTAAGAGCAGTGATTTGAAAAGTGGTGCTTCAAAGACAGTTTGGAAAAGAGGCTGGAGAAATATTTGAGAACTACAAAGGCTTAACAACTGTGCTAGTAGATTGGCAGTTCATCAGACGCAGGGACTGGGGGAAAGGGATGGACCAGACAGGGAGAAAATACTTCTCATTTGAAGTGGGAAGGGAGGTACAGACATTCTGACAACTTTCTCATCTTTCTGGTAAAGTAGGGTAGTTCTACCCAACTATAGTAAGTATGGACTTAAAATAGAAACTTGGGGCAATGGCCAAGGCTGTTGACAGGTTGGGAACCAGAGATGCTGAGAGCCATGCTGCTTGGGAACCAGAGATGCTGAGAGCCATGCTGCTCTTGCCCATGTCATGCTAAGACTTAGTGTGTGCACACTGAGGAATTGTGTGACGGCTGGTGCCTTCTGCAGAATGACTTTGCATTGTTCACCCTAAGCCTTTCTTTCCTTCATTTGCAGATCCCTTGGCACCCACCCCCTCCTCTCTCTGATACTAGAACTGTAATGAGCAGGAACCAACCCCCTAGAGCAATGTGTGTGAATACCAGTTTTCAGAGGCAGTAAGCCAACAAAGTTTCTCTTCCAGGTTTTTGTCTGTACTCAGGTGCGGTATCACTGTGTAGCTTGAGCACAGCGCCTTCTTGTCTTAGCCCCGATGTGAGCATGCCATGTATGTGTTCTCATAGTCCGCTCTCTTTGTCCTACCTCACACTGAGAGGTGTGCTGCTCACCAGTGGGTACTTCCATGCTTTCTTTTGTGCAGGTGTAGTGACTTCTACATGCGCACAGACACACACACACACACACAGACACACACACACACATGGTAATGTAATTTTAAAAGGCAGCATACATATTAAAAACAGATGTAACAATTATCATGATGTGGAGTGTCGCCACCGTCTCTTGTACTCCCCCATGCCCGCCTATAAGTTAAGCACCAATGCAGGCTCTACAAATTCTACCAATCTACATTCTCCTCCCTCTCAGCTGTGTGGAGACACAGTTCCAGTATGCCAAGAAGAGGGATGAATGCTGCTATGTGTTTCTCTTGCCGAGACCCAGTGGTCTTTAGTCCAGAAGAAATGGAGCTTTTTCCGTGTTCCTGCACAAGTTTTTACATGAGGACATATTTAAATATCATATTTAATGATAAAGATAAAAGCTGAAATTTATCTTGGTGGACAATTAGAAGCTTTATGCGAATTCACTTTGGATGTAGTCAGTCATTCCTCAGCATTGGAATCCCTAGCACCAAGGCCTTCAGCATTGAACCTGCAGTGTGCAGACCAGTACATTGGCCTGCCCAGATCTGGCTATAGCCTGGGCTAGCCTCATACTTACCATTCACTTCTTAACTGTCTCCAGGGGTGTGACATCCTACTCTGGTAAAAAAATATTTCTAATGCCTTTAACTTGAAGTTCTGATTGACTGCTATGAGGTAACACAATCAAAATGGGATAAATAAAGAATACAAAGATCTATAAATAAAGACCATCTAATTTCTTTTTCTTGAGACTGTACACTTAGAGGCTAGCCTCAGAGAATTTTTGCAAACGTTTTGTGTGGAAGACTAGAAGCAGAGTGTTAGCTAATGTAAATTAGGATAATGTAGAATTCTGTTGGACAACAATTTGGCCTTTTGCTGGTCTGTATCCTGTGCCCAGAGGAGAGCAGTGGACCAGAGATCAGTAATGTGTTTCCTTGTATCAGGCTCACTGCCTGTGCAGAGCATAATTGAGTCACAGCAGCATACTCTTAGCAGTTTGATGTCAGGTCCTTGCTGAGAGAGCAGTGGCCTTTGTTGAATCTCTTCTAATGAGCTCTTTCAGAATCCCTGACTGTAGTGTGAATTTGAGAGCTTCTCATCTGCTGCTGAAATCCAAGTAGTCCCCTCTGGTTTATAGAAAAGAATGTTTTTCCAGCCTCCTTTTTTCTTTTGTCACAAGGATTTGGCCTTTGAAATTCAGAACAGGTTCTGTGGAGTTAGGAAAATATGTCAAAACAGCTATAATCAGCAAACCACAGAACTGTGAACCTGTTGTGTGTAGTCTGTAATCTATGATTTTTAAAGCTTTCTCCAGTTCTCGAGGTTACCCTTTAGACATAATTTTAAAAAACATACATTATCATTGTGTGTGGGAGGATGGTGTAGGTGCCTGCCACTGTGCATGTGTGGAGTCAGGGGCCGCTTTCTGGAATTGGTTCTCCCTGTCCACTGAGGATTCTGACTCGGGGCATCAGGCTTGTGGGCAGGTGGTCAGACCTGAACATCAGCTCCAGGTTACCTTCTTAGTATTCATGTTTCCAGAACAATGAATATAATTATTTAAACATATATTCATTTGTTTGTGTGTGTGACTTGGTGAATTTCTGAGACCAGAGGTTATCAGTTCCCTGGAATTAGAGTTACAGGCAGTTGTCAGCTACCTGATGATCTGGATGCTGGGAAGTAAAGCTTGGTCCCCTGCAAGAATATCAAGTGCTCTTAGCCACTGAGGCAGTTTTCCATCTCCAATGTAATTTTTAGAGAAGCAGTGTTTCTAATAGAATATTACATATTAAACTTGGAATATAATTCAACTTTAGGACATAAAGATTTCAGATTCATTGATCATGTGTGTTGTGTATGTGATATTGGTCCTTAGCACTGAAAATTTAATTCTTTGTTGAATACGTTTGGGAAACTTTATACTTGGCAAAAAGCAAAATAATAAATAATGAAATTTTCTTTTGTTTTTCAAGACAAGGTTTCTTTGTGTAGCCCTTGCTGTCCTGGGACACTTCATAGACCAGGCTGGCTCACAGGAATCTGCCTGCCTCTGCCTCTCTCCCCAGTGCTGGCATTGACTTCATTTTGCAATTTCCAAATCTGCCAACATTTCATCCCATACAGTGGGGTTAGTTCTAACCAGCTGAGCAGAGGCAGGTTTAGACTTAGAGAGATGAATCAGAAAAGGAAAAGCATGTTGGTTGTCTGAAATCGCCATTCTCAGTTAAGTTTGTCAGGGAGATAGAACAGTGTAGCACAGTAACTGATAGTGAGTGTTGGGCCGACATAGTCCCTTACTTTGTGCAAAGACTGAAGTAGAAGAACTCTTACCATGTAGAAGCTGACCTGCTTGTGAAATCTGCCTGCTACCACTCTCCTGATTTCTCAGGTCTGAGAACTTACTTTGATTCTGAAATTTGGAATGCTAGCACTGGTGACTCAGTTTTAATTTTTCATCTGATTTGTTGGGGGCCTAGTGTGGTTAAATGGAAGCAAAGGGCTCCTGTAGCTTTTGGATTCAGCATTTACTTATAGATAGTATTTACCTGCTATGCCTTTCTCAGAGAATCGCAGGACCATCCCTAGAGACCACAAGGCTGCATTCTAAACTTCTGCCTTTGCCCTGATCTTTCTTGGGTTGTTTGGCTGCTGTGACTTTGGGAACACACTCTGGGGATGTAAGTTGTGTAGGCTTTAGGACAGGGTAAGAGAATTCTTCCTTTGCATGTTTCCAAGCTCAGTCCTCAGCTCTTCTGCTTCAGAAGCTATGCTGGGATATGCAGACTTGTAGAGAGGCATGACGTGCTGGGACACAGTGATTCCTGCCTTTCCTTCCCTTCTGTAGGACAGTGCTTTAGCTAGGAAAAGGAAAAGCACAGCTAAGGTAAAGCAGCTTCTGCCCAGAACAAAGCTAGGTGATACTGGCTCACAGACCAGTTTTGCAGGTTCATTCCAGAAACCAGAGCCTGGATTGAATTCTTTTATTTTTTGAGGATCCCAAATCAGCTTGGAATCAGTTTTAACATCATATTGTCCATCCCATGATAACCATACTGTTGAAATATTCTATTTTGTTTAAATATTGATAAAAGTGAAACAAATATTTTGGGAAATCTTTACATTTGGGAAAGATGCTTTGAACAGCAATTTCACCCTCCACAGACAGCCCGTTTGCGTAATTAAGTGTAAAATAAAGCAATTTCCCTCAATAACTAGGTTTAAGTGCTGCTCTATGGCTACCAGAGAGTACAATGGGTTTGGAATAGGTGCGAATCCCCCTTCCTGCCCATGAGCTCCTGCTGGTAATCATTAGCTAAGCAGGCCTTGTGGGCCCCAGGTTCCTCTTTGTGAGATGCAAAGGCTCTATTAGTTGGTCCCTCTAAAGTCAGTTTTCCTCAGCTCCATCCCTATGGGATACTCCTTGTTCATAGTCCCCCTCTTCATGGAGAAGCTTCATGGCTGTCGGGGTAAGGTGGGCAGCATACTTCCTCCTCAGTGATGCTTGGACAGCCAGGGAATCGGCGTGCTGTTCTCACCCCTGCGCCTTCTGTCTCATTTCATACAAAGCATTCCTTCCAGCATACAGAGTGTGTGTGTGTGTGTGTGTGTGTGTGTGTGTGTGTGTGTGTGTGTAGTTAGAAGGTAATGTAACAATTCTGATAAGAAATTTTAACTACTTGTGGAAAATACTTTCAAACAGTAAAATGCCATTTAAAAATATGATGTATTTACTAAATTATGTGCCCTTGGTTATTAATTGCTTCCTTGGATTTGGGTAAGTCCTGTTCTTAGAACTATCTGGGAACAGTTACATGTACAAAAGTAACAACATGTTATACTTTCTTTTGTCTTCATGGTTCTTGATTTTTTTCAATTAATATTGTGACAGTTAATAGCCATGTAAAGTTACACCATATCTGTGGGGTATTTTCAACAGCATTTTAGTATAAATAAATTTATAGTTTATCTTCTCTTTATTGGATATTATTAACCCCCCCTTCCCCGCGCTTTGTTTCCTGTATTTTGATACATTGGTGCACATCTGTAAGCATAGGGTTTAGATCTCTCCAAGTGCTGCCTGGAACCCCATCCTGCCTAAGAACTGGGTCATGTGTTACTCTTCTAAGCTCCCTGGACACCCGTCTAGGATGGGTGGAGCCAGTGAGGAGGGGCACAGATAGTATTGCTGCATTCCGGCACCAAGTACGCGATAGTCCATTATAAATTGTCTTGGCTTGGAACCCAAAAAATCAGTATCCGCATCCTCCATTTCAGGGTCTTAGACTTTCTGTCTTTTCCTTTCTGTCCCCTCCCCTCTCTTTTTGTTAGAGACATGGTCTCATTTAGTTCAGCCTCCCTATACAGCTGACGGTGACCTTGAACTTTTGAATCCTTGCTTCTGTCTCCCAGTGTTGAGATTGCAGATATGCCACCATGTCTGATTTATCTTCTGCAGACTTCCTTAACATTGAAATAACAGGGTTTCTGGTTCATGTGGATTGTAACGCAGCTCTCTTGATGTCTACTGCCATCAACATGGAGGACAACTACTCTTCTCTATGTGGCTTCAGTTTAAGAAGCTTCTCGTGACCCACTTATTCAAGTGTGGTTTCTTCTAGAAGGAAAGCTTTACAAGTCTCTTGAGATAATTCTCCTAATTAGAAATCAGCGAGGAGAACTTTTATATAATCAGCATTGTGATTGAGTGAAAAAAAATGCAGACTTGAGAGACAGTCTTTGAAAGCATCTTTTCTGAGACAGCTGCAGCCATTCACCCAGCCAGAGACCCAGGCTGCAGCTGTAAACAGATATGGGAGTATGTGTTAAGATAGTGTGGCGGTGGGATTACAGGAGGTCTTGAGTGTGAGTCTAAAATGGAGCACCCTTGAGGAAAAATGTTGGTACCCTTCATCAGATACATGAACTGTGTTCTGTCCTTGGTCCTTGAGGGAAGTGGGATTGCCATAGTTTATTCTCTCTCTTGTTTTCTTATATTTTTTTGGTAATGAAAGTCATACTTAGGGTCTTCTCATCTTCTAGTACTGAACTGAATTTATGGTCCCCAATGTCATTTTTCTATACTGTTAGAATACTTTGGTATAGGAGAAGATTATAGTTATTAGCATGCATTACAGAGGTTATAGATCCTATTCTCTATTTGTTGGATATATTTGACACCCCCATGAGCATCTGTTTAGGAAAATATGTGCTGAATGTCGCAGTGCCATTGCCACTATGAGAGTGTGTCTCTAGTTTACCACAGCTGTGTTTTCCCTCTGTTGTATTACTTTATGTGGGTTACTTGAATGTCTCTTTGATGGGTCTTGTTTCAAACTCACTTAGAGTATATGAGGAAGAATATCAGAAATGGTCCAGATTCTCATTTTTCTGGAACAAACCTATTTGTAGTCAACTCTGTGAATGTCACCAGGCCATGTGAACAAGCAGCAAGCCCCCTGCAATGGCAGAAACGAACAACAGAGAATCAGTTGGAATTTTCCTAAGCAAGTTCTTTGTGGGGCTCCAAACGGAAATGATATGTTTGAAGTAGCTGTTGGATTGGTAATTTTATGGCAATTCTTTTCTTATGCCATCTTAGACACAGACCAGACATACCTCTGTGATATTTTTAATTATCTTTCCATGTATGTTTGTATGTACATGCCGTGGAATGTGTGAAGGAGAAAGGACTTCTTGGGGAAGTCAAGTCTTCTTCTACCATGTCAATGCTAGCGACTTTAGGTTGAGCAAACACCTTTACCCACTGAGCAATCTCTCTTACCTTCACCTCCATGTTTTAAAAGAGATATTTAAATGCTTATTTTTTCTAAGCAGGAAAACAGTAAATATTTTATAGACAAATATATTGTTATTTGTGTACACCTGCAGAGCTGCTAAGCCAAGGATTCATTAATATCACTGTGAAGCACAGGTGAATAATAGATGTTTGATTTCGAGTGAACAGGGTCAGGATTGGTACTTGGCTCCAGAACTTTCTAATTGTGTGACTTAGGGTATGCCTGGTTGCAGCCTGGGTTGCTTTATCTAGGAAAGGGACTGGGATACTTTCTTTTTGCAGTGTTGTTTTGGGAATTAAATATGCATGTATGGACACTTTTGAAATGGAAAGGTATTATTCATATTGGGAGTATCTATATTGATTGATACATTATGATAGCAATATGTAGAGCAGTGCCTGTAGCTCTGTGTATAGTAAGTACTTGCTGAATAAATGAGTAAGGAGAATATCCACATGCAAATTCACCACTTTATACTGTTTTTGGTTTTGTGACATTTTCATTCTGTAACCCACATTAGTCGGGAACTCACTGCATAACCCAGACTGGCCTCAATCTTTTTAGCATTTTCTTGCTTCAGGCTCCCGAGTGCTAGGATTATATATGTGTGCCAGGGTACCTGGTTTAGAATTTTCTTTTAAATATAAGTATTAAAGTCACCCCTCTGTATTTTTCTTCCTTGTGTGCTCCAAGCCTTCTAGTAAATAGATTTTTGGCAGAAGTAAGATATTGCAAATAACTGTTGCTCAACACTCCATTGAACTGTAGAGCACTTTAGTCAACAAAACAGGCTGAGTGTCTGAATTATTTATATTGTTAAACAGTTGACATAAAAGCTAAGTGTATTAGTCAGGGCTCTTTAGAGGGACAAAACCAATAGATCTTATACATAATTTTAAGGGAAATTTGTCAAATTGCTTTATCTGATCAGTGGGTCCATAGCGTTCAATCTCTAGCCCCACCAAAAGCATGCTAGTTTTGAACCTGCATGGGAGCATGAGTCGTATGAATTTCTTTATTCTGCTCCCACTTAACCTAGCTCCATCCTGTTGGGCGATGAAGCCTACCTTCAAGGTAGGTTGTGCCTGCTCCTTGGAAACACCCCCCCGAAATATATTTTATGGTTTTTCTAAGCATCTCCCAATGTAGTCAGATTGACAACCACAACGATAATTATTTACTACGTACACTATTTAATCAATCATGGAGCTATCGATGAGGCACATATTATGTGCTCACACCCAAGGGATTATAAGGATGTATCATGGGCAAGACTAGCTTACCCAGCCTTACGGTACACATCGAAGATGCACTCTTCCCTCCTCTCACCTTGACCTGCTCTGATGACTGACAGGTTGTCTCTATGCAGAGCTTTGTTCTCTGTCCGTCTGTACATCAGTTCTCGATATGGTACCTCTGACACGCTAGCCCATGAAAGGAAAAGACAAAAGCCATGGTTCATGGTATTTTTACAGAAAAGAACTTGACACATAGATGTGATGGCTGTATTCAGTTAGACTCTTCTAGTATGTCGTGTCCTATGCTAAGTAACTTATAGGAAATAACTGGTTAATCCTCTCATGATGTCTACAGGAGGCAGCTGTTGAAATTTTACATTTTACATACGAATAACAGGAATCTCCACAACATTAGACCCTTTACTTGGTATCCTGTGGTCATCTCCTATTTCTCTCCTCCAACTTAAGATGATGAGTACAGTGTATGTGCTGTTTTTCCTTTAAGTGCAGTTCAGTTGCTGTGAGCTTAGCCTGTTTCATCTCTGTGAGATGCTCTCCCTTCCTAATTCACCCCTGTTGACTCCAGAGACTTCTTTTTTATTTGTTCTATGAACTGAGGAGGATACTGTGAAGATCCAGCTTTGAAGTAAAAGTGAACCAGTGCTGTCAGCCTCCGGGCATTAAAAGTAACTCAGGGACCCCTCAGAGTTCCTTGAAATATCTTCATTTACTTTACCTTTTCTCCTCAAGAATGATTTTCTTAAAAGACCGCCATGAAAAAAAATCAAGAAATAAAACAATATTAATAATCATAGTATTATTGACTTTAGATTAAAGGACTTCCAAAATTGAAGACAATCTGATTTTTTTAAACATTAGAAAAAGTATTTTATGAGTTGAAAATTTGAAAAAATTAAGTTAGGAGACTAGAAGTCTCAGAGTGTAAACCCTGGCAAAATAGACCTCGCCCAGGTCCCCTTCTTCCTGGAAGAAACAGATGCCTAACAGGGACAATGCAATGATAAAGCAGAGAAAGCTGGGAAGTGTGAGGACTGGTGTCCTGCTTCCTGGAACTGTGTCACAGGGTCTCCCTATGCAGTCCAGGCCGGCTCAAACTGGCCATCGTCTTCCCTTAGTCTCCGGAGTGCTTGGACCACAGGCATACCCAGCCCACTTCTCATCCCCTTAAAAAGTGTGTCGGACTTGCTTTGTCGTTCATTGCTTATGAAGGATCAACTCCTTTCCAAGACAGTTACACCTAAGAGGTGAGTGAGGGAGAAAAGAGATTCTAAAAAATGAAGGCGCTTAGAAGCTGCTGCAAAAATTGAAAGGTAACCTGTTTAGAATTGGCAAGGAGAGTCTGAAGCGGGAATCAGGTTTGCTGTGAAGAGCTGCTGGAGCGTGCATACTTAGGTGGTGTGCATGCAGATGTGGACACTGCACTGTACCTTTACCTGTGTCTTCATTATTTGTGTGTGTGTGCGTGTGTACACGTGTGGTACATACATGCGTATGCAGGTACCCTCACTCGTGCTTGCACCTCTGGAGAGCAGAGGTCAGGGTTAGGCCCTTTCCTCTATTGCGCCTCCCTTATTTTATTTATTTTTGAGACAGGACCCCATTGAGTCAGACACCTGTCAGCAGGTCCTGGGACCTTGTCTTCCCGCATACCCGGCACTGTAATTATGGACTCAGGCCACTATTCAGGGCCTTATCTATGCTTTACGAGGATCTGAACTCGGGATCTTATGGCTGCTCAGTGAGCCCTTCATTCCCTAAGCCATTTCCTCATCTGTACACCTCCCTAGTGGGTGGATCTGTATCTGTGTGTGTCCTAGGAAGACTCACTGATAACTCTGAGATCCAGAGGAGGACTCACTTATAACAACTCTGCATTCCATAGGAGGACTCACTGATAAGTCTGAACTCCCTAGTGACTTTCTTTAAGAAGAAAGTATGTTTGCATGTTTCACAAAGGAACGTATGTAAGGTTTCCTAGGACATACTTGATGTTGAAATAAATGTGAAACTTCAGTAAACTATTACATTTTTAAGTTTCTGCTTGCTTTGTTTTTGTTTTGCATAGGATGACTTATTTCCCTAAATGTAGAAATCACTTTCATTTGTGATCCTAGAAGGTATATGGCCTACCAACCACGGGGAACCTTATTTTAAGTATCAAATTCTTCAACCAAATTATGACTTTTATGTGTCAAGTAATCTTTTAAAATCCATCTTGACGACCAAATACTTTTAACTACTGTTGTTTTTAGACAGGGTCTTATTGGCCTCCACCTCTGGATCCCACTATCTTAGCATGTCGGGTCTATTTTCTTTCCTTTCATGTGCATATACATGCCATGCATGTATGTGTTAGTGTTTACTTTCTTGCTCTGGGAACTTATTTGAGTTTCTATTGCTGTGAAGAGACACCTAGATCATGGCAACTCTTATGTAGCAAAAACATTTAATTGGGATGGATGACTTACAGTTCAGAGGTTCAGTTCATTATCATCATGGTTGAACATGGTGGCATGCAGGCGGACATGGTGCTGGAGAAAGATCTGAGAATTCTCTGTCTTTGATCAATAGGCAACCTGAAGTGAACTGAAACACTGGGTGTGGCTTGAGCATATGTGAGACCTCAAAGTCTGCCCCCAGTGACACACTTCTTCCGACAAGACCATACTTACTCTAACAAAGCCACGCCTCCAAATAATGCCCAAGCCCCAGGATCCTGCTGTGTTTGCCACCGTCCCTTCTAGCTCTGGGATTATAGGTGCATGCTACCATTCCTAGCTTTTATGTGGGTGCCAAGGATCTGAACTCTGGTCCTCATGCTTGTTCTGAAAGCATTCTACCTACTGAGATAGCCCCTTACCTCTCGATAAATTGGGAACTGAGAAAAACATCTCTAAATTCTCAGAGAGGCAATATAAAAACAGAATGAACGAACATGTGTGTCTATTTAGTTCTAGTTTTCACACCTCTGTGACTTTTTTGCATTTATTGTGTGGGGTATGGTGTGTGTGTATGTGTGTACACATGTGAGCATGGGCATGCATGTTCTGTTACTGACATGTGGAGGTCAGGAGGTCATTTTCAGGAGTTGGTTTTCTCCTTTCACCATGTGAGTCCCAGGGATTGAACTAACAGCAGGCTCCTTTTCCCGAGGAGCTATTTAACCTTTTTTGACCTTTATTTCCTAGCATACAAGTAGGAATAATTTCAGGATAGTTTTGTAGGTTACATAAAATGAATATAAAGGGCTTAGGTTTTGGGCCTGAGATTCAATATTCACTAAATACTAAGTTTGTCCCTACCTTTCTCTTCTTAGTTGTGATTTCCCTGTGGCTCTTAGTCCCTTCATCTACTGAGAAACCTTACAGCACTCAGATGAGCTGTGAGATTCTGTGAGGACAGATTCATTCTGTGTTCTCGTCAGGAAGTGACTTCCTCCTAGACTTGGACTGGTAAATGTAGCACATGCACCTATCCAGGAATAAAACTACTGTAGATATTAAAAGGCAGAAGTAAGGAGGCTGGAGGGTTGACTCAGTGTTTAAAACTCTTGCTGCCTTTGCAAACTATCAGAGTTTGATTCCCAACACCCACATCGCGTTGCTCACACTGCCTGTTATCAGCTTCGGAGGGACCTGATACCCCTGGCCTGCATGGGTACCCAGATGGATGTGAGTATACTAACACACAGACACACACACTTAAAAAATTCATTTTCAAAGGGAAGGCAAACTGGATCAGTGGTTCAAGATGTTTGCTTTTGTAAGTAAAGCACAGTGGAACACAGCACACTCATTCCTGTGAGTTTTGTCTGAGCCTGCTTTTACACGTCAGAGTAAAAGCACGGGCACCGGAGAGTGTGTGTGCCAGCACAACCGGAAATACACATTTAAGCCCATGCTTTATGAAGTGCTTGCTGGCTTAAAAGGTTGGCATAGCTTCTTTAGGTGAATATTTTCATTTAACATCCAAGCCTGGGTTGGAACGCTCATGGTTAAATCTAAACGAGCCCGTCTTCTAGCTGTTTTGAGTCTGTTGTATTGGTTCTATGTGAGCTAAAGTGATGTGGAAATCGAGACCTCACTCACCCTTCTTGGGCAGTTTGGTTTTTCTTACAAATTCTTTGTGAATTTTCTCAAAATTGCAAGTTTACTCAAATTGAGATTGCTGATTAAGACAATTTCATAAGCATTTTTATTTATAACATCTAGACATCTGTTTTCGTCTCTCTGGGATAAGAAGGGGCCATTACATACCTCCCTGGAGGGGTATAACTGCCTGTTATTAGATTCTCTAAATCTCTCCTTCAAGATTGTTGGCCCATAGATTAGAATGTAAACAAGGATTTTCTAAACCTTGTTTCTATAAACAAATGCTTTGTGTTTTCACATGAGGATTTCCTAGCTTCTGCCACTTGGGGTCTGTAGAAATTGTGGGAATATTCTTTAGCACACAGGTAGTAAGTTCTTAGGGAAAATCAGAAAGCAGTGTTTCCTGAAATAAGCTAACTTTGGTTAGACCAATCATTTCTTTTGCCCTCTCAGGGGTGTTTCATAGCTGTCTACAAGGAGACATCACAAGCACATACAGTGGTATGGCAGCTTCTATGGTGTCCATTGTCATCTGGCCGTCTTTCCTGAGCCACTTGGGGTGGGGATAGGAGTGGGGGGCAGGCAGTGTGTTGGATCTGACACAAACAGAAATGGGGTGAAGATTTAACAAGTACACCTGAGAAACAAAGTTAGATCTTCATCTGTATGACATTTAAAAGACAGATCTATGAATAAATGCTTCTATATAAGGCAGGCAGCAATCACTTAAAACAGAGGTTAGACATTTGATTTCTTGGTAATATGGAGGAGACAAAAATCACCCAAGGCCAAATCGTACTGCATCTTAGTAAACTGAATGTTGGTTTTAAAATACAGTAATTCTGTCTTCTGTCGATCTCTGTAAAGTTAACATTTTCTCTGCCCGTAGCAGTCATTGCTTTAGTGATCCTCTGTTTCTGGTCTTTCTGCTCCCTGTGTCCTCATTGTGAACCTCCCATCCCCTGTTCTTTCCTGTCCTCCTCCTGGTATTAACATGAAGTGATGCCCAGTAATCTTTTTTTAAACTGCTAGTACCTAGCTCCATGCCCTTTATACATCCATTAAACATTCCATGTGCATTGAGAGAAATGGTTTGTGACTGCAATAGAAATAATGTACTACTGAAAACAGCGGATGGTTGATCTCTCTTTCTTCACTCTCTAAACTGTCCTGTTTCTGCTTCACAGGGAAGAACGCCTCTCAGTTCCAGGACCTGGAAAGTACAGTTTAGCCGGAGCTTTGACCCTAGTGATTAAAATCATTTTCTTTAACAGATTTGTTAATTTGTACAAATTCCATTTTTTAGCCATTTTAAAAATACAGTTTTTGTTAGTTCTTTGAGAAGTCCATGTAGTTTTTTACTTTAAAATCATTTTTCTTTTCCTCTCTGTACTCCTCCCAGATCTCCACCACCCAGCTAGTATGCCTGCTTCTGACCCGCGCAGTTAGCATGCCTGCTTCTGACCCGCCCAGTTAGCGTGCCTGCTTCTGACCCGCCCAGTTAGTGTGCCTGCTTCTGACCATCCCAGTTAGCATGCCTGCTTTTGACCCGCCCAGTTAGTATGCCTGCTTCTGACCCGCGCAGTTAGCATGCCTGCTTCTGACCCGCCCAGTTAGTGTGCCTGCTTCTGACCATCCCAGTTAGCATGCCTGCTTTTGACCCGCCCAGTTAGTGTGCCTGCTTCTGACCCGCCCAGTTAGTGTGCCTGCTTCTGACCATCCCAGTTAGCATGTCTGCTTCTGACCCGCCCAGTTAGTGTGCCTGCTTCTGACCATCCCAGTTAGCATGCCTGCTTTTGACCCGCCCAGTTAGTGTGCCTGCTTCTGACCCGCCCAGTTAGTGTGCCTGCTTCTGACCATCCCAGTTAGCATGTCTGCTTCTGACCCGCCCAGTTAGTGTGCCTGCTTCTGACCATCCCAGTTAGCATGTCTGCTTCTGACCCGCCCAGTTAGTGTGCCTGCTTTTGACCCGCCCAGTTAGTGTGCCTGCTTCTGACCCGCGCAGTTAGCGTGCCTGCTTCTGACCCGCCCAGCTCCTGTGCCTGCTTCTGACCATCCCAGCTCCTGTGCCTGCTCACTTGCTCTCTCTCCCTTTTCACCTCTCCAAAAATAAAACAAAATAACTCCCCCAAAACAAAAACAGAAAAAAGAACAAAATTTGCCCATTTTTCATTTTGTTGTCCTTTGTTAGGTTCTCTTATTTTCCCAAATAAATTATACTTGCATTTGTTGTTAATATTTTAGATGCCTCCGAAGATTTTGAGAATTGCTGTAGAATTTTGATGACTTCATGTTTCCAGTGAATAGGGACAATGCTTTATAGATGTAGGGACAATGCTTTATAGATGTGTGCAGTAGATAACACGTGGGAATTCCTGGTTAAAATATCAGATGTGTACAGTACATAACTCAAGGGAATTCCTGGTTAAAGTTTCAGATGTGTGCAATAGATGATAACACATGGGGATTCTTGGCTAAAATTTCAGATGTGTGCAGTAGAGAGCACATGGGGATTCCTGGTTAAAATTTCAGATGTGTGCATTAGATAACACATGGGGATTCCTGGTTAAAATTTCACATGTGTGCATTAGATAACACATGGGGATTCCTGGTTAAAATTTCACATGTGTGCATTAGATAACACATGGGGATTCCTGGTAAAGTTTCACATGTGTGCAGTAGATAACTCATGGGAATTATTGACTAAAATTTCAGGTGTGTGCTGTAGAGAGCACATGGGGATTCTTGTTTAACATTTCGATTCTCAGTCCAGATTCTCTGGCTGGTTCTGTGATGGGCCATGATGCCTGTGTAGCATGATCCAGTACTCCCTGAAAAAGTATCAAAGAAACAAACTTGGTATTGAAGATGTGTGGAATTATGTCCCTTACATGAGTTTGTGTGTATCTGTCTCAATGCCATGAGTGTATACGTATATATCTTAACAAGAGAAGAGTGTACATATAGAAAATGATGGTAAAAACATTCAGAAATGCCAGCTCCTTCATTTCACTCAGGGTTAAGTATTCTCATGTAAGTCGTTTAACTTTTCTGCTTTCCCTTCCCTTGACAAAAGGGTGATTATATTGACATGTACAATAGACAGGAACTCCTGAGGTCAAGTGAACATAGCTAGGGTTATCTGGATAATTAAGTTTGAAAGTCTATAAAAGACAGAGGATCCCATATCATATTATGCTGGCAGAGGGACATATTTTAGGGAGAACATTTAACTGATTAACTTTGATTCATTGCCCCGTCCCAGTTCACTGAAAGTCTGCTCTTTGTTTTGTGTAACGTTGCTGTGAAACTTCCACTGCAGTCATTCTGTTTCATGCCCAGTTCTTAGATACCCTCTTGCTGTGAAGCCACAGCCACGAGACAGTGATGTCCTATGAATGGTTGTCAGTTAAATTAGGCGGAACTAATGACACATGCCTTTAAATTTGGAAATGTGCTACCAGATAAGAAGCAATAATCGTATAACTACATTTAGGTCAAACAGTTTAAATATTTTCTCAGTGACAGATTTTGGCATATATAAAGCACTGTAGGAAGAAACAAAAACTTGCTAACAAAGAGGTTTGCTTCTGTCCTTATGCATAGGCTTACTTTTTGGGTTTTGTTTCATGTGAATATTTTTACTTTTCCTTTTTAAGCTAGTTGCTCTCATTAGTTCTGGAACCTAAATGCAATGCCTCGCCCTCTAGAGATCCTTAAAAGGCTCAAAATTATATGTGACAGTAAACTGATAGATTTTACACTTAGACTAGGAAATGCTGAAAAATTTACCATCATGACAGATACATTCACTGAAGTGAAACACATGGACAGATGAAGGGAAATCCAAATGGAGAGCATCACGTTTGGGCTTTGAATATGTTGGTGTCTTCAGTTTCCAGAGATAGTAATGCGTAAGGAGATTGAGATACCTTTTTTTCCCAACAAGGGGAAATTGTGGGAAAGTACATACTTAAATATGAAAACGTTTCCCTTGTCTGGAATGGGTATGCAGAACTTGGGGAAGAGGCAGTTAGGCCCTGCCTTTTGGAGTACTATTAGAAACTTTAGGGTTTGTCATGGAGGCTGTGGGTGGGGCTGTATCCACTGCCAAAGTGAGAATCCCATAGTCAAAATCAGGTGACAATGAGGCTCTGGCATGTCACTGCATGGGGCTGTGTGTCTTCCTGCTGTAGAGAAGGCATTTGCAAATGGCTAATGTCTCTACCATACAAGGTGTGTCCTTTTGACAGGTACTCTACCCTTTGGTATCCCACCTCAGTGCTGGCCTTTCTCACCTTCACCTAAAACTTGACGAGGATCCCACGTGTCTAAGTGCATTGTACAGTGAGGGACACATTTTTAAAGTCTTTGTCTCCATTGGCTTGTCTTCTTCACTCTGTTATTTATACTTTTTCTCAAAAACTTGGGGTAGGGTGTGGTGGTACTGTAAGGGTCCTAGGAAACTTCCTGAAGGAAGACCCCAGACTCAAATAGTATATAAAAGCAAAGAATATTTATTTACCAGCATATGTGGGGTCGTTCACCTGTGCAAAATGGTGTGGACCTTGAGAAGAGTGTACAGGCTTCTTTTAAGAAGTTAGGGGAATTTAAGGAACAGTTAGGCCATTTCAAATATGGTTGATTAAACAAGCAGCAGTTATATTAGTATACTTTTAATTGGCTGAGGTTTTATCTTTGAACATATTTGGGTAAGTTTCAAGGGGTAGCAGGAAGTGTCCTTGAGAAACTCTGAGGCTGATTGGGGACTTTTTCCTGTGCTCTCCTTTGCCCCTGAATGTAATTTGCTGATAAATGGACCTTTGGGGAGAGACACCTCTATGTCCCTCTCAGATAACTGAAACCTAGATTCAGTTGTGAGAGTGGGAGAGTTTAATCCATTCAGTACATGCTGGTAGTCCCAGTATTTGAGAGATGGAGGCATGAGGACCAAGAGTTCAAGTGTAGCCTAAACTGCAGTGCTAAAAACCCAGTATCCAGACCCCCTGAACGCGGGTGTCAGTGAGGAAGCCTCGATAATCTATGGGGCCTCTGGTAATAGATCAGTATTTATCTCTAGCATACGAATTGGACTTGGGAGCACATTCCACATAAAGGAGGGCTCTCTCAGCCTAGACACACATCTTATCTAGTTTGATATTGCAGTAGCTGGATTGTTTAGTCAGACAAGTGAAGTAGGCCAGTTCTGTAGTCTCTTCAGTTTTGATGGTCTTTGTTTATTTTTGATGATCTTTCATTTTTTCTGCATCACAAACCCATTTTGTTAAATCTCTGCAGAAGCATCAGTACAGGCTCTCTCTACTTTGTGTTTCATGAGGAGAGAATAGGTTTTCTTATTGATTTGTACTATGTAATATAGAACCAACTTATGAGACTGCTCAAATGGCATCCTTTAAAGCTGGGAATGATGGCTCATGCCTGGAATCTAATCACTCTTGAGATGGAGGTGGAGGCTCAGAAGTTTAATTCTAGCCTCAGACACATTCAGGTTCCAACCTGTGCTACATGAGACACTGTTCAAAAAAACAAAACAAACAAAAACAAAAAACAATACAAACCAAAGTGGAAAAAAATCAAAGAAACAAAACACCTCATTTTAGATGACTTGGAGTTCCTTTGAACCTGTAGGTCAAGTTTGAAATAATTTTTTTTGAATCAGGGTTTCTCTGTGGCTTTGGAGGCTGGCCTTAAACTAGCTCTTGTAGACCAGGCTGGTCTCGAACTCACCTGTCTATACCTCCCGAGTGCTGGGATTAAAGGTGTGCACCACCATCGCCCGGCATATTTGAAAGAATTTGTGTGATGGGTATTGTGGCCTTTGGCTATAGAAGGAATGTTCTTTCTCTTAGAGTCTTCTCTGCCAAATTAGATTCCCTCTTTGAGTTCCCTGATTTACTTGGTTAATATATTTAGGGGTTTTATATCAGTACTTGAGGATACCTCAGGCTCATAATTTTTATTCTTTCTGGGTTGTGCTATAAGGATTCTACTGGTCCCATAGTAAGTTGGAGAATGGGCTTCCTCGTGTTGGTACAACACTGTATTCAAGGAACTTTGAGTGTTCTATTCAGTTTCTTGAAAGATCATGTTCTTTTGTTCTGTGAGATTACAATTTTCATTAAATTTCTTTGACTATTATGAGACTCCTAAATTTAAAATCATTTTTGAATCAGTTTAGGTGAGTTATGTATTTTCTAAGAATTGGTATATTTTGTTGAATAAAAATTTAGCATTATGGACATCCACTAAAATATTCTCCTTTTCATCTCTTCTGAACCTATATTTCTTTTATTACCTTTTTAGTAATAAACCTTCACTCTGCTTTGCTTGTTTATTTGTTTTGCTATTTGAAAAAATGTCTTGTGTAGCCCAGGCCAGCTTTGAACTCCTGGCCCTTTGGCTCTGCCTCCCAAGTGCTGGGATTATAGGAGTGCACTATACCTGCTATACAGAGATATTTTAGCAAAATCTAAAGCCACTTAATGTTTTCACTTCTTCATTAAACCATGCAAAGATATCTTTTTCTTTTCCTATGCTTACAGAATTATCCATATTTACATGTTTTAAATGTGTACAATAATACAGATACTAATTAATACCACTAATATAGATATTTATTCCTATATACACACCTGTTTTTGGTTTACTTTTCTTACTGTTTACTCATATATCCTAAATTTCTGTTGATAGTCTCTGTTTTCCTGAGTGCATTTTTTTATGAAGTACATTTTTTGTATGAAATTGTATGCTTACTTTGAAGGAAACTTAAACAGCCTCTATCTGATGCTGCTTTTCAAAATCAGACTTACTAAGACAAACTTAGCATGAATTTGTATTTTGGAATGTCTCTTGGGTTGTGTATTTTATTTGTTTATTTAGTGGGTGGATAATCAAGAGTACCTTGTAGGCTATTCAGAATCTTTTCTTGACTACAAAACTGGGTCCCAAGTAGTTCTTGTCCTTTTAAATCCTGTTAGATAGTCCTCCCTCCATTGGTATTCTATAAAAATAAATGTTGGTTTTTATCTGTGGCCTCGTCCCAGGGGAGCCTTTGTGTCCTGCTGTTGCCACCTAAGCAGCTGTCTCAGCCTCTTCCATGTAGAGAGGCAAATGAGCCAGATGCTGGGGTGGAAACTTGCTAGCTCAGAGAGGCAGGGAAAGCAGCCAGCTGACCTTCTTCCTTCACCACAAACTCAGAAAGAGTGTTCTCTCCAATGCTATCTGCAAAAAAACTCTGCCAACCAGATGTCCCTCCCTTCTGCTTCCTGTGCCTCTCTCTCAGACGTTCTGACTTTCACTCACTCTCTATGGTTACTTCCAGTCAACTGGTTGTATGCTCTGCCTTTTGATGTATGGTTGTTTTTATTTAGATAACTCAATTTCAGGGTTCATAGTGTAATCAAATATCCCATATCAAATATACAAGCTCCCAGTTTTGTGACTGTGCATTAGTTCCCTTCCTGGTTTGGCACAGAATTTCTTCATAAAAGGGAATAGTTACTTTTAGTACATTCTCATGGGATGCAAATTCCCCCTTCCTTTCTTCCTTATTCCTCTCTTTTCAATATTTTTTTTCCAGAGAGATTTTTTTTTCTTTTCCATAGCCCTGGCTGGTCTCAGTCTTTCCACTTAGCTGAGGATGACTTTGAACTCTTATCTCCTGCCCCCTCTACTGAGACAGCATTAACTTAGCACTGAGTTTGGGAAGTTGAGTTGTGCAGTGTTGTACTATGGGAGTCCTAAAGATCTTCATTTCTCTATTTAGTTACTGTGTTCATGGTACTTGTTTAACCTTACCAGGGAGGCCCTTGTCTGCTTCTAGGCTTGCCAGCCCTAAGTAAAGCAATTTTAAGGTTTTGCTTACTTTCTTCCATCTGTTCTGAGAACACCTATACACTCAACAGGCCAATTTCTTTGTAGAAGGTTTATAAGCAGACAAGACTCATTTGCAGAGTAGAAATTGGCTTAGTGGTTAGGCTATTAATGTTAGATCCTTATTAACATTAATCATTGACCAGCCAAAAGTGTGGATTGTGAGTGTTGATGGAAATGGAGACTTAATTTGTACTTAGTGTACAAACAATATCACAGCTGGTAAAGCCTGTAGATCCAGCATTTGCCCAGAGCCCAGTAGATGCTCAGTACTGAGTGGTTCCTGACAACCCGACCAATGTGCCTCAATGTATTTGCCTCTCAGGCTCTGTGGTGTCACAGGAAAACTTACAATTACCTGATGCCTTTTCTTCATTCATTTCTTCCTTGTGGAATTAATGGTGGGTGCATATAAAATGCTCACTAAGTGGGTATGTTCATCTTTTTCAGATCTTGGTTTGTTGTTAATTTGTTGACATCATGGGAGTAGACAGTTAAGTCTTGAAATATTACCAGGGCATGTTAAACAAGAGCTCTGAGATGAGTAGTTCCATGTTATCCCTAGAGCAAAACCAAGTTCTGAGATCACACTGTTTTTCTAGCTGTATTGATTTGTGCATTCATTTCCATTCAGAAAAATTGAAAGCTGGCTAAAATCCCAGATTATAACAATTTCTTTTCTTAATTGACTTTGTAAATTTCAAAGAGACTCTTTTTTGGAGTATTGCTGCCCAGATTCTCTCTAAGGCTTTTATAGTATGGCTTAAAATACCAAGGATGTTTATAGCTACATATTTTGTAGATCATAAAACTGGAAAAATAGTTAATGAACAACTACTAGAAAGTTAATAGAAGTGGTTAATGGGCAACTATTTGGAGGTAGGAAAAACTTTTGATATCTGAACTAAATCCAGGGATTCCTTTTATCATTACACCGTAAATGTAGTTTGTATATCAGTGAAAAATGGTATCAAGATTATTATTTCATTTCACCTGTGTATAGAACCATTTTCTTATGTTTAGTACTTAATACTTACTGTGACTGGGGTGAATTCTGTGAATTCAGATTCTGTTAAAAAAAAAACTACTTTTAAGGCCTGTCATTGCTTAGTGTTATGTGTTTCTTACTTCTGAGTATAGTATGGTTGGCAGAAACGCTGCCTGAAGGAGATGATGGTGGTGATTATTTTGAGGCAATAGTCTTGTTGTGTAGCCCAGACTAACCATGAATTCATGGTCCTCCAGGCTTAGCCTCCCAAGTTCAGGGTTATAGCCATGCCTAACTTGCCCAATCTAGCTTTAGAAAATAGTTTGACTTTTTCCATATTTTAATTTTTTTGTTTTTTAATTTAATTTAAAAACAATCTTATTTTACATATCAATCCCAGTTCCCCCTCCCTCCCATCCTCCCATGCCCCCCACCAACCCCCCCATCCCATTCCCCATCCACTACCTGGGGAAGGGTGAGGCCTTCCATGGGGGATCATAAAAGTCTGTCACATCATTTTGGGGGAGGGCCTAGGGCCTCCTCTATGTTTTTAGGCTTCGAAAGTATCCTTCCATAGGGAAATGGTTCCCAAAGTCCATTTGTGCACTAGGGATAAATACTGGTTCCACAGTCAGAGGTCCCAGAGACTGTCCAGGCCTCCTAACTGGCACCCAAATTCAGATGGCTTGGTTTGATCCAGTGCTGGTTCCCAGCTTTACAACTGGGATCTGTGTGTTCTCACTTAGTAAGATTATATACACTTATTAGTTACAAATTTATATACCTATTTTTATGTTTAGTTTCTAAATTCAATTTGTCAAACATATTATTTTGTTGTAAGTTATAAAATTGTAGTGGCTTAATGAGTTTCAATACTATTTAGCTAAATTTACTCATTTTTATTATGTTTTTCATTTGCTTTACATACCAACAACAGTTTCCCCTCTATCTTCTCCTCCCTTCTACCTTCCCCTATCCACTCCTCCTCTGTCTCCATTCAGAAAGGGACAGGCCTCCCATGGGAGTCCACAAAGCAGCTACATTTACTCTTAAATGACCTAAAATTTTTATGAGTTTATTTGGTTTCTTTACATATTTTCCTAAGACATTTCTGGGACAGTGAGTTGGCTTAGAAGGTAAAGGTGCCAGCTACCGAGTCTGACCACCTGAGTTCAACCTCAGGACTTAGACAAGAAATGGTGAGGAGTGATGCCTACGAGTTGTCTTCTGATTTTTGAATGCACACATTCTTATACATGCACACATAAAATAAATAAATGTCATAACAGTGTTAACTGCCATAATTTTGGTGGGTCAACACAACAACCAAGTCTCAAGGGTCAGTTACAGCTCCCTAGGTCATTGTTCTGATGCTGAGTGCAATACTCAGTGAATTCTATCACTCCCTGAGCTCTTCTTCGTGACTGGTGTGTGTATTTATTTGCTCCAGTCTGAAGAGAACAAAATGAGTTCTGTTGAAGGTACATGGAAAGCGCTTCGAATGGTATCTTTGTATAAATGATAGCCTCTGTTCTTTCTGGGTTAGAGTCAAATAAAATGGAGGGAACTTTGGTTCTCTTTTTGGAAATGGGAGTAGATAAAGGGGAAACATGAAGGGACTGTACTCTGGCAGGTGTTTTATGTGCATTGATCTAAGTTCATTTTATGCATGCAGTAGCTCTTTATAATGTAATTGACAGATAATTGTGATTGACAGAACGGCATCTTGATGGTTTGTCAGAGGTCACCAGCCAGTGTGACCCAGGTTTTAATCTACATCTTTGTCTTTGAGTTTTGATCTTGATCTAGTTTCTTGTCTTGCAGAAGAGAAATAAAAATGAAGTGAAGATTGTGACGGACATGTTGTTTTCCACGCATGTTTAGTAAAGCAGCCTGATCAAGTGCACACCCTACAGCCTCTGCCTCGGCTCTGTGAACTCCTTTATTGAACTGGCCTCTTGGCAGTTTCCCATGGACTTTTCCTATGTAAACTAGTTCAAACAGATATGGTAAGAGTCAAGTAATGATAGGGTACGTTTAGTTCAGAAGGGAAACCCCACTTTAAATGATTTCCAGAATCAGATTGCTTTCTTTTCTTTCCTTTATAAGAAAGCAACGTTTGCTAATAAATTAGCAAGGTTTGCCCTCAGAGAGAGAACCGAGCCTCAGGAAGCTCTCAGTCCTGTCAGATGCTTGGCCATTTTCAAAATAGAGTGACTAACAATATCGTATGTTCTATTGAGAACCCAGTAAGTTGTCAGAATAGTAACCCAGTCGTTATTTCCATTTCATTTGTAAGTAAATAAAAAATGGGCAGCCAAGTTTGTGACTAATGCAGGAACAAAACTGGGAGGATTAACTATGAAGTTCCTTATAAAGATGAGTTTAGAGGTAGGAGTTCTGGCTGGTTATCTTTCTAGGAAGTTGAAGACTCTAAGGAGCTATTGTTATTTTTAGAAATGACTGTTTCCCTTTGCTAAGACTATTTTGAAATAGTCGCAGTGCCAAATTTGGACACAGTTATTCTTTAGGGCAGCAAAGTGCTATTTAAAGTACAACTTAAAATACTTGCAAAATATTTGTCGTTTACTATTTTGCACACTTTGATTTCAGTTGTGATTTGAGGATACATCTAGAATGTGTTCCTCTTGATAGAATCAATGTGCTTAGTTTTGGCTTCTCCTTCCCTTCTCTTGTCTTTGCTGTTTTTGAGACCTGGCTAGCCCTGCAGGAGCCCCCTTCCTTAGCTTCCAAGTACTGGTAGTTCAATTTAGCACTGTGAGTTAGTTGTTTTTGCTTATCTTACAAAGCCTGGTGATTACTAATGAGAAATTTGACCACTCATTTTGTGTCTAGCAGGTATCTTTTGCAAATGTCCTGAATCCTCTGTTAACTTACTATAGATACAGAAGAATTCCTGGGGTTGTTCATGCATCAGGTAACTGTTAGTCCTAATTTATATCTTACTGAACATCAGGAATGAGAAAAGTCCTCCTTCTAGGTCTAGAGAGAGGTAATAATTGGGAGGGTAGATACAATTAAAGTATTGTAATTACACATGTCACAGAAAATCCAATGATGTATACTTAATACACAAGAATAGTCCTAATGAAAAAATTTCACTTTCCTAGAATCACTTTGTGTATAGTCTATATAGTTACTGCTTCTTTATGTAGAATGAATAGTTATTTACTTGTTTATTTGTGTTGTTGATGTTTTGATACAGGGTTCTGCTGTGTAGCTCAGGCTGGCTGAAACTCTGACTCCTGCCTCATCTGAGATCAAAGGTGGATGAGGTAAATTCCAAAAGCATAATTTGTGTTGAATCCATCTTAAAATGAACTCATGTTGTCCCTCTGTGCTGTTTATGATCCTCAATTTTATGATTCATATAACTGCTATCTCTTTCTGCTTTTAATTTCATTGAGTGTCTACTGTCAACTGTAGGAGTAATCCTTAGGTTCTTAAAGAACTTCCTGATAAAACAAGATAGGTATTATTATATTAGAATGTAAGTTGAAATTAATGGATTAAAAGGACTCTTTTTCTAGATATAAAATATTTAAGAGTTTCCCATATTGGGAACTTATAACTTGTGACGCTAGTGTGAGCTTCTTTAATGTTTTCCTCATAAGAAAACCTCACCTTTCTGTTTAAAGACACAAAGAAGTTATTCCTTACAAGAAAAAAAATCAAATTCTATTTATTACTAAATGGGATTCAGCCAAAAAAGTCAAGTTAAAAATACAAATAATTAACAAGCAATATTATTTCTCATTAGAAATACATAGAAATGATGCCTGTATAATCTAAAACATGTGCTTCAAATGCATTAATATATAGTTGATTTTGGGTGTCTGAGTGGCTACTGACTTCTGCATTAAAGGATTAAATATGATTTCTGTTTCATATTAACACTGTTCTTGATTTCGGTGTCTGCGGGTTTCTGGATAGGCAACACAAGAGCATATTTGTGGATTTGTTTTCTCTTCATATAAACACTATCGGTGTTATGAGAAATATAGTATGAATAATAACAACCCAGAGACAGACGTTGGGCTTAAAGCTGAAGACCAGAGAAGTAAAGCAGCCAGCCACTAGAGAGTTCTCACCCCTGCCAGTGCTCAGACCGAAGGATTGATCCACTGAACCTCAGACTGCACTGCTTTCCAGCAAACCTCAGCATGTAATGCCTCCTGTCTCCTCCCGATTTATCTCCCTTCTCCGCCCAGCCACATCACTCCTGACCCCACCTCCCCAGTGCTGGGATTAAAGGTGTGTGATTCCAAGTGCTGGGATTACCTTTGTATGAGCTCTGTTTCTCTGATTCACTCTAATATAGCCCATGGTGGCCTTGAACTCGTAGAGATCCATCTGCCTTTGTCTCTTGAATGCTGGGGTTAAAGTTGTGTGCCATTACTGCCTGGCCTCTATGGCTAAGTAGTGTGGCTGCAGGGATTAAAGTTGTGTGCCATCACTGCCTGGCCTCTGTGGCTAACTAGTATGACTGCTGGGATTAAAGGTGTGTTCCACCACTCTCTGGCCTCTATGGCTATGGCTAGCTTTGAACTCTGATCTTCAGGAAAGCTTTATTAGATCATAAACAAAATATCATCACAGAGAAAAATCTATTGGAGATTTTCTTTTTAGGGAGCCAAGTATTGAAATTTATAGAGCCACTGAGCCTTTATACATGAACAAACATTTCTCAGAAGAGTAAAGTAAGCTATGCTCCCTATCAACACTTCTCTGTATGAGCAAGTTCTTTTGTTGTGTAAACATAGCATTTTATGCATTGGAAAGGGATTTTTAATTTACCAGTTTAATAACACTAAATTTGCATTGGTCAAACATGGAGAGTTTGTTAGCCTTTCTAAGTTTTAGTATACCAGGTAACTTAGTTTCTAACTGATATTTCTACTTAATAACAGCTTGAGAAACACTTCATATACCATAAACTGCTTTTAATGTATGTGTAGAATTCTTCAGCTGCCAACCTTAGAAGTTTCAATTATCCTGAAAAGAAACTGCACCCCAGGTCACTTCATAGCCTTGTTATACATACCTCTCACAGCTGCATATGTCCTTTGTTTCTTTGGCTCTGACTGCGCTATACTGTTTATATAAGTGGAATAACAAGGAACAGATGGCCCTTTGTATTTTTTCCTTCTTCTAGTGTAATGTCTTCAAGGTTCATCCATGCTGTAGCATACATTGACACTTTATGCCGTTATGGTCAGAAAAGATATCACTGTATAAATATACTGCATTTTATATGCTGTTCATTAGTTGATATTCAGATTAGCATTCCATTTTGGTTATTATGAATAATGCTTCTCTTTATATTTGTGTATAGGTGTTCAAGATGAAGTAGGTTTTCTTCTTTTCTGTGAATAGGATTTTTTTAGTATTTGAAAACACTGATATTTCTTTGTTAAACACACTTCTGTATAGACAGTTTCTGTATAGATACTTCCTCATCAGTTCAATCTTTTAGAATGTGTTATTTATTTCCTGTGTTGCCATGACAAAACATCAGACAAAATGAGCTTAAGGATGAGTTTACTCTGGCTCACAGTTCTGCGTACAGTCCATTATGGTAGTAGGGAAGTCATGATGGCCGAAGCTCAAGGCAGCTGGTCACGTGGCATCTGTAGTCAGGAGGTAGAGAGAGGTGAAGGCTGGACTTCAGCTCCCTTTCTACAGGACCCGGTACAAGGAATGGGGCTACCCACATACCCATATTTAGAGTGGATCTTATGCCTCAATTAATCCTGCCTAAAAACTCCCTCACAGACATGTACAGAGTGTTTCTATAGGGGCTCTAGGTGGCATCATTGACTATGAAGATTAACTACATAAAGTAGTGGGTTTTCTTCTCTTAGATGTTGGAGTGAAATCTTTCATACTTCTAATTTCTTAAGTAGCAAATATGATTGGAAGATCTGAGCAATTTGATAAGTGTGAACACCTATCTGTCTGCTCCTGTTTTTGCATTCAGCAAATATTTATCAAATGTCTACTTTGAGAAAGACTTTGTACAGTCGATGCCATTTGTAGGGCTCTTTGAGGGACATCAACAGTCGGATGCCAACACAGTGCATGCTCTGAGGAGTGTCTAAGTGCCTGAGGACCTCAAGGAGTTTTTCACTGGGGGACAGGGTACAGGCTTTGAAGTCTGGGTAGATTGCTTAAAATGGATACTTAAGCAACTCTCAGGAGTCACCCGGGTATTAATGTACAGATGACATTTTATGACAAAAGCTACTTAGTAATCAGTTTATGCTTAACGTTTTGATGGATGAGTTAGTTGTCAAAGTGAGCAATCAAGAGAAGGCTGTGATGCTTTTCTACCATACTGTTTCTTCTTCCCCTTCTTAGCCTTTTTCTCCTTGAGAGATAACATGGACCAGGCTAATTTAACTCAAAGTCACTTTTAAATCGGATTAGTTTAGTTATCTTCAAAACCCTCCGGTATCAGAAAAAGTCAGATTTCCATTCTTTTTGTAACTATCTAATGAAATGTGTGTGACTCTGGGATTCCCATTGAGGCCAGTCCCTGGTGATCACAGTTGTTTTTCGGTAGGACTGCTTGCCAAGTGATGGAAAGCCACTGGAAATCACAATAACAACCACTAGAAGAAAAAACACAGTCACATTTGCTCATCTGTTGAAAATTCTAGGATTTAAAGATTGATCCACTTGCAAGTCTTTTCCTGCCCCTCTAAGCCCTCATTTCCTTTAAAAACAGACTTCAGGCTGGGTGTCATGGTATTGGCCTGTAATTCCAGTATTTAGAAAGCTGAGGCAATAGGGTTGAGAGTTTGAGACCAGCCTGACCTATATAGTGCGACCAGGCTCACAAAGGAAATAGCAAAACAAAGCAAAACAAAATAAAACAAAAAGCTCACCTGATTTGTTTCATTAAAATTTTTCTCACACTGTTGTTTTTGCACAGTAGAACCTGTTAGCTGGTTTATATTCTTACCATGATTTGGTTCCAGATTAAAATAAAGAGAGATTTGTGTTATGGCCACAGTTACCCTGGTGCACACTGAAGAAGACTGTGCCATGAATGAAAATGCTGATTTCTTCTTAAACTGTGCTGCAGGTTCACTTCTAAGCCTCATGCAAGCTAATTAATGTTTTATTGCTGAACTGTTCCCAGCTCCCTATTGTTTGTGATGGCTATCCTTGGTTGTCAACTTGGCTGCGTCTGAATTAACTAAGACCCAATCAACTGGGTACATCTGTGGGTTTTTTTCTTAATTAAACAATTTGAAGTGGGAAGATCCACTTTACCGTGTATGTATTTATTTTGTTTTTTATAGACAGGGTTTCTCTGTGTAGCCCTGGCTTCCTTGGAATTCACTTTATAGACCAGGCTGTTCTTGAACTCAGGGATTGGAAGATAACTTTTAATCCAGCTCTTTTGAGGTGAGAAGATCCACCTTTCATCTGGGTCATACCTTCTGCTTGCAGCCTATATGAAAGACATGGAACAAGGAAGCTTACTTTCTTTGCCTGCTTGCTATTGCTGGCAAATCCATTTTCCCTTTAGTATTAGTGCCTATGTTTTCAGGATTCTTGTGTATAATGAAGACCAGCTAAGACATCCAGCCTCATGGACAACAATAGTTGTTCCAGTCGTATTTTTGAATTTTCTATTGGTAGATAGCCATTGTGGGGCTAGCTGAATAGCAGCTTGTAAGCCACTCTAACAAATGTCCTTTCTATATCCAGCTCTGTCTGTCTGTCTTGTCTGTCTGTCTGTCTGCCTGCCTGCCTCTCTCTCTCTCTCTCTCTCTCTCTCTCTCTCTCTCTCTCTCTCTCTCTCTCTCTCTCTCTCTCTCTCTCTCTCTGTCTCTCTCTCTGGATCAATCCATTAATTGATATGCCCATATATAGATTTAGTCCATCAGTTCTGTTCCTCTAGAGAATCCTGGCTAATACAATGCCTAATGAGTTTTATTTTGAGAACAAATTTATTATTATTGTGTATGTGTTGGTTATGTATGTGGATGTGTATGATTAAATGTGTGTTTGGAGGTCAAAGAACAATTTTGTGGAGTTGATTCTCATCTTCTACCTATGTGTGGGTACCCGGGATTAAACTCAGTTTGCAAGATTTGCACAGGAAGCTCCTTTAGCCATTGAACCATAGCACCAGCACCATAATTCCTGCTTTTGATTCACACGTGCAGTTACGTTTTTAAAAAGACATCCTTGGCTTTGTAGTCTACTCATTATTCATGGTCTTGTTACTTTTATTTGGTGACTTGTCTGTTCTGAGTTCTAGCTGCAGATGTGTAAGTGGGTAAGGTTCACATTGACTTAGCTTCCATGATTTTTTATATGGCTGCAACAATGTATTACCAGAGAGAAGGGAAACAACCTTTCTTAGGTGAAGCACTGCATCCCTAGTGTGTGCTGTTAATGCTTTTCTTCCTGCTACAGATGTGACAGGCTGCTCTTGTTCTGGCAGTGGCCTCTACCTTGGCCATGCCTCAGCTGCTATGATGGTTCTTTGTGCGAATATTTTCTCCACCATATATTTGTCATAAGTAGCTCAGCGTTATCCCGTGAACAATAGATTTATGATTTTTGTAGCATTAGTTGAGACTGGGATGCTAATGCATATTCCAGCTGTGTTTCCTGGGTTTGGCTTTCCTTCCCAGGCACTGGCCTCTCTAAGCAAGAAGAAAATGAATGGCAAATTAAGTAGATTCTCTATCGTGTGCGCTGGCGTGCCCCTGAGAAGATGGAGCTGAAGATAGGTGGAGAGCATCTGAAATATTTTTGGTTTTTCATCATCTGAATGTTATTGCCAAGTCATGAAGCTGCTTTGACGCCAACAAGGAGGCTGCAAGTTAGAAGGCAGAGGGGTTTGCTAAAAAGCTATCTTCATTTAAAGTTAATCCACATTTTCTCACTAGAGGTTCCTTTTTCTCACATTCTCTTGAAGTGTACAAAGACCAAGTGAATAAGGCAAGAAAATGCTCCCAGAGTGATTTAAAACAATAACCGGATGTAGAAATTACTTAATACCTTACAAGATGTTTCCTTGGCTCAAACCAGTGCTGAGATTTCATTTCCTTCTTCTTTCCTTTGTGAGATTTTAGTCACTTGTCTGTTATCCTGTGGGGAAAGAAGAAATACTAAATACTAGAGTAAGAACTGCATCCAAGACTTCATGAAATCCACCGCTCATGTTTGCATATTTTGGTCATTGCTGTTTACTAAGATATCTGCCATACATCATTTTGAAAAGGGTCTGTTATGTGAATGCGGTGATGCTGACTGTTTGACTGTGTCCACAGAAATAGAATTTGTATTGGGAAGAGAGATTACTGATTAAAGAGTATCTTGGGTAAAATCAAGCATGAGGACAGGCATGGGGAACTCTGGTCAACTGGACTTGATTGATTTTAATGTGCCTGATGGAACCATGGGGTTTGGACATTATTATTCTTTTTTTGGCACAGCAATCAGCTAGTATTGACTATTGTTAAGAAGAGATTTTAAAAACATATGCTAGGTAGATGACTGCCTAGGAGATGTAGTGAAATATAGTAAGCAAAAAAAAAAAAAAAGGAAAAAAGAAAAAAAAAGGGTACAGTGAGAGCTAAGGAAGTTTGAGACAAGCTTTCCCTTGAGGTATAGATAAGATGCAAGTGGACAATACAGATGTGGAGTGGTGGAGGATGTCAGACTAATATGAGTACAATGAATTATTCAAGTAAGAGTTGTCATGTTGAACGTACATTTGTAGCCTTCTGTAGAAGATGGAGCATGGTGAGGGGAGGAGGTGGGGGAGGAGAATGCATGAGTTTGTAAGTTACACAAAGATTCAGACTTAGGGCATCTCATACCAGGAAGGTGGGAGTTTTCTTTCTATGACATTCCTCCCTGAATAACGAGTCCTGGGTTGGAAAAGAGGATTGTTTTACACTGAAGTCTCTGCCCACACGCTAGTCTATAAAATGCTCTATATAAGTTTGATTAGGCTATGTAAGTCTGTACAGGCTTTTGGAGCAGAGAAGAAAAAACGCTGTTTTATAGATATTAATTTGAGAGGCTGTGGAGATGACTCAGCAATTAGAGTACTTGCAGAGGACATAGGTTCAATTCCCAACACCCACACAGTGGCTCACAACTGCCCATATCTCCAGTTCCAGGGGATCTCTGACCCTCTTCTGATCTCAGAGGCCACTAGGCATGAATGTGGTACACGAAAATGCATGTACGTATATGTAAGTGCAGGAAATATTCATACACATGAAATAAAAAGTAATAAATCATTCTTAAAAAGTAATATTGGCTTAAAGAAGTACAGGTGCTTTACTGGACCTGCTTTAATTTGGGCTCCTCACATGGTGGCTTTGCTGGGTGAACTGAGTAGGTTTTGGAAGGTCTTCACTGCAATGTGACATGAATCACATGAAGGGCTTGTTAAAAGTAAACACCTTTTGAGGTTCTGGTTTGGAAAGAGGGACAGAAGGCTCAAATTTTTGTTTCTAAAAATAGTTTTGGTAGTTCTGAAGTAAATGAAGACAGTTTTTAGTGGAAGATACTAGGATTGTCATAAAAGGAGAAACAGGAACTAAGGAATAATTTTTCAAAGTGGAAATGGAAGTTGGTTTTAGACAAGTGGTTGATGATTTTCCTATACTTCAGTGAAGCTGGTAAAATAGCCAAGGAGAACTGGTAAAAGCAGATCGTTTTTTGTTGCTGTCGAGCTGGGTACATCTGTCTATGTATGGGTGGCATCCCAGGAGATTGTTGCAGAGAGAACAAGTACATGGCCTTTTCTTCTCATTACCTCAGAACATTGGGAGCACTTACAAATCTCTCTAGAGATGTTCATTTAACACAGCTTCATTCTTTTTCTTTCTAAAAGATCATTGACATTCTTGGTTTGTTTTCTCAACTTCTGGGAAATGAACATAAATGTTTTTTGGCAGACTCATCTGGTCTTGACACGGCAGGTAGTATTTTCACCTATTCTAGATGGCTGTTCAGACTGTCTGGCAGAGCACATTAAAATAATTCGCAACCAAATGGGGTGCTAATAGTCACAGCAGTCATTTCTGACCATAGCGCATGCTTATTTGGCTCTGTGTTTTCTATTCCTTACTGTTTTCATGCAGGCATTGGCATCTCAGCTGTTCACGTAGTCGCTGATATTATCCTCGTTTGTAAGCCATTCCGTGTGTGTATCAGAGGCCCTTAAAGAGCTTTTCATATAATCTTGACTACTATTTTTACATTTTCAGAAGTTAATTCTAATTTTTCTTATTTTGGAAAATGAATACTCCTTTGCACCAGTTAAAAAGGTATGGATATACAAAAATTTCTTGTCTCTAAATCAAATAATCAGTGAGATTGTACTTAATCCTTAAAATTGCTACAAATCACAGTGATAGAGGAAATTTAGTCTAGTAGTTCATTCACAGATGAAGAAAAGCCTGGTGGATCGAGACCCTTCGATAAGAGCAAACTTTGTAAGAGTTAAACATGTCCATTCACCTCTGGAAAGGCTGGCTGTCTTTAAAACTGCACTATGTGAGTAGATGAGGCCTAATGTAAAGTGACTCGTTCCTAAACACACTCAGAAATGTGCAGGCCAGGTTGAATCCCCTGAAACCTCACCCCTATACAGTTTCCAGCACATGAGCTGCTTGTGTTTCACAAATTTACGTGTAAGGCAGCTGCTTGGAACTCAGGACAAATCCCACCCCATATTGAAACAGTATAAAAATATTGGCTGTGTTCCCAGGTCAGCTAGCAAACCTTCTTTCTTTAAAAAAAAAACCAAATGTACCTTTATTAACTGTACGGTTTTACTTTATTAAGTTGGCAGTTTTGATTCTGTGAGAAAAATATATCCAAATCATTTGAAAAAGAAGGGTTATCTGTTTATGCTTATCTAGCTCAGAAGATGTCACTGGGCATGTTGGGAGCCAGAATCACACTTGTAAATAGCTCCTTTTCTGAACTACGAAGCAGTACATTGTTAGGTCCCTGTGTGTTGCTTGTTTCTGAAGGTGGCCTCAGTTTCCCTTCTTTCACTTTTTAAACTTCCCTTCTGTGGGTTAGAGGTTGTTGGTATAGATTTGGCTATGAAATAGCTAGTGTTCCTATATTCTAGAACTTGGATTAATTGGTAAGGTTAATTGTTTTATGTCTAAAAGACACTGGCTTAAAAGTTTTTTTAAATAAGTTGTTTCATAAGGTGTTATACAGACCAAAAGCTTGAAATGTTAAATAAATTTTCAGTGACATAAACATGTATGCAAATAATTGTAGCATTATTTGTTGCATTTAGTCCTTTGGAATTTTAGAACCATATGTAGTAAATTACCTGTTATGTTGTAATTAATATGCTTTATTTAAATTGTATTTTGCATTGGTTGGTCATGTTTTATCAGTAAATGGTTTATAAGTTTAAAACATCCTGTTCAGGACTGATAATGAGCCAGGTACAGTAAGCCTTGTCAACAACCCTAGTACTTAGAAAAAGAGGTCAGAGAATCATGTATTCAAGGTCATCCTCAGCTTAGTAGTGAGCCCAAGCAGAGCCTGGGCTAAATAAGAGCCTGTCTTAACCCTTTGTTGCTGCCCCTCCTCCCCACAAAATAAAAACTGAAGTTCTCAGGTTGGTTCTTTTATAGAATGCTGTATCTTGATGGGATCATGAACCTCCTGTTTGTTTAATTTTTTACATTTGCTCTCTATTATTTAATATCTATTACACATGACTCTCTTCTAATCTGGGATATGATAGTCACCAACAGACATGGCCACTTCATATGTTATATTCTTGTTAAAAAATACAGAGACTAAGTCTTGATTAAGTAAGTTGAAACACAGTATGTGGGGATATTTTGCAAAGGTTGAGGTAACTTGGTTAATAGATTGATTGATGCTAGGAGAGTCCAGTAAGTCAAAAGTCAAAGATGGGTTTTGGGTCCAAGCAACTGGAGACTTGTAATTATAGTTCTTTACTATGGGGAAGATTGTAGGAGAAGGGGGCTTGAGGAGCAGGGGGCTGGAGTCAAGAGCTTTTTTTACAATTGAGTTTGAGATACTTGTTGAAATTGAAACTGGATGTTCAGTAAGCATTAAGGAAAAAATTCTGGATTATAAAGATAAAGTTTGACAGGAAGACTTGGAAGGCACAACTCTGGCATAGTTCATTATTGAAGGTGGGGAGTTAAGGAATCAACAAAGGAGACTAATCAGAGCAGCCCCAATCTTTCAGGAGAGATACAGTTATGTTCCCTGCAAACCAAGCTTAACAATGTTTCAAGAAAATGGGGAAAGTGATTCTGTTAAATTCTGTTCATTATTGAACTAGTATTAGAATTAATTGTGATAGAGGCCATTGAGGGTATTGTGATAGCTCATTAGTGTCGTTTCTATGAACAGGAGTTTGTCAAAATGTAGGCAGTGGTGGACCTTGAGTTCCATGGGGCATATTTCCTGTTTTATGAAGGAGTTGAGGAAAGAGGGAGATGGACCAGATCAGGAATAATAGACCTTGTGGGGAATGGTGGCTTGGGCATGTGGGATAAAGGACATAGTGTGTGTAGCCTTAAAGTCTTGGAAGTAGTTTGTAGAGTGATGTCTGTGAATGTGGAAGAATGGGAAAGGATGACTAAGCATCTGATTAAAATGAAGAAGTTCAGGTTGACTTCTTGACCTGTGCATTAAAGTGGTCATATAGGACATTTTGCTAAGAAATAATCTAGAAAAATGTTGTTTCAGTTTCTGAGATCTAGTAGATAATGGGGCCTGTATGTTTTTAATCGAATTGTGATTATGGAGTGGAATGAGTTTTTGTGTTGCACATAAATGCTTATAGAAAAATAAATGCTTGATAGACAGTGTATGTAACAGACTTTGCCTTCAGTGAATTTCTGAAAGCCTGATAAATCATTGTAGGTGTCAATAGTACTTCTCCTCTGTACTGCTTTCCTTAGAGACGTCTTTATACTTCTGTATTGCCAGTTAATTCCTCAAGATGTTTCCTGTCTCGTTTTTTTTTTTCTTGAGTGCTTTCCCCAAAACAAACACAAGTTATATTTAGAATGAAATAATGACAAAGTATAAGGGGAGTCTGAATACTATTTCAACTTTTCTACATTTCTGGAAATTCTAGATGGAATTATTTTTTATTACTAATTTGACGTTCATATATTCAGAGTAGTATTTCTTCTTGAGACATCAGAATTTTTAATGGGAGAGTTGAGTTATTAAATTACATTTATGGAGATTTCTGAACAAATTCTGAAGTGACAGTTTGTTTACTATTAGAATTTACTTGTTTGAACAGACTCCTATGTGTTTGTAGATCAAATCAAATTTGTTTGTAAGTTTACCACATCTATGTAAATTCAAGATCACAATTTTAGTTTTTCAGCAATAAATTTGAGTTTCATAATGAATAGGCACATTCTGTTTTGCCACCAGTGTGTCTCTATAAGGTAGTCTGGCCACTTCATGTGGATTTTGTTGGAGCTCTGTCAGTGGGATGTGTATAGATCACCCTTTTAGTTTAGCACAACATAATGAGCACAATTAGTAAATGCTATTTAGCAAATAATGCAAAGGTCTGACAGTACTTTAATGTTATTTCTAGCTAATATGAACTTTATTGTTTTTTTTGAGAAATGTTTTCATTTGACTTATAATTACTTATAATCCTGTTATCAAGGGTACCTGGTGGAAATCCCACTGGCTCTTGGGTAGTTATTACTTCTTAATTTTCCATAAATCATATATATCTTCTCCCTGGTGGCTTGGTAGAAGAAGAAAATTTGTTACTTAAAAAAGATTATTTTTGAATTGTCACTGTCTTCTGTGTCCTGTGGCATGTTATTTAATATAGTGGAAGCCACATTCTAGAATTGAACTATATTTTTTCTGAGTTCTTTTCTCAAAATAAAATTAATTCCTTTTTTAGGATGAAATAATGATATGATAAGAGGAAAAGAATAGTTGTTCATAACTCCTATTGTTTTTGATTTACTCTTTTGGCTTTGTTTTGCCTATTATTATTTACCTGTGAAGACTAAAATAGTAGATCTGAAAAGTCATATGAATTGTACATTGATGATGTCACTGTTGGTGTAAATGTCTAAATCAAGCCTTGTTTACAGACTTGGATTACAACTTGTAATTCATAGACACATTCACACTACTCTCCAACCAATCCAGTTGTGCTTATGTCTGCTTATGGTTGTTACTAGTCCTAATCATCTTATGTGTTACATGTAGAGACAAGTTTCTTTAAATAACATTTACATTGTACAGGGCATTCTCATGTTCTTTTGCTCTACTCTGTTATAGTGTAGCATATAACCTAAATTGATTTCTTAGCATCAACTAGGCATAGCTTTTCCTGGCCTTGTGTATTTCCATTTATTATATCATTTTATGTGAAATTAACTTGTTTTTGATTCTTATGTGATTAGTAAAATAATGAGTATTACTCAAAGCCCACTGGTTTTCACCATCAAATAATTTAATGTAGGCATGTGATGTAGCCATTTATCCTTTCATTTAGTCATTTCTTCATGGCCACAATGTATTAGGTTCTGAACTGCTGTTGTATATTCAATATAAATAAAAGGAAGTGAACCTTGCTTCCCAAAGTTCCAGTGTGGTGGAAGAGGCCATACACAAGTAAGTAAGTAGTTTGATTTGTTGTTCAGCTGTGTTGAGAACAGCATGAGGTGGGGCCTTGCTCAAAGCTTTTAATGATCTCATTTGTGTGTAGCTGAAGGAAATGCCAGCCAGGTATTGTTTCTTTGGTCTTTATTGTCAGTTACTCTTCCCCTTGTCAATGGGGTGTGTTTTCCTCTTCAAAGGACCTTTGGAGGTAGGCAGTCAACTGTAGTTTTTGAAAAAGATCCATTAGTACAGAAATTTTTCATTTCAGTTTCCAGTTTAGGATTAGTGTTATGTATATATGCACATGTGTATGTGCTTATGTATGTATATATGTGCACAATATATCCCATTATAATTTTCTATTTTTAGTGTTTTCAAACTAATGTCTTTATTTTGTAAGTCGTGAATGGAAATTAAGGCTGCTAGAAACTTAAGTGGTTATTACCAAAAGACATTTTTCATGATTGGGTAGTTGCTCCAATTTTTCTCTACTTCTCTCTATAAAATGGAATTTTAAAGACTACTAAAAAATAAAATATTTGTCTTGAAGGAGATTTGGCAGGTGGGAGAAGGGGAATGCTTTTTCCCCCCTGTCTCAGGCATTTACTTATTGTTTTCCAAATTGCTTCTTACGTATATCCTGACCACCATTTAGATTTCCAGCTTCATTCTCCTGGTAAAACACTGCCCCTTGAGATGCAGTTCTTTTCTCATCTTACATTTTCTTAATAATAATAATCATAATCATAATAATATAGCTAAAAGTAAGGAGATAATCCTCATGTGTATGTCAAACTTTGTTTGATTTAAAAAACAGTTACGGGGAAATTTGCAGTTGTATCATAGTCTTGTTACTTTGGATTCTCTTGGGCAAAGAGGCCTAGAAATTTGTCCAAATGGGAAACTCTTACCTTATGATAATTGTTCCAGCTTACAAATAAAATACCAGGGAGATGCTGTTAGACCCAGATGTTGGGAAGATGTGGACATATTCCAAGTGTGTACATCACAGCTGTGAAGATTTCTTAGTTATCCCAAGCAAATACAAAAGCAAGACCATTAAGGAACTTTAGCAGTTTGATAGGATTTCCATATCTTTATATATCCTAGTTTTTATTTTAGACATAGGTAATTAAGAAATCCTAGCATTTTTATAAGTATCTGCTGTGTAGAACACATTAGATATTTTGGAAAATATTTTCAATAAAGTTTTTAAATGGTGACAACAATATGAACTTATGTAATTAGTGAACTGGTGTGATGAGGTAGTTTTCAACAGGTCATTTAGGAGAGAAAGAGGGTAATTAATGTCCTTTGAATATAAAGATAGGATTTGCATTGTCTGAATTTTGTTATTCTTACCTTTTGTTCAAAGGAGTAGGGAAATGAAATGAGTTTATTTATAAAGAATGAAATTAAAAATTATGAATAAAATATATATGGAGAATAAACCACAGTCACACTCTCATATATAAAAATAATAATGGGTCTTAAAATATAACAAGCCTTACATTAATATATGTAACACAGTCCTCCTGCATGTTAGGCCATCATTTTAATGTTGAGCTATAGACTTAGTTCCCAGAATTTTCTTTCATCTTCACAGATGGTTTGCATTGCTCTCAACTGTACCATGACTTTGAAGCGTTGGAATGGGTCAGGTCAATGGAGGGTTAGACGTGGGTGACAGGGAAGATACTACCCTGTTTGATATTTGCCCTTCTCTTCCTCCTGTAGCTCAATGCTGTCTTTTTCTGATAGCACATAGTGCATTCTTTCCCTTTCAACAAAGACTTCACTACAGAACATGTCTTAAAGTAGCAGTCATCTTTCTGCAAGTCTTCTAGGTGATTCTGGTGGACTCTGAAATCTGAGAACTACTATTTTAATGTATTGGTGGAGAGATTAAGTATATCTGTAGCATTCACAGTTCATGTTTTCTTTTGTCTGCACATTATCTTGTAAATATTCTATTCATTATTTGAAAAATTTAGGTCAGATTGCCCTCATTGGCTGTAATTAAAACAGCTTTTTAAATAATGGATTTTATTGTGACATCTTTATGCATGCTAAGTTTTCACCCTTTTATGGACTGAAGAGGAATTGTTCATATATCTAGACACTAAAGTAGTTGTGAGGTTTTTGACGTAATGCTTCATAAGATTGTGCTTCATACAATGGTTGGTTGGTGAAATGTTAATGTTTCTAGTTTATCTTATAGTGGGGTTATCTGAAACCAGGCTTTGCGCAGAGAGGGCTTAGTTATCCAGGAGGCCATATGATATAAAAGAGTGCTGGATTTAGAAGATGGGTGTCTGCTTATTTCCCGTTTACATCCCCTACTTCATGATGATAGTAAAGGCATCAAGTGGTCAAGTTCCTTGTGACATCAAGAACCCGCTTCCCGAATCTCAACTTTTTTTTTTTAATGTACAAAATCAGGATGATTGAACAGAATAGTGTGAAAAGACATTTTAAGCGCTGAGATCACAGGGCGCTTTGTTGTCACATAGTAGAAAACGCTGTTATGTGCGTTTTCAGTGTCTGATTGGCAATGGTTTCTCCTTTTAAAATCTCTATTGAAATACAGTTGACCACTAACATACTGTACATATATAATGCTTGCTAATTAAAAGTTTGTGCAGAACTGGTACGCCCATGGGCTTGTCATAGCACCGACCATAATGGATACATCTCCATCTCCTCACCCCGTTTCTTTCAGCTCTTCTTCATATATTCATGCTTAGGTATGGTGAAGGGTCAGTCGTGGAGAGGGAGATTTCACAGGAAGAGTAGATCTAACGGTGAGCTGGAGGCATTGCCAAGGTTGTTATTCATGCTCTCTGGGTCTGCTGATCTTCATTCTGTCCCTTTGGGAACAGTACAGCACAGATGTCACATTGGGAAGCAGGAAAGGAAGACGAGAGGTCAGAGGTGACCTTTGCTCATGCCGTGTTGCCATGCTCTGGAATATCATTCTGGTTAAGGGATAACATGGAGTCCTTCTCTGTTATGTTTGATACTATCTATAGGGATTTTGTTTTTAGTATGTACAGATAGTCTTTGATGGATTGATTTATAAACTTTCACTGTTACTATGGGAGCAAAGTAATGCCAATTCAGTAGAAATAAGGTTTGAATTTTGATCCTGTGGTATGATGTCCCATAATTCAAGCATGTTGACGCCTTTTTAAATTTTAAGTGTTTTCAATATACCAGGTGACTCTTGGTAAGTAGTCACACCCTCATCCATGAACCCAGGCTCTTGTGAGCTGAGGAATTTGTGTTTCTAATATTTATTTTTATGAGTATGAGTTTTTGCCTGTATTTATATTGTGTACAGCATGGGTCCAGTGTTGGTGGAGCCTGACTGGGGTTTTGGGTTCATTGGCATTGGAGTTACAGTGGGTGCTGGGGACCAGATCCTTGTCCTCTACCGAGACATCTCTCCAACCCAGCATCCTCTGTTCTTAATCCATGGAATTTTTGTCATGAATGGGTGCAGGATTCTTTCCAGTGCTTATACTGCATTTTTTGAGCTGACCATAAAGGTATTTTAAGTTGTTAATTTGGTGAATTATATTCTTGAAAAAATGAATTAGCTATGCAGTTTTGGGTGAAGTAACACATCATCTAAATATATTATCTTTTTAAAATACTGTTTTTTTTAATTATCTGATTTGAATGATGAATTCTTTCATATCTATATATCTGGGGAATTTCTTCTTGTCTCTGTTTTTAAATTTTATTCTTTTTTTTTTGAGACAGGATTTCTTTATTAGTCGTAGCTGTCTTCAGACATGGGATCTCTTGCCTGGGTGCTGGAATAATTGCACGTGGGAGGCACCACCATGTCTCGTTTACCTTTAGTTTTGAAGAATGTTTCCACTGATTATAGAATGTGAGGTCAGTAGCTTTGGCCTTAAAGGTTGCTGTATTGTTTTCCTGCCAGTTTTTTTCAAGGACCCTCCTTTCCTCCTCATGTTTTGGCTGCTCCAAGGAGCTTCCTGCTGTCAATGATTTTGAGTAATTCGTCTTAATGTGTGAGGAGTCATTTCCCCTTTGTATCTTGCTCAGGAGCAGCTTTGTTGAACTTCCTGTATATGTGAGTTTACACCATTCATGAAATGTGACCATTATCTGTCACTGTTTTCTTCAAATTCATTCCTTTCCCTGGCTTTTCCTTCCTCTCCGTTAGGGATTCAGATCCCAAGTAAAACCGCTCCAGAGTGTCTCACTTTATGATGTTCTCTTTAGTGTTTAAACTTTTCTTTTACACGATTTTTCAAATGTAGTTAAGTTTCATAAGTGTTTCTTCTTCTTCGTCTTCTCCACAGACTGATTTGTCCTTCTTAGTCAGTGCTCTTTCCCAAGTGTTGGGTAGACAAATGCACTCACAGCGGCAGCCTCGCCTGCCACCTCATCTGTTATTTGTACAATTTTCATCTGTTCTGTTTCGCTTGATTGATTGTTTTCTCAGCATAATGGTTCTGAGAACTGCTTCTTTAAGCGTTTGCGAATCATTGATTAGATTTCGGCATTGTGAATATGAGTCCTCTGTGGTATATATTTTTTATTCCTATAAGTACTTTTTTAAAGACAAGATGCCATGTATCCCACATTAGCTTAAAGATTTTGTGAAGTAGAGGGTGACTTTGAACCCCGATCCTCCTGTCCCTACCTCTCTTACATGAATATGCCATTATGCCTGGCTCCTGTATTCTTAAAATTCAAAAATTGTAATATTTGTTACTTTTGAATCATTTGTTTCTGATTTAAAACTTTATTTTTTAGTGGGACAAGAGCAGTGTTTGGTCAATGGCCTATTATTCTTTACTACTGAATCAAGGACTTTATGAGTATTTAATTCAATGTTTAAAATTTATGATGTTTTCTTGTATGGCAGGAATGAATGGATGCATTTTAAGAGGAAATGGTCCTTGACCTCTGGCTCATGCTATTCTGAAATTAGTTTGTGATGAGATAATAGACCTAAATGCTTAGCTAAAAGTTTAGCATTTCTAGAGGAAAAGACTGTACTTTTTCAAGTCTTAAAGTTAGGAAATGATGTTTTAAACAGGACACAAAAGTCGAACTGATAAGTTTGACTTTGTGAAACATTAAACCTTCTTATAGAAAGACATTGTCAAGAAATGGGTCTGAAAACTAGGGACTAAGAGACAATATTTGCCATATGCATACTGAACAGAAAAGGCAGTAAGGACTTTCAAGAGAAGCCCTGCAGATGTGTCAGGGTTCTAGAGTCAGCTTATAGCGATTCCCCGCTAATTTGCGCTGGTGTGCTTTTCACTTGTATAAGTTACTTCAGGATTCTACAAGATATTGTCTTTATAAGGATCTGGAAATTGATTGGCTATTATTTCTTCACATGCCTTTTCTGACTTTGTTTCTCCACGTTGGGGATTCTGATTGAATCAGGTTGTTTAGTGCTGTCTGTGTTGTTTAACGTAAAAAGACCTGGAGGTCCTGGCCTCTCATGCATCCATTTCCAAATTTACCAGGATTTTCAACTGAAACTGAGTTTTCTTTTTGACATAAAGTTTTTATCCACAAAAGTGCACTTTACTTTTCTGCTTTCTTTTTAAAAATAATCTTCCTGTTTTAAATACGAGGTTGTTTGTATCTAGCTGAATAAAAATCTACTTGATCATCTAAGTGCATTATTTTGTGTGTTTCAGGGTCTGTTCTGGTCTACATTTTTAATCTATTTAGGAATCACATTTTTTTCACTTCCTATTTTTTTTTTATTTTCAAGGCAGGGTTTCTCTGTGTTTCTCTGCTTCTAACCCAGGGAAAATACTCAGAATTATCCAGTTGACCCACCCAGCTACTAATTTGCCCAATAATGTGACTTTTCTCCAAACTGACACAGACTGTAAAGGTTGACCATAGATTCATAGGCTCAAGGGATCTCTGCACAGAACTTTCTTCACGTTGCTTTAGATTCTCTAGTGATGTGTCCCACAAACTTCAGTTTCTTAGTTCTATTTGCTGATCTCAGTGAGATGCACGTGTACCACCGGAAGCGCATGGTGGGGTGAGATGCACGTGTACCACAGGAAGTGCATGGTTAGGGTAAGTTGCAGGTGCACCACAGGAAGTGCATGGTTAGGGTGAAATGCACGTGTACCACAGGAAGTGCATGGTTAGGGTGAGATGCACGTGTACCACAGGAAGTGCATGGTTAGGGTGCGATGCACGTGTACCACAGGAAGTGCATGGTGGGGTGAGATGCACATGTACCACAGAAAGTGCATGGTTAGGGTAAGTTGCACGTGTACCACAGGAAGTGCATGGTGGGATGGGATGTTCTTCTCTGTCTCTGTTTACTTAGTGGCTGAGGGGCTGGACTTCTTGTTGTCTCTGTGTGCAAAATTTATTTTTTTTCCCAATTGTACCAGAAGTAGAATGGGCCCTGTTTTTAGTAGAGGTATGTAGTCATGATTTTGGAATACATGTCATCTGAGGTTATTTCTGTTGTCCTGTAAGTAACTCATGGGTGGTATCCTTTTGTCCCGCTTTTTATTGGAGGAAACACCATATAGGACCTCAGTATAGAAAATAGTTAAAAACTCCCTTGCTGTCACTTAAACACGGTTTAGCTCTCTGACATTGTCTTTCTAGCCCCGAATTAGTCTTGTACTTCTGAAAATAAAATCTGAAGACCAGTGAACTATTTACCTTTCTCATTTTACATACGAGGAGACAGACTTCCAGAAGGGTCAAATGTTTTGTTCTGAAGTAATGAATCTTAAGCTGTCTGGCTTCTGAGTTGTTCCAGTATATGAAATAAGACCTCATATATCCTAACTTTCTTATTTTCCTTAGGCAGTTTGATTTCTTTAAAAGAAGTCTCTCTGATTTTGAGCTGTTTCAGCATGAGATTCTTAAACTTCATTACTCATTAACCTCTGTGTAATGCATTGAGTTCACATGGGCTAGTCTAAGCACGTTCAAACAGTTTTGGAATAGTTTGTTTTAAAACAGTGCAGGCTGGAGTATGTAGCGACATTGAGTCTTTGGGTTCAATACCCATTTTTTGGAGTATTCTTTATATTCTAAATAGCCAGAATTTAGTTTTAACTTTCTCCAGGCAAAGGCTTCCCTCCCTTCTTATTGGATATATAATGCATAACTTTTTGACTGTGTGTAAAAGGTAGGATAACATTGGAAAGGCTTTCGTGGATACTGTGTTCTTCCCTAACATCTGTGTCAGGTAGCTGGAAGATAAGGTATGTATGTGATATGGATAGACTAATTGGCTCTTTTCAGCTTATTCAGTTAAATACAGGGCTAGATCTCCAAGGTCAGTATTCTTTTTGCTAATCTCTGTACTATCATTAGATATTATATTGAAAAAGCAATAGATGATCCATTTGCTTTAATTAACTTTATGAGAATTGGATCTGAATTTTGATTAAAGAGCATATAAGGAAATGGCATTTGAACTTTGTGGAACTAATACAATTAGAAAAATTGGTTATGACTTCTTATAAGAATTACAATGATAATTGTCTTTCTTGAGCTCTGGTGTAACATCCGTGTTTAATCACTTGCTTCTGATGTGAGCAGGTGGTGAGAAAACACGATTCCCAGGTCTGCTATAACTGCTGTGGTAATTTGATGTTTCACAGATAGGAATTTTGACTGGTGGGAGGCTGGTCAGGAATTCCTGTGTCTCAGGGGGCTCAGATTGCTTGGACTGGAATTGTACTTGTGCTTGGGTTCAGGGATGGCTATTGTAAACACAGACATGGACTGGAATTATACATGAAATTTGAACCTTTTTTTTAAACCACCCCAAACCTCTTACTTTGTTAAAAAGTTGTGACTTATGCAAGAGCTAGGTCCAGGACAGTCTCTAAAGCCACAGAGAAACCCTGTCTCGAAAAACCAAAAAGAAAACAACAACAACAAAAACCAATGCTGTTTCTCTCGTGGATATTGAGTAATCATCACACAGATAGATGTATATTCTTAGGAAAAGGCATAAAAGTTGAAAGTCAAAAGCAGTCAATGTTTTCCTGAAATACACCTTTGTGTTATGTGGTTCACTGTCAAGAGCTTTATACCTGATACGAGGATGATCAGACAATATGTGAAGAGACTTTTGTCCATCTCATTCCTGTCTGGCAACCCACTTACTACAAATTGGCCAAATAGATTTCGATTTCTATATTCTCAGCTTTAAAATTATGTTTTGCCATTTAAAAGTTATGGTTTTCTGTCCTCTCAAAGGTGGAGCCTGTATTAGAGCTATTCCGAATGTATGGAAGACAAAGGAATTCACTAACATCTGTAAGTCCTTGTTTCCCATAAGCACATCTGAAAAACAAACAAATGTCTCTGTTGTTTCTAGTTTGCACTATTTGGGGGCATATTTACTCCAAGTTTAACCCTGTACCAAATTATTAGAAATGTTAAAGTATTTGCGCATCATAAAGCCTGCTTTTTACAAAGCAGGTAGTGTGCTGTCCAAGTAGCCCTTCTAAAGCTGCACCCCCCACCCCTCTCCCCCCGCTGCTGAGGCTGGCAGCTGTGAGGGACCTGGTAAGGACTTAAGAAGATACCTTTGTAAGAGGGAAGGTTGGCATTCATCTCAAAACATACCACCCTGCTGGATAAAGAGAGGCTCCAGAACTGTCCAAAAATATATTTAAAATATGACTGTAGCATTTCATGTGTACAGCGCTGAAAATAACCGTAGAACAGGGTTTCTTTATGTATTATGGAAGTCTTACAGTGTTGACCTGAACTCTTCCATTTAAGGGACATTTGAAGCAGGAGCAGCATTACTTTTTGGCATTTGGGAGTTTGTCCTGTAGGTGCTAGGAAAGAAGCCTTAAGGTGCAGTTGGGATGCCGATGCCTTTCTTCATAGGACATGTGAGGCAAAAGACGAGGAGTGAGGCAAAAGACAGGTCAAAATTAGGCGAAAACTACAGTTTTGATTGCATGTTTTATTAGTGGGATTGGAACCACAACTAAAAGGACAATTTGCAGATTTCAAACCATTTCATGTCCCTATGGGAGGAAAGAAGCCTTTGGTATCTGCTCCTAGTTGAACTACAGCAGTGTTTAAGAAAAGACAGTTGTCTTCAGTCCAAGATTAGGCAACTGAATGGCACCCTGAGGGTCCTTGCACTGTAAAGGGCTTGCTCATCTATCTCCCATTACTCCTTAGAGCCATGACAATGTAGAGGAAGAGCTCCCTGCTGGCCTCATTGGAAGACTGCCCAGCAGATGTGAGTGTGAGTGTGTGATGCAATCTTGAGGTCTTCTTTTTGGGGAGTCGCCACTAGCATCATAGCCAATAAAAATGCTTTGTCAGTCAGTGCTTGTGAGAGGGTGCCTTAGAAAGTGTCAGCAAATCAGCAGAACTCCATCTTTCACTTCACTGTCTCCTGTCTTCAGGGTTCCGTAGGAGGCTCTTTTAGAAAGACGTTCTCAGTGATGAGAAAAAGTTGTCTTGTTTGGAGGAGTTAGACTCAAGTCATTTATAGAAAACTTTAGGACAGCCCTTTTGAATACAAAGACACATGCAGAAAACGTAGCCAATGCATCTCGATAAAATGAATGCTCTGTTGTCAGAAAACATGACCACTTCTGTTCCTACTTGATTACAAGTGGAACTATTTAGAAATTAATTATTCTTCTAGGAAGACTGTAAAACATGATATTTAAAAAAGATTTTTTAAAAGTTCTTAACTTTCACAAGGAAACAAAAATATTTATTTTGTCTTTTGACAGGAGTCTTCTCTTTGGGTGAAAACCTTTTTAATTTGTAACTTTTTATGGCAGTAATTTAATGTGAGAGGTAACTCAAATCCAGGTCAAGTACCCTTCAATTTTCAACCTGTGCTGTTGGTTCCCTGCCTGTTTCTGGGGATTATACAGGCACTGTCTTCAAATTACCTTTGTAGTGTCACCTCAGAGGCCATAGTTTGAGGGAGGCCCAGGTGGAGCTTGTTTGGGTAATTCTCTTGTGCAGTTAGTGTTGAAAACCACTGCCTCAGAAACAGCCTTTGGAATCCTTGTTGAGGGGAAGAGAACAAAAGCATTAGTGATCCCCATGCGCTCATGCAGAGGGAAGAGGCTACAGGCCCAAGCCTTCCTTCCATGTTCTGTGCAGTGTGATCTCCAATGGTACTGGAATAGTCTTCAGGGCTGTGCTGTAGTGGCCTGTATTGGTAACAGAGAAGGAAATAAATGGATTGTTTTTAGTATTCTTGCTCTCCTTGACTTTAGGTAAAAAGTTTACTCCTTGACAATAAAAAGTCTGTTGTCACCTACATTTTTAGCATTTTATATGAAATTGGGCATGCTCATGGTGGTATGGCTGTAAAGTTCTAGCATTTTAGGAATAAAAAGTACCATGCTTAGAATATGAGAAAACATTTGAATGGAATAGATTTTTGTGTATCACTTCAAATCAAAGAAGTTCAACAGCATTTCTCTTTTCTTCCTGGCTGAACTGTGATAGCCCAATCAAAACATTGGGGCAACCCCCACCCCCCATAACCACACACCTGCAAATAAAAAAGCTATTAGAAAGAATGGGAGAGAGAACTCACCCAATTTCCAGTTCATCTTTTAAAGTCTGTGAGAAATGCTTGAATTTTTTAATGAAAACTTCCTTTGTCATTATCTCATTTCTGCTATACTCTCAATAAAATTTACTGTACTTTTTAAAATGGACACTTATTTATCGAAGAAACTCCATGCATGTAGAGCTGTCTAGAGCTTTTGACTCCAAAAGGAACCCAACTTGTAAAAGCATTTTGAGTACTGTGTAATTGAATTACATTTTTGCTTTCATTTTTCAGTCAAGAGTTGTACACAATTTAAAGGGTTAGAATTGTCATTCTGTACTCATCAGTTAAATATACTTCTGGTGACAGATGACCACACCCACTTCATCCAGCATACATTCCTGCACATTCTACAGTGGAGGGAAGGACACACAAGAACGGGGCTTCTCACAGATCTGTTGCGTGTTTCTCTGTGAAAAGGAGACCATGTGTTTTGTTACTCAGCAGGAAGAGACTACTGATTGTACTTCACAGAGATGATAGTAGTTTTGTTTTTAAATGGAAAATGACACTTTTGTTAGTAGACTGTGTTAGAATCGGCACTCTGTTGGTTGTGTTCCTAGACTCTAAGCACTATGTGGGTAGGGATTTTGACTGGTTAGATCACTATGGCATCTTCAGAGATGTTAAAATGCTTTGCTTACTGATTTATTTTTATTTCTCATTCCTTTTAAGTAGTTTTTTCCACCATGGGACTAACCTTGATGACATTTTATAATTTATGGAGGACACTTCATATTAAGAATTTATTTAATTAATTCCCCCCTTTCCATACTTTTTGAATGATTTAATTTTTATAGAGGCTACCAGTTTTGAAAACAATTACTTGAATGTTAATGCTGCATCTTTGTCTTATTATATAATTTCATAAGGACTTAAATAAGATTTTAAAGCATTGAAAGCCTTGTATTCATAATTAAACATGCTCAGAAAATTCAATCAGAATCACAAGGGCAATCAGCACTTTAATATACATTTCAATTGTAAAAAACAAAAATTCCAAGGATGGTTTTGAATTACAAATCCATCTGTTAAACCTAAACATCATTTCATTTTCAGAAACACAGTTCTAGGCCATCTTAGGACCATATGTAGTATAGAGGGTGATATTCACCACATCTGGTTATTGTCAGCATCTCCCCAAAGAGCTGCTAATAGAATTTCCTTAAGATATCTGGTTTAGAAAAGTGTCCTGGCTACATTTTTGGAGCCTATATAAACAAAGACTACAAATCTTAACAGCCTGTACTTGTGAATTTCTACCTCTGTCAATGAACAGATGATAAAACTTAACCAATTTCCCTATCTGTTATTGATATACATTATTATTTCAGCTAAAAGTAATACAAAAGTTGGTGATGAGCAGATCGCACAACTTTAGAGATGGAAAGCATGTTAGCATGTTAGCATCTTTAACTATCAGTACTGTTTTTCCAAAGGAAGGTTTGCAGTATGTACTTTTGTGCTTTGAGTCTTGTATTAGCCAGATTTGTTAATTTTTTTTTTCAGGAATCCCTCTGACAGGTCTGAACATCTTTGGACCATTTTCAATTTAAGTAAGAGTGAAAGAGAATTTCGATGTTAAGGAGACACTTCATCCCTGTGTTTATGACACAATATTTTCCTAGGCCTTTGATTTGATGTAGTGTGTTGATCTGTTAAAACTGATGTCTAAAAATACTTTCACAACACAGGAAATTTGCTTGCCTCTCATTAGGATAACATCTTCTGGCAACACTTAAGCAAATCAACCAACCAACAAACAAATGTCTATTGAATTCTACTTTACAGGATAATTAGTTAGATCCCAATTTTGATATAGTTTGTAGGTCAGATGGTCTGTTTCTTCATAGTTTCTCAACCAGTCACTGTCTTACTACTGCTGTCTTCTCAATGAAGGACATCATCAATTTTTAAATGACTTTCTTGAACTTTCATCGTGCTGTCAAGAGTATATAGATTTGTCCTAGACTGTAAAGCAGTACTTTTCAACACAGGCATCGGGGACAGGGGGTGCTTTGCTGTAGGAGGTTGTTTTATGCAGGACATTTATCATTGCCTTATCCCCCATACATTGTGTTGGTGCTGTCTTTTTTGATAATGTGTGATAACCAAAAATGTCTAGAAATCATTGAATATTCCCTTGAGGGCAACCTCCAGTACAGAAGGAGGTTTTGTGGTGTGTGTTCCCTTTTCCCACACCTGTTTCCCTAATTAAATGCATGTTTAAGAACTCAGTATGTTCGTACTTAATACTTATTTCAAGTCCTTATTGTACTCTGTTGGAATGGTAATTTTAATATTATATATATTTTATTCTACAGATAATGTGGACTAAAAATTGTCTAAACAAAAAATGATGGCTTCAAGACTTTCTTAGATCTGTTTTAAATTTTGGCCTAGCTGGCTTTGGTGACACCAGCCTGGAAGCCTGTAATTCTAGCATGCAGAAAGCTGAGGCATGTGAACCTTGAGTTTGATGCCAGCCTGGGATACATGATGACACTCTCAAGACTGAAAGGCATCATCATTTACCAGGCCCTCAGCTCCTATTTAAGTTAGTATAAACCCTACTTGGTTAAGGTAGGCTTCACAATAAGCTCAGTGTTTAGTGGCTCAATTCAGTAAAGCTTATTTCCTGCACTCATAATAGTTTTCTGCTTTAGGTTGGTGGAAATCCATTCAGGGATTGATGTTTTAATCTAATGGAATGGCCATTCCCATTGTTAGCTTTCTTGTCCAGCTGACAGATGAAATTCTGTTGTGATAGAGGTGCCTCTGCTGCCTTACACACAGTGGTTTGGCATGGCGCATATGCATTCTACTTAAATTCCATTTGTTCTTTTGGTGAGAACATGGTTTCATGGCACATCTGTCCCAGGGAAGGAGAAAGAGTGGATGTGGGCTCTTGTTTTAGGTTCCCCAGAGAAAGAGACTGTTGCCCAGCCTGCTCTCTTGAGTATTGTGCTCCAGTTTCATTTCCGTTTCTGGGATAAAACATCCGGACAGAAAGCAACATAGGGGATCAAAGGGTTTATTTGGCTTAGAATTTCAAGTCTCAGTCTGTCCTTGTGGGGAACTCAAGGCAGACACTCAAGCAGCTGGTCACATCTGCAGGCAGGAGCGGAGGGAACGAAGGCACACATGTTGCCTGTTGGCTGGCTTCTGCTTACAGCTACTTTGTTTTCTCATATAACGAGATCTCTGCCTAGGGAGGTACACAACTTTGCCTGATGCTGGGCTTAGATTGTGGGCCAAACAACTCAGAGCTTAGAATTGCTGATAATTAGCTGATTGAGGAGAATAAACACATATTTATAGACTACTGATTCATGAATGTCAAGATGCCATAGTAGTATATGTGACTTGTGGTTCCCGTTCTACAAGCTATGTAGTTAGGCAGGAAGAAAGCAGAATGGTCTACCAGGAAAACCATATTTCTTGCCAACTTTGGTGAAAGACCCCTCCAATTTTACGGTCATAAGCAACTTTGCAGTAAATAATTGATTATATGAAAAACCCCACAGGACCTTCATATTCAGTCATTTATTGAATGATGTGTCTTATTAAAAGTCTCAGAATGCTTAGATTACTTACAACAACATGGTCTTAGCCTTCTCCTGAGAGATCGTAAACCACACATGTTTCCTAGAATGCAAACATCAAAGACTGGTCACAGATACTAACTTTCATTTTCCCCTCCAAATACACTGTGCCTTCTGATCTTCCATTTTTCTTTGCAAGTTTGATAATTATCTTTGATTTTAAGTGAAGAGGAATTTGTTCTTTTACTGTTGCTCAGCCCTTTTTGTGTCTGTCACTAAATCCCACTCATCATGAGTTTGTAGCAGCAGTTATGTAATATCCCAGCTAAAGGCTGTCTCTTAGTGCTCATCATTGAAGGAGCTATTGAACAAGACCGATTAACACTTTATGTGGTTAGAAGGAAGGCCTTGGCATAGCTTCTTCTTCCTCTCCCTCTCCCTCTTCCTCTTCCTCCTTCTTCTTTGTCCTCCTCCACCTCCCCCCATCAGATGTCTGGGTTTACCATTTTATAATTTAAAGATAAACATTGTTATAGGAAGAATTATTTTGCACTGTCCACATTTATTCATGTACAGCTATGCACAAAATACTAAATACAAGATTAGCATTGCACACAGTAAGTTGTGAAAGCAGTGAATTGGTTTCTGTCTGAGAAAATATAGCCTGTGACAGAATTTCTGCTTTCAGTGGAACTTTCTTTCCTTGGTCTGAGTTTTTTTTAAGAAACAATGCTGCTTTCTGAAAAATTGCCTCTCTTGAAAGACACTTTTCATATTAGCACATTACTTTCAAAGTATCATGCTGAATAGTTAAATTTGGAATGAGTGTCAAGCATAAATATCTGGATTAATTGTACCAAAATTAAGCTTGTACTTTTAAATGTGGAAATACAGGAAGTCTCTCTTTTGTGGGATTGCTTGTTAAAGTAAAAATGTGAAAAACGCTGTTTAGTGTGCCTGGACTTTCAGTAGCATGGCTTTTCTGTTTGTAGGAGAGTCTGTCAGATTCTGGTCTGTCCTATGAATTACTGATTGTGGGGAAATATGTATGCTACCTATTTTTTGTGGTGTTATTTAAACAGAACAGTCAAGTTAAAACCTAAGCTATAGGTTCAGAATGATAGCCATGTATGTGTATGTATCATCATGTCCCTTTTACAGACTCTTTAAAACAGCCATATGCATTTGTCTTTGTCTCTCTGAACCTATCACTTTCTTCAATTCCTTATATTTTTATTTGTTCAATTAAAGTTTGTTAAACACATATTTACTACTAATCAGGAATTATTATCAGGACTGACATTTGAAAACTACTAGAGGGAACAACCACCCCATAAAATAATTCACCGTTGGGTGGCTTTAGATTATAAAAGAGGCTCAGTTCAGTGAGTATGCTTTAGGTGGGTAAGAGAGCACTCTCTGTCTGTTCCTCTTCCTATGAGCAACTTAGAGGAAAATGTATCCTAGAACTCACCCTGTGGACCAGGGCGTCTTTAAACTCACAGATTTCTTCCTACTTCTGCCTTCCAAGTGTTGGGATTAAAGGGGGTATGCCTTTGTAGTCAGATTTCCCCTCTTTTTGTCTAAATAAAAAAAGGAAAGGTTTTAACTCTGACACTGTAAAACTATATACAGTAAGAACAGTTATCAAGTAAGGATTAGACACAATGTCCAGTCCATCTGTATTTGGCAAAGTTGGAGAAATTGCACTATGTTTGAGCAGGTAAAAGGCATCTGTTAACTTTATAAGTATGTTTGGACTCTATAACCAAACTGTAATATAAATCTCTATTCTTCCATATGAAAGGATGACATATAATAAGTCATGAGGACTCTGTAGCCAACAATATTTATCATGTCTCATCCCGTCTCAGAACTGTTGCCATGCAGAGGGATCAACATATACATTACCTGTCTTGTAGTCTTCCTTGGCTTTTTTATTCAGGTCTTCAGCCAAGATCCTCAGGAGGTCTTCCCCAGTCAAATCTGATCTTTACTAACTTTGAAGGAAACCATAGCTTTTTGTTTCCTGTGGAAACATCTACCCCAGTGCAACATATTTCCTGCCTCCCATTCTGAAGCCAAGACATAGCTAAAATATAAAGGCTGGTTTAATTCAGCAGTTTCTTCCACAATACACTGTTTTCTCAGCAGCTGCTGTTTGCTCGTGAGCATTCAAAAAATTCAGTCAACAAAGCACCATATAGAATCCGGGTGCCCTGTGTATTTTTCATGCTTATGTATCTTATTATTTTTATATCACTTTATTCTCTCTCTACTTTATTATTTTGAACTTTTTTCTATGACTATATGCATTTTTTATTGTATCTGTTTAATGGTTTTCTCTGTCTGGACTGCTTTAATGCATTCCTGCTTCCTTCTCTGACCACATGAGCCAAGTCTAACCCCACTATGCAGCTCCGCACTGGCCCTGACTGGCTCAAGCTCACAGTCAGTGGCTGGGAGTCACGTCTGTCTGTACTCCATGGCCTGCCTGAGAGACTGGGGAACTGGGAGACTGTGTCTGACTCTATGTTTGAATGTTTGAAACTTTTTTAATGCTTTCTCTTATCCTAAATAGAAATACTTGTCCCCATGTTGCAGGCTACATGTAGTTGGACTTTCCTTTGGGCTGCCAGCATACAAATAATGACATGGAGACTTATTGATTATGAATAGCTTAGGCTTGTTTCTTTATCTCTCATAACTTAAATTAACCCATATATGTTTTTAATCTACATTTTACCACATGGATTTTTTACCTCTCTCATTCTGTGTGTCTGACTTGTTCTGTGTTTCAATGGCATCTCCTGGGCACCTTGGTTATATCTGCCTGGAAATCCCACCTATCTCTCCTGTCTAGCTATTGGATGTTCAGTCTTTTATTATACCAATCACAGCCACACATCTTAACACAGTGTACAAATATTCTGCATCATACTGCCACTGTCTGGCTGCAGATCCTTATTTTAACCTGTGGGTTATAGTCTATTCATGAGGGTTAGTGTCTTTCTCCAACTTGCCCAATATTAACTTGTTAGAGGTCATTTGACTCCTGTTTACCTTGAAAAATCTCAACCATGCATTGAGTTCTGTCTTCTCCTGTGGCATGTGAAGACATCCAGCCTTATTCTGTGTTACTATGTCCTTGCACAAGAAGAACTTCTTTCCCCAGGAAGCAAGGTTTCTTTATTGCCGTGTGTTATTTGGAAACCAGATCTTTCCCCTTCATGCAGAAATGTGTGTTTTATGCATTGCTTAGATGCTTTCAATGGAAAGACACCACAAATGCACATGTACCAGGTGTTTTGTTTGTTCACATTTAAGGCCTGCCACACCTCTAGAATTGCTTAGTATACTCACAAAGTAATGATGACAAGCTTCATTGATGTCTTTATTTTGCCTTCATCTCTAAGACTCAATTCCACCAGATACATAGTTCTAATGGATGTAAAGTAGAATGATTATCAGTGAAGGAAGTATCAACAACCTTGAAGAGAAACAGCTAAAAGGCTGAAAAAAATGAGTAACATGTTTATGGACCTTCTGGAATATGTTAAAAGATGTAAGGTACTGTGCTTGTATTCCTAAAAGGAAAAGAAAAGGGATTGAAGAGGAAAATATGATTAAAGAATAAATGGATGAAAACTCCCCAAATTAGAGAAAGGTTACTTTAAGGATTCAAGAAGTTCAATGAACTCCAGGGAAGATAAACTCAAAGCAAACTTTGTTAAGACAAATTGTACTCAGACGTATGAGAGACAAAGACAAAGAAAAATGTCTTGCAAAGCAAGAGAAACTGTCTTGTTACACATCATGGAATCTTAATTTAAATGACCACAGATTGCTTATGTGAAGAAATTGATGCCAGAAGATAGAGAAAGCAAGAAAAGAGAACAAAAATGACAGAAACCGAGAACTTAAGGCTTCATCTCAATAGCACCACAGAGATGAAAGGACACTCATCAGGTCTCTTAGCAATCTTATAATACATGTTTTGGAACTCAGATGAAAAACACTTGAAATATCAAAACATGAATCTACTAATGTCAGTGCTAGAAGAAAGAGACAATATGAAGAGCGATTCTCGTCAAGGAAAATGAATTGTTCTGATACCAAAAACCATTTGAACATACCCAGGTGTGGTAGCGCACACTTGTCCTAGAATTTAGGGGTTGAAGGAGGAGGATTGCCACAATTATGAGGTAAGCCTGAGCAATGTAATGAGTACAAGGACAGAATAGTGTGACTCTGTCTCAAAGCAACAAAAACAGCCTCAAAGGCTACCTTCTACATGTATGCACACAGAGTAGATTAAAAGTTGTTGGAAAAGTTGGAAATCATGGATATAGATGGAAGAATTTTAACAGTTAACAAGGTACAGTGACAAGTAAAGGCATCTTAGTGAGCTAGATCTTAGAATATAGGGTCTACTTAGCATTCTGCAGTCAAGTAGAGTAATTTTATAAAGGAGAACATTATATTTGCTTATTCATTTAAACTACAGGATACCAATTACTATATAATAATTAGGAAATTCCTCAAACAGTATGCATCCATGGATTACTTACAGCTTATACTTAATGGTGAAAGAAAGGGAAAGACCAAAGCAAGACTGCTTCAACTTTGTAACATTGTAAGGAGGGGTTAGCCATTGTAATAAGACAGTTAGTTTGGGTTCCCTAAAATCCTGGTCCCTGTGGTATCTGTGAAAATGCCTTTATATGGAAGCAGGACTTTTGTAAGATAATGGAGGGGATACTGATTCAGAATGGGTCTTAATGCAGCACGACATATTTAATACAAGAAAAGGCAAAAGAACTAGAGGGAAGGCGGCCATGAAAAGATGGAGCACAGAATAAAATATTGCTTCCTCAAGCAAGGAAAGTCTGGGGTAACCAGAAGGTGGGAGAGGCAAGGTGGTATACTTTCTGAGAGGTTTTGCGGGCACTGGCCCTACCAAGCCTTGATTTTGTGCTTAAAGATTCAAGAATCGAGACAAAATACATTTATAATATTTTAAATTATTTTGTACTATATTTATTACTGTAGCCCAAAGAAATGAATATATTAAATAAAGAGAACAAAAACAGAAAGATTAGAATCTGAGAATTAATACTGTCATCATCGATGATTATTGAGCTGAAAATATCCAAAGGACATGACATAAAACTTCTAGAACTCATAAGGAAACTCTTATTAAAGAACAGGGTTAGTGTGATGGTCATTTGCATGCTTATAGACTAACTAAAAATGATTAAAAATTAAATTAAAGGAATTACATCTATAATGCCACCAAAATCCATAGAGTGAAAATATTCAGAAAATTTCTAAGGAAAATAAAGAAATAAAAATAGTGATGTTCAGCCATTATCATGGGCTGAAGGAAATATTAAATCATCAGTTTTCCAAAAGTTTATTTATGGATGAAATGCAGTCCCTATCACAATCTCACTCCTGCAAATAGTATCCGATTAGTATCCTGCCGTATCCTGGCTCCTGCAATATGCAATCAGAACTCTAGCAGGCACATTTTGCGGTGTGGAAACTGGCCAAATGATTATGAAATTATGTAAAACTTAATAAACATACATAATAATCATTATGCACTATTTTACAAACTAAGTTGAATAATTTATTGTGCCTTTGTAAACTTACAAAGCTATAGCTGTCAATGCAATTTGACATTATGAAGGTTTATCCACTGTAGATTACAGACAGAACCATTCCTGTACTATCAGTTGCTTTTCTCTTAATGATGTGTGTGTGGCTTCCCATGTGCCATGCTCTGTGTGTGTGTGAGTCAGAGGGAAACCTCCAGTGTCAGTCTTCACCTTCCAGTTTGTTGGAGACATCCCTTTATTCATTGTCACTCTTCTCTGTGATGTCAGAGACTGTCCTGATTAGCCTCCAATCTGCCTGGAGGAGTACTGGAATTGCAGGTGTGAACTATGGCTTCCAGCTTCATCTGGGCTCAGGGGATGCAGACTGTGTTCATGCTGCCATTTAGGCTACAATACCAGAGTGCTTTTCCTCACACTTAAGCAGTGTTTTGGCATCTTCTGCCTGTGTCAAAGAAGCCATGGTAACTAACTTGTATTTTACAGGTAAGGGAAAAATCTCAGACTCTTCCTAGTTCTTGAAAGTAGTTAAAAGAAGAAAGAAAAAATATTTTGAGAAACTTCAATGGGTGAACTGGATATCTACCTGAAAAAACAAACAAGCAGAAATCATATTATACCTGGGAAGAAATTCAACTGAATCACAGACAACCATGTAAACGTTTAAACTGTACTAAGTAGAGAATAGCATAGAACTTAAAATTTGAATCTTGCAGGGCTTGGTGGCTAATGCCTTTAATCCCAGCATTCAGAGGAAGAGACAGGCAGATCTCTGTGAGTTCCAGGTCAGCCTGGTCTGCAAACTGAGTTCCAATACAGCCAGGTGTGAGGGCAAGTTTAAATGAGTTCACCAGACCCAAGATAAATGACAAATAGGTGTTTTTTAGGGAAGGACTTACACAGATAAGAGTAAATAACCGCAGTGGCCTTCCTGCTCTAGAAGATGCAGTCTCTGTTCTCCTTATGCTCTCCGCAATCCAAGACAGTGCAAACCAGCCCCTCCTCAACCTTAATGGGCCACATCTATACCTGAAACCACGCTCAAAGGTGTGGCCACCACTACAAGTTCACTGGCAAGGCAAGATGCCACACTACACAGGGCTATATATAGAGACCCTGAGGAAAACACATTTGCAAAACATTTATTAGGGTATTTGTGTTCAGGACATCAAATACTCTTTCAGTATAACACAGACCAGACATCTCTAATCTAGACATGCAAAGCTTTGATCACTTGACACCATGGTGGAAAATTTTGTACCTGTCTTGTTTTCATGAGTCACATTGAAGATGTCATGAGTCACATTGACGTTGCAGGTACACAATGTGTAAAATCATTTTCAGGCTATAGGCATAAGTTATGTATGAAACACATGCAAGATAAGTCATTGTCTCTTGGCAGATATTCTACCCAACTCCCAAATTTTAAATTCCAAGCACTTCTGATTTCAGTATTTCAAATAAGGTATAGTCAGCTCTTATATGAAGACAGACCAGTTAAATAATTATGGAAATCATGAAATCCCGTTTCATAGAAGATCATAGTATATAGATGTTAGGAAGTATAGTCAGTTCTCAGAGAAATGAGTAGTAGAGTTCCAATGTTCCTACTACATCATTACAATGGTGAGCAGATGGAGACGCACGAACACTGACACAGAGTGGGGTAAGTGTCGAGTAGAATGTCACTTAATATACAGTTTGGTGATTGCTTTAAAAGATAATCCCCTGGCCGCCAAGACAACCATTCTATTCCTGTCGATTTACACAGGAGGCATAAGAACATGCACACACAAAGATGTGATGTTGACCTCAGTGTTACTTGCAGTATTCAAAGCTTGAAACAACCAAGCGCTATCCAGAAATGAGTGGATAAATAGTCTTCTATAAGTTCTGTAGCCTCCTTTTCAACAATAAGAAGGAATAAGCAGCATCTATCAATTTCTGTATTGCATTTAAGTCAGACCCCCACAGAGGGAGCATGTATCCAATATACTTGTTATGTATAGCTCCAGGAAGTACAAAGAAATCTGCAGACACACAAAGCTGAGCAGAAGTGCTTTGCCCAAAGGTAGAGTAGAAAATGGATTAAGAAGAATAGAGTAGCCATACCAGTAAAAGCAGCTTAATGAAGGAAGGTTTGTTGTGGCTCATCAGTGGGTGTAGAGTCCATCATGGCAGGGGAGGAGAGGCTCTAGCTGTGATGGTGTGTACATGAGTCTGCTGGTCACGTTGTGTTCAGTCAGGAAGCAGTGTGATTGATGCTGAGTTGGTGCTCCTCCCACCTCCCAAATTTAAATTTTCCCCCATTTTGTGGAAGGGTACTGTCCTCATGCCAGGATGGCTTTTTCACATTTGTTAACCCTTTCTGGGAAGACTTCACAGATAATGCTCAGATGTGTGTTTTTTAGGTGGATCTAAATCCAGTCATGTTGACAGTGGAGATTCAGATGACTGGTAGAAATGTTTACTTCCTCGATTGTAAGGGTGACTTCATGGTTGGATATGAATGGGAACTCAGTTGACTGCTTTAAACTGAGTCCTGATAAATTGACAAAGGAAACTATTTCAAATATTATATTTTTTAAGAGTAATTGTAAGTTTTATCAAACGAAAGAACTTCATCTTTCTTTTCCATGTGTTTTATATTTTTTTCAAGGATGATCTCCATTGAGTTTACTTTTTCTGTCATTTTTATTTATTTATTTATTTATGTTTTAGGACAACACTCAAGTATTTGTGTTTCATTAGTTCCCACATTCCTGTAATGTAAACTTAAGAGTTCTATGAGTCCTTTGAAATTCTTTATTGTGACTATGGATAAGTTATCTTTTGGGATGCTGAATTGCTTTGGAGCACTGGAGCCCGAACAACAATATCTAAACAGAGATCATGCTTAATCTTTTAAGATATTATTTTACTACTGCAATCTATAATTTAACATGTACTAATCAGAATAAAAGCCAGTCTAAGATGAAATCCCAGTCTGGACTAGCTAGAATTCATAATCAAGAATATATACCAAATTAAAAAGAAAATGTTAAAAGTGAATTTGCATTTTGGATTAACTATTTGGAATAATTTGAAATAGTGATCACAAATTCCCTGCTCAAAGGAAGTTTGGAATGTAATAAAGCATGGTAACATATCTGTTTCCCCAGCATGTGGGAAATGGAGGCAGGAGGATCAGGGCAAGCCTAGACTGCATAGTGTGACTCTGCAAAAATTATTTAGTAAGTGGCCTATTAATTGTTCATATAGCTATAGTAGTTAACCTAGATAGATTTTAATTTGAAGTCACAGTGATTTAAATATCAGATACACTGTCTAGGGCTAGAGGAAAAATATTGTAGTTGTCTAAATAGACAGTGAAGTTTGTGTGCAAGATTCAAGAAAATCTGCTTTTCTTGTATTAACAACAAATGCTTTCTTTGAGGTTTTAGCACTCTTAAAATATATGTTCATGAGTTCTACTCCAGTGTACTTAATGCACAAAGCACATCCTGTTTAACATCCACAAATAAGTCCTGCACGCAGATGTTCCCTGGCGACAGGAATGGAACACTACAGCAGTGTTTGGAGGTGGGGCCGCATTGACATAATGCCCTCTTTGAGTAAAGCCTGCAGCAGGAAGGTAGCTTTGCTGACCAAACGTTGTGCTTTCACTCTTTAGCCCATGCTTGAGCAAACAAGGAGGTCAGTGTGAACAGTCTGTTTGCCAGTTGGTCTCAGAAGAAATTCTCAGAAGTTATTTTTAAAGAGCCAAGGCAAACAGAGCTCCTGTTTTGGGTGCATGTGTCTGCTGAACCTTCTGTTTGAAGAGCTCCATTTGATACTTTCTGCCTCTGGGAGGGTACTCTCTAGACTCCATCCTAGACACTGGAGCATTGATGGGTGGAACATATAGCGGCTCTGTGTGCTCTTTATTCCAAGTACATTTCCTCCATCTGCCACAGTCTTTTTCATATGGCAAGGATGAGTTTTGTGGCTAGCAAACTTGATTTAAAAACAAAGGCTTGTAAACAACAGTTGAATTGTATTGTCGCTATCTTTGTTAGTATGTCCTATATGAATGGAACTTTCTGGCATTCTGAAAAGTGAGCTAGTACTAAGCCCATCCATTGGAAGTCAGCCAGATTTTGTCATACAAAGTAGTATTAGGTAGGTTCAATTTTGGCAATTTTCAACTAAGATGTTTCTTTTGTCTCTCTTCCCCTAATATTCCACTTCCCACTGGCTTCCTTTTGGTTTTTGTTACTTACATTCTTTTGCCTTCCCCCAACCCCTTTTCATCTCCTCTGGTTCCCCACTCATGGTCTCCTATCTATTTCCATAGCCCAGACCCCCCTCTTATACTCCCGTATTGACATGCATACAACATTAGAAGTTAAGATCTGCATATAAAAGGAATATGATTTTTGTCTTTCTGAGTTTGCATAACCTCACCTAATACAGTACTCTCTAGATGTAGTTTAGATTCCCCAGGAAAATAAAAGGGGTCATTGTGATCAAGATAACCAATATCAGGCAACCAGTTATGGCATTAAAATTGTAAACCATTTGAATACACTTTGAAATGATACTTAACTGTTTAACCATAGGTGAACAAAAAGAGCCCAGAAGGCCTGTTTATAAATGGCTTGTTTTCCTTAGCAAATTTGGTGAAGAACTCCTGGGTATGGCAGACTTGTGACATAATGTGGTCAAAATGATGATGATTAATTTCCAAGCAGGAACATACAAGTACTGGAGAACAGTTGCCTATATCAGAACATCGTTTTTTACCATAGTCTTAGTTACTTGCTTTGTGGACAGTGATTTTGGAGACATTTTTGACTTGTTATTTCTGGTCATGCTTTGTGAATGAGAACTGATATGAGTGTTGGCATTTAGTGCAGGAAGCGGTTGCCTCATATGTTGCGTTTGTCTACAGGAGTGTCAAGGGCAGTAAGTTCTCCTGAATGTGGCAGCTAGCATGGAGTATGTGCTCATGTACTGCATTGCCACAAGGGTGTCCATGACCGTGGCACTGTAGAAGAAGGAATCATGGCTACATCATGTCTTGAGCATCTCTTTATTTTGTCACATGAGATTATCCTTCAGTTCTAATTGCACATCTGTTTAGGGAGTTTCCCAGACATTCACTTGCCTTTGCCTCCCAAGTGCTGGCATTAAAGGTGTGCGCCACTGCCACCTGGCATAACATTACTTTTAGTAAACAGAAATATAAATTTTGGGAAATCATTAAAGCTAGTAATAGAAAGACAAGTAGAAATAATGCTAAAGATCAGAAAATACCCTTCAAGGTTCAGATTGCTCTCTATATTATCTGTGGTCACTCATTAAGATGTGGCCCTGAGCCAGAAACTCAAGGACAGAGTTGGTTTCTATTGCTGTGGTAAGATACAATAACCAAGGCAACTTATTTGGAAGAAAGAGTTTATTTGGGGCTTGTAGTTTCAGAGAGTTAGAGTCCATGGCAAGGGCCATGGCAACAGGCAAGCAGCCTTGGTGTAGCAATAACTCCTGAGAACTTACATCTTCAAACACAACCATGCAGCAGGGTGGGGGGTTGCATTAACTGGAACATACCCACATTTTAGCCAGACATTCCCACATCCCAGACAGACATACCCCCATCCCAACCAGACATAGCCCCATCCCAACCAGACATGCCCACATTCCAGCCAGACATAACCCCATCCCAACCAGACATGCCCACATCCATATCCCAGCCAGACATACCCACATACCAGCCAGATATACTCACATCCCAGCCAGATATACCCACATCCCAGCCAGACATGCCCACATCCCAGCCAGATATACCCACATCCCAGCCAGACAAACCCCCATCCTAGCTAGACATACCCACATCTTAGCCAGACATACCCACATCCCAGCCAGACATACACACATCCCAGCCAGACATGCCCACATCTCAGCCAAATATACCCACATCCCAGCCAGACAAAACACCATCCCGGCCAGATATACCCACATCCCAGCCAGACATACCCACATCTCAGCTGGACGTAGCCATATGCCAGCCAGACACACCCACATGTCAGCAGACATACCCATATCTTAGCCGGACATACATACATCTCATCGCTTCTCTCTAGTTACTCGAGATCATACTCAGTTAATAGACTGGCCAGCCTCATCAACAATTCTTCAAATATGTGTATTACCAAAGAAAACCCAACTCTCATGTGTTTATTTAGCATAAGCCTTTTTTCTTCTTTTTTCAACTGAATGAGAAAGCTGAGATTCTGAGAGAGTAGCTCACCCAGGAAGACTTTCTCTTTAGTCTTACAGGAGGATAAATGTAACTGATTGAATGCTCTCTCCTGTCTTAATACTTACATTCTTAATATCCAGGCCAATACCACCTCTTGCATATAGCCTTCTCTGGAGACTTCAGTTCTTTATAAATCGTGTGGTTGATTCTCTACTTTTGGTCACTTAGCGTGTGTTCAGGTTCTTTGTGATACCCTTCATCATCAGTCTGCAAGCTCTTAGTGCATAAGCAACCGTCTTCATCGCCTTTCCCAGGCCGCTTCCATGGCTGTTTCTCACTAAACCAACATTTGCTGCTTTTAAATTCAGTCATGTTTATTGATAATTTCCTTTATGGTTAATGAATTTTACTTGTTGTTTTAGAATTTTTTTTTGCAAGTACAAAATCATGACTATACTCTCCTATATTCCAAGCACCTCAGTATTGTTTGTTCATAGTAAGGCTTGCAAACTCACTTGAAGTAGTTATTATTTCTTTTTCTGTCAGTGTGAGATCAGCTTCGTCCCATGTGTTGGTGTCTAGTGGCTCTGGAGTTACCTGTTGAAAACTGTGCCTCTTCCCTACGTCCATGAAGTGTGGGGTCGTCCTAAATGAATGTGTAAGTTGAGTCTTTGGTCCTCAGTGTTACTCTATTTGTGCTGTACTCAGCACTACATAGACCCTTCCTGTATGATTGGGGTGTTCACACTTGGCTTCTTTTCAGGATCATTTTGTTTGTTTGATCTTGGCTGTTTACATGTCTCTGCATAATCAATCAGCTGGTTAATTTCCACAGGGCCCCTTTGGGATTTTAGACCAAGATCACACTATTCTATAGCGAAATGTGGAAGAGAATTGGCCTCATTATGTTTATTCTTCAGTCCCTATGAATAGGCCATGTCTACAGTTACATACATCTCTTTAAATGTTTCAAAGATCCTTTTTAAATAAAAGTATTATATTAGGCCTAGAGAGATAGCTCAGCAGTTAAGAGCCACTAGCTGCTCTTCCAGAGGACCTGGGTTCAATTCCCACCACCCACATGGTAGCTCACAACTGTCTGTAACTTTAGTTCTGACACCTCCACATAGACATAAATGCAAGCAAAACACTAATGCAACATGGAATAAAAATAAACTAATTAAAAATAATTAAAAGAGTATCTCTTGAAGTATATCTATGTACACATATATTTTACCTAAATACATTTCTATTTAGTGAAGTCTCTCACGTAATAGTAAAATAAAAATCATGTGTTTATCTGTCACAGCAACAAAAAAATAAATTGGAAAATATGTAGCTTGTGGAAATTCTTATTCTAAATTTATTTAAAATTCAGGTTTCCCTTTGTGTGCTTTGGTGCTAAAGGTTTATGGCATCTGATTCTATAAACAATCCAATTCCTCTGTTCATAAGTTTCCAGGGTTACCAGTTTAAGGAATTATGGAATGTTCTTATTTGAGAAGTAACAAATGGCAGACTTAAACTTTTTACATTCATTTATTATTCATTCATTATTTGTTTATCATGTATGTGTGTGTGTATGTATGTATGTATGTGTGTGTGTGTGTGTGTGTGTGTGTGTGTGTGTGGAGATCAGAGGACAGCCTACAGGAACTGGTTCTCTCCTTGGCAGTATGTGTCTCTTGGAATTGAACTGAGGTTGTGGGATTCAGGGGCAAGTGCCTTTGTGGCATTGCTATGTTCGGTTGTTTATGCTCTCATTTAATTATCTGTGTGATCTAATGAGTGGCATTATAATTGTTATTGACAGCAGATAGAAAATAAGAGCAGAGATGTTAACTAACATCCATTTCCAAAGGCAAAGAATCTGTTCATGCTATGATATGACCAGGCCGTGTCTAACTAGGATGTGTTCAGTCTAATATTTTGTCTGTATCAATAACTCCTGAAGGCAAAACAGTATTTCAGATTGAGATGGTCATTGATTATGATAATGGCAAACCTGAAACTCAATATACCAGTTAGTGTAAATTTTATTCTGTGTATTAGACAAGAAAGAAGACAATATATTTTGTAAATATTCATATTTAGAACACTAAAATCAGTTTAATTAGTTAAAGATATTTTTCCCATAGTAAGGAGATGTGATAGATAAATACAGTACTTATTAATGCTATATACATATTTGTAAGGTATATAAAATATTTTATATTTAAGGACTGCATTGTATACACAGCACAGGAGTTTTAGGATTGTAAATGTGACATTTTAGCCTGTATTTATATATCTTTCTCTTTCTGTCAGTGACTGTCACCTTGCCAAGTCTGTGGGAGTTTTATGATCTGCTATCCTCTGAGATCTGTGGATTTGTGTAGCATTTTGCTGTGATTTTATTGGTTTTGGACTCAAGAAGTAAAAATACAGTGAATGTAGTTCACTATTCATATAACAAGATTTAAGGGTGTTTGGGTTTGAAAAGTTTCTTTGGTTCTCTTATATTTATTTCTATTTGAATAATGAATAAATGGAAGGAAACCCCGTGCATGGTTTCTGGAGTTATGTTTAAATAACAAAATCCAGTCTGGTCAAGGGAAGCTTTCAGAGTATAGATTTATGACAACATGGATTTTCTTAGAACGGTTGCAGTTTCCCTCAAACTTTTAATGCCAGCCATACTAATTTCTCCTCTTATTCTTTGTTGTCCATTTTATTTCTTAAAAATACTTTTTTCCTTTTATTTTTGTAAAGTATTTGTTGTTGTTTGTCTTTGAAACAGTGCCTCATAGCTTAGGCTGACTTGAAGTGGCTGTGTAGCTAAGGCTAGCTTTGAATTCTTGATCCTCCTGTTTTTGCTTTTCAGATGGTAACATTACAGGTATATGTAAACATACTCAACTTTTTAAACAACATTTATTAGCTATATGAACGTTTGCCTGGCACGAGTACCATTTCCTACTCAGGTAAAGGCCAATAAAATGGAAAAAGTCCAAATTTCCTGTTTTCAGGTTATAGTGGAACACAGAAAACACGTAGGTGTCCATTGACAGTCTCCTGTGTACTCGAAACTCTTGTGATGAGACCATAGTGTGAGCACTGCTTTAAAATGGAGCTTGCAAACTTTGATTCTGAAATAGACTTGGCCCGAACTCAGCATTTCATTTGATGAAGAGACACAGAGTAATGTAAACAAGAACAAAAAATTTAGGAGAATTCTTAAGTCAGGTAAGTAAAAGAGATACTAGTGTATCCCATGTAATATAGGCGAGCATTTATGCTTTTAGCATACAGGTTTACTGATAAGCAAACATGTTACATGATGATTAATGTGTGGCTACAGTCTATATGTAGACTTTAAGCAGGGAGACTTTTACAACAAGGAAAGTAGTTATCTTTTGCTATTGCTAGATGTTCTAAAATAAGTGTATGTTTAACTTTTTCAGACTGGCCTTGAACTAGTGACCCATTAGTGCCTTCCAACTGCTGGGTCTGCAGGCAGGTGCCACCAGGCACAGCAACAATTACCAATCATAACTGAGGAATTGATTGGATTGAGAAATCTCTAGAACATTAGTGAAACACACCTCTGGGTGTGTCTGTGGTGTCTGTGAGGGTGTCCCAGAGAGGAGGGTTGTGTTCTGGGGTTCAGGGTGTGTCTGTGGGGTGTTCCAGAGAGGAGGGTTGTGTTCTGGGGATCGGGGTGTGTCTGTGGGGTGTTCCAGAGAGGAGGGTTGTGTTCTGGGGCTCGGGGTGTGTCTGTGGGGTGTTCCAGAGAGGAGGGTTGTGTTCTGGGGTTCGGGGTGTGTCTGTGGGGTGTTACAGAGAGGAGGGTTGTGTTCTTGGGTTCGGGGTGTGTCTGTTGGGTGTTACAGAGAGGGGGGTTGTGTTCTGGGGTTCAGGGTGTGTCTGTGGGGTGTTCCAGAGAGGAGGGTTGTGTTCTTGGGTTCGGGGTGTGTCTGTTGGGTGTTACAGAGAGGGGGGTTGTGTTCTGGGGTTCAGGGTGTGTCTGTGGGGTGTTCCAGAGAGGAGGGTTGTGTTCTGGGGTTCAGGGTGTGTTTGTGGGGTGTTCCAGAGAGGAGGGTTGTGTTCTGGGGCTCGGGGTGTGTCTGTTGGGTGTTACAGAGAGGGGGGTTGTGTTCTGGGGCTCGGGGTGTGTCTGTGGGGTGTTCCAGAGAGGAGGGTTGTGTTCTGGGGCTCTGTCTCCTGAGCAGATTATACCTTTAGTGAGTCATGGTTTGCTGTGTTTGCTGTGAAGTGATAGAAGGTAAGAGGGGGGGCCTCTTGCTAGGGCTTTCCTTTGGTCTTGACTCAGACCCTGGCTGTATTACATTTCCCTGCTCCCTGACTGTTGCAATGTGACCTGTCCTGCTCCACCGCACCTTCCTCACCATGATGGACGGATTCCATGGGATCCACAACAAGTCCTTCCATCTCGAAGTTGTTTCCATTAGGTGTTTTAGTCTTGGGGTAATATCCATACTAATACAGACTTCTTGCAGTTCTTTGACTAAAATGAGTGGTTTTTACTTTGGGGGAGAAGTGGCAGGCAGCAGAGAAACAAGCCCAGCTCCAGTGGTGCAGACGGTGCTGAGTAGTCAGCAGTGCAAACAGTGCTGAGAAGTCATGGGGCCTCCCTGGGATGTGTGCTAGTGCGTGCACAGACTCTGGGATGTGTACTAGTGCGTGCACAGACTCTGGGATGTGTACTAGTGCATGCACAGACACAGAGTAATGGCACCATTGGCCTCTTTATTTAAAAAGCATGTGGTGCTTAGGGTTATGATAATGCACAGTCATACAGTATTACCAACAAGTGGTTTCATGTCTATGTGAATGAATTAGGGCTAGAGACATTAAGTTACAGATGTGATGTGTTTTCTTGTATCTGAGAAATCTCCCAGCTGGATCGTCTTACTTTAGTCTGTAGGTTAGTACTGCTATAATATGCTGTCAAATATTAATACACAGGAATACATTCTATTTAGATATTTTTCTTCCCTTATCCTGTGTTGAGAGAAATGATCTGAAACACACACACACACACACACACACACACACACACACACACACACACTCTTAAAGATTAGGCTAAAATGAAAAGCAAATGTTAAAACTTCTGCTTTCAAAGGAGCCAAGACTGTGCTGGAGACACAGTTGACCTGACCTAATGAGAGCACAGAGAACCTATTGGTAAAGCTGGGGAACCAGCATTGGACCGAACCAAGCCCTTTGAAAGTGGGTTGGGCAGTCTATGGGACCTCTAACAGTGGAGCCGGTGTTTATCCATAGTGCACAAATGGACTTTGGGAGCCCATTCCCTATGGAGGAATACTATTGCAGCCCAGATACATGAGAGAGGGCCTAGGCGCTCCCCCAAATGATGGGACAGACTTTGATGATCCCCCATGGAAGGCCTCACTATCCTTGGGGAGTTGTTGTGGGTTGGGGGAGTCTGTAGGGGGCATGGGAGGATGGGAGGATGAGGGAATGGGGGGACTGATATGTAAAATAAGATTGTTTCTAAAATAAAAAAAGTAAATTGACAGAGGGGAAAATCTGCTTTCAGCTATGATATTTTGAAATATTGGAAATCATAATTTATATATCCTTACAAAATGAGAGATAAACTGAGAACACACAGCTTTGCTTAGACGAAGCAGAGCTCTGACGTTGTAATATAGGGTACTTCTCTGCAATCAGGATAGGTAGATACACCCACATGATGTCAGCCAAGCTCTGTGTACCTGGAGAAGCAGTCACAAGACTACAGCCTGAACTGATTGGTGGTGGTGGGGTGCTTCGGTGGTCATTGTCATAAATTTCTAGCCTGACTCTGCACAGGCTTGGGAATGTTTGCATCTTAACCCCATGTGCACGGGCTTCTCCTGGAAGAACTCCACTGTCCTCTCAATGAATGTCCAGGTGAGTTCCCCTGGTGTCTCTGGCAAGTGACGCGCTGAAGCAATGGCAAACATATGGCAACCTTTCTCTTAAATACATACTCTCCTTGGCTAGACCTTCATTAGAGCCATACCCCAAAGTCACAGGGGTAGGACATTCCCTCCTGTGGGGTGTGGAGGAAGCCCTGAGCGCATGTGTTGTTGCCATGAGCACAGCCATGTTAGGGATCCCAGTGCCTCAGACCCATGGGAATTGGCAAAACCTTCTTCTGGTCTGTGGTCTGTGAATGAATGTTTATGAAAGATTGACCAGTGTATGCAGAACCTATCTATCACATCACAGCTATCATCAGAGATGACTTCAGCCCGAGAGTGCTCCCCTACAGACTTCATCCTTAGATTAGGCAACCCTGCCTCCTGGTTCAGTTTTGCACCGTAAACTGACTTTTACTCAGCTGCACACAGGAAAGCTGCCTCCTCAATCACATATAAAATAAATGCGCACCATTTCCAGCCTGCTCCTGCTGTTGTGACTACAGCGTGTGCACCTCCACAAGAGCACATGGCTCACCCAGTCCCAGCTTCTCTGTATGTGTCTGTCCTTTCTTCGTTCTCTTGTTGCCTTAGGACAACACTCTTGACACCTTTCAATTCTCAGTAATCTTGCTGCTTGCATAAAGAAATAGAAAAAGACGTGATGGTAGGCTGTAGCTGGCATAGATCAGAGACACAGGTCACTGAGTCAGGTCTAAACAGAAAGTACCTCGTGCCCATGTGTTGCCACCACACCAGGAGGGTTCCTGTCGGTAGGGTTATAGACGGAAGAGCTGCAAGACACACTCCCTCCAGGGAGGAGCGATGGACAAGCCCATGGTCACGAAGGGAGACAGAAGGCACTGGCAGAATTCTCCATCCCTAGCTCCTGTCCCTGTGGCAAACATTTAGCACAACAGCCAGGTGAACAAAAATTCTCAAACTGAAGGCTGCTCTTATTGCAGCCCACTTTGGAAAGAAAAATCACAAAGCATGCCAAAAGCGATAAAAAGCAGTCTTAAGAGAAAAAAGCAATCCTCAAAACCACACTCAGATGTGGCACTGTATGCTGGAATTGCTATGACAGGCAATTTAAATAGGTATAATTAATATGTTACAGGTTCTGGTTGAGGGAGAAGGCAATATGCAAGTACATTAGGCTATATAAGAGTTGAGGTGGAAACTTAACACCAAAAGGAAACGTTACATTTGAAAAACAGTGAACGGCAGTGACAAACATTTTCCCTGTATCAATGAACATGACTGAAGGAGGAAGAAGTGAATTTGAAGGTGTGTAAATAATAACTACCCTAACGGACGCTTAAGTGGCGACAATCACAAACAATGGGGGAGAAAAGAGCATTGAAGAACTTTGGGGCGTTTTAAGAGGTGTGACCGACCCATAACTGGAATGGGTGGAGGAGAAAAGGATAACAAGAAAGAAAACAGAATTGAAGATTGAGCATGGCCAAGAACCTTCAAAAAGAAAGAAAACTGTAGACGCAGAGGCTCAGGAGCTGCCCGGGCGTCACAAATCGCCAAGGAAGCAGACAAAATGCAAGGGCAAAGCCTGCTAGCCCACCCTGTGCACATTGCTGAAAGCCAGACAGAAAAACCTTGAACAAACCAGAGGCAAACACAACAAAACCAAACCAAACCAAACCAAAAACCCGTTAACCCCCAAAGGCTGTGGGGGATTGGCTTGACTAGCCACATGACTGGATGGAGAAGCTTTGGTTATGAGCAAAAATAGAGCTCTGAGCGAAGCTGTAAGATCTCTTCTGGGAGAAGTAAGTGAGTGAGACCCATCCTAGTTGTGCATGCTCAGGGAATGGAGGCCTTGCTGGAACAGAAGGGAAAGAGGCCGTCTCCTAGTACAGGCGTATGCTCTCTGTGCAGTCTGACATCATTGTGCTGAGTGGCTCTGTGGTCTCCCACCCTCCCTCTCCACCATGTTCTACCTTGCCCCTGGACCAAAGTGGCCAAATCTGAAACCATGAGTCAGATCAAACCTTTCCTTTTAACTGGGCTTTCTTAGAGAAAGGAGAAATCCAACTAACATGGGATGAGGAATACCTCCAATTGTTTCATAGATGTTTTAAATGCCCAATATTTGTTGTGCTTTTTGAAAGATGATAGGAAATAAACAATACCTAGTAGCTTGTCAATTATGTGGCTAAAATCAAGTAGAAATAGAAGGCATAAAATAATAATATTAATAAAACAATAAATTATCACGGGAAGCTTCAAAATTGTCGTAAGAGAAGGCAATAACATGTTGTGAGGTTTGGGAAAGTTTGATGAATGCCACTGACCACTGATTTTATGTTTAAGCAATCAACTTGCTTTTCTGTTGTACTCATGGAACTGACATTTGTTGTTTTTCTTACAGTACTCATGGTTTTCATTCCCCCAACTTCAGTTATATTTCAGTGAGAAAGTAGTGACAACATGTAGGCCATCTTCATCTCTACTCTTTTCCCCAGGTCACATCTGTTCTCACAGTATATAATGTCTATTCTCTGAAGAGGTTATCTAATGTTCTCTCCATGTCTGTAGTTACAGCTCTGACCCTGACTTGTCTCTCATGATTACTGTGATGACCACCCCTCCCCATTACTTTCCTAGCATCTGTGCATTCTTCACAGAAGGGATTAGCCCTGCTTCTCCCTGCTAAAGTGGGCTACGCTTCTCACATTGCAGTAGGAGAAAATCTGCCTCTTCAGCCTTTCTTCCAAGGACCTCCCTCCAGCTCCTGCCTCAAAGTATGTTCTGTGATTTCCAGGAGGAGCTATCCCATGAAATATTTTCCAAACTCATTAGACAGATATATCCATTCAGTGTCTCCTGGGTCTCTAATGTTTTGCAGAGTACACTTGAGAAGTCTTGGCCCTGAAGTAAGAATGTGAGCTTTTGGGAATGGGAATGGGAGGGAAATGCATGACTGAGGTCACCCTAGAAGTAATGAGCACGGAGAGCAGGACAGCTGCATATGAGGTCATGACATACATTAGTGGACGAGGCTCAACATGCTCATTTCTTCTCCAAGAATTTTAGAGCGATCCCCTGCGTCTGTTTATAATCTGCAAAGACTCTGTCATGTAGAGAAAGGGGAGGGAAGCTTTCCGCTCTTAATCCCAGGAGGGAAAATCTCAGCCGTGTTTCTGGAAACCTGTATTGGCAAAACCTAAAGTCTTCTAGAGAGATCGGTTTTATTTTTTGTCTGGTTGTGTTCCTCTTGACACTGTGTGCGTGATGATTTGGCAAATTTAGGAATCGTATTCTTTCATTTCTTTGGAATTTTTGTGCTGCTTTTTTATAGCCCTCTCTTCCAGACCCATTATTTCTATTTATTTCATTGTTACTCTAAACCACCAATGTGGGACTAGCAAGATGGCTTAGTGGGTAAAAGTGATTGCCACACCAGCCGTAACACCTCAGTTGCACCCTTGAAACCTTCTTTAGAGGGAGAGAACCACCTCTGAAAGTTGTCGTCTGAGATCCACTCATGTCCCCTAACCCCAATAATAATACAGAACATTTAAAAATATGAGCATGTTTGTTTGTTTGAGATGGGGCCTCACCATGTAGCCTTGAGTGACCTGAAACTCACAGCGACCCCTCCATCATCTTAACTCACTCAATATTCTCTTGTTTGTAGTTTCCTTGTAATTGGCAGTTTTTGTTTACTGAAATAGGAATCATCGACTATTGTGTTTTCATGGAGTAATGTATCAGTTGAACTTATGAAATTTCAAAGCTGCTGTTAATGTTATATTTTATTTTAGTTAGCATATTGAAATAATTAAAAACTTCTTTGTTTTAAAATTTCAATGCAAGTTTTAGGATTTGAGATATATGGACCTCTTGAAGGGCTGGTCACTCAAATGGCATGGAGTGAATGAAAGTTGTGTCCCTTTGTGTTGAACCTCTACACACAGGGAAAAATACACAGAAAGTAATGTTGTACTTGTGTGGGATTGATAGAGCTGTGTATAGGTTTGCTCACTTTGGGTTGAGAGTCCTAACATCCTTCTTGCCAACTCCATCCCATTCCAGGACTGGCTATAGCTGGATGTGGGAAACAGGGCTGGAAAGGAAGGCTGGTATGCACTAACTAATGTCTGTTAAGGTCTTAGTCTGATTTGTGTAATGCAAAGAGAGAGGGGGGGGGAGGAAGGGAGGGAGAGAGGGAAAAGAGGACTTAAGAGCTGACCTTTCAGATTATTCTGTGGGTACTGGTTTTTCCGGAAGATGCAGCATTAGATATGGAAATGAAAATAGTAATGGTTAGGTGTATCCATGATATAGATGTGTCATGTGAAATGAAATGGTCCTCCCCTTTTCCTGAAAAATTGGATTAAAACCCTGTGTTCAGGTTTTAATGACGCTCCTGTTTTCAAAACTGGTTATGCTTTATTAGGACAGAAGTCATGTTTCTTCACTAAGAGATCTTGCTGCATCAAATGAGTTTAAAATGTATCCTGTGGCCCTGCTTTTGTATTTCAGAGGTGCTGTTTACTCTTATAAACATTCTTGCTGAAAAAAAAAAGTTTCTCGTAGGAGAGAGGGAAGTTTCTCCACTGGGAGAGCTTGATAATTAAGTCAGTGAAACACACTGAGAGTAGACAGAGTACAGAAATTAAAGCCTCTTTGATTACATGCATGCACATGGGACCCACACTGAAAAAAAGAAGCAGATGATTGAAGTTTGCAACGCAGCCTGAGCTGCAGAAAGGGCTGGATATTGGTCCTTATTTGGAGTGGAAGAAGGTGGGGAGCAAATGTGCTGGTGAAGGAAGGTTTTGTCATAGTCTTTCAAGCAATACATTGTCTGAGCCGGCCTCAGAAGCAGATGGTGACCTGGAACCCCTGTGATGTGGACTCCCAATCTCTTCCTTGGTGGATAGATCCTGAGAAGGGACTCATGAGCACTTTGTTCCCTTTCAGAGGATGCTTAGCCAGATAAGGAAGCTGCTGGTGAAGCTCCTCCCAGGTTCCTCTGGAGAAAGATCTGGGCTAGAGACGGGAGGTAGGACTCAGCAAGACCTGTGTAACTTCAGCTGGTCACCATACCTTGCAAGAGATCTTGGTTCTGAGGCTGCTTCTGCAGACCTTGTCTTCTTACTTTGAAGTATTCGTGCCTGTGTCAGACGTAGGGATGTTGCTTTTTTAAGCCCAATGTATTTTAAGACAGATTTAGACATTCTATTTCCAATATTTTTCTTCTTTGAACCATACTGTTGTTGTTTGTTTTGTATTTGTTTCATGAGATAGGATCTCACTATAGAGGGCAAGCTAGCCCTCATTAGTGCTAAGATTACATAAGTGAACAATATTTTTAAATAAGTTATTTTTTTGAGACAGGGTTTTTCTGCGGCTTTTTGGAGTCTGTTCAGGGACTCAAACTCACAGAGATCAGCCTGCCTCTGCCTCCTGAGTGCTGGGATTAAAGGCGTGCGCTACCAATGCCCTGCTTAAATAAGATCTTCTAGATCTTATTTTCACCCTGGTTAGGTAAAGGACTTGGGCAATTAGTTTCTGTAGAGTCATGAAACAGATCTACAAAGACAAGACTGTCGGATTCTGTCTGCACTTACTGTAATGGACAGAATCCTTTTCTCTAAAGGTGTTTCTATGAATGAAATTCAACAGTGAATTCTTAGGCTTCATTCACTGCTCATACAGGTGATGTGATGTCATTTGGATGATGTAGTAAGACAGGAGGGACTTACTTATTGAATGGTGCTGGACCCCCCAGACCCCCAGTTCAATGACTATCCTTGTTTGTGCCTTCTATGAAACTAAAGCAGTTTAGACTGTGCTGTAACACAGTGAATACAGTTAGTGTGTGGGCTGTGTGCTCATCTAACACTGGACTTGAAACACATACTTTCCAAACCAAAGTTTAACTTCCCACTTCTCACTGCCTGCTCCAAGTCATTTATTTTCTACTCTTATTCTTTTTTTACCTCTTAATAATTCCTCCTAGTTCTCTCCTTAAATAACTAAGGCTCTCATTAATATGCACAGGTTTTAAAGTAATTCTGATGTAGGATCTAGTAGCTCAGACAACAGTTTGAAGAATACTTAAATTCCCCTTACCTCAGAAGAAAAAAATAACAGGGCAGAGATTTTGTGTCTCAACGTTGGACTGAAAAGGAGAAATGTGAAAAAGAATCCTTTGGAGGGGGAGGGAGAACCAGGGATTACTGACATTTAGTTGTTTGTAGTTAATTTCCGGCGGGGTCCTCCAGTGCCTATTCTAAAGAGCTTCCTCCCAGGCCAACTCCTAAAAGCACACCTTATCCATCACTCTCACCTCCAGCTCACTCAGTTCATGACCTCCTGAAGTGTGCTTGCTCCTCCCACAGCCTCCTCTCCGGGTCTTCTCTGCTGTTTATTGTCAGTCTACATGTGCAGATGACTGCTATTTAAAGACAAAATAGCCAGGCATCAAGAATATCGTCTCTACTTGCTGTTGTCAGTTTGAGAGATTTTAAAGAGTATAAATTCTAAATAGTATAAATCAGGAGAGGAAATGAGGAAACGGACTGAAAAATAAAACACAGTATGCAAAATTAGGCAACATTTTCAGTAGTCTTCTTCTACTTGTTTTTGATAAAGTTTGAGCAAGTTTTTGGCAGTGGGATGAATTTGGCTTGAAAGGAGGTAGCTGGATTTGACTGGATGGGGTAAAAGAATCAGATATTCAGAAGCAGAGAAAACGCTGCAGGGGCTGAAGGTGAACAGGCACTAGGTTTTATCCTAGTAAAGCAGGAGATATGGTTTCCTCTTATGAAATACTCACACAAGCTGTGCTTTATCTGATCAGAAGTCAAGTGGAGAGGATATGTTTAGTTCGAAGCGGCCAACAAAATTTAATACAGTTTCTCAACTAAAGGGATGAACTGCCATAAGAGCTGCTGAGGAGGCTGTGACATCGGTCTCCTCAAGGCTGATCTCTGCACAGCTGCTGTCTGCATCCTGTCCCTTTCTAGTTGGTTCACGGATGGCACCTTTTTTTTTCTTCTGTAGCATTTTGTTCCTGTGAATATGCAAGTTTTCCAAGGTATATTTGAGAGAGAAAATCTCAAGACCTACATGGGTAGTATTGAACTAGAGCCAAAGTATTCTTTCCATCCAGGATTTCAGTTACAGGGACACCAGCTGGCTTTGATTTGCTACTACCCTAGTTCTTGTCAAAAGGCCAAAAAGCAGCACTACCAACTTCTCAATTCTTTCTTTTGCATGCCAGTTTTCAATTGCTTGTTTAAAACAATCTACCATCGTTAATTAAGTCCGGCAATAAAGGCCTGCACGCTTATGAAAATCAACTGTTGGTCCTATTCTTAAGTCCGGATTCCAGAACATTCCTCGGGTTTGTAACCACCTGGCTCAGTGAAGTCCTCTTTCCTGTTCCATCTTGGGAAACAATACTCTACAGCCACCTGTGAGCTTGAGCCAGGCATATCCTGATGTTTGCAGTGGTCTGTTTTCCAGCCTCTGTGCTAACAGGTGGCCACAAGCTGCCTGGGTATATCATTACAAACCTGTGCACACTGAAAAGATGCACGCAGGAGAATGCAGGGCTACACCATGGAGATAACCCATAGAACTCAAGCTTTTTTTAAGTTTCAGGAATTCAGATCTGATAGTCTCATCCCAGTTTATTTACTTTAGGAGAGGTCAGCGTCTCTCCCTAGAGCATATAGAATGGATTTAGGAACTAGGTGAAAAAAATGATCAGTTTTGTTGCTGTTTGTGGTGCAGTCTTTTAGGTTCGCAATAAAACCCAGTGTGTAGTTGAAGTACCCACATGTCTGCTTCTCCCACTCAGCTTTCTCCTGCTGTCAATCTCTTCAACTTCTGGCCCAATTCATTTTATGAAGCCATAGTTACGCTGATACCCAAACTACATAAAGACTGGGGAAAAAAAGAGAGCTACAGACCCATTTCTCTTATGGATATAAATATAGAAATATTCAACAAAATACTTGCAAACCAAATTGAAGAACACATCAAAAAATCATTCACCATGATAAGTAGACTTCATCTGAGGAGATGCAAGGATGGTTCAAAATACAAAAATCAGTAAATGCAGACCAACATATAAACAAACTGAAAGAAAAAAAACACCCACATGATCATCTTATTAGGTGCTGAAAAAAGCATTGACGAAATCTATCACCCATTTATGGATGAGATTACTGATCTAAGTGACATACCTAAACATCAAAAAGGCAATTTACATTGACCCTATAACCAAAATCATATTGAATCGAGAGAAACTCAAAACAGTTCCACAAAAATCAGGAACAGGACACAGGTTTTCCACACTCTCCATATCTGTTAAATATAGTACTTGAAGTGTTTGTTTGAGCAATAAGACAACTGAAGGGGACAAGGGGATCCAACTTGGAAAAGAAGAAATTAAAGTATTATTATTTGCAGATGGTATGCTAGTATAAATGACCCTAGTAATTCTACCAGGGAATTCCTCCAGCTTTTAAGTACTTGCATCAATGTAGCTGGATACAAGATTAACTAAAAACAATTAAATAAACAAGTAAATAAATTAAATGAAATCAGTAGCCCTCCTATATACAAATAGCATACAAACTGAGAAAGAAATCAGGGAAACAACACTTCTCACAATAACCTCCCATAATATTAAGTATCTTGAGGTAACTCTAACCAAGCAAATGAAAGACTTACATGATAAAAACTTCAAGTCTTTGAAGAAAGAAATTGAAGAAGATACCAAAAGATGGAAAGTATCTCATGCTCATGGATCAGTAGGATTAATATAGTAAAAATGACAATCCAAAAAAAGTAATCTACATATTTCATTCAATCTCTATCAAAATCCAATACAATTCTTTGACGATCTTGAAAAAAAATACTCAACTTCATTTGGAAAAAAAAACTTAGCATAGCCAAAACAATGCTTAAAAATAAACTGTGGGGTCTCACTATCCCTGATTTCAAATTGTTCTGCAGAGCTATAATAATAAAAACAGTATGGTATTGGCATAAAAACAAACACTTTAGACCATGGAACCAAATTAAAGACCCAGATATAAATCCACCCAAATGTAGACACCTGGACGTGCTGAAATGATTTTCTGAACAGAACAGTGACTACACACGAATTATTATCAACAGTACCACCAGGAAAAAACAAGTCAAAATTACTTTGAGATCCCATCTTACAACTCATGCTGGTGAGATTGTGGAGCAAGGGGAGCACTCCTCCATTGCTGGTGGGAGTGCAAACGTATACAGTCACTATGGAAATTAGTATGGTGGTTCCTCAGAATAATCTACCTGAAGACACAACCCTATCACTCTAGGGCATGTGCCCAAAAGTTGCTTTATTCTACCACAAGAACACTTGTTCACCCATGTTCCTTGCAACCTTATGTGTAATATACAGAAAATGGAAACAACCTAGATGTCTCCTAACCGAAGAATGGCTAAAGAAAACTTGGTACAGTTACACAATGGATTACTACTCAGCTGTTAAAAGAATGAAATCATGAAATCTAAAGGCAAGTAGATGGAACTAGAAAAAATCATAATGAGTTAGGTAACCCAGACCCAGAAAGATAAATGCAGTATGCATTCACTTATAAATAGATATTAGCTGTTGAGTAAACAGTAAGCAAGCTACAATCCAGAGACCCAGAGAGGCTGGGTAAAGAGGAGTGCTCTAGGGGCAATTCCCTGTCCCAGGGAATTCCAATAGATTTTAGGGCATTTTGTGGCAATTGGAACGGGGGGGGGGAGGTTCAGGTTGAGAGGAGATATAGGAAAAAAGTAAAAAAACAGACAAAAAAACCAAAACAAAACCCCCAAACTTAGACCCTTCATTACAAAGTTTGGGTTCACAGGCAGGGAGTGCTGACAGAGGGCTCTCTGAGGTAGTGGTGTCAGAAGCCAGCTGTGAGGTTAGCAGGCTCTCCCTCACAGCCAAAAGCAGTGATGTAATTAGCTAGGAGCACAGTCAGTAAGCTTTCCCTTGTCCTGTCTTTCTCAGAACCCCTGGGGGAGAAGATATAATGATGGTTTCTTATGTAGTGTGGGTGTTGGTAATGTTAGGGAAATCCCAGCGACCGTAGTTTGAGTTAATAAAATGTGGGTCATATTTGCGTTTCTGTGTTTCAAATGTCTGTAGAAGCAGCCAAATACAATGAAATATAAATGCATTTAGCAGTTACCAAATTCATAGCAACAGTTTTAGTCTCTGTGACTGCCTCTCAGAGAGTGGACACTAACTAAAATGCCCACCATTAAGTGGTAGGCTCTATGGGAGTTGTTGATTTTGAAAATAAATGTCCAGACATTTGCTAAAGGATTCCAGTGTTCAGAAAACACATGTAGCTCCATTCAAGACTATCGTAGTTTTTAAGAAAATTTGAGTGTTTGTTGAACATAGCTCTCTGGCTTTGGTTTTTCACTGAGCTTTCTAGATATGTCTGGTGCTTTGATCTGATCTGCCTTCTGCATTTCTAGGTTCTTCACCGAGAGCTTCTCAAAGTTTATGCTGCCAGTTCTCACATAGTGGTCAGGATGTTATCTAGCCTGAAGCCCTAAATGGTGACTTTGCTCACAGGGACACCAGCTGTTCAGTGGTTCTCATCAGCGGTTTTCATCAAAGACTTTTCACTTTCTCAGACTAGTTTTTATAATATCAGTCTGTGTCATCTGATTGATCTGAATTCTGTTGATTTTAAAGGAGTTATATCCTGGGGGCTGGAGAGATGGCTCAGCGGTTAAGAGCACAGGTCACTTTTCCAGAGGACCTTGAGTTCAATTCCCAGCACTCACATGGCAGCTTACAATTGTTTGTAACTACAGTTGCAAGGGATCCGACACCCTCACGCAGACATACATGCAAACAAAACACCAATGCACATAAAGTAAAAAATAAATTGTTTTAAAATGAAGATATATCCTTTATGAATGATTAATATTGAAATATTTATGCTTCACTTAAAATAATGGCATTTTGTAAAAACTAAGCTTGCTTTTTTATATAGACACTGTTGTTAAATGATTCCAAAAATTGTGCATGGAGATACTTTATATCAGTTCACAGAACCTAGAAGGAGGTTTTAATTTGCTCAGTAGTTTTATGCGCCACGGTTTACATTTGCAGAGCTAACAGTATAGAGAGAAATTTCTTTGGGAAATACTTCAACCTGGTCTACAGAGCTAGTTCCAGGATAGCCAGAGCTGTTACACAGAGAAACCCTATCTCAAGAAAAAAAAATAAGAAAAAGAAAAAAGTGTGTAATTTCACAAAATTGATATAATAGCATCCAATTTTTATCAAAGAACATGTTTGACTCTAACCTGCTTTTTGCATAGTGCATTGCGAGTTTATGTTTCTTTTCTAGCTTAGAACAATACAAGGTTACTAATGATTTTAAATTAATTAGCATAATTCAAGTGTACAAATCTTCTTTCTTTAAGATCTAGAAACTCAATTTTGTGAGGCATAGAAAGATGCTAAGGAGCAATGGAATTCATGTTTCAGTCTTTCTTTTTTTATTTACTTTAGCCAGTATAATGCCTGGATCAATGACAAATTCCTACTCTTAAAGCTACAGAGAAATGTTTAGATTCTTTTTTTTTTAATTTTATTTTCCAGTTTAAATTTAGATAAGAAACAAGGTTGCTTCACAAGTCAGTTCCAGGTCCCTCTCCCATTCCCTCCCTTCCTCCCGTGCCCTCCCCCACCCCCCCGTTATCCCCTCATTTCTCCAGGGAGGGTGAGGCCCTCCATGGGGGTGTCCATAGTCTGTCATTTCATATAGGGCAGGGCCTAGACCCTTCCCCAAGAGTTCAGGGTGAGAGTGCACCTCACATTGTTCTATGATGTTTAGATTCTTAGTGCTTTTGTAAACTTTATTAATAAAATTTCATGTTTGTGTTCTTTGCTCATAATTTGAACATATTATACAGTGTATCATTTGGTAACTTTAATCTTTCGATTCTTGAATTATGAGAGAAGCCATATTTTGGTATTTATGTCATAGAATTTAAAGCACAGAGTCATTCCGTCTCCCTCTTCCTGCTGGATGGATGCGTGAAAAACGATGCTCTGTCAGGGTCTCTTTCTCCCCAAAGCTCATAGCTTCTCAGGTTCCCAGACTTAGTTACTGGCATCAGCTAGAGCCAGGGAAACTTCGGAGAGCAAACTTGGAGCCTTTTCCAGATTTCCTCTTCCCTCACCTTCTGTGTCCTCTCGGTTGCCAAGTGTCATTAATCCTGCATCTGCAGTATCTCTTCTGCCTCCACTCCCTTCTCTTGTCACCATGCCTGCTCTGTGTCATGCTCTCATTACTCCAACTCTGGAGAAACGCAAAAGCCTGGGAGTTGTCTTCTTGCCTTCAGCCTCCTCTCTTCCAACTCAACCTAGACTAAGCCCCAGAAGAGTGTTGATGCAAGAGGAGAGCTGGTGTAGAGGGTGCTCATTAAAATGCTGCTGCGGTCCTGATCTCTCCATGCTGAGATGGATGTAAAGACTAGTTAAAGAAGAGCGAAGTAAACCCTTGTTATCACAAAACAAAACCCAGGGGTTGGTGGAAATGAGCTATGCTTTTATCAGTGAGATGGTAATGTGTACTTGTCAGGTCTTTCAAAGCGGAGACCTGAAGGAAGGGGAATTTGCACCTTAGCCCTACATTGAGTCCATCTGTATTTTCTCCTCAGCTGTTGCCTCTGGAGAAATCTCATTTGTGTACATGGAAAAGAAAAACAAAAGAGTGAGATTCAGGATTTGGGGCACAGTGAGCAACTTAAGATGCTGCCTGGTTTATAAGGTTCAAATATGTGTTCTGAATGTCAATGACACTGAAATGTCCTTCCCAATACATTACTTTATCATAGTGTTAAAGACAAGGAAGCTAATTTGGGGGACCAGATGTGGTGGTGCTCATTTGTAATTTCAACATTCAGGAGGCAGGGGCAGAGGGATCTTGTGGTCCTGTCTCAAAACAAAAACAAAAGCAGAACCAAGAAGTTGCTTTTGGGGAACAGACTTTGGCACATGAGGCTGAGGGATGTGAGCCAGGTTTTGTTTTAGATCTCACTCACCGCCCTTCCTTGCTGAACTTCAGTTTCCAAGTCTGTTAGGTGGGGTTAAAATCTACATTTCGCACCCCATGCTACACGTGCAAAGTGGCTGCTTTGGCCAGACCTATACTTAGGGACCGAGGGCATTTGTGAGTGGAAGTCTGTGCATTTGCTGTGTCTGTCCAGTTAGGGTTACTCCCCGACTTGCCCGTTTCTTTTGAGAAGCAGGGTAAAAGCTTTATAGTAAATCTGTGCACTCTCATTCTTGACTTGGAGACTCTGATCCCTGTTCCTTTAAACCATTTCCAATTTCAGTTTTACTGCTGCCACTTAGCACCCAGTGCTCCTACCCCATCCATTTTTCTAGATCACAGTGATGACATATAACACGTTAATATTCTCTTCTTCATCTGGCTTTTCAAAGCCACATTCATCTCCTTAGAAGTCATGTTTTCCAGTAAATCATTACATAACCTCACGGTTCTCTCGTGCCTATTTGATCGTATCCTAATTTTAGGTCTAGCTTTTTGGAGTTTCTAAAATCGTATCTTGTTAATTTTGTATCATGTCTCCTAGAGTTGATCACTTTTCCTCCTGTTTTTCACTACCTCTGAATATTTTTCTACTCAAGTCCTTAACTTTCCTAACAACACTCCATGTTGGGTTTCCACACACTTTTTGACATGTCTTACTTTCCAACACATTTTACATCCAGCCTGTTTTTCACCCATCAAGTACCTACCATATTCCAGGATGGTATATCACATTTTAGCATTGCAGGAATCAACACAAAGCAACTCATGCCATTGCTTATCATCAGTGGATTGCTATTTTAACTGCTGTGTCTAAATGGTAAAAATGTAAATATTTTCAAAAGGTACGACCCATATATCATATATCTCACTTGTTCATTTTAACAAGATTAATTTCCCATTAATACTTGTTAAGATTTATGTACATTTTACATTTTGGAAAGAATGACTTTTTGTTTTGGCATCTTTACTACCTGTGAATTTCTGAGCTAAAGAACTTCAATTTCAATGCTTCAAGAGGTTCTTATCTGTGTAATTAAATTGGAATGACAAAAGTTAAGTCATTTGTTAATTGCCTTGCAATTTTGCATTATCCAGGAACAAGTTGATAGCTACAGGATTTATGTGGTTTTCACCCTTCCATGTAACAAGTCAACACACTAGTTTAAATCAATCGTGGATAATTTCTGTGTAATACTGAGGTTCGCTTCTCCTAATACTGATTACTCCAAACCCCGGAGTTCACAGTGGTTTGGGGTTAGTGAGTGTCGCTTTGGTAATGACCATGGTAAACTTACCGTGCTAGTAAATAGCAGGCTTGGATTCCTCCTCTACAATTTGATTTTGCCCCTGCTTTCTCCGTGTGTGCATATTGCACACACTACTTTACCACATTCACGGAAGTTGCTAGGTGACAGCAGGCCTGCCTGAAGTCATACTGATGACATTTACACCTGCATATCTTGTCACATCACCTTGGGAAACTTATCACCCCTCTCTCCAGACCCAGTATTTTAGCTACTGTATTTTTTGTGGGTATTTGATTCAGGAGTAGCCTTCAAAGGGAGAAAAACCAATCTACACAACATTGAATCTTTAAAAGGACAAATCTAAATGGAATTGGGCATTATCTATGTCATTCAGACAGGCAGTTTCAAAACCAGTGAGGTATAGCCCTACTAAAATTCATGAGAACATGTCACATGACAGAAAGAACTGATAATATTAGTAATGTTGTTTATTGCCTTACAATTGTTGAATGTTGATCTTTCACTCTATAATACATATGTTGTTTAATGACTTCACTGTCAATAAAAGAGGCATTTATGACTCTACCAAAAGTCTCGTTGAGGAATGCATTTGGCTTTCCTGCCTTTTGTTTCATCTTCTCTCTCACTCTTCTTTCTGCTACTTGTTCCTTTGAAGTTCAGGGTTTTCCACTCAGCTAATCTGAAAAATTTCAAACATAATGTCGCTTAATCACAGCTGCTTTAGATATGCTACAAATTATAATGTGTGGAGTTAATCTTTTACTGAATGTGAAGAAAAAACAAAATGCAAACAACAAAATAAATCAGAGAAGCAAACAAAATGAAGCAAGGTTAAACTGTCCACTGCACCTGAGCAGGAGTGGAACCCAAAGTGTGACTCAGTGGTGCCCACCTAGCTGTCAGAGTGAGTGACCTCAGTGGTGCCCACTTTGGTGTCAATGTGAGTGACCTTAGTGGTGCCCACTTAGGTGTCAGAGTGAGTGACATTAGTGGTGCCCACCTGGCTGTCAGAGTGAGTGACCTTAGTGGTGCCCACCAGCTGTCAGAGTGAGTGACCTCAGTGGTGCCCACCTAGCTGTGAGAGTGACCTGACTCAGTGGTGCTGTCAGTGTGACCTGAGAAGAAATGGTGGTGGTGGTTCTTCTTCTGCAGAAGAAGAAACTTTGGTTAGGGCAGAGAGGGTTGATTCAGATTTAATCCATAAACTCAGGCCCTGGGGAATATTTGAAGCATATACTTTCAAGTTTGTATTGAGACACTGACTTTTATAAGATGAAGAAGCTCAGTGAATGCTGTAAGTAGTGGAGAGAACTGCTGTTGATTTTTAATTTTAATAACTGTGTTTTTGAGAGCATCGTACATGGAGCACTGCATCTGCATCACACCTATTCATCTTCCTTCAGCTTCTCCTGTGTTTCTGCCCATCTAAAGTTCATGGTCTCTTTTCGAATTATTGTTATGTGTGTAGACATGTGTATCCTTGACCTTCTGAGTCCGTTTAGCATTGCTTGAATGCACACTTGTCCAGGGCTGACCACTTGAGATTGGACAGCCCATGCAGGAACTTGTCCCTTGGACTAAAGAGAAAAACAGTCTTGTTGCTCTGCAGATCTGCCTATCTTAAGCTAAACTCTCTGGATGCTTTAAGTAAAGACAGCAGCTTGGGCGAAATGACAACAGTTAACTGGTCAATTTACAAATCCATGCCTCAGTATTGCATATTACATTGGTGAAGTTAGAGAGTTCAAATGTAAATCAATATACAGATCATTATAGTAGAATTCCAGGATAACAAGGGATTTGAAAAAAGTTATTTGAATCATAAAGGAGTTCTATTATGAGAACACACACACACACAAATGCACACAGAAACACTCTACACACATATATACATAAATAACACACAAATATACATACAGAAACACAACATATACATAAATAACACACACACAATAAATATACATATAATATATACATAAATACACATACACCATAAACACACACACACACACACACACACACACACACACACAGAGCACAGCACATTTTATATCTCTTAACCTTTCTGGACTTACACTGGGACTCAATACTATCAGTGTGTGAAAGTTTTCTAGAAACTTATAGGAAATTTAAAAATGCATAATGGAGCTGGCATCTTTAAAATGTTAAATGAATAAGGAGAAAGCTTTTTGTTGATATTTTGAGAGCAATAGTTGTCAATTCCTTTTTTCATTGCTGAGGATGAACCTTAGCCCCTACTTATGCCAGGCAAGCCCTATTCCCGTGAGCTGTGTCCTTGGTCCTGTGGTTTTGAACACTGCCCCTAATGTGATGAAATGATGTATAGATGTTTAGAATTGTGACTTTGTATTCAGAAAGATAAATGAATAAGGTATTATGTTCTGTCCCTTAACAACTGGATACAGGGTCAGTGCTGTGTAAGATGGAATAAAACTTCATTGATGTGGCACAGTGTATTTAAAGAACAATAACAGAGGTTCTTCAGGATAGTAAGTATAGAATTCTTCTAAAATACTTCAGTGACTTGAACAAACCCTGATTCCCTCTGCTTCTCTTTTAATTAGACCTCCGCTCAGGCAGTTTAATTGAAGGGAAATTCTTCAGCTTACTTCTCTTGGTAATTGTCCCGCTTCTCATTTTCCTCTGACAAGGGCAGTTGTTTAGCTCCTAAAGATGGGAGAGGATCTCCCCCACACCGACAGAGCATTTTGAGCCAGGGAATGAATCAGGTTGACCTTTCAGGGTTAGCGGAGCTGTCTACCCATGATTCTGTTCATTGTGGTTCAAATTCTAAAACCAGTGTCACCACACTCAGAGTCTCTCCCTGCTTTTGTGAAAAGCATGCAATAGTTAAAATTTGGCAGGGCATGAGAGCAACACCCATCATTCCTGTGCCCAGTGAGAAAGAAGAAGCTCGACTTGGAGATGAGGGATTTGTTTCTTCTCCTAGGTACAGTCGTTGGGGACTGAGACCAAAGTTACACATTTGCTATATTTCCCCCTGTGGTTCCTAGCAGTGCCATTAAATGCTTAAGGAAATAGCACAACAGCCTTTGCTCTCACAGAGTTCTTCTGCCTGTGTGTCTCCTTTTATGAGAGAAGGAGTGTTGCTTGGTAGCAGTAGTGTCTGTGGGTGGTTTATTGGGTGGGGGACTGCAGGACTGCAGTTATAATCTTGCAGATATTGTCAAAATAAACTTCCACTGCAAATTGACTGGCCAAATAGTGTGGCTGAGCTGAAAGTCTAATGTAAAAAGAGCAACCATGTGGAATTGAGTTGTGGCGACTTGTGTGCAGAGCACTGATGAGGTTTCTTGGTAGGGAAGCTGAAGGCTGTAGCCTTGGCAGAACTCTTGGGAGTGAGTAGGAAAACTATCACTACTAGATTACTTGGTGGAAGAGAGGGCAGTTTCATTAATTAAAGACAGCTTCATCTCGGATACAAACCTTGTGTGGCTGTAAGCATGTGCCTTACTGGGAAAGTGCATCCCACCCATGTCTGCTCACTTCCGCAGATCCCTCTGTGCATGTGCGGCAGCTGCGAATATGGCACGCTACACGGAGTTTCGCCTTGAGTTGTGCACATAATCCCAGCTTTCTTAAAACTGAAAAAGAGCCAAGTGACTACATGGATGGTTTTATCAGGAGAGTTGTGGGGATTTATGGGATTTGCAGTTGAGTTTGAAATATGTGCATAATGAAATACATATTTTATCATAAACCATCACCATTCTCCTCTATGTAATTGGCAAGTTACGGTATTTATTGTCTTGAACTTATGTGTGGGAAGCTGTCACCAGTGGGAGTTGAGGTCAAGAGAGTAAAGAACAGAGAGAGCAGTTACGAAGGTGTTTGAGACCCACTTCCTGGTGCTCCCTATCCAGGACTTGTTGAATTATTAACTCTAAGTGTGCCCATCAGGAGCATTCAGTTCCATCTCTGTATTAGAGGATACTTCTGCTTTGATCTTAGTTGTATTCTTGAGCTTAGGTGACCATGGAGACACTGCTTACAGCTGAAAAGAAGCTTTGGAGTTTATGAACTTAAGTTACAACACTTCGGACATTGTGTCATTGTGTACCCTTGTTTCATGTGGTTTGATTCTGTAAGTGTTTTATCTAGTATAGCTGTTGATGGACTAACACTGGGCACCTAGCCACCAATATGGTCTCGTGCCTGAGTGTAACACCTGCTCTGAAAATTGTGTCTCTCCTGCGATGAGCGTGACACTCTTCATTCACTAGGAACACTAGACAGCATTTAGTACTGTGTATTTGAGTCATACACCAGAAAACACAAATGTGAAAACATGGCATTATTAAAAAGCAGAATGAATCCTTGCATACACAGGCCCCAAAACAAGAATTCAAAGACTCACCTAACTTGATTTTAGGGAGAAACATTCTCCTTGGGCAGCTCAGGTTCTTAGGCAAGTCTGTGCTGCCAACTAACCACAAGAGTGCTATGCATACTGACTTTGGAATATAAGTCAATTTTAATAAGTGAGTGTCTTATAGGTATGGGATCCACAAGTCAGAGTTGAATGTAAGTAGGGTTATTTAATGTATTTAAGATATGGCACAACTCATGAAGTTGCCTGAATAGTTCTGGAGTCTAGAGGGCTACTGAGCATTATTACTGTAGAGTAGCATGGTTCAGTGAGCCTTCCGTACACAAACCTTCCCTTCCATCTCTTCCTTCTTTCTTCCTTCCTCTTTCACGGGGTCATCCTGTATTAGAGGATACTTCTAGGCAGGTCTTCACTTCTCATTGTAACCATGTTGGGTTTGAATTTGTGGTCCTGTTACTTCAGTTTCTCCAGTGTTTGAACTCAAATATCCTTCTTAAGTACTAAAATTAAACATACTGTATATTACTTTATAAAAACTTCATGGCACGTGAGCTCCATTATCAATTTGATTTTCAGTTAAAGAAACTAAGGTTCTAATAGATTAACTACTTATTACAATTGGCCTGCTACTATATTGTGGAAGTTAGATTAGACTGTAGTGAGTAGTTGCCTCACCCGTGACCTTGGGTTTTCTGACCTGATAGAGGCAGTGTTTCTTGTCTGCGATGGGACCCCTTTTAAGCAAAGAAAGGGGGCAATCTTGCTCTTTTATTCTGGCTTGTGTTTGGTGAGGTCAGACACCAAGCATCGGATAGTCCGTGTGGGATCAGCGGTGGCTGGATCAGCAGTGTTTTGCTTTGTTTTGTGCTTGTGAGTTTGTCTTTTCATTGTACCTTTAACAAATTGGTTATTATACTTGGTTGTCTCACTATTGGAGAGAGACTTTGGGTGACTGTCCAGGTAGCCAGCTGTTTCTGTCATTTCTTCCACATTTTGGAAGGCGCTTGCTTGCACTTCCAGCTTACTCAGGTAATATTATTTTCCTTCTCAGGGCTTAGATGAGGTTGAAGACTGGATGGTCACAGTGCGTCTTTCCATTGCACCCCTTAATACATTGGTTATTATACTTTTTGTAAAGTCTTGCATCACTGGAGTCCACATGTTTTGATTTATCATCTAATTTTATTTTTCTTTCCAAATTCGATAGTTCTTAAACAAGCACACATGCACATACATAATGATAGTAACAATAGCCAGTAATATTTTAAAAATAATTTTTGTTTACAATAAAGTTTTATCTTGTAGCCCACACTAGTGTGGAACTCACCTGTAGCTCCTAGGATGATCTTGAACTTTTCTATGGTTCTCTCAAGTTCTGGGCTTGCCATGGTGAGCCACCATTGTATTTGGCTCACATAGTATTTATAAGAAACATTTTAAAAAAGAATACTATGCATATGCCAGCCAGTGTTTACTGTTTTTAATATCACAGAAATAAATGAGGTTGCATATGTTGTAATTTGAACTGTTACAAGATAAGCTGACAATATATTATTGCTTTTCAAACAAAAAACAAAACAACAACAAAAACAAATCATTCCCCCCCCCCCACAGATCAGAGTTATTTAATGTAGATACATAGCTTGGGTTTAAGTGGGATGTGAAAGCTACAAAGACTATAATTCTCACTTGAACACTTTTTTTTAATGCACTAAAGAACTGAGTTTGAAATCCAAGGGAAATGAGCCTCTTCCTAGCTATTGGATGTACTCTCTGGCTTATCAGGTTACATTTTTACTTCAGTGACTATAAGGCCAGTGCAGAGGTCCACCACTATTGCAGTGTTGCAGAGACATGCTGTTGTGGGCTGTGTTGTGTGGTGTTTACTTGTAACTTCTACACTTGCATGTTGCATTTGTAAGCAGTAACAACTCAAGACTAAATTAGAAGAGAAGTTGTTGACTAGGTGCTTAATTAGAAATGAAATCATTTTGATGGTTCTAATCTAATCTAATCAATGCCCTTATAAAAAGTAGAAATCTGAACACATGTGGAGACAACAGGGACAAATAGAACAATGTAAGACATGAAGTAAGGCAGCAGAGGGGCCAGTTACAAGCCATAGAAAGTGAATGTGGTCCCCTTTGTCTTGGCCATCTGGCCTCCAGAATGTGGAAGAATTACAATTCTGTTAGAACTATGAACTTTATGACACAGGTGGAAATCCCATAGCCTAGAAGATACAAGTCTGGAGTCCATGTGGTATAGACCCTGAGTCCATATAATATAGGCCCTGAGTCCATGTGGTGTAGACCCTGAGTCCATGTGGTATAGGGGATCCAAATCCAGAGTCTTTGTGGTGTAGACCCTGAGTCCATGTGGTGTAGGAGATTGAAATCCCAAATGACCTGGAGCCTGTGTTCAAAAGGTAAAGTCTATATGCACGTGTTCCAAGATCTGAAATATGAAATACTTGTGGGCTCGAGCATTTGGGTTAGAGGATGGTCATCTTGTGTTTTAATATGGTGCTCCATGTGAACCAAAGTTATTCTTTTAAATATCAAAGTATACAGAGCCAAGCATGAAAGATAATAAACAGAACATAAACTAGTAAAACAAGAGTAGACAATAGAGTAGAGATCATGTAGAAAGGAGAAGGAACTTTAAAAGCATTTAAAGGTTTTAAGATACCGATTTTATTAAGAGTAGGATTCTTCTAAAAAGGTGATATTGAAAAGTGAATAAGAACCATTGGAATATACTGTGAACAACTGAGGATTGTCTAGGATTGTGAGGATGAAACTGAGGAACTCCTGAAACAGAACAGACTGGGAATGAGAAAGTCAGGTGGTAACTGGGAGCACAGCTCACTCTGGGGACCCAGTGAATTAGCACAGAGGGAAAGCCAGTCCAGCAATGCTGAGATGCTTGCCTGAGAGGAGAGAAGTACATGTGGGGATGGAGCTATGTGGAGAATGCTCAATAGGGAAGGAAAAGTGTTCACCTAGGCATGTCCAGTGGAATCCATTGCATCAAAAGTAGAGAGACCTGAGACACCCAGGGAAAAACATTGCCGTCATTGGCTGCTAAATCTGATGACTCTGAATTTCTCAGTGATAACAGAGAAACACAAAAGAATAACAGAGCAGTCTAGAAACCCTGAAAAATGATTTTCAGCTTAGAAATCTTCACCAGAATTGTCAACTCTGAGTGGAAGAAAAATATTCTCACATGTGCAGTATTTTAAAAGATTATTTTTATCTACTCTTCAGAAAGTGACGGGACTGTACACCACAGAATGAAGGGAATTAATAAATGAAGAAGGAAGATATATTACTTAAATGAGATCCAGCAGAGCATGAAGGGAATTCCCAAAGTGATAGTGAAGTTTAGGAAAATATTTGGTCAAATGCCTAGAGAGCTTCGAGGCCAGATTGAAACAGTACCATAAAGACTTCAGCAGGGTGTCTAAGGCAAACAAACAAACAAGCTCGACACTGATGGAGCATCAGGGAGGTTACGGGAGAATACAGGGGGCTTTTGTCATCCTTTTGGAATTTTTACAGCTGAAGTAGTAAGATACATAGAAAAGCTTATTCAAAAAAATAAAAGCTTTAGAGTTTAGCTCTAGTGTTAATACAGTTAGATAATGGAAAAGGTAACTATATACACGAAGTAGCTGGAGAATGAGCAACTTTTGTCTTGTAGTTATGCCACTTTATATTATAGTAATGTTTATTCTGTCCTCCATGCCCGAAAAGTGATGTGTGGGCGAGTTGCAGCGAGTAGAAGTGGGCAGAATTCAGGAGGGTGTGGACGTAGGGTGGGAGGGCTTCTCTTTGTTATGCACCAGACCTAACAACACTGTTTGGATCTCATATTTTATACTGATAGTGTCATAGAAAGAAATGTCAGTGTTAATAGAGGCAGCAGGAGTAAGTTCTGGAAGAAGATAATGTACCCACAAGAGGTCATCAGGAAAAAGAGCGGGCTCTTTGTGCTCAGGCTGGGTGGATGAAGGAAGAAATCAGGGAAACAGTGACATTGTATCAGTGACCTAATTACCTTAGGACGTGTAGTAAAGAATATTCCGTGGACTGTTGATTTTTTTTTGAAGTTATATGCTCACCAGTGAACTGTGCCTCTCTCTGCTGACACGTGTAGGTAGAGTTGCCGCCGATTTTCCTCGTTGGCCTCTTTTCTGTGGAAGGACCATTTCCCCTTCTTTTGCATGCCTTCCTTAGAGACTGAAAACCAGCTGAGAGACAGCAAGGACTGAGTGGGGTGAGGTAACCACCCTTAGCTGAGGTGCTGGGGCCTTTTCCTCCCACACTGGTGTTGCAGGCGGTACTGTGCTCCAAGCACACACCAAAATTCTCCTGTTGTCCAGACACACTGCTTTGTGTGTGTTTTGGTGTGTGTGTGTGTGTGTGTGTGTGTGTGTGTGTGTGTGTGTGTGTGAGTGCTCCCAGCCTGGTTTACAGGAGTCTTTATGCCATGGTTCTCCAGGTGATTGGTTTAATTAGTTCACTTTGTTACCAAGGAAGTAACTTCATATTGTACCTGATTGTGTCTAGAAGTCCTCTCCAAGTGCCTAAAGACTGTATGTGTCAACCTTAAATCCTTGCAAGCCTGGTTTCTTTCATTAGATATTATGAAAGGACTTTTTATGCCAATTAGATGTGATTTGTCCTTAATCATGTTTGAAAGCAATATTGTTGAATGGAGGTACAGCTTAAGAAAGGGACATTGGAATAATTGCTTGAGTAAACATAGACCACCATGACCTTCTGATGGTTTCCTGTGAAATCATTCAATTGAAGCAAATTCAGGCAGCTAATAAACCCCAGTGGTTCAGGAGAGGAAATGAACTGTCATAGTTTTCTGTTTCATAGGAGCAGACAAAGGTACCCACTTGATGGGCTAATCTCAGAGATACTGGCATGCTGCACTTTATTTACTTAATTCTTTATTTTTAAATGCAACAGTGTATTTAATGTAGAAACACAGAAATAGTATAATCAAGAGAAAAGTAATTTGCAGTGTGCCTGTGGAGGTCAGAAGACAACTTGTAGGAGCAGATTTTCTCCTTCTACCTTTAGGTCCCAGGGATTGAACTCAGGCCCTCAGGCTTGGCAGCAAGCACCTTTACCTGTGGAATCATCTCATTGTTACTAAAATGGTGGTTTTGTTATAACCATTTTGTTAGCATTCATCCACATGAAATTAAAAGTTCAGAATCCTGATGAGGAATACTGTGTAATTCCTCGGGGTTTTAATCAGGTCATACATTTTACTCCCTTTCATTTATTGCCCAATCCTAATTGGAGGTCTGAACTATTGTTGCTCTTTCCAGAGTACTATGAAATCACCATTAAACTGTTCCATATGTAAAGAAAGCAAGAAGTGAATAGTGGCTTCTACCTTGACACTTCAAATAGCAAGGGAAGCAATTCTTAGATGACCAGGGTGATAAAAATCAGTAAAAGACAAGGATGGAGGAGAAGCGTTTACAGAATATCAAGGAGGACAGAAGAGGTAGGAGTAACTATTTATATAAAACTGAAGGTGGTTTGCCACTCTATTGAATAGTTTCCTATTAGTCCCTCAAGTTAAATTCTCATAAAACTAGTCCACCATGGCTGGGTGTGACACCAGGGATGACAGGACAAAGCTAAGCAATCACATTTAGAAGTTGTTTGACAAATTTCAAACGTCTTGTAGAATTAGGAAGCAATATGGCTTTATTGTAAATTGCAACTAAGGAATCGTAAAATCACGAGATGTTAGGACTTAGATAATAACTGCTGAAGCTCTGTCTTTTTGTTGTTAGCAATTACAGAAGGATTTGTAATGTATTGCGACACACTAGGTAGTGTGTGAGGTTGGGTTGTTCATGTCTGCCTCTTTCCCGAGCTTTGGCAAAGGGAACCAGTTTCTGAGCCTTGTCTGGAAATGTGTCGGTTTTTAAATATTATTGTTTCCAGAACGTGTATCTGGTTGCATGTTTTTATTTAGCAATTTAGTATGAAAGAAAAGAAGTTGTGAAAAGTTTAGTTCAGTTTACCTACTACTTTTAATAAAAATCACACAAAAGAAACATTTCAGAGGGAAAGGGTGGATCTGGGACCACTTAGGAGCACTGAGAGCTCTTCCAGAGGACCTGGGCTTTATTCCCAGCACCTGCATGGTGGTGCCCAACTTTCTAACTCCAGTCCTTGGTGCTCTGCAACCCTGTTTCCCCCTCTAGGGTCACCAAGAATGCCAGTGGTCCATGGACATATAAACAGGCTAAGTACCCATACGCATAAGATTATTCAACTTAAACAAAAAAGGGAGTTTATGTACAAGGTGAACTAAGTGTAGTCTACTTAGATCCTGTGTCACACCCATGCACAAACACATACAGAAAGTGTGGGGGCGTGGGGGATAAGGGGGCGGGGGGAGTGAAGGAGGGGAGAGAAGGAAAATTTGTCTTTGCATATTGTGGTGGTTTGAAAGAAAATGGCCCCCAAGGGGAGTGACACTATTAGGAGTTGTGGCCTTGTTGGAGAAAGTGTGTCACTGAAGGCGCAGGCTTTGAAGTCTGTCGCGTCTGCTTCTCGGCCTGTGTCCGAGAATGTGCGGAGGGTGTCGGGGATTGACAACACAGAGACTCGTTCAACGATATAAAGAAAACTTTAAAGAGGCTCCAAAAGGGTTCAAGAAAACTTCCTAAGAAAGGCTCCCACCAGAGAAGCTTCTGCTCTCTCCTCTCCCCCTGGCTGGTTCTGCTCTGACACCAGAGGTGGATGTGTGTGGGTTTGAAGGTGCGGTTAGTCTTTGGACAAGGTCGAGGTCAGGGTGGTTTCCGTGGGCAGGCCTTTTCCAGGAACTTACTGCCCCGGGCATTGTATCCTTTTTAGTAAACATGTTTTTAGTAAAAATTGTCTTACAGCTGCCTACTCCCAGGCAGAAGGGGAAGTGGGTCTCTGCTCAAGGTCTGGTGTTCCCACAGAGGTCTACTTTTCTCAAGCTTCCCTCAGTGTGACTGTCAGTCAACTTCCTGTTGTCTGCAAGATGTAGCACTCTTAGTTCCAACACTACCTCTGCTTGGGCACCTCCATGCTCCCCATCGTGATCATAATGGACCGAACCTCTGCAACTGTAAGCAAGCCACCTCAGCTAAATGTTAGCTTTATACGAATTGCCCTGATCATGGTGTCTCTTCACAGCAATAGTAATCCTAACTAAGACACATACATGGGCAGTCATTGGAAACAGTCCTTGTAGAACTGGAGGGCATGATGGCACTAAACTTGGAAGAACTCACCGGGCAGTTCCTGGTCTTTTTTTCCGATTCTGCTCCATACCTTCTGAATCGTTCTTCTCTCCAGGTGCGAGACAAAGCGTCTCACTTGAAAGTCTAAAGGAACAGGTTAGAGAATGCATATTCAAGGGGTGGGGTAGCTTTATGGTCTGTTTAAAGAAGGGGGTAAGGAAGAAATGTTGTGCCTTCCACCTTCTGTCTTCCCTTTCTGGTGACAAGTATTGAAAATGTGTCCTGAGCATGTGTGACTCTGCCGCAAAGACTAGATGACAGTTGTGTTTCCAGGGTGTCATGAGTGTTACCCACTTGTCAGGTGAGAGGAAGCCACCTGAGCTAAGCAGCCTGAATGCCAGCTGGTCATAAAGAATAATTTAGAAGTCACCAAACAAACCACCGTTCAGCACCACCATGGCGATCAGCAGCAAGAAATAAGAGGTGAAAGTAAAAAAAAAATGAAAGAAAGAAAGCTAAAAATTTCCCCAAGTTGGTAAATGTAGAAAGTTCACAAATCTAGGTAGTCTTGTCAGCCATGAGAAAAATGAAGAGGATGACTCGGTGAGGCACAAGCAAATAGAAAAACTAAAGGTAATCAGAGACCAAAGGAACATTGGCACCTTAGGAACAACAAGGGGACTGCACATTTCTTCTCAAACTCTAAGCTAGAAAACACGGCAGAGGCACTGTTCCCAAGCCCTAGTTTGATGAGAAAGAATGTTCACATGCCTATGTAGTGTGAACACGGTAGAGAGGCCCCATTAGCACAGAGACGGGAAGTGTGCGCCACCTTCACCAGGGCGCCGACACGGAACTGAATGTCTGTGTTAGAAGAAAAGTTCAGAGGGAAAATCTGTCCTTGTTAAAGGTCAAATTGGACAGAGAATTGAGTTGTTTGTTGCTACATCTGTGACGAATTGTGTACTGGAAGGCAGAGATCAATCAAAAGAACACAGTGACAAAAAAGGAAACTTAAGAAAACCCTGGTAAAATGGACCTGAAGTCACTAAGAAATTACTTCTGTGAAGATTCACTTTTTACATTTTTATCATGAGACACCAAGCACAAAGAACTGGATGGCAGTGGTGATTGCTCAGGTGCAAAGCCTTAGTGTTTTGTCACCTTTGCTTTTAAATACTTTTTTGTATATTGGACTATTATATTTTGGTATGTAAGGAATAAAATATTATAGGCCTGGAGGTCCACAATGCATATCACCCTAACAGAATAATCTCAGAGACTTTCCAGGAAGTAGTCACTTTCCAAAATATTGTGTTTTCAGTTACCAACAGTTTTTCCTTTTGATGGGTATTATCATTGTTGACACTCTCTATAAAGAGTATAGTAATAAATGTACTTTTGGTAGTTTCCTAAGTTCAGTATTTTGAGGCTTATGTATTATTTTCTGAAGTGTGTCTATGGTCTGTGTTTAAAGCCATGCATCGCAGTAGTTGTCCAGATTGCTCTTGTTGTAGACAGTTTGCAGTCATCCCTTTTACAGTTAGTGTCCCAGCGGAGACTCTAGAAAATGTCCACGTGTGAATTCAGGTGTGTAGTATGTGTCTTTCCCCAATCAGGGCCTATTGCAGTAGCTTATCTTGAATTCCGTTCTATCTTGTGCACATGTAGACTTTGTTGCTAAAGTCTGGTAATTATCACCAGGTCCCAGGGTCGTCAGTTCTGAATCCAGGGGGTCCAAAAAGCTTCCTCTAAGTTTGCTATAGGCCTGACACGCTCCTAATTATTCTGTGTATTTCTGTTTCACTTCTCAATTAAAATATATAGATTAAAATTAGAAGTTGGGGCTGGACAGATGGCTCAACACTGCAGAGCGCTGAGGACCTGGGTTCTAGTCTCATGACATTTACAGACATTTGCAAATCTAGCCCCATGGAATCCACATCCCTCTTCTGGACCTCCTGAGCTCCAGACATGAACATTGTGCACATACATGTAGGCAAAACACCCATACACATACATTTTTAGCAGTTAAATAAGAACAATATTATGGAGGCCACGTGGTCACATTTGAAAGTAGCTCATGATCAGTGGAAGTAAGCATCACAAAATGGTAAATATCACTTATAAAGTAGACATATTCATTGCCTTCCTTTTGCTGATATAAAATTCCGTGATCACAAGAAAGAATGTTTATTTTGACTTTCAGTTCCAGAATGATAGTTCACTACGAGGGAAGTCATGGCTGGCTGAATACATTGTGTCCATCTACAGGAAGCAGTGGGAGAGGGAGGAAGTGAAGCAATGCCATAAACCCCCAAAGCCTGCCCCAGTGAAGTATTTCCTCCCGGAAGTCTTCAGCTTTGCTTCTGGAAGATTCTGTAACCTCGCCCAAACAGCACCACCAACAGGAGACTAAGTGTTCCTGTACATGAACCTATGGGGCATTTGTCATTAAACCACCACAGTACATTCTGTTTTAAACCAGAAGTCAGTGGAATTAATAAAAATGTCTCGCCGGGGGTGGGGGGGTGGGGGGGCGCACGCCTTTAATCCCAGCACTTGGGAGGCAGAGGCAGGCGGGTCTCTGAGTTTGAGGCCAGGCTGGACCGACAGCCCCCAAAACAATACAGAGAAACCCTGTCTTGTAAAACCAAAAAAAAAAAATGTCTCTTGGGTACAGAAAGACAGCTGGGAGACTGGAAGTGTAGGGCTGATCTGTTGTATGAAGCTGGCCATTCTGCATCTCTGACACACTTGATGTAGCTGTACAGGGCTTGTAAATCTGCCTTGGTGAACATTCCTTCATTCTTTGGGAGGTAGGGACAAACAGAATTCAGGAGTGAGTTTGTAGTCCCGATGCTCACTTTGGTCTCATTGAGACCTTATTAATTTGTAATCAGGTATGAGTCTGATATTTTATTTGAAGATAAATGCTTTAAGACTTGAAAGGTGTCATAGCTGTAGTTCATTAGAACTTTTGCTCTCCTTGCTCCCGTTTTGCACTGCAAATAAAGTGCCTTTCCTGTATCCACAGCATCATGGAATCCTAATATGAGCTAGCCTGTTTGTTAGCTCATGCTGTATAATTCTTAAAGAAGTCAGAGTTTAGTAGGAAAATGTGAAACATGATGAAATATTTATAGAACTGAGCAAGGTGTCTGTGTTAGCATTTCTGTGGAAGACCAGGTTTTTATGATGGTCATATATAGGCTAGGGAACACATTCAGATACATTTGGCTAATGCTAGAATTTATGGTTTATTAACAACAACTTCTGTTCCTGTTATGCAGTCATGGTTTCCTCTGAGGCTGTTTGACAGTTGTGCTAACTATTTCCCAGTGTATCTGTCTGCACTGGGATCACCAGCTTGTTAGGCAGTGTGTGGTGGGAGTAGGTAGAGTCCTGGTCTAACTCCAGCCTGGTCTGTCAGTTGTCCACCATGAAGGGATCATGTAACCAGTGACTCTTAAAGGACGTGTACCTGCTGAGAGGCAAAAGACGTCACTAAAGGAAGTTCTCATCATTCTAGTATCTTCAGATCTTGGAATTTCTTAAGATACTGGTAAGAGTATATAATAAAAAGGTAAAGTGGAATAATAATACTTAAAGTTTAACAAAAAGGTGATCATTTTCTCTCCATCACTTCTGCTAATGGTGCAAACCACTCAAAGAGTAATAGTTTGTTATCTTCAAATAGCAAACATAATATAGGCGAGCTGTGGAGTGTCACAGAGCTGAACATTATCTGAGACCATTTACTTCACCACCCTCATTTTTACAGATGGGGAAAATGGGGGTCTAAAAAGGTCAACTTTCTTAAGATAACACGAGTGGCAATGCAGATCTTCTGAGTCATCCTGCTGACATCTATTTATAACTAGCAATGCTAATGGGTTGCTTTTTCCATAGAAGATGGTTAAATTTTTTCATTTACATTTTTCTAAGTGTAGAAAATCATAGTCTGAGAATATTTTCTTTTTCCATAGAAGATGGTTAAAATTTTTCATTTACATTTTTCTAAGTGTAGAAAATCATAGTCTGAGAATATTTAGCATCAGCAGCCCAGCTACCATACGGCAACTGACATTGTTCTTATTTCTTTTCAGATGTTTCCCAAAACACAAGCCTTAACTCAGAGTTCTGACTGTGACTTTCAATGTCACCCTTTCCTGAGTGAGGTACCATCCCTGCTTCTCATGGGGAATGGTGTCTTATGATGCTCATATGTTTTTCTTGTATTCTCATACAGTTCCATGCAGAATATCCTAAATTGTCTGGAATATCTGATACTAACTTTGAATTCTGGTAAATTTGAACTTTTTGCCCTAAATCTAAGAAACTAGATTAAGTATAGCAACTGCGTTTCTTCTGTCTTCCTCCTGACTTGGTCAGCTAGCTGGTGGTGACCATTTTAGGGTGGTAGAACAAGAATGCATTGCTTAGCTAGCTCCTGGACAGTACTACAGAAAGGAATTGCTGGCAGCTGCTGTGGTCTTATGTTTCCATGTAGCTATAAAACTGTGATTTCGTAGCCCAAAAGCTAACTTTTAAAAATTACAGTATTTTTTTTTTGTTTCGAATAAAGTTTTATTCTTCTGATTGATTAGTATGTTCCAGTCACCTATCACTGTAACTCAAGGGAATAACTTTTCTGTTTTCATATGATGAAAACATTCTTCCACATAAACATGCATACAGAAAGCCATTGTGAGCTAAGCCCAGAAAACTTCAACTGAAGCATGGTATTATTTTTTTGCTCAGCATGAACAGTAATTTTCCACTGAGCAGGCCTCAGCCAGATGTCTGCAAGGAATGCTGGGCTGACTTTCCTATATCATACTCTCAGAATTAAAGTAAAAATGCTTTCTGACTAAGCTGCCTTGAACGGGAAGTCAGATCTTAGCCCTCGGTTGTTACTGAGAATGTAGCCTGTGGTCGTTTGTTAATATTTAAGGTTAAACCTCAGTGATCCTTTCCTTGAGCTGCTGACAGCTTGACTGTAAGCATTCTCTAAACTAGTTGGCAAATACATGTTTATTATATTAAATATGGTGTGGTTTTATTCTGCACTGAAGAATTACAAAATATATAGTGTTTTTGTCTCAGTTCTGTGGGCACATCATTATAAACATGAGTTTTCCTGTTGTAAGTTAGTACTAGACGGATTAGTAACATGTGGATGAATTAATGTGAAATCCAGAAAGTTTACTTTGGTAGTATATGGAAAGATTTAATGCTCATTTGCCATTCAAGATTCTGTTTTTGAATTAATTCCATCCTTTTCCTCTGTGTCTGTGTCAGTTTTCCTTTAATGCCCCCCCCCCTTTTTTTTACTGGGCTCTTTATCTTGAGCATGCTAAGCTAGTTGCTCTACCGCTTACTTGCATACCTGCCTTATCTTGTTTTCATGGTTTGAAATAGTGGCTGCTATATAAACCAGGCTGTCTTCACACTTGTGGGCCTTCTGCCTTGCCTCAGCCTCTGAGGTAGCTGGAATTATAGGCATGTGATATCACTCCTAGCTCTGCTCAGGCATCTTTTTTCTTTTCTTTTTTTTTCCCTCTGGTTTTTTCAAGATAGGGTTTCTCTGTGTAGCGTTGTAGGACCAGGCTGACTTCAAATTCACAGAGATCCTCTTGCCTCTGCCTCTCAAGTGCTGGGGCTGAAGGCGTGTGTTACCACTGCCAGCTTGTTCAAGCACCTTTTAGTAGACTTGAAGGTTTGCTAATTTAGAATGTGGGTGATGGGTATTCATCCATTGGAGTGACGTTCAGCAATAGAAGAAGTGGTGCTTTCCCAGCCCATTACAGATTCTGAGTTGCTGATACTACTTTCAATTGTTATGGATCCTGAGTTTTACTTCCTGTCTGTAGCTGCTACTAGACTGAGCCTTGGATAGCCTGAGTGCTGAGGATGATAGAAGAAGCTAGTGGTTCAATCAGACAGTGAGGAAGATCTCTTTGTTCATTTTGCCAGGTTATCTGGAAGACTTGAACAGCTCTTGTATTTGTGTTCATTTGACAAGGTTTTTCCATGTACCTCTGGCCAGCCTGAAACTTTCTGTGTATGTCAGGCTGGCCTTGAACTTGCTGCAGCCTTCTGTTCTCTGCCAGAATAGTTGTTTTGTTGAATAAATAGAGTTCCTAGTCAAGGGTTTTAGCTAAGTTACACATTTCCAAGAGATCTGTATTTACCAGGCTACATTGCTTATAAGACACATCTAACAAGGTTCTTCTGTTGAGAAGAAATAATCTCAAGTGCTGGAGATACAAGAAGGGAAAGATACCCCTCCTATGCTAAAGATGCTACATGGTGATGTTGTCTAAACAGTCTAAGAGGATTATCATAGTCACTGTCCTATTGATGTGACAAGAAAAGACACCATGATCTTTAGAGCTCTTATGAATGAAAGCATTTAACTGGACTTGCTTACAGTTTCAGAGCCTTAGTCCATTATCATTAGGGTGGGGAGTATGGCAGAAGGCCAATGTGGTGCTGTAGAAGCAACTGAGAGCTACATCCTGATATAGATAGATAGATAGATAGATAGATAGATAGATAGATAGAGACAGACAGACAGAGAGACAGAGACAGACAGGGACAGACACACAGAGACAGACAGACAGACACACACACACATAGACACACAGAGACAGACAGACAGACAGAGACAGAGAGAGATAGAGAGAGACATTGGGCCTAGCATGGAATTTTGAAACTTCAAAGCCTACCAACACACTTCCTTCAACAAGGTCACATCTACTAACCCTTCAAATCCTATCAAAGAGTTCAACTCCGTGGTGACTAAGCATTCAAATATGAGCCTATGGGGTCTTATTCTTATTCAAATCACCACATTCCACTCCCTCACCCATAGGCTTATAATCAAACCAAAATGGGAACTTCAGAAGTGTTAAGAGAAGCTTTTTCTTTGCTAGCCGCTTTGGTTTATCCCCCGCCAGCCTCCTGGGCTCTGCTGGATTGTAGTCCCCAAATAAACACACAAGACGCTGTATTAATTATGAAGCTGTTGGCCTTGCTTGTTTCTTACTGGCTAGCTCTGACTTAAGTAATTACCCCATAATTGTTAATCTAAGTATGTCTCTTACCGGAGAGGTTTCCGGGCTTCCTACCCCAATGGCGTTACATCTCGAACTCTCTGTGTTTCTTCTTCCCAGAGTTCTCCTGGACTCCTAGTCCCTCCTATCTTGGTTCCCTATAGGCTCAACAGTACTTTATTGACAAATGCACAGGACTTCCCCCAACATCTCCTCTTTTCTGTTTAAACAAAAAGAAAGGTCTTAACTTTAACACAGTCAAATTGTGTATAACAGAACAGTTATCAAATAAGAACATAGTTACAATATTTTAGCAAGATTTAAAGAAAATATCATCCATCCCATCCTTGTGAGTCCAAAGTTCTATATGTAGCTTATCTTTTATCATAACTAAGGAAAACTATAATTATAACTATCTGTCTTCAACTCCATCAAAGACCACAGAAGGATAATATATAAACACTAGGATTGACAGAGATATCTTACTGCTTGGACAGTCACCCAAAGTTCCTCTGTAATGTTGGGGCATCCATCTTCAGCCCATAGGCCACAATGTATCCAGAAGATTTCTCAGCAAAGCAGGAAATTTCAAAACTGTCCATCTGCATTGGCAGTCTGTCAGTCATTTTTCTGTGTCCTGCAGAATGTCCCATAGACTCTTCCATGAAGCAGGAACCCTGTAAGACTGAGTTCAGCAATCACTTTCCTGTGGGTCCTGCATGTCCAGATTATACAACAACAGTCAAACAGTCTAGGCAAGAGCAGTTTCTTGCCCAAATGGCTAATCTTGCCATATTGAAAGCAAACTCCATAACGACTTTCTTCGATGCCCATCTTCCTCTCAGACGTAATTGGTGCTGCCAGGAGCAGACATTTCTCATTGTCAAGAAAAACCCTAAACCATTTTAAATGCCATTTTCTGAAGGTCTTTGAAAGGTTTGAAGACTATCTATCTCAAATACATCTCTATATATCTAGAAAACCTAACTTACCTAACTATAAATTCTATTATAAGTAACTATCTATAGTCTGTATTCAATTATGTATTATGCTTTAAAAGATCAGTTTAAGCACAATACTTAATCAAGAGGAGAAATATACATATCACAAAATTGACCTTGAATTTGTATCAATAAATGAAAAACAATACCCATACCATAATTCCCTTTTTTTACCATAAAAAAAGATTGGCTGTGATCATTAGCCAATTATAAACAACCCCATTTAAATGAAAACGAAGATTTATAACCAAGATGGGAATTGGGAGTCGCTCATTCCAAACTGCTTCCTGCTGGAAGGGGGCACTGTTCATACCATGGGGATCATGACAAAACTCAGAAACCTGTATAAGTCCGTATTTTCGGGGTCTGTAAAGCTGCATCATCTTAGCTGTCTCAATAGTTGGAACACCTGGTTCACTGCTTCCGGGGGGTCTTGGTTCGTTAAACCACAGAAGTCTGGAAGAAATCCTCAGCTTTTTATGTTCTGTGGAAACATAAATTAAAACTCCTTTTCCGAGTAACATATCCTTATACTTAAATTTTGAGGTCAAGGCATTTTCAAAAGATAGAAGTTGGATTAATTTAGCAGCATTTATAATCAAGTGTACTTTAGTAGCAGTTCCTTCTTGAGCAAGCAAAAAACTGAAAAACACAATAGCGTACAGTATCCAGACTCTCTGTGTATTTTCCATCTTTGCGTGGCTTATTTATTTATCTATTATTATTATTACTCAATTTCTTTCACTTTTATTTATTTTTCTCTGAGACAGGGTTTCTCTTTGGAAATCTGCCTGCCTCTGCCTCTGGAGTAAATCCTACTGGCGTGTGCCACCACAGCCAGCTTTTGTATTTATTTACCACTTTGTCGTTTCATTTTCTCTCTCAATCTCACATATATTTTTAAACACACTGTAAACCTTTAGAGGTTTTGTTCATCCAAGTCTGACTTTACTGTAAAGCTTTATGTTTTTCTGGCCACATGTCTTATCTGTAAAACCGCGGCTGTTTTAAATTGCCGTTTCAAGATGGCGGGCGTAAGCGTGATTCCAGTTTACCGCCTCAGTCCATGCTGACATCCAGCAAATGCTGCCACTTCCAGCTGTACGTACACCCCTTTAAATTGTTAGCAGAGTCTCTTAAAACAACCTTGTTGGGTTTTTTTTTTCTTTTTATGCCGAGTCAGGAAGACTCCAGTAAGCGAGCCGCGTGAATCTCGGCTTGTGGCTAGCAAAACAGAGCACACCTGAGAAAAATGCTGCTACCAAAATCTGTGCTTCTCTCCGTTCTTCTGTTTCTAAAATTCCTTTAAAGCTTTTGTTGTTTTGCGTGGAAATTCAATCCCACTCCTGACAACCCGGAAACCTCTCCGGTAAGAGACATACTTAGATTAACAATTATGGGGTAATTACTTAAGTCAGAGCTAGCCAGTAAGAAACAAGCAAGGCCAACAGCTTCATAATTAATACAGCGTCTTGTGTGTTTATTTGGGGACTACAGTCCAGCAGAGCCCAGGAGGCTGGCAGGGGATAAACCAAAGCGGCTAGCAAAGGAAAAGCTTCTCTTAACACAGAAGTTCCCACAGTTTAATCACAGTCTTAACAGCATTTGAAAGTCCAAAGTTCAAAATCTGAAGCCCATGGCATTCTCTTAAATGTAACCCCAGTAAAAGCAAAATAAAAGAGCAGAGCACATACTTCCAACCCACAGTGGCACAGAGTATATATTGCCTTTCCAAAAGGTAGGAAAGCAAGCATAGTGAGGAAATAGTGGACCAAAGCAAGACCAGAAACCATCAGGGCAAACTCTGTATATGATTGATCTCCTTGCCTGATGTCAGAATGCTCTTCAGAACTTCAGCTCCCTTCAGCTTTGTTGACCGACACGCACTTCTTTCTCCTGGGCTGGTTCCACTCTTCGGCAGGTATCCCCCAATCCTGACATTTCCAACATTTGGGGATTTCCAAAGCAATGCAGGCTTCACCTTCCCAACTTCACTCAAAGGCCTCTGTAGGCCTCCATGCAGGGATACCCCTGACACACTGCTAGCCTCAGCTAGTAAAGGAGGCAGATTCCATAGCACTTTTCTTGTTTTCTTGCCTCTAGATCCAGAACCACAGGCCAAAGCTGCCACATTATGCTGGGGCTGCAACTTGGCCCCCTCCTTCAATTCTGTTTGCACCAGCTTTCTGATGGTGGTTTCCTTTGCCCCTTGAGCTTTCATTTAATTCCTCTTCACAGGTGAATGCTTAGCTGGGTGGGTTCTTGTCCTGAGGTCACCACTCCCTTTATTCCATTTGGCATCAGGCTTTTCTTTAAACTTTTTATCTCCTTGAACATAGGACTTAGCTCCAATACACTTCCTGTTGTTTCTTACCTCCTCAAGTATATATTCTGTATTTCTCTTTGTTCAGCTTATTCCTTTTCATTATAAATATATGTAGGAAGGATTATTAAGCAGGGTGGTAGTGAAGCACACCTTTAATCCTGGCACTTGGAAAGCAGAGGCAGGTGGATCTCTGTGAGTTTGAGGCCAGCCTGGTCTATAGAGTGGGTTACAGGGCAGCTAGGGCTACACAGAGAAACCCTGTCTTGTAAAAAACCAAAACCAAACAAACAAAAGAATGATTACTAATAACCACATAGCAGAGTCAATACTAGATTATTTTGAAATCTCTGTTAATACCATTATTCTAAAACCTTTCAATTTAACCTTAGGAAGATGTTTAAGACAAAGGCATAATGCAACCACATTCTTTGCCAAAACATCTCCAGAATGTCTTTAGACCATTTACTATTATTCTTCCCCTATGAAACTTCTTGTTTCCCCACAGTTCAAATCACCCTGTGTTCCATGCTTCCAAGCAGTCCATTAAGTCCTGCTTGAAGCTTTCAACTACTTTTCTAATCCAAAATCCCAAGGTCAGTATTTCTTTAAAAAACACCATGATCACGTCTATCATAGCAATATCCTGGTATCAGTTTTTATTTTAGTCCCTGTTCTATTGCTGTGAAGAGACACAAATACTACCACAACTCTTATAAAAGAAAACATTTAATTGAAGTGTGGTTACAGTTTCAGAGATTGGTGCTGAAGAAGTCCTCGAGAGCTACATCTTTGTCCAGAGGCAGCAGAAGGACAGAGAGAGATGGAGGGAGGGAAGGAGGGAGGGAGGGAGGGAAGGAGGGAGGGAGGGAGGGAGGGAGGGAGAGAGAGAGAGAGAGAGAGAGAGAGAGAGAGAGAGAGAGAGAGAGAGAGAGAGAGAGAGAGAGAGAGAGAGAGAGATACTGACCACTTTGGGCCTGGCTTGGGCTTTTGTTATCTTTAAGCCTACCACCAGGGACACACATCCTCCTACAAGACCACACCTCCTCATCCTTATAATGCTATCAAATGTGCCTAAGCATTCAAATATGGGGGACCATTCTCCATTCTCATTTAAACCATAAGGATGACCAAAAGTTAGGCATCACGAAATGCTAAATGCTTGGTAAATGCTGACAGAGAGACACTGTAGAGTAGATTGAAGATTCTCCAACAGTAAGGCTAGGGTAGACAACAAATTGAGACCTTTATGTCAAAACTAACTTTTGTTTCTTCCAAAATGAAAGACAGCAAAATTGTCAGCATTCAGTTTTGCTCTTCTCTGCCTCGGGTGTGTAAGGCCCTTCACCATAGGCAAAGGGGCACACAAGAAAACTTTATTTAGGCATTTCAGAGTACAAGCTAGGAGTTCTCCCAGACTAGTGTGCCTGCGCAGTCATGAACCTGATGACAAGAAGGAAACAGAAGTCTTACTGGCAGACACAGAGTGGCCCTTCAAAAATGAGCCTAGAGCTCTTTTCTCAGATTATCTTTAGTAGGTTCTAAAATTAGTTCTAGTAGTCTGTGTCCCTGTTTTGGTGAAATGTGGTTCCTGAGATGATACCCAAGACCATGCTGTTAAGTCAACTGTACAAGAATACAGTCTTGCAAATGACGGTGTCAGTTCTGGATATTTACTGAATCATTTGGCTGCTAGTTACGATTAGGGATTATCGTAAACTGAGAACATGTGGGAACCTCCTTGTTTGGAAGTTGTTTTATTTTAAACTTTTTCTTAAACTTAAGCAACTTTTTAATACTTTCAAATGTTTCATATATTAACACTCAGTGTTTTAATATCACTCTTTTGTGCATGAAGAATGTGTCTCATCCTGAACATGTTACTATTCTTCTGCTTAGAGTGTTTATATAGAAGATATCAGTGACACATAGGTCAGTGACAATTCTCATTAACTGTTCATGGTGTTACGAGCAGAAGATGATGAAAACATGAATGAAAGTGCTCCATCCTCAAGCTATCTGAATAGAACATGTGGGCACTCATATGTATATGTATATGATGTAGCATAATGTAATGTATGTATGGGAAAGACAAAGGCTTTACCAAATACTACCAGTACTACCAAGTACTTCCAGGTTTTGCATACAAGGAAACGTGAGAGGAAGTAATGTGGGTAAAAGTGGATCTAGAGCCATTGAATACAGGGCCATTGAATGAATGCCTTCCTGAGTGTTTGGACTTCGGTCTCCTGGTAGTGGAGAGCCTTAGGGGGCTTTCTAAAATGTCCTTCCCACACCGTTTCCATCAGAACGTAATGTTTGGCCAATATATGTTATTTTTAAGACAGTAAAAGTATGCATAGAGGAGTTACTAAGTCACTTAAAATTGACTCTGTCCCCATCTCCCAGACCTGTTTCCTAACCAGAAATGACATGATTGGATCCATAGTAGTTCAGGAATGGCAGAATGCAGTGAGTTAAGTAGCAAGATATTTGAACAGTCAGGAAGTAGGGAATGGGAGGATCTAGAATCCATGAGAATTACACGGGGTTTGTCTGTGGGAGTGTGTGGTTGGAAAGAGGACTCCTTGTCTTCTCCCAAGTCCCTATGGAGAGAAGTGTCCAGCCCTGCCATTTTCTTTGGGGATATTTTGAGTTTAAGGTCCTCTCAAGGCATCAAGCTGGCCTACAGATGTGGACTGGAATCAGGAGCCAGGGTGGCAGTGATATTTTATCCTTTTCTCTTTAACAGAGCAGTGGCTTTTATTTTATTTTACAAAGACATTACAAGTAAATTTTGCTGAATTGTTTTGTGTGAGCAGTTTCTGAGGTCATGAGACAACTGATTTAAAAAACACTGGTTCTCACAGTATTTACAAAGTCATCCATTCCATTTCAAGATGTATGAGGTTAGAGTTAGTGCTATTCAAGGGTCAGTGATTCCAAGATTTGAACATTAATCCCAAGATAATGGGTGTCTTGGCAGTTTTCTCTATAAACATGCCAAGAATAATGTGACAACATTGCCTTCCATATGTTTTGATAAAGATCACTGATTGTCTTATTTCCTGCAAAGCACTTCTGCCTGCAAATAAGGGAACCTTGAAACACTTAGAGATTTAACTGTATATCGATGTTTTCAGTGACACCCAGAATCCACCAGTTACATTTGCCTGAACTTCTTAGAAAAGTCAGAGAGGAAGGAGCAGTTTATTTAAAAGGAAGCTAAGTCTTCCCCGCCTTGTGGGGCAACAGACTTTTACATTTGCATCATCACAGCTGCCCAGTGTGCAGTAAAGTTCCTGGCTCACCAACTCAGTATCAGTGTAAGGCGGTAACTTCTGAGCATTGCTGTCTGGGCTTCTGTTTCAGTCTGCTTTGTGCGCTATGCCATGTCTGACCTCAGTTTGCAGGGTGTGAAAATGAAGCCTATTTTACTGAAATTTAAGTTTTCAGTGCTGCTGTGTAGACATCTCTGCTATGGTAGCAATGCTCCCTCCCACCTCTGAGCATCGGGGCCTGAAGGAGAGCTCAGAAAGTCAGGTCGCCCTTGTCTTTAACCTCCAGGTAGGATTCTCTTTTCCAGAGACAAGGCATGTTTCCTGCAGACAAGATTTCAGATAACAGGTATCCTGTGTAACTCCACACCTGCAATGACAGGTTGTTTACTGCTGCTGTCACTTGTGTGCCCCTCCCTCCTGCACCTGGCTGACCTTGAGGACAGACTTGAGTTCCCAGGACCATACTTTGCTCATTGACTTTCTGAGGTAGATGTCACCTTTAAGCTCTTGCTGCATTTCCTTTGCAAGGGTTGTGTGGTCACATTCCAGCCTCCCTTCTGTTGTGTGAATGTCTGACAGCAGCACCAGGGGCACTGTCACACCAAGAGTGGCCTAGCCTCCCAAAGTGCCCACCCAAAATCTAGGATTCCAAAAATGCGTAGCTTACTCCTATCCTTTGAGTGTTGGCATTGCTAATCCTTTTCATAAGTGCTCACTCTTGCCAAGAAAACCGTCATCAAGACTATGTCTACCATGTGCTTTTATTCTTATGTCTGCCATCTGCCCAGAGCCCCACTGCTTGCTGAAATTCATGTGCCCTTTTGTTCATGTGCCCCTTCAGCCACAATCTGTTGAACTGCTTCATGTGTTGTACTTTTATTCTTGGTTTTCATTTCTGCCTTTCATGTGATTCACAGCCACAACCACTCCATTCTCCTCCCCTAATCCTGATTTGCTGACTGTCACCAGAGTTGGGTGAAGTCTCTGGTTTTACTGTTCTCAGGAAGTGCTCTCTTGCTCATCTCCTTCCCTGGAGGGATTTAGTCATGGTCTCTTGTGGTCCTCTTCTCTAGTTATAGTGTGGGGTAAGGTCACAGGGCATTCTCATTGTTAGTACTGGGCATAGCATCAGTCAGGGAACTGGTGCTTAGTAAGAATTTGAAATGAATCAGTGACAGAGAGGGAGGGACGCAGGAAGGCAGGGAGGGCGGGAGATGAAGGTTAATTATTTCTGTGTCAGTAGTTACCCACTTAAATCTCAGTAGTTTGAGATGCTTATGTTTATATTTTTTAAATTGTTTTTTGGGCCTTTAGTTTCTAATTCACTACTATTTTACATTGATACATAATATAAATGTATATATATGCTCAGTTGAAACTGAAAAAAAAAGAAACTCATTTTAAAACTACAATGGGTGCTTTTTACACATGAATAAATAATATGTTCTGTATTCTGTCCTTTTCAAAAACTTTTCTCTTGGCATTCATGACCTGTCAGATTGCCTCACAAGTTGTATAGGTTGGTGTTAGCACTTTGAAAGCTGTTTCCATAAAAACTCTATCGACTTTGCTGCAGTATGAAGACTTGAAGTGTTTGTTTCAGTCAAAGTTGAGTCAAGGGAGGAAAACCAGTATTGGTACATATCAGGAGATTTTTGCAAGTAATTGACCTATACAAGTGGAGTGTGCTGTGCAGGGATGTGATCTACAGGAATGACCAGGATGCTAGGACACCAATGCATAGATGCAGTTGCAATCACAGATTGGACTTTTGTCTCTAGGAAACCCAAGCTTTCTGCTCCAGGCTTTTCAACTGATTGAATTATCAATAAAGATTACTACATATAATCTCCTTTTTCCCTTAAAAATCTGCTAATTGTCAAGTTTAATGTTATCTACAGAGTACCTTCTGGATGACATCTGTATAGTATGTGATAAACAATTGGGGGGAAATAGCCTGGTCACGTGGACACATCAAAAGGACCACCACAGCAATGGAATCCATATTTGTCTGAGTGTGTCACAATCCTTTCTTCCTTTATACTGAAGTTAATTAATCTTGTCATCTTCACCTGCTTGTTTGGTTCATTCATCAGCCTATTGTTTTCTTTGTTATAATTAAATGTCTTGGACTGGGTACCTTTATAAAGAATGTTTATTAAGATCTCAGCTCTGAAGGTTCATGGGAATGTCACCATTCTTAGCTTGATTTTGGTGAAGGCCTAAGTCAGATGGCATCATAGGCAGGAGATACACCAGGATACATAACATTACAGTCCTTTCCAAATGCAGCCTCCTTGGGTGATCTAAGACACTCATTGGACTCTGCTTCTTGGAGGTTCTGCATCCTTTCCCCGCCTTCCAGCCTCTAACACATTAGTCACAGACACTTCAGCTGACTTCAGCCCCATTCATGGTTTGGTATTCTCTTCAGGTCTTGTTGATAGTCATATACTTTCTGGTAGTTCTATTGAGTTCCTCATGTTAGGACTCGTTTTTGCTTAGTGCACACATTTATTTCAAGTGATCTGCTTGAATGGGCTGTTTCATTTGGTTTCCAATCTAATCTTGGACCTGAGGTACCAATCCCAAGCTTATGACTTTCAAGTTTGGTGTTCTTAGCTTTCACTAAAGATGTGGAAACCCTTGGAAGCTTTGTATGTCACTTCCTGAGAAGCTCGGTGGGTGTAACTGGTGCCCATTTTCCCTGCCTTACCTACACACAGTGTAGTACTTTCTTCCTTCTCCTTTCCATTTTTCGGGAATTCAGAACAGCCTCTCTCTGTGGGTTGTTAGAACCACCTGCTGGCACTTACAATGGAAGCAGCAGCCAGAGCCAACTGCTCTGACAAATGCTGGAGCAGAATTGCCTAGCCAGCATGCCCTAATGTATTTGCTGGAAAGTACTCACTTATGGGGATGACCAGGTAGTTATCCCTCTTAAAAACTTGTCCCTCACCAACCCTAGAAGAGGTACCATTTGGGATAATTAGTCTTTTTTTTTTGTGGATGAGGACATATGTCCATTGGGAACTGTACCATGGCCACAAATTTACTTCATACTGGCTATCATTTGTCAGCTTGCAAAGCATATGTCTCTGATTTAAAATAAAAGGCCCAATGAACTGAAAGAGAACATTGCTAATTTCTCATGGAAATGTTTAGTTGTTTATAATAATTTGAAAAAACACTTGGAAAACATGATCAGTAGCAGATTACTGCGTTCTCTGTTAAGCTGTCCACTAGGGGGAATAAAAAGTCACTAATTTGGATTTGTCCTAGAATTTTACTTTGAAATTTGAAATAATCCAAGATTTTATTATTTGTGCACTACATTTGTAAGAACTTAAACAATATCTTCTAGTACTTTAACAACATATATTCTTATAAATAAGAGGTATCGAACTTCCTGATAATTATTATTTCATTGGAAATTTCTAGGCCAGCAAGATGGCTTGTGGCAAGTGACTGTCTTGCTGAGTAAGCCCAACAGTCTGAGCTCAATGTCCAGAGGCCACATAAACATGGAAAGGGAGCACTGACTTCTCTTACCTCCACATACATCACCATAAACAATTATAATAATAACATATTTTAATTAAATAACTTTTTTGACACACTTTCACAGTCTCACTTCGTAGCTCTGTCTGGTCTCAAACTCAGTATGCAAGCCAGGCTGACTTGAAACTCACAGAGCTCTGCTGCCTCTTTCCCAAGTGATTGGATTAAAGGTGTGTGCCACCATGCCTGGCAGTAATCAATTTTTAAAAATTGTTATGTATGTGCCTTAAGAATACTACTTATTTTTTATAAATATGTATGGATGTGTGTGTGCATACATACATACATACATACATACATACATACATACATACATAAAAGATTTAAGTTGATCAATACATATTGGGTCTTCAAAGTCACTAAAACTATTTGGAACTGGAAGTGTTTATATCCTGTGTATTTTATTTTTAGTTTTCTCTGTGAATAAGATAGTTAGTGCCATCACCAATCCAGAGATGGATGCTTGATTTTATCATCAGATCTTTCTGCCAGTGCATTTCTATGGATACATTGAGAGAAATGACAACTTTCATCATCTCAAATATACAAAAATAATATTATCAAAGCTTATATTAAGAAGATTCAGCAATGGAAATTCTTTTTTACTTTTTAAATTCTCCACTAAATCTGGTCACTATTCTGCTCGTGTTTTCTGTAGCTTTTAGATGAGACCTGATCCTAGAAACTGTTCTCTGTGTTGTGTATGGGAAGGCTACATGACAAGAGGTCATGTGGCAGGTGCTTTCAGTGCCAGGATCAGCTGCCACCTCCAAGTGCCATGGCCACATTTAAGGAGAAGCTGAGGAAAAGGATTGGAAGTGCCTTGGTCCCTCTTGTAACCACCATAGGAAATAGGTTTTTGGAATAGATCTGACAGAGCAGAATAACAGAGGTATATGTGCTAATGATTAGCACACTTGAGAGGTCTATTGGTTTTAGTCTCCATCCTCATCATTTGCCTTTAATGAGGTCAGTAGTTTGGGTAATGACATCTACCTCTTGACTCCATTGTCTGTGTCTTTAAACCAAGACCGTGTCTTTGCAGTTGTGCTGCATGAGCAGGTCCTTCTTTTAAACGATGGACCAGCTAAGATGTGTGCAGTGATGCTACCGTATAACCGATGTTTAGTCTTACTCATGTAGTCTGCCCATTGTAAGTCAATAGAAGCTCTTTGTATCATTGTGGTTGCTCATGTGCTTTAACAGTTTCAGAAAATCTTTTTTTGTTGTGCTTATTTCTCAGATGGTAGCAATTTTAGGACCCACCGACCATTCCACAAAGATATGTAATTAGCAAGAGCCTTTATTTCTTGAGACAAAATTTCTTCATGCAGGGGTCAGCCATTTGGGTAAAATGGCAATTGTGAAGCTCTTTTTAGGCACAGCTAGTGGCATTCCAGGGTAGAGGGATCAGATCTTTGTGCTGATTGGTGTGTTCGAATCTACAGGGCATTGGTTGGGAGCTGGGAACTTTACAACGTCAGGACAGGGTGCTTATCTTTGGTCATCATAAAGTGTCACGGCACCTGTTGATTGGCTAGTCCTAGGCTGTGGTTATCCTTGAGAGGGCTAGCTCAGCCCACAAACAAAAACTGAGGTCTAGTCTTTCAGACTTGGGCCCTGTCATGAGGTCGGTCCTGCTATAAGAAGGGGCGGCTGTTTCAAAGACACAGGAAGCCAACAGTGTTGGGAGGTCTTGTCTTTGCAATAAAATGCCTTAGATGGGGAATTACATAGATTGTTTTTCTTTTTTCCCTTCAGGACCTAGCAGCCAGTAGTGCTTCCATAGCTATACCCCAATATGAGAAAGTTGGAGACATAATACCGTGATGTACCTGTGAGGAGGATTAGAAATATTGCTTAGTGTACTAATGTCCTCATAGATAGACTAATTTACTTTGATTCACCATGACAAGTAGGTTATAAAAGTGGGCTTAAGCCGGGCGTTGGTGGTACATGCTTTTAACCCCAGCACTTGGGAGGCAAAGGCAGGCAGATTTCTGTGAGTTCCAGGCTAGCCTGGTCTACAGAGCAAGTTCCAGGCCAGACTGCAAAACAATACAGAGAAAACCTGTCCCAAAAAACCAAAAAAAAATTGGGCTTAGTGTGCATGTGAAGAAAAGTAAATTGACTCCAAGGGCCAAGGGGAAGGATTGAGCCTGGGGTATCCCTGGATAAGCTGATACTCTTCACTGAGTAGCCCAGGGTGGTCTTAAACTCCTAGCAATCTTCTTACTATGTAGAGTCCTGAGATTATAGACAAGAGCCACCATCTTCATCTTAACTTCTTACCTTCAGTTTCAGGAGATGTGGTTTTTTTACATGTGTTATCCTCCCCATTTTCACATTATCACTGAATCCAGGGTTTGAGTCTGTATGTTGATTTGTATATATGAAGGAAGTCATTCATACAATCAGCACTTTCAGATTGGAGGGTCTCTCACAAGTCTCCATTTGTTAATTATACTGTGGTAAATATCTGTTATCCAAAAGGGAATATCACCATGCTTGCCTCCTGACCTTTCTTAACTGAACAGGGAAATAAAGTTTTAGCTTTACATTTGAATGCTTTCTAAACCATGTAGGAATAAAGAGTTGACAAAATTAGCATGAATATGTAAAAAGCATAATGAGTTCAACTAGAATAGGTGGACAAGTGGACCCAAGTGATCCATCCTTCTAAAAGAGTTGCATATTTATGAGGGAATGTTGAAAAGCAAAAACTTACCAGCAGCTGTAGCTGTGAATGAAGACTTGGCCTCAGAGCTGTATGTAGTGATTAGGAAGGATTGTAGAAGTCAGAGGGGTCAAAGACACAACAAGGAAATGGCCCACAGAATCAACCAACATGGGCTCATAGGGGCTCACAAAGACTGAACCAACAACCAGGAGCCTATATGGCTCTGACCTAGGTCTTATGCCTAGGTGTAATGATTGTGTAGCTTGGAATTCTTGTAGGGCACTTGACCATGGGAGCATGGGCTGTCTGACTCTGTTGCCTGCTTTCGGAACCCTTTCTTCCTATTGGATTGCCTTGCCCAGCCTTAAAATGAGGGCATGTGCTTAGTCTTACTGCAGAGTGATATGCTATGTTTGGTTGATGTCTCTGGGAGGCCTGCTTTTCTAAAGAGAAATGGAGGAGAAGTGGATCTGGTGTGGGGGGTTGGGAGGAGGGGAAGGAGGGAAACTACAGTTGGGTTGTAATACATAAGAAAGGAATAAAACGAACAAACAAGGGAGTTGAGAACTGGCTCTAGACCCCAGCAACCTGACTAATGGAACTGAGCTCTTCTATGAATAAGGTCTTGAGACTTGGTCATTCTACACGACTGGTGGCCCAGGTTCATGACCTGACACATTTCATACTCCAGAAAATGTAGACTCCACACAGCACTCTCTCTACCTGTAGTCGTAAAGCTTTTCTAACTTAGTGGTTTAAAGTGTGGAAATGAGATGCTATCCATATGAAATGCTCTATCAGAAGGCTCTGAGTTCACTGTAGGTAAAACTTTAGTCCTATTTCTGCATGCTTTGAAGAAAGTTGCGTTTCTCTGGCCCCCAAAGTCCGTGCAAGCCAGATAATATTCAATCTGAAGGACTTTGTGACAGCAAATTTTAGGAGTCAGTTTAGGAGATTAATGGTTGCCAGTGTTGGGCAAACTGTATTCTGGGTGTTTCTAGGAAGGCAGGTCCCCTCCTCCCCCCCCAGATGATACTAACATTTTGTTAGTAGGCTAAAGTGGAGCACATCCCATAATGTGCTGGTGCCTTATGGATACATTGAGGCTCTTCAAAGAAAGGAATTCTGCCACAGGTGACCTATGGGCTTCACCCACAGGACCAACTCACCTGTCTCCAGCCTGTTTCCTACCATGTAGATTTTGTATTTTAGACATACCATATATTCAGAGTTTATATCTGTTGCTTCTGTTGTTTGGAGAAGAATGGTAAATAACAGGTTTTTTTTGTTGTTGTCTTTGGACCTACTGTGTTTTCTACCTCTTGTTATGTGAAACTGGCACATTTTTGTCTGTTTTATTGTTTGTTTTTGTTTCTTTCCTTTAGTGGCCTACACTAGACTTAAAATTTGTGAAGCAAACCTACCCTTACTAACTTCGTAGTTAGCACTGGCTTCTGACTTTCAAATTTGAAAAATGGTGTTTATATACATCTGCCCTACCTATGCATCAGTTTTGATAGTTGTTCACTCGTGTAAAGTTGTTAAAGAGTTGAACAGAATTTGTATAGTTTTATAGCACCTGAAATTTCTTCCAAATGACCTAAGTATGTATGACACACTGTCCATGGATCTGGCTAATGTTGGGAACTGTTAGCCTTCTAGGTTCCCTAGTCATAAAGCCACAAGCTAGGATTAACTAGCATTCATTTGAAAGATCCTAATTAGAAGTCTGCACTCCAAAGATAAGTATTTTAAATCCATTAAGACAGCTTTCTAAATGAGGCAAGTTACAAATGGTTAGCTGAGTGATGTGAAAGATTTGTAAATTGGCGTAAAAACACCTTAAGTAAGGGACTCAGCAGGCGAGGCCAGTGTCTTTCTAGATCTTGGACTGGTGCCTGGCTGGAGTCTTCTCCTTGGTCCTGGGCTCTGCCATGTAAGAGTCTTGATTGATGCAAATAAGAGCCCAGACACATCCTACTGAAAAACAGTGTAGCGGGTTTATGAAAACCTATTACACAAATTACTTTTCAAAATGGCTTAAGCACAGAAAGTGGGGATTTGCTGGATTTATGAGATAGGCTTATATGTGTCTTATGCCTTCTGGCTCAGAATGTTTCTACACGTAGCAGAAGGTAGTTGGGGTTTTCTTACATGGTAAAGCAGTGTCAGCTTATGTAGGCAGGAATTAAACCCACCTTTGTAGCATCTCCATGGACTGTTAATGTTGAATTCCAGCACTGAAAATGATGACCTCCAATTTGGCTTGCTTCCTTTTGCAGCACAAACTTTCCCTATCCCCTGGTGTACGAGCTGTTTTTAATGATTGGCCTCAGCACAAGGCCTCATTTCTGGATAAGGAGAGATGTTTGAGATTACACAGTGCTCCTCAATGACTAGGAGTCCCTTTCAGAATGGATTACCACCATTCTGTGGAGACTTGAACCAACGTCCATAGTTGTTAGTTGCCAATTAGAGCCTCTTTAATCGAGTCACCGAAATCCCTGGAGGGTGTGTCGTGATTCGGGTAAGAAAGGTCGTGATGAATGGAGTCCATTTGTAGGAGTGTGTGAGTGCCTGGCTTGTCCCCAACAGTACTCTGCAGAGCTTCTTCTGGAACTCAGCATGCTAGGACCTGGGACAGTTTCCATCTTTGATCTGTCAGGAAGATTAAGCAGAGCCCAGCCTGCAGCTGCAGCTGCGACCTGTGGAAGCATCATGGGAGATGCCTTCCAGTTGTATTCATGAGGAATGTGGGATTTCTTTTGACCTGCTTTGATGAAAACGTATCACAAGGAAGTAAAAGAAACATATTACTTGACATTGAAAACAGCTATTTTGCTATTTTGGAAAAGTGTTGTTCACAGTATTGAACATGTAAATAAGATAATGATTCAAGTTGGAATTTTAAGTTTAGTTTTATCTCATTCAGTTTTCACAGACTGGGGTTGCTGGTTGAGAAGTGCCCTTGCTTAGTATCATTGCAAACTTGTTAATCCTGAAAGCCCAACTGCTGGGAAGCTGAGATGAGGTCATGTTTTGTTTGCTTTGATCAAGGAGCAGAATATTGGTTTTTGGCGCTGCATCAAGAAGCCTTAAATTTAAACATCCTTTTGTTTGCTTTTCTCAGTGAAATAACACAGGAACAATGTGAAGGTGACTGAACTAAATATATGTATCTTGATGCTGTTCACTCTGGGGATCCCGGATAGTGCTATAGAAAGGGGAAGGGCGGGCTGTAATACCATGATGGGCAGGAATTTACGATTATTTGATTGTTATCCCTGTTTTTGCAGAGTAAGATAAGCATAAATAGTACAACTATAACAAGAAAATTGAAATAATCAAGACAATGTAGATGGAAGGGGAAATATTTATCTAACTTAATCTTCCTTCACCTATCAGGGTCTTCCTGTCCAACAAAATAGAAATTGTGGCAGGCAATGAACTGTTGGATAATGAGAGTTCATTCTTCCATACACAAGTAGGAATATTCACAGTCCAGTCTACATTCTAATGTTGAATTAGCTGTGTGGAGTTTTATTTAAAGGATAATTAAGGGCAATAGTAGATGAACTATTAAAAACTCCTTTTAAATAAAGTGAGTTGTGTTTAAAGAAATACCATGTAGATACTGCCTTGGGAAAGTGCCTCTGTTGATGTTGAAACAAATGCAGTTTCATGGATTATTTCATTTCATTTTCACAACCCTTTCGGGTGGTGGTATCATCATCATCATCACTATATATAAGAAAGCCTAGCCTTGCTTGTTCTTGTGGCTAGCAAAAGCTACATAGCTGAAGAATTTAGAATGATTTAAATTGGACTAAAATTAGTTCAGGGCCAATATGGTGTCATGGTAATTGGGAATACCAGTATCTGCAATGATTTCTTCTGACTCAATTAGGTACAGGCCTCTTTAGTCACTTACCTATCTGAGTATGTCACTGTCTTCTAAGCTCTGTTGGTGAACAGTCAGGTAATTCCTTGCTCTTGAGTTGTTAGGAATAGTGTTCTAATGAATAGCCTTGTACATCTTTAAATGCACACTTGTAAATATTTCCATGGATCTTTGATATAGTATTAGCTCAATGTTGGTTTAGGTTTTCAGATCACTTGTCATTTGTGTGTGTGTGCCTGTGTGTGTGTGTGTGTGTGTGTGTGTGTGTGTGTGTGAGAGAGAGAGAGAGAGAGAGAGAGAGAGAGAGAGAGAGAGAGAGAGAGAGACTATAGAATGTAGGTTGGAGATCATTGTACGTAAACATTCTGCCACTGAGCTGTACCCTGTGCCCAGTCTGTCTATTTGTGTTTATTTTTTAATAGGGACTTACACTGTGGTATAATAGAACTCTCTGTGCAGCCCAGATTGCCTCAAAACTGTTGGCCAGTCCTCCTGCCTCAGCCTTCCAAGTGCTGGATGTCAGGAGTAGACTATCATGCTCAACTTGAGGTGTCTATTCCTCCTCCCATATACTTACCAAAAGAATATTGCTGCATTTTGCCATTATTCTTGTGGTAGAATACATGAAACCTCCTGGCTATAACTTATATTTGCTTTATTTTTGATGAAGGCTATTGTCATTGACTTTTCAATTAATTACAGTTCTTTGAGTTGAGAAAGTCTTTTATAGAGTTTATCACAATATTTTACTTTAATCCTTGATTTTTCTAATACCTTTGTTATGTCACCTCATTATGAGGGAGGTTATATTTTTCCATTTGTTTTAGAACAGTTCTACCATGTAATCCTAGCTTGTCCTCCTACGGAGATGCTCCTGCCTTGTAGGAACTGTAAACTTCTCTGTAGCCTGATAGTTGGACATCATCCTGTTTTGCTCAGCATTATTACAGTCTATGCAGTCGAGGCCAGCCTGGTCTACAGAGCAAGTGTCAGGATACACTCCAAAGCTACACAGAGAAACCCTACCTCAACCCCTCCCCCCAAATGTGGTCATTCTTCTGTATCTGCATATTTGACATCTATTCATCGACTGCATCCTGAAAATATTCGCAAAAATGCATTGAAACTGTGGATTTTCCTGGTCATTATTACTGAGTATTGCAGCATACCAACTATGGGTGATAATTAATCTAAAGATGGTTTAAAGAATGTGCAAAGATATGTGTAGACTATATACAATTACTAAGCAATTTTATATGATGACCTTGTTTGTATATTTACAGATTTCATACCCAGGGGTGTGGGAAGTGCTTGAACTAAACACCCACTAATGCCTGGGATATTTAACTTTTCTTAGTCAATCTGAATTCTATTTTTGCTAATGATATGAACTTTTGATATTTAGGCGGAAATCCAACTCCTTCCATATTATTAAGCACACCTCTGTAACTAGTTTGTATAGAAAAAGCAGTGACTCAGAATATAACATTGCTAATATAGCTGGAACCAAATTGAATTTCTGTAATTAATGAAGTTTTGATAAGTTTTATCGTAGTTATGTTTTTTCAGATCATGGTTATTAGTTTCCCCCAAAATGGGTGAGATTTTGACCGTAATTGCCCTAAATTTACCAATGACTGTAACTGACATTGCAGCAAATTGGGGGCAGTGGTAGTCTTTATAGTATAAAGATTTAGTTTAGGGAAATGATATGGGATTATATGTAGGACTTTCTATGTTTTCTAGAGAAGGAAATCCTTCAACATTGTAAGTAGTAATCATGGGACATTTTATAGGTTTTCATTTTTGTTATGTTTTCAAAAGCTGTTAATGTTTTATATTATAAACTTTAAATATTAACATTGCACTACTGAGCTCATAGTTTTAGTTATTGTTTGTTGATTTTCACGCCTTTTCCAAGTCAACAATAGTTGATCTGTAATAATCAATTCTGACTTTTATTTTTCAATTATTTATCTTTTTTGTCTGCATGCCCTGTAGTTTCTCAGACCATGAGTGAACTAATAATGAAAAGTAACTTACAGCATTTAGCACAATAGCTAGCATTGAGTTGCTGTGCTAAAATTTGGTTGACTAAGCAAATGTTAATAAATGAGTATCAAAAACTGGAATGAAAGATAAAAAGGGCTAAGAGAAGTCATGAGTTTTATAATTTGATAAGGGCATAGGAAGCATATTTTCCGTAAAAATGAATAAGGCACCAAACTCTGTAGTATAGAGACATACATTTTAATGTCATAATGTTTACCGTGGTGGAGAGAGGAAGGGGGACTCCTGGAAGCATGACATCCTAACATGGAGAGCAATGGGAAGACTGGTCAAAGCAAGTCCACTCAGGTGCAGAGCTTCCAAGTGCATGATTGTGGGAAGTGAAGCCTATGAGGGGCCTTACTGTGTCTGACCTGTGTGAATGCTATGTCTGTACTCTTGGTTTACTCCAAATAAAAGAATCACAGATATTCCAGTACTGCATTTCAAATTTTACCTAGAGTAACAGGGACAATTGGGGAGACAATACATACATTTCCTTCATTTTTGCCTTCATTCACTCTTCTTTCTGTTTCTATTACAGCTTTTAATATATTTTAAAAAGCTTTTTACTTCCAGGTTTTAAGAGTTTGAGGGGAGATTTGCAAAGCCTTTTCAGATGTAATTTAGATGCTTAATAAATTTTAAATTGAATTGATAATGACAGCTTTTATTCTAGATATTGATTGCACTTAGTAATAGATACGTTTCTCTTTAGTGCACTGAGTGAATTGGTAACTATGTTATTTCCTTTGCAAATAGGCACATTTATTATGGCACTGTCTAAGGGCCATACATAGTCTTTTGAGTGACTTAAGTTAGAATAATACTGTCAATATCTTAGTTTTACAGCATTTGAGCAATATGTTGATAGCTATTCCCTAGAAAGAGCCACTGAAAACTTAATTTAAATCTACATACAAGTAAAATGACAGAAGAGAGGTGAGAGCAGTTTAGAATGGAAATCAATTTCAGTACTACTGTGATTAAAATGTAATTATAGTATCAATACACTGCACCCATGGGGCTAGTATAGACCATACCATAGGACAGGTTCAGTTTGGGAGGTTTGGGAAGGTAGCTTTGTTGTGCCTTATTCTACTTACCAGGAAATAGATCATTGCACTTGTTATTATATTCTGAATAAATACAAGTTAATGAATATTACTAGTCACACAAAGCAGCCTATGGTAACTGTTTTCTCCTAAATTGTTGAAAAGTGACAAAGTGACTCATATATTTTAATTTAGTAAGTTATTTTATTGGGATTCAATTTTTCTTTTCTTAACATCTTGATTAATTTTAAATATCAAATGGTTGTTAGGAAAAATGCAGCAGAGGTTGGGGATATGGCTCACTAGGTAAGAGAACTTGTTGAGCACCCATATGGACCTGAGTTCAAATCCCCAGAAACCATATAAAAAGGCAAACGTCGAGACATGCACCTGTAATCCAAGAAGTATAGGTGGGCAGAAACAGGAGGATTTGGGGGGCTTGCTGATTGCCAATCTAGCTCCAGTTTCAGTGAGAGCCCCAGTCTCAAGGAAACTAAGAGAGCAATGGAGTAAAGTATCCAGTGTCATCCTCTGGACTCTCTGTGGGCATGACACACAGACATTCTCAACTTACATCCCACACTAATGTTCATACACATATACACACTTGTGAACACATACACACAAAATTAAAAGAAACAAGAAATCCCGCATAGTAGTTTTTTTCATTAAGGTATGTAGTTTGGGGTACTATATGCCATCTTTTCTGTATTATCATTTGCTCTTGGCCCTTTACTATAGGTTTTCAACACATACTCCAATGAAGACTATGACAGGAGAAATGATGAAGTTGACCCTGTGGCCGCATCTGCTGAGTATGAACTTGAGAAGCGAGTAGAGAAGCTGGAGCTTTTCCCGGTGGAGCTGGAGAAAGGTACAGCAGGACTCCTGTGCTTGCATCTTCGTGTCTCTGTGCTGGTAACATAGGGTGGCTTTTCCAGAGTCTATCATGTCCCTAAGAATTGAATAAAGTTGTATCTCTCCTGAAGTTTACCAGATTTCACAAAGAGTTGATGTAGATTTTGAGTAGATAATTTATTAAATAACTCCCTCATCTCAACAGTTCCCAAACAACCCAGTTGCTTTATCTGGCTGGGATGGTGTTTCAGACAGGAGATGAGCTGCCTACTTCTATGTCACTGGAGATTAGGGAGCATCAGTTGAGAAAATGCCTCAATAAAATGGGCTATAAGCAAGCCTATTTAATTAATTAATAAGTGATGTGGAGCCGGACGGTGGTGGCGCACGTCTTTAATCCCAGCACTCAGGAGGCAGAGGCAGGCAGATCTCTGTGAGTTCGAGGCCAGGCTGGATTGACAGCCTCCAAAACAATACAGAGAAACCTTGTCTCGTAAAAGCAAATAAATAAATAAATAAATAAATAAATAAATAAATAAGTGATGTGGGAGTTCCCAGCCATTGTGGATGGTGCCATCCCTGGGCTGCTGGTCCTGGGTTCTATAAGAAAGCAGGCTGAGCAAGCTGTGATGTACAAGCCAGTAAGCAGCTCCCTTCATAGCCTCTGCTTTAGCTCCTGCCTCCAGGTTCCTGCCCTGCTTGAGTTCCTGTCCTGACTTCCTTTGATGATGAACACCAGTATGGAAGTGTAAACCTAATGAAGGCTTTCCTCTCAAAGTAACTTTGGTCGTGGTGTTTTGTCATAGCAATAGTAACCCAAACTAAGACAAATTTGGTGCCAGGATCATGGAATATTGCTGTGACAGACATGACCGTTTACTTTTGGTGCTTGGAGGGTGTTGCATTCAATCTGGACTTCCACAGCAGTAAGCAGTATGTCTTAGGGAGCAAAGAAACAATGGTACCACCTCTTATTTTCTTTATTTTTAAGGAAGTAAGAACAAAAGCAAACATATTACTGGTATTATTATGCGATTTTCACAAGAATGGTCTTTGAAACTATGAAATGTCACTGACATCTATCATCAAAAAAGAATAAAATTCAAGAACTAAAATGTACTCATCAGAAATAGCTACTTAACCCTAACTCCAAGATAGGAGGATTGTTTTCCATGGATACAGGGAGGGTGGGCAACCTGTTCCAGGACAAAAGAAAAAATAGCCTCTGAGATAGGTAACTGATTATGTTGATCAGACAAAGTATATGGTATTAGAAGATAGCTTAGTTCACCACTGCTTTTAAATTTAATCAGTTGCCCTAATAAAAGATCATTAATAATAGTGACTTATCTTACATGTACTAAAGTGGAAATAACTGTTAATGAGTCAGGAATTTCAAGTTGATTTTTCCTTATGCTTAAACACCCTTAGTGATGGTATAAAGTGTGGCACTATGTGCTTTTTTTTTTGTCTCTGTGTTTATACATCAGATAAAATGATAAAACCTAATGCAAAGGAACACAGCGCATTCTCCTGGTCACCAACTAAGACAAGATGGAGCCACTGTCCCCCAGCTCTTCAGATGTAGTCAAGCTCTCTTTAAAAATGCCAGGCATTGGTGATGCACGCCTTTAATCCCAGCACTCAGGAGGCAGAGGCAGGTGTATCTCTCTGAGTTCCAGGCTAGCCTGGTCTACACAGCAAGTTCCAGGACAGCCTCCAAAACAATACAGAGACGCCCTGTCTCGAACCCGCCCCCCAAAAAAATGCCAACCCGCTTTTAAAACCGAGAAGCAAAAGTCTGATGTGGCACACTTCCTGTCATCCCAGCACACAGGTGGCAGAGGCATCTGTAGTTCAAATCCAGCTTAGGCTGTTGAATAAGATTATGCTTGGGACAGCACTAGGCAAATGACAAGACTGGGAGAATCTGTAAACGCAACAATGTACATGACACAGAAAAGAGAAAATAGAAACATTAACAGTGTAACGTTTTTCATGGACTAGGTTCAACCCTTGACAATTTTGACTAAAGGCAAATTAGTAGTATATGGTAAATATATGCAAATGAACAGTGTGAGTGTTGTTGGGAACTGAATTTCTCTGGCACAAACGATGACTACCTAGAAATGACTTATTGTTTTCTAACAATATGAATCATCCAAATTAATGTAACATAGTGGTGAGTTGCCACAGCAGCAGTTGGAATGATTTCTATTATATAAAGCATGGCAGCCTTTCATTAGAATGATGTCTACAGGTAAAACACGGAAGTGCTTCAGAGCAGTTGGCTCCAGGGCACATGAAGAGCACACAAAGCCAGGGTTGCCGAGACCCCTTTGTATGAGATGAAATGGAGGAAAACTCTGACACACGCCATCAAAAATCCTGTAGGAGTTTTTACCCCAAACTAATATACTATTAAAAATGAAGGCTATAGTACCAACTGCAAGTTTCAAAATTGTAAGTGAAATAAAATATCAAACATGGAAATATCTAAAGAGAATACACTAGAGAAAATGGATTTTTAGATATGAGAAAAAAAAGGTAGTCCTTTCTTAGTAAAGTCAACTCCATACAATTTTGAAGAAAAAGTCTGTAGTCATATAGAAAGATATTTGGTAAAATTTAGGTTAAAAAACTGTATAAATTATCATGTGATGGGTGCTGTCTATGAATTTTGCAAAGTGGATATCACAAAAGCAATGGAGAATTCTATCTGTAAGTTCAGGAAGCATGGAAAATGCTTCAACTATAGCCAGAGGACAAACTTGGAAATCTATTTAAATGAAATGATCAGTATAAAGAGCAAAAGATAAAGTTTGCCAAACATACCTTTTGCTAATATATCGATATTCCTATCTGGTGAGTCAGGCTTCTTTGACTGAAATACAACACTTGAGGTATTAGCTTACAGGCAGCTGATTTTAGTCTATGGTTTCAGTCCATGGCTGTTAGCCATTGCTTTGGAGCCTGTGGTGAAGCAGTAGAGTCAAGTGTGTGACAGAGGAAGCTGCTCCCCTTCGGACAGCCAGGAAGCAGAAAATAGGGAGACCAGTAGTTGAGTTCCATGTATTCCCTTTAAGAGCACACCCTAAGTTCTCTATTTAGGCCCTGCCCCCTAAATTACTGCCATCTCTTAGGGCCAGGCTGAGGACCAAGTCTTTATAACACATGGGTCCATAAGGGGACATATAGCTGAATCCTACTAGTATCTGTATCTATCTTTGAGATATAGTTCAATTTTTAAAGTATTAGTATTGGTAAGATAATTTGTGAAGGAAGAGGTCTGCCTCAATATCCATTAAAATTAATAGTTTTTTCATTATTCATACAACTTAAGAGTAAAATGGGAAAATATTTCATTTACAATCAGCAAAATACTGATTATATTTATTACTTACAATATAATATTTATTTATATTTTTAATTTACGGAAAGTCAACTGTTTTATTAGGTATGCTGACTCATTTCTGTAATCTCAGCACATGTAAGACTAAGGAAAGAGAGTTGCCATAATTTCAAGGCCAGCCTGAACTACCTAGTAGGTTCCAGACCAGACTTAAGCCAGCTGGTGGAATAACCATATTCCTGAATAGGAAGGCTCAGTACAGAATCAAATTCAGTGCAGTGCAGATAGAACTGTCAACAACATTCAGTTACAAGAGGGTGTTGTGTAAATAATATTATATTTTATAGAGGAAGATCTAGACCTAACGGAAGTGTAAAAATATGACGGGCTTCATTTGCCAAATATTTCATTCTTTGACAATCAGGACCTGTTATACTGACAGTGATTGGTCAGTGGAACAAAACAGTAAGTATTAATATGAGAGAGAATTTAATGTGGTACTAAGTCTGACTCAGCATCTGCCTGAAATACACAGTCGAGCACCTTCATTATATCATGTGTGAGAAACCCTAAATCATTAAAATCAAGTGCTAAAATGTAATGGCATCATATTTAGAAAAAAATCTAAACAGTATCTATCACCTTGGTTGGTGGGAATAACACAACCAAAATGGGAAAGCAGAAGTTAGAAGAGATAATACCAATATTATATGTGTAGCCTTCACCCGATAAAGATAATTATGTCAGAAAAAATCAATCGGAAAATAAAAACTGAATTATAGCTAACAAAGTTTATATCCATGATTCTCTAAGAATCTTCGTCAGTCATCAGAGTAAAGAGACAAAATTCAGTAGAGAAACTGCCATTTTACAGGAAAGGAAATCCAGTAACCCACAGTCGGGTGGATACAGGCTTGAGTCTCACTGACAGTGAAAGCAGTGTTGTACCAGCAAAGCGCCTCTTTCCTGAGAGGAAGCAAGCCTGGACCTCCAGGTCAGGTGGCAGCATCTTCTGGAACAGGGGGGCCTCACTGTTTTTTCCTGACTGCTTTATCTACTTAATGCTTCTGCCTGTCCCCAGGATGTGTAGAGGAAGAAAGACTGGGGTCGGGGTCACTGTTGGATTCTTTAAAATTTTTATAGTAATTATGTGTATTAAACCTTCAGGGAGAGGGACAGTTGCCTGTGATGAGGTATACACGTGGAGGTCAGAAGACGTCTTGCTGGAGTCCATTCTTTCCTTCCTCTCTGTGGGCTCTGGGATTGAAAGTAGGGTGCAAGCTTGGTAGTGAGCACGTCACCTCTTGGGCATCTTACTGCCCACTAATGGAATCTTACAAGAGTTTGCGGTTTCCAAACTGTGTACTCCTTCCTATGAACAGAGACAAGATGTGGTGCCGGGAGCATCACCTGTGTGAGTTGATTATACACTTCTGTCATGTTTTGTCCTTCAGTTGTTCATTTCTTCTTGTAGGAAGTCTGCATTAGGATTCACGATGTCTCAAGCCAATGTTAACTTTCCCCACAACATGAGCTACCTATTTAATTCTCTGGTTAGAGCACTAAGAAGAGCTCTAGAAAGAATGATAAAGGATATTAAGAAGGCATAAGTCCAGGCAAGGAAAATAGATTTTAAAGCCAGTAAATAATTTCTGTGCTGATCCTTGTAAGGGTTCAGTGTCATGCCAGTGTGGAGATCTGAGGGGAATTCTTGGAATGTAATGAACATGGGAAACTTTAGCTCATAGTTTAACAGGTAGTGATTATAATGAAGAGGACCACTGCACATGCAGTGAAGTGAGCCAGAATTCAGGAGAAATGCTAACCTCCTGGGTTGGGGGTTGGGGAGGAAGGGCAAGAGAGATATTGAGAATCCCATGGCACTCATCTCTGTGGACGTGTCTATAGACCTCTCTTAAGCAAAACCCCAGGGTATGTGTGGTGATCCATCTGTCTATGAACACCACAGGAAGGCCCTCATTCGTAGGAACAACTTCATTCCATAAAAATTCTGTGAATATCATAGTGTGACTCATTCAGCCATCCATTTGAACCGTGCTATACACAAGAGAATTCATTCCGGGGGGAAGAAAACCATACACCTGACCAATATGCAACCACCCCCATCCACCCAGCCCTGCGGACACCCCACAAACCTTCACACTAGCAAACTATGGGAAAAACTCTAACAATGTGGTGAGTGTTGGAAAATCATCAGCAAGAGAATGATCCCGATCAAGTCCAGGTTATTTATATAAGAGGAATGACTTGAATGAAATAAATACGAGATTGCATATATGCAACATCTTAAGTGCAGTGGGCTCCAATAGTCTTCAGTGATCACCCACACATTATTACATGTTCATATTCTCTCCCTGGGGAGATTCTTATGCCTGCAGTCAAGGTGGACGTGTCTTCAGCTGGACTCCACATCAAGCCTCATTCAGGGGAGACACCACAGAATCCAGGAGGGTACAACACTGCTAAAAGCATCTTCAGAACCAAATGGGGGTAAACATACAGGATCATCTAGATGTCCTTAGACAAAGTTGTCATAAAGGCAGTTGCTGGTGACAAATAATGTTCACGGGGGCAAATTCTTCCGAAGCACATTATGAATATAATAATAATTGCACAATGTTATTTTAAATGCATTCTCTTAGATTTGTGTGTTAGTTTTCCTTTAATGACCCATAACTGCTGATTAGCTGGCATTTATTTTTTCTGATAAATCATGATTGCAAAGACTTTGAGGTTAGCAGAAAAATGACCTTGAATGTTTTCATTTTATTGGTGGTGAACTAGATATGCTCATGGAAAGGACAAATAGAAATGTGAATAAACATAATTTGTAAGTGAATTTGAAATATAACTTTCAGTATTGCTTACAGGACCAATAAAATGCAAATAAAGGTGACTGATTTTTAATAGAGATATGATTTAATACACTGTGATATATCATCATGAAATATTATGCAGTCATTAGAAATGATTTAAGTGTATAAAAGTTTATCCACAAGGTATCATTAATTTTAAATGTGTGATGCTGAGAGAAATGAAGTCTTATGTGTATAAAGGAAAGGAAAGCTAAATATACATGAGTGTGGGTCTGCCTATGCATGTTTGTATATATGTATAGGTATGTCCTTGCATATATTTTTACTGATGAGTATAGGTGCTTGTATAGAAGCATAGAGGATTGTTCTCATACATTTAATCTTTATTTTTCTCTTATTTTGTTTCTGTTGAGCTAGAAATGAAACACAGTGCATAAGACACAGTTGGAAAGTGCTTGACCACTGAGCCAACTCAAAGGTTCATGCAGTCTTCTTAACATGAGTAGATATAAAAATGAAAAGATGAAATTCTAAAAAACTCTGGGTTGAGTGTGTGTTTTTCATGTCTAAAACATTGCATAGGGTGATTTGAGACTCTGTTTTGAGATCCATTGATTCTTCTAGAACCAAACTATTATCTTTCCTGGGACCATGCTGGATTACCAAGAGCAGTAGAAAATGTCTGAAACTCGTGAATCATTTGAGGCCTCGTGGTCTGTGGAGGCACACAAATCATGTGTCCTGTGCACAGTGAAGAACAAAGCTAGAAGCAGCAAGTAGCCTCGTCAGCTCCCTGGGCCAGCTAGTGCAGGACAAAGCTCCCTGCTCACTGTCCTCTCTTTCTCCTAGATGAGGATGGCCTTGGCATAAGCATTATTGGAATGGGCGTTGGTGCCGATGCAGGGCTGGAGAAGCTGGGGATATTCGTCAAGACCGTGACAGATGGGGGTGCTGCTCAGCGGGATGGCAGGTGAGCTGGGTACTGGTCTGTGGCTTGAATCCCAGGGAACTGCTCCACAAATTTCTGTCAGTGTGATCTTTCTTCTCTTGATTAAAAAGGAAAAAATTAGTGTTTCTCAGATGTGCAAGAATGTTGAAACACCTGGATTAGATTCCTATTGGTAGCAGAATATCTATGCAATAAATGTACATCTGTCTGTCTGCCTTTGTCTCTATCCATCCATCTACTTCAGTGTGAAGTGGGCCATGTGGATGGTTGAAGAGTATGTCCTGGGTAAGTTGACGTATAATTTTATTTCAGAAATGTTCAGTTGGATGATAGTTATTTTGGTGCTTTTGAAAATGACTGTTATGGGATTTCCCAACTGGTTCTGCAGCCACCTGGCCTCAAATGAACACATGGACACTTATATTAATTATAATACAGTGGGTCAGTGGCTTGGGCTTCTTATTGACTAGCTCTGTCTTAATTATTATCCCATTTATTTAATCTAAATATTTCCACATGGTCTTATCTTACCAGAGAAGGGTCTGAACATCTTACCCCTTTGTGGTCTCACATGACGACTCCTCTCTACCTACACTTCCCAGAATTCTCCTCTTCTCCTATCCCTGCATATCTTCCTGCCTGGCCAGTCAGTGTTGTATTCATCAACCAATAAGAGAAACATATACAGAATAACATCTCTAATCAAATGAGAGAGGTGCAGGGGAATTCTGGAGACTGATGTTCCTCCATGTCTCCTACAGAGAAACAGGTGCTAGATCGCTGTTGGGACCTGTAGAAAGAGACCTCTCCATGAGCCTGGTCCCTTCTCAGAATGTGGAAGCAAATCTGATCACTTTTTATAAGACTACATAGAAAGCCAGCAGAGGCAGTCTGTCCTCTGAAACAGTATCTGCAGGAATACTCTTTTAACTATATTTATTTAAAAAAAAAGAAAACTTCTCAAATATAGTAATTTCGTCATTGGTAGGGTAGGAATTTATTATACAAAAGTTATTCACTGTTAAGTTATTCATAGTAGATAAGCAATTGAATAAGCAAAAATTAAAATGAAAAAAATAGATTATCCTGTCCCAAAATTAAGTACATCTAATCAGATTTTAGGCTCCATATGAGAAAAGCTATAAAATTCTGATAAATATCAAATATGGGTCAATAAGTGGAGTTATATTCATGCTCAGAGACAGAAAAACTACTATCAGGATGCAAATGCAAATTCTCCTTAATTTTATCTATGTATCCAATGAAATCTCAGTGAATAATCTCACTAAGTTAATTTATGTATGCTTTAGTTTCCTTCCTATTGCTTTGACAAATTATCCTGACCAAAGCAACTTAAGGGAGGAAGAGGTTCACTCTGACTCACAGTTCCAGAGGAACAAGCCCTCATCCTGGATGAAGATCTGTCACCTGCTGGGGGAGGCATGGAGGCAGGCACAGGAAGCAGACTGACCACTTTTCATCCTCAGTCGGGGAGCAGAAAGAGCAAACAGGAAACGGGGCTGCCTCCAGTGACCTACTTCCTCCCGCAAGGCGTTCCCCACAGTGCCACCATTTGGTGAACCAGAGGAGTGCAAGTACATGAGCCTGTGAGGGACATTTCACATTCAGACCACAGCCGTGAATACTGCTGAGTGGACTGTGATGTTTTATATGGAAAACCACAGATCCAAAATAATACACGCAATAATTAAGGACAAGGAAAAAGTTTGGAAGGAACATTATGTGGCATCAACGTTTTCTTTTAAAGCTTCAGGGATCAAGAAAGCATGATATTTATAAATTAGATCAGCAGGAGACAATATAGAAGCCAGGAATAGAACTAAGGTTAGCATTGTTAATTGTTTACAGTACAAAATCCAACTAGATCACACCTTACTAATTTCAGAGAATTTGTCATTTTTATTTATTAATACCATTCTTAGAAAGAAATTTCATTGTCACATGACGAGAGACAAGTGTTCAGTCACACAACTTAAGAAAGTCAGCTTCAGTTTGCAACTTTAGCCACACTTGAAGTCCTCAGAGCAATGCAAAACATATGCAGAGTCATCTTCCATGAAGTCTGATTTCCCTGTGGGAGTCATGAACTGCTTGTGAAATGATTTGAACTCGTAAATTCAAAAGAGAATGAAAAGGGTAGTGAGTCAGATTATTTTGCTCTCCCATGAGGGCCGTGGAGTTCAGTAACCCCTGCAGAGCCTTTTCCCTCCCACTGCTGCTTTTAACAGGTATTCCCCAGCCGTGGCTACTGCAGCCACCACCATTGTCATCATCATGATCTTAGGTCTAGGACCAGAATTGTTAAAAACCAGGGGCAGGGATGGGGTGAGGCCAGGCTCACTATAAAGAACAGAAGGAGAAAAATAAGGAAACCTTACCACTACTAGCAGACTTGAATAGCAGCAAATGATATTTCTGCTGTTTCCGAGGCTCACTCTGACGTGTGGGATGAGGGTGGGAGCTGGACACTGAGGTGTCTTTCTGTAGTGCCGCAGTTTGGCAGGTTTGGTAAGCCTACTTGCTCCCCTCAGTGGATCCTTCAGAACTTGATGTTCAAATACAGGTGAACACCAAAGAACTTAAAAGATGACTTTTATGAGTATAAAACAGATAGGTTAAATATTTGATTCAGCTCCATGATCATTTCAGAAAGTAGTAAGGAAATAAATGTGATCAAAAGAGCATTTTGGGAACCGGATGTAGCTCAATGCCTGAGAGCTTGCCTGTGTGCCTTGGGTTCCATCCTGGGCACACCTGCTTCCTTTGCCTTCTCTAAGGAGCAAGGTCTGTAGTAATGTCAGAATAATAAAACTTGGTTAGCTCTGAAACTCCATGATTGACAGTACATAAAAGATCTGACACCAAGGATTCTTCGACTCCCTAATGTTTGTTTGATTTCTACTGTGACTGAAACCCTTCAAGTCAAGTATATACCCTGGAAGGACTCATGTGTATAAAAAAAGCATATAGAGAGTTAATTATTTACAGCTGTGTTCATAATAGCTAAACTGAAAAATGATGCATGTCTATCTACAAAAAGTAGATGCGCAACTATACTGTGGTATAGTTGCCAAAATGAATTAGCTAGAATTACAAATGTGGTCGTCAGAGGAAAAAATCTCAGATTTAATATTGAGTGAATAAAGTATGTAATAAGATGAGAAGCACACTTTGTAATTTTTGAAACATACATTGTATTATGTGTATTCATTGGCCTCTCTCACTAAACAAAAACAGTATGTGGCCATCTCTACTGTAGAAATAAAGGCAATAAAATTATAGGAAAACAACTAAGGGGCTTCCCCATTTCTCTAATGAATTATTTTTTAAAAAGCATGATTCAAATATCATGCAGTGCTCATATTTGATAAAGCTGGAAATTGGGTTCTTGAGTGTGTGTTTTCAATTTCATACCACAGTATTCCATGTTGGCATATATAAAATGTATTTGTACATTTAGAACTACTTACACATTTACCAATATTAATATACTGTGCATCTCAGAAACATACATAACTAAACATACATCTGAGTGTATTTAAGAGTACACATGCACACATGTGAGTAATGCATATTTGAAGCACTAATACAGTTCCTGATGTTTACCCTGAGTGAGGATAGCGGTGACAGGGACTAGGTGTTGTGCTCAAAGGGTATTTCAGCTGTATCTATTAGACTTAATTAGGCACAATAAGCACCAGAGATCTGTTATGCTTTTTTTTTTTTTTTTGGTTTTTCGAGACAGGGTTTCTCTGTATTGTTTTGGAGGCTGTCCTGGAACTCGCTCTGTAGACCAGGCTGGCCTCGAACTCACAGAGATCCGCCTGCCTCTGCCTCCCAAGTGCTGGGATTAAAGGTGTGCGCCACCAGCGCCCGGCTGAGATCTGCCATGCTTTATAGTTACTGATTTTTCAAAGAATATATGTGACAAACTGATTCCATTCACTATTACTTTTCTAGCTTTCAGTGGAGTTTTTATTTTTTGTAATATCTACATGTGTACATACATTTGTATGTTTATGTGGGTATGTGTGCATGCATGCTTATGTAGAGGCTAAGAAAGCGATTTCAAGTTTTGTTCTTAAGGTGCTGTCTACCTTTTCTTGAGATAGAGTGTGTCTCTTTGGCCTTAGATTAGCTAAATGTGCTTGACTAGCTAGACAGCAAGCCCCAGGGATTCACTTATGAACATTTTCACATGGTTTCTGGGTGTCAAGTTCAGATCTCTCTACTTTGAAGGCAAGACCTATGCTAACTGAGCTGTCTTTTCAATCTTGACAAGATATTAAGGATTTGACTACAGTCTGGAGCTTATTATGCAGCAAAATTTTGGTCAACTTACTGTCTTGGTTTAGCAGATGAGTTCACTGTGGGTGCTGTTTTCTCTTTTTCTCCAGGATCCAAGTCAATGACCAGATTGTAGAAGTGGATGGAATCAGCCTGGTGGGGGTCACACAGAATTTTGCGGCAACTGTTCTCCGAAATACCAAGGGCAACGTTAGGTAAGTCTGAGGCTTTCTAATAAGCAGCTTGGTAACTTTGTACTTTTATGGATGGCAATTTCTCCATAAATATTTATAATTACAATGAAAATTTTGTTTGAATACTAAAACAGTGGAGACAGGGCTGTTACTAAGCTGTACGGTGTACCTTATGGTTAACACAGTAGAATTGCCATGGCAATGGAATTCCTAGTCACCACCTCAGTAAATTGTAATTTGCCTCTCAATTCCTTTTAACAAAACCAGTTTTGGAACAATTGAAACTGAAATGGATGTTCACACCCCAGCGGTATGCATTGTTAGACAAGTAGGTCGAATGATATTAGGCAGTGCATTTTAAGAATCTGTTCATTGTTTTTAAAGAGTCAGCCAGGTTCTATCTTTGGTGAATTGTATCTTTCCTAACTTAATAGGACAGAGGGTACAATCTTCAGACCTTGGAATTTATATCTAGTAACAAGTACGACTTTTAAATAAGAAAGCAGTCTTACCCAACTCTGGTTAAACTTTAAAATCAGTTTTGTTTGATTAACATTTCCTTTTTTTGAAAACACTGGAAACACATTGTACTTTGACAAAATCTCATGAATGGACACTTAGGAGACACTAGTGTGTGTAACTGTGAAAGCAGGTCAGTACTCGCGTCGTTGAAATGAAACTGCTGGTCATCTGAAAAGACAGCTGAGGTGACATCGCTGAAGAGAGGACAGCAGCACATTTGATGCTGTAAAAGCACGAGGGCCAGCTTTCAGCCTTGTCAGTGGGAAGGCAACACATGATGCTGAAGGGATGACTTGAGGAATACAATGGAAGCAAACATGGATGTGGGGGCTGGAGTGTCTACTCACAGTCCTCAGAAAGGCAGGTGAAATGATGTCAAGCGTGTCTGGAACCCCTGTCGTGATGCCTGCTAGCCCTGTGGGCTCCTTAGTAAATACAATGACTGTTCTTCAGATTGACATGTGGCATCCACACTTCACTTCCCCGTGTGGTACAAGACTTGCTTGGACATCAATACAAACTCAAAGACTAAATAGGATGCCCATTCAACTGGTAAGAATGCATCTCACTTGGAAGAGTGTGAAAGGACAGTAGAACACACTTATTTTGTTTCCTTCCTCCCTATGGGTCAGGTCATCTGTGTTACTATTTCAGTACATGGGAAGATGGCAAGTAACTTCTTAAGTAGTTTCTCTCATTGCATTCTCTTCTGATTTCATTCTGTGCTAATTCTCTCTCTAGTGGAAGAACATATTTACAGCTATCAGAATATGAAGTGCTGCTATGGAAAAGGGAATTGCTCTTTTGTTTACCTCGTGTAGTTGATCTAGTACAGAGGAGTAGAAGTAATTACAGATCCATCACAGCCACCTCCCCTTTGAACACTTTCAGTGGCCCGGCGCACTGTGTGGAAGCTCTTGGGCCTGTTGTTGGCAGTCTCATCTGCCTGTGTTTCCTTGCTCTCCTGTGGTTCCACAGCCGTCATCATCCTTCAGATGTGACTTGGGTGTGATTGTTTCTGAACACTCTTGTCTTCACTGTTTCCTGTTTAAAATGCTGTTGTCTATCCAGAACAGCTGTATCTTACACATGCCCCAGCTCCCTTGTCCTCCAGAAGTCCACCCTAACCTCAAGTGACCTATCTGATGGCAGCCATCTTCACACTGTTTTTTTTCCTTGAGGTGCTAAAGCATTTTGACTTCACCATTGACTTTCCAAAGAGATCTTGGCACACACATGGCACTGTTAGCCTCCTTTATTCCTCTCACATTATTTAACCAGGATCTGAATTTGCTGAAGTTATATAACCCACATTTCTCAATTAGTTGACTGTAAGAGAAAGTGCTTTCATGATCTTTACTTTGTAAGAATAATGTTCAAATCTTCCAGATATATTCACTAGTGGTTCTATGTGAAATATTAATTAAAAACTCGACCTGAATCTATCATGAAATAAGATACATATATGTGTATGTTTATATACCTATGTACACATATACTTAATATATTTCTGTATTTCTTTTCTCTCATATTTGGTTTGTTCAGAACAAAGTTCTCATTAGATAGCCCATGACTAGCCTGGAACTCTCTATGTATACCAGGCTAGCTTTGAACCTGTGACCATCGTTTTATTTCTGTCTCGCATTACTGGTGCTGTAGGCTTGTCCTTTGCTGCTTCTGTATTTCTTAATACCTAGAGACTTACACGTCACATTTAATGATTATCAAAATGTGTTTTCAACTGGGGTGTCAGGAAAATCACTGTTCTGTTAGACTTTTTACACCACAAATCATGGATCCTAAAGGAATATTTGGAATTCAAAACTTTCAAGATCCAGAAGTGTAGGGTTTGAGATAGAGATAGGGAAAAGAGAAAAAGAAGATTATGGTTATTTGTATGCATTTGAGAGATTAAATTTTTATTTGTTTTCTGGAAATATACAGGAAAGTTTTTGTCATATTTAGATATAAGTCAGAGTCACACTGAATTCCTGTGACTTCACCCATAATTTCAGAGAGCAGTTTTTCTTCTCTTCCTGTGCTCTTTCTTACTAAGATGTGAGTGGTAATTCCTGAATTGATGAATTCACGGTATGGATGAGAGCACCATTGATACCCCATTTGTTTGTCTTTGGTTGTGTTGTTATTTTGTGGGAGAGTCTGGTTTTTGTTGAGACGTAGGCTCATCCTATAGTCCAGACTATCCTAGAACTCACAATGTAGCACAGGGATACCTCAGACTCATCACAATCTCACTTCAGCCTCCTATCTTGGGGTTACAGACATACGCTACCTTTAATAATTGGTTGGTTTGTTGTAGTGCTGAAACTCGAAACCAGAGCAAGAACATAGTTTGGTTGACCTTGAACTGCAGTGTTCATGAGTTCATTATCAGAGCTGCCACAGTCTATAGTGGCCTCTGTTTCTATGTACCAGCTCTAGATCACAAATCAGAATGTAGTCTCTCCTTATCTTCAGAGATGTGAACAGGAGATTGAACCACTTGTCTAAATTTGTGACATTACTTGCAAAACAAAAGACAAGGTTAAATTTTACATCCATGATAAATGGAAGATAGTTTGTATAACCTTGAATCAATTTGTTAATGTTGTGATTCCTACTTTCTTTCCATTGTTACACAGATGATTTTATCTTTTTAAACTACTTCCTAATATTTTGTTCTGATAGATTTATAATTCTGGTTTGATTAATTTTCCACTAACTACACATGACCCATCAAACATCTTTTAAGACTCTAAGAAAACTATTTAGAAATACTAACAGATGAATATGTTGATAACAAGCCTATTGTTTCTGGTGCATGGGTTATAAATCATGATTTTTTTTGTTGGCTTAAGCAGAATATGATGAGAAGAACCAGCTAATAAGTGGATAGCCATGTCGCATGAGGAAGTGACAACCTGTTAGCCATCATTCATATCATGGGGCTTTGTGAAACTTACACTTCTTTAGGTTTGCTTCATCCGACAGTGAAAACATGTGGTAATAAAGACAGTAAATCCTATTCACCTAAGGTTGTGAGATAATGCTCTTGTATACTGTAAAGATTTGTCACTCGTATTGGTTTAATAAAACGCTATTTGGTCAGTAGCCATCCAGGAAGTATAGGTAAGGCTACCAGACTAAGAGAATTCTGGCAAGAGGAAAGGAAGAGACACAGTCACCAGCCAGACACAGAGGAAACAAAATGAGAATGCCTTACTAAGAAAATGTACCAAGCCACGTGGCTCAACATAGATAAGAATGTTGGGTTAATTTAACTTGTAAGAGCTAGTTAGTAATAAGCCTAAGTAATAGGCCAAAAGTTTATAGTTAACAAAAGCCTCAGTGTCTTTATTTGGGACTGAATGGCTGCAGGACGGGGCAGGACAGAAACTTCTGTCTACACTAGGTCAAAAGAAGACAGTGACAAATGCACTGTACAGTATGTATTGTGACATGTGGCTAAGCTGGAGCTGGTCTGGCACTGCTCAGGTGCTCAGCTACAGAATGCCCTGGTACATGGCCCTGATCCTGTTGAAAACTGTGACGTGCACCACCAGGGGACAAAGGATGACTTAAAAATGCGTGCCAATGCATTACTCCAAAGTAAGACTAAACAGCCTATCAGAACCGTATATAACAGTAATCGGGTTTGACTTTCCCTTGTCCCACAAAATTGACAAAGCATTAATTAGCAGATGCATCAGTCATCTACAGACAGGTCACCCTTCCTAGTGTAGATACAAATCTTGCAGGACTAGAGGTGCAGGTAGAGGTCCAGGAGGATGAATGCAAGCTTTGTCTGCGTTAGAGTGTCCATTTTCTCATTTCTTAGATACTGGCATTGTCAGTCTCTGGCCCTGAGACTCCTGCCAGGACTCACTCCAGTGGCTCCACTGTGGCACATGGAATCTAAAGGGCCAGCTATATCTTACGAGTATGTATGTGTGTGTATGTATGTATGTATGTATGTATGTATGTATGTATGCATGTATGTATCAGTTCACAAATCCCATCTTTGCTGACTGCTTATTTTTCTCTGTTTACTGTGTTGATATCTAAGTTAGCCTTATAATATTGCCATGTTATCAGCATTCATCCCGTGACCCTCTTGTCCTTGTGAAGCAGATTTTGTTCTGCTCCCTGTGTTATCATTCTGAGCTGCACCCTTGGTCCACTTTTGTTGATTAGGTATGTAAATGAATAGAAACAATGGAAGTGAGCAGTGGAAATTGGCATAAGTGAAGAACCTGATCTTCCCTTAAGTCTGACCTCAGGACACTGGGGAAGACCTTCTGTTTCTTTTCTTGATTTCTTTTATTGAATACTGTTTTCTTTTTCTCACTATCCAATGTAACATGTTCAAGGCCTTGGAGCTATTTCTACAATCACAGAAAAAAAATCAACGAAATGAGCAGATGAGAAAAAAAATAAAGATAACTTAAATGAGTCAAGAAATACACCATGTTTGTGCATCAGAATAGGTAATAGTGTTCAACTTTCTCCAAATTAATGTGTATAATCAGCATGGCACCCCAAAGTCACAGCAGTTTGTTTTGTAGAAGTTACTGCTTTTGAAACAGATCAAAGTTGGAGGGCTTCCTAATCAAGGCAGTCTGCTGGAGGTGTGAGAATAGTGATGAAAATTGAAGGAATTGAATGAAGTTGGAATATAGACCTCCAGAAATTTCATTTTTTATTTTATTTTCCATTTTTGGTTTTTTGAGACAGAGTGTTTCTGTGTAGCAGCCCAGGCTGTCCTGGAATTCACTCTGTAGACCAGACTGACCTTGTGCTCACAGAGATCTGCCTGTCTCTGCCTCCTGATTGCTTGAGTCAAAGGTGTGTGACACCATTACCCAGCTAAGTGTCATTTTTTTAAAAAGAGATACCAAATTACTTCAGGGCAAGAGACTATGATGTTCTTACCAAATGGCTGGGAGAATGGCCGTGCCTGATTAAAAACAAAACAAACTCGTGAGCCTCTTCTTGTAGCAGAAATAATAACCAGTTTATGATCAATCAGAAACCTAAATGTGTCGACTAGAATATTTATAATTTTGACTTAATTAAAAAATTGTAAAATGTAAGAAAAGTTATAGAAGAATGGCAAATTGTACTAAAATTCACAACACTTGTTTTAAAATGGTCTTAATGTTACTTAGATATGTTTTTAGCACTGGCTGTTGGGCTCTGGGCAACCAATTGGTGTGCTCTCCCCTCAAAAGCACACCCCCAGCTTTGACTCAGTTTCCTGTAGTTCTCTATGTAGGGTTGAGGCTTCACGGATTTTCCCCATTCAACTACTTGAGAAAGACAATTCACCAAGGGATGTTTTCTTCTGAGTACATGAAATGCTTCCCAGCATCACTAATCATTGAAGGACTGCACATTAATCAACAGTGAAACACTACTACCGTATACTATTCCAGAGGCTGCAGTTTTTAGAGTTGAGAGTTTTACTTATTGACAAGCACTATAGATCATCTAGAGCATTTAATGGCGATGGGAACAGAGCTCACACAATTTGCAAGAGTTTGACAGCTTCACCACTTCCTTCCCCTCCTCCTTCTCTCCCTTCCTGTTTAGCTGAAGAATGCCTTCAATTTCCAGTCTCCCTGCTCTAGTTGGATACTTTTTAAAGCACACACATGCTGTGCCGGCCACCTAGCAATTCTTCTTGTTTATTTACTCATAACACCAAGACAAATACCTATACAAGACGTACACACAGGAGCATTATTCACAATAGCTGGAAGAGAGAAATAATTGAAATATTCTTTAACTGATCATTCGGTGAACAAACTGTGCTATATCTCAGCCAGTGAACTACTTCCTAGCAGTGCAAAGGATCAAGGTACCAACACACCCATCTCCATCCATAGGACTCTCACAGTCACTACACTTAGAAAAAGCCAGGCAGCATGATGGCTCACACCTTTTATCCCAGCAGAGGCAGAGGTAGATTGATCTCTGTGAGTTAGACGCACGCCTTGTCTAGAGAGCTAGTTCCAGGACAGCCAGGGATGATGGAGTAACCATATCTCAAAAACAGGGAGGGAGAAGAAAGAAGGGAGGGAGGGAGGGAGGGAGGGAGGGAGGGAGGGAGGCAGTATCACTGCATTGCATAGTTGTTAATGGCATTGGCAATGTGAGAAGGAGGAGGGGTCTCTAACAGTGGTCTGCCTTGTTGAAAGGAATTTTTAGTGATTTCTGTATCTTTTTTATCATGCTGTGCACTTTTATTTTTTAAAGACATTTTATTGCTATTGGCTTTTTTTTTACCAGAAAATATTATCATACAATTATATGAATCTGAACTTTTTCTTACTCAAACATGGATTTTTTTTTTAGCCTATGACTATCACCAGGACCTAGTATATCTTAATCCATTATTGTGTGCTGAACATATTTTCCATGCTTTTCATTCCCTTAAAATTCTGTGATCCAAAACATCAAATTTTTGTTTATTTATTTATTTATTTATTTATTTATTGGTTTTATGAGACAGGGTTTCTCTGTATTGTTTTGGAGACTGTGGGTCCAGCCTGGCCTCGAACTCACAGAGATCCGCTTGCCTCTGCCTCCCGAGTGCTGGGATTAAAGATGTGTGCCACCACCGCCTGGCAAATTTTTATATTCTATCTTTTTTTGTGTGTGATCCAATTCAAAGCTGGCTTATGTGGACCTCCCTATAGCGTTACCTTACAGCATAGGAAGTGTTCCCTTAGATGCAGTCATGTCAGAGAGTAACCAAGAACCTGTCACCTTTTCATGGTCAAGCATTTAGTGTGACATCCTTTTGGTATTTAAATTGATGAAATTGACTTAGTATATCCCTCTCCTCACTCAAGGAAAGATAATCACACAAAATAAGGCTGCCGGGAGCCAGGGATCACTTGTTCAGTTGGTTGGATATATGGATAGCTGACCAAGCAGACAGAAGTAGATCAATATGATATCTCTAGACAATTTGTTTATCGTTATATACCTAACTAATGGAGAGCCCTGAAAATGTGTAGACTGTCTCAGAAAACCTGGTGGTAAGGGATAATCCTCATTTTTTTTCTACTATGAAAATTTAAAAGTTTATAAAACCTTTTCCCCTAAAAGCAGAAAAAATAAAGAAAACATAACAACAGTCGTAAAACATTTGAAGGAAGTAATTGAGGGAAAATGACTAGATTCTATTTGAACTCCAGGCGTCCATCTTAGCACACTAGGTATAGTACAACATTGTTATAGGTTTTATTCTTGCATGAAGGTATTTCTGACAACTGCTGTTTGTTCGCAGTGTAATTCACATTAGATTTTAAATGTTTGTTTTTGAAAGTGCCAGCTACCTGTCATCAACAGCCATGCATGCCCTTTGCTTTCATCCTCAGCATACGGACTACATTGCTGTGAGATGGAGCTGATATCATGTGCAGGCAGGCTTTTATAGGGAGTGAAGTTATACACAGTAGAAAATAATTAACCCAAGCTTAAATATTTATCCTCTTTGGAAGAAGTTATAATATGCAAAGGAAAACGTAAATGAATGATGAGTACATGTTTTATAGAGATGCACTGTGTACATGCAAATTCATGCCTGGGGCTCTCATTTCTTCATATGGAAACTCTTGATTGAAAATCATGCAAGAGCAATAAGTCTTGAAATAATTTCAATTGACTGAAACATTTCTAGATCATTCTTTGCATTATAGCATAGAAGACAACTGAGAGTTTCCCTTTTTATCAGAGCCTTTGGTTTTTTGATTGTATAAGACAGAGTGTCACGTCTGTGGAGAGTGGCAAAGGAACTTCTGTGTTCACGAAAAACGTCACTGTAGACCATGCTCTTCCCTCAGAGGAAAGGAAAATCTGCTATGGATTTTATAACATGTATGAATGAACATTTTGTTTTGTTTATTTGTTTTAATTCTTTGAGACTGGGTATCACTATGTAACTCTGGTGGGCCTAGAACTTCGATGGAGACAAGGCTAGCTTTTAACTTGAAGCAGTCCTCCAGCTTATGGTCTGAGGTCACATGCCACCACCTCCACCATGATGGAGGAGCTTTTAATCTTAACTATATGAGTAGACAACAATTGCTGGCATAAGGAAGATTAAGACCAACAGAGATTTCCAGAGGCGAATTAAGGCAGACTTGACTTGATGAAAGAATTTCCACTGTCACTAAATACAATTTAGCATCTTGTAGATAACCATTTTATTATTTGCAGGCACACATATTTAAACCTGTGACATCAGAATTCTTAGAGAAATGCTATTTCCAGCTAACATTGTATTTAACTTTCTGAGAAGTTTCTTTTAGGGTTACATCTGTTAAATAATGGGTTGTCTGTATGTTAGGCAACTTTTAAGAAATGGACTTTACTCTTTTAGCATTGAAATACGATATAGAAAAATATCATAGTACTGCAGTAGATTAGTACTGGATTAAATATGATATAGAAAAAATAACCATAATTAGAACTGCATAAAAATTCATGTCAATGAAATAGTGTTCATAATTAAGTTCAAATACTTCGAGTCTTGCTTTTAAAAGCTAATACATTTGTATACATGAATTTTTACAGATATATTTTATGTGTAACCTAACCCCAACATGGAAAAAGCAGTATATAAGAGTATGCAGTAAGACACAGAAACCTGGGTGTGTCCTTTTTCCCTGTTGTCCACAAGCTTACCTAAAGTCACAGGTGATCATCTTGCCATCACTTGCTCAGTAGCTTCTTGTTAAATATTTTAAGAGCTGTACATTTCAGAGAAAGGCCATACAAGTGCCAAATTGGGGGGGGGTGGAAGGAGAGGTAAAGTTTACAAAATTTTAAATTAAATTAAAATTTTCATATTATTTGTGTGACATTTTTGCCTAGAGATCATTTTAATTAGAACTTATTTCTGAAAACCAGGCATTTATTGTATGCACAGAATGTCTGAGATAGTTGCAATTTTAGCCTAGATAATTGTAAATACAATGTTAACTGGTTTTTATTTTGACAGCTCACTAGAAATTTTGATAAAAAAAATCAGAAGAATCCCATGTATTGGAGACATATAAATGCCAATGAGTAGAACATGCATATTATTTGGCTTCATAATAGATGACAATAAAACTGACTTAGTTGTCTCTGTTTATTACATATATAAAATACATGTAGCATATATATGTATATGTCTAAAGATTTAATGAAGTAATCCCTATTAAAATTTGATAATGACTTTTTTTAAAACACTCAAAGAGACCATGCTGAAGACCCTAGACCCTAGCTGTAGACACTAGCATATCATGACTATGGTGGTTTTAATAAGGATGGTGGCCATAGGTTCATATAGTTGAATGCTTGATCACCATGGAGTGGCAGTACTTGAGAGGGATTAGGAGGTGTGGTCTTGCTGGAGGAAATGTATTACTGGTGGTAGGCTTTGAGGTTTTAAGAGCCCAAGCCAATTCCAGTATCTCTCTCTTCCTGTGGACGACGCCTGCTGGGTCTGAATATTGAATTCTCAACTACTTCTCCAGCACTGTGTTTGCCTGTGTGCTACCCTGATGATAATAGACTAAACCTCTGAAACTGTAAGCAAGACCTACTTAATTTTTTTTACTTTGTAAGAATTATTATACTTACAGTGTTTCTTCACAGGAATAGAACTCTAAGACAGTTGCCATTGCTCAATCACGAAAATCCTCAGTTTTTAACTCACTTTATTCTAATGTGAAGCAGCTACTTCGTTCTTTACCATTAAAAAATCAATGTACCTTTCAGTGAATGGCAAAATTTAAAAAAATACCAAGTGTTAAGAGACCATTTTTTTCTTTTCAACTTAAAGTTTGCAAGAAGCAGACAAGTTTGCTAGCACATATATTGTCACTTTATCTGGAAATAATGTAGATGATGTAAGTGAGGTAAATAAGATATACCAGAACATCAGTTGATGGAAAAATGTGGAAAGGACTGATGTTGCTGGCTTAATTATTTTGTGTTTGAAGGTTTTGAAATTCAACTGAAAGTGATCCTGTAGAAGAAGAATAATGTCATTGTGTGATCCATATTGTATATATAGCTAATAAATAGAAACAAAAATCTTCTGGACATCCTTTTAAAATAAATTTTATTACAAAATTTTTTTTTAAAATACCACACACCCAAAATAACCAAAGCTCGTCGGTACATGTTAATGATCTACATGGTAGAATAGCCAGTCAGGGCAGAGGCCATGGAGCCTCACCTTGCATTTTACACTGTCACTGTCAAATATGCTTTATATATTTATCCACCACCCAAAACAATAGCCAAAGTAATCCTAGAAAAGCCTTTAGGTTTGTGCCAGCTTCGTAATTCCTGTCCATGACCTGCAAATTCAGCCCTTCCCCTAATAGTTAACTCTTCGCAGCCAATTACTTTATGCTTTCCTGTGCTTAACTTGAAACTATTTTTAAACTATGATTAACTAGGAGAGAATTGGGATGGGGTCACAGTAAACATGTAAATACATTCAAATACATGGAAAAAATGGTGCCTAAACTACATTAAATGCAACAGTAAACAGTTATCAGATGTTTTCTAAGCACCAAATGCCTGAACTTTTTGTATGTATTTTATAATACTTATTGTACTTATTGTACTCAAGTTACATGTATAAACTCAGACTTAGAAATAACTCTTTTCTAGATGCTTTTAACACATAAAATGTGCTATTTCAAAAATATCTATTCTCTTACTCCATAACTGAAATAACCATGCTAAATTTGACATGTTGAATTCTGCATTTGGTAGATTGCTTACATAATCTAATCTCACATATTTATGTACTCATTCACTCATAGGTCAAACATAGAAACATATAGAAAGGTAATTTAAAAGCTATATTTTTGTCAACAAGGTAGTTTTCTCATGGTTTTCATGCACATCAATTCTCCTTTGTGTGAGCTATGTTTTATTCTTGATCCCTCCCCCAGATACATGAGGTTAGATACTAATTTTCACATGAGGAAGATGCAGCAGAGACAGTAGGTTTTTTCCACTTCTGCATGTTTTTTCACTCTAGGTCATACTTGAAAGGATGGTGTTCTATTACAACAAATCTATACCATGCTTCATACTAGAGTACAGGATTTAAAGGTGTGTGCAGCATGGTCTTCTACCGTGGCTCAGAAAAGCTGCCTAGATGAATTCAGGTATACTTCAACATGTTTAGAAGTGAACCATTTTATGAGATCTGTTATCTGTCTTACAGGCAATTCCAAATAATTTCGATTTTGTCAAACTGTAAGATGATTCTTCATCTAAACTAGCATTGAACAAATAGTGCATTATGTTAAGTTATGTGAGTGAATTCAGAAAGCTCTGATGTTTAGCAAAAGTGCCCTTATGATTTAAAATTCTGGTTTCTTGTGAAGTATTGGGTGGTCTTAAGTTCCTGTCAAAGTTTGATCGTGTGTGACTCATTCATATCAGCTTTATCATAAATAATTCTGGTTTTGGAAGTAGTGGTGATTTTCTTGAGATAGAAGGATTCTGTGTTAGAGTTTTCAATTATATTTTGTGGTTATGTAATTTATTACTGCAATATATATTATGTTATCATTTGGGCTTTTGTTTATTTTATAATTTTCCATGTGAAATACCTCACAAGATTTTTATCAAGACCTCCATTCATCTTTAGAATTAGCAGCAACAGATTCAACTGTTTGACAAGAAGTCAAGTTCCAAATCTTATTTTCTCTGTAAAGTGTATTGAGCAAATGTCCTAAGAAGACATTTCTTCATTCTCACTAAACATTAGTACTTCTCAAGGTCTGCCCACGTAATTTTCAAACAAAGGTAAAAAATTCTTGACTTAAGTGATCAGTACAAAGGAGGGAATGTTTCATAGGGCCCCATCTCTAGGCAAGGAGTAGCTTCTGAGGAAGGGAGAATCAATTTCCTGTAGGGACAAGACACTGAATGGGTTTTCCAAGACTATGTGACCAATGCTAATTTGACTCAATAGACATAGGTTTTGCATGTGAGGTGTGTGTGTGTGTGTGTGTGTGTGTGTGTGTGTGTGTGTACTATGTATTAAACCATAATTACAAATGAAGAGGTCATGAATTCAAGAGGAGTTTGGGTGGCAGGACAGGAGTTGAAGAAGAGAAGGAAGAGGAGAAATGATATAAAATCAGTGTACTTTTATATCAAATTATTTGCAAATTGACATTAAAAATGAATGAGTTAATTGATTTTGAATTCTATTCTTTACTTTGAGCTTGTGTAATGTTTTTCATTAGTATCTATTTTGTTTGTTACTCTGTACTTTATAATAGTGATAGTACCTTAAGCCTAACTATGTGGTCTGTTTAAAAACACATTAAAAATGTGTGCATGGTGGCACACACCTCTAATCTAAGTACTGAGAAGCTAGAGGCAGGGATGCTCTCTCTGGGTTTGAGGCCAGCCTTGTCTATATAGTGATACCCAAGCCAGTTGGAGTTGGGCAGTGACCCTATGTCAAAAACAAGCAAGCAAACAAACAAACAACGCATGAAAAGGGCTGGAGAGATGGCTGAGCAGTTAAGAACTATAGTCAGCTTTTTCTTGGACCAGCAACCAGCTCACATATAAAGACACAGAGATTTATTAATTATGAATGCTCAGCCTTAGCTTAGGCTTATTCCACTAGCTCTCTTAACGTAATATTAACCTGTTTCAATTCATCTCCATTTTGACTAGGGGCTTTTTACCTTTCTTTCATTCTGTATGTTGAACTTGCTTGCTTACTCTGTGTCTGGCTGACTGTCCTGTCCTTTCCTTTTCTTTCTTCTTCTAGTACTTAAATTCCTCCTCTTATTTACTCTCCCTGCCTGGAAGTTCCTCTTATACCTCCTCTCTCCCTATAGACCATTCAGCTTTTTATTAGACCAGCCAGATGCCTTAGGCAGGTAAGGTAAAATAGCAACACATCTTTGTTAAATTAAACAAATGCAAGATGTCTTTGCATAGTTAAACAAATGCAACACATCTTTGCATAGTTAAATATTCCACAACAAAGAGTAATTGATCAGAGCACTAGGGTTTATTTCCCAGCGTCCACATGATGACTTATAAGCATCGATAACTGATGTTCTGACTTCTATGGGTAACAGGAACATACAAGGTGCAGACATACATTCGGGAATAACATTCAAACACATAAAATAAATGTTTTTTTTAACGCACATCAAAGGCCAGTTTAGGCTTGCCTAAAACAGCTGTTCTAGGATATGAGATTTTTATATTTTTCTTTACATATGTAATATGAGATACAATTTCTGACAAACATGTATTTATCAAAACATAATGAATTCAAATATCAAGATTAAATTAACACACTAAGGATGCTATCTTATCGTAGAGATGATAATATCTCTAGTGAAATCATCCTCTTGACCATTCAGAGCTCTCATTTTAGACTAGGAAACAAAGCAAAGAATGTTGTCGAGCCTTACTAACATATACAGACAAACACAAGGAGGGAAGGAAGATATCAAAATGTGTTTCCTAATGGTAGATACAATCTTCCTTTATAGAGAAAATGTGGTACATTTACAGTGGAATACTGAAATTTTCAGGCAAATGGATGGCACAAAAAGAACCCATCCTGAGTGAGGTAGCCCAGTCACAAAAAGACAAACATGGTATGTATTCTGTCATGTATGGATTTTAGACATAGATCTGGGGGAGTTCCAGCCTACAATCCCATGGCCAGAGAGTCTGGGAAACAGAACCTTCATTCAATGGCTGATGGAAGCAGAGGCAGACTCCCACAGCTAAATACTGAGCTGAACTCAAGAAATCCAGTGAGCAAAGGGGTTAAGACTGGGCTGGTTTAACCCCCAGAAACAGCTGACCTGACTGATGGCTGGGAATCCAGCATGGGACTGATCAAGACCCCCTGAATGTGGGTGTCAGTGAAGAGGCCTAGGCAGTCTATTGGGCCTTGGGTAGTAGATTAGTATTTATCGCAGGAATGCAAATGGACTTAGGGTGCCATCCAACAATAAGAGATGCACTCTCACCCTGGACTCTTCCGGGAGGGTCTAGGTCCTGCCCTAGATGAAGTGACAGATTATGGACATCCCCATGGATGGCCTCACCCTCCCCTGGGGAAATGAGGGCATATTTGGGGGATTGGTGGAAGGGCATGGGAGGAGGGGAGGGAAAAGGAGAGGGACCTGGGATTGACATGTGAAGCAACCTTGTTTCTAATTTAAATTTAAATTTAAAAAAAGCTAAGGTATCTACAGAACACTCCCAGAAACAGTGATTGACTTTGGCTACATTGCAGAAGACAAAGCCAGGATTTATGATTCAATTATATTTCAAATGCTAAAATTAAAAAAAAATGGTATCAAATTTACTTCAGAAAGCACCAACTATTTGGAGATACAACAAAAAATTGCTTAAGGTCTTTGATCTGAGAAAGTAACGATTAAGTAAAGGCAGACATATCCCATGTTCATGGATAAGGTGAGATCATATGGTCAAGATGGCTTTTCAAAGCAATTCCAGATCCAACTCCAGTGTGGTTTCCTGGAGAAAATGGCCAGATGAATATACAGTCTAAATGCAGATGCAGAGGAAGGAAATGCAGAGGTCAAAAACTCATCACCCAGTTTCAGGACTTACTGTATAACAGCCATAGGAGTATTGCATTGGTAGAATTGTAAACACATCTTGGTGTAACAGACTGCAAAGTCCAGAAATCATTCCAGAAATGCAGAATCAGCTGATTTGCCACGGCGTAGTGAAGTAATTTAGGGTTTGTAAAGAACAGTCTCAGGAAAACAAAAACAAAAACAAACAAAAAAGAACAGTCTTTAATAAATAGGGCTGAAATCACTGGCTACTTGGAAAGAAAAAAATCTACTCTTATGATGCATTGTGCCTGAATATTAAATTTACTTTTGAGAAGAAATTTTAAATTAAAGGAAATAAGATTTAATCATAAAGTTAGCAAAAAAAACCCTTAAGAATTAGAATTCATTCAAAGACATCATTTTATTTGCGTGTGATTCGGCAGTTTATTCATAAAAATCTTATCAATATGCCATTGGCACGTCTGTGTTTATTATTGTGTTGACAAATAGACGACAAGAAGACTTGACAACTTCATCACATAGGAAGTCTGAATTCATTTCCACATGATATTGTAGATGGTCATCTGTTGAAGCAGAAAATGATGATTGTTTTACAAAAATCATAGACATAATTTGAATAACTTTGATGGTAAATCATAAACTCAGAGAGTATAATAGATTAAACACATGAATACATAAATGGACATCTTGTGTGTATACATATCTGCAAGACACACAGAGAAAGATATGTACAAAACATGTTAATTTGCCTCAGTCATAAAGTTAAACAACTCAATTTTTAAAAATGGATAAACTTTTGCAACGATATTTCATGGAAGAGATCTGGATGGTAAAGTGTGAATGCTTAGCCATTGTCCTGAGGGCAGTGACACCAGCCGAAGCCCCCCAGAGTGACTGATGCTCCACAGGCTGCCAGCACCAGGATTAGTAAGGATACACACAGGCATGGGTCTGGTGCGCTGTGAGGAGTCTAAGAGTGGTACCCTTTCTTCAGGAGACCACTTAACAACTCTTTGGAAAGTCACACATGCATTTGCCATCTGACTCAACTCTATTGTTAATTATTTGTAAAAGGAGAATGAAAACATGACTATAAAGGCTCGCATGCAGATATTCATAATAGCTTGATGCTTATTATCTAAAATCCATCTAAATTTTATGACTATTAATACAAGAATACACGGTCCAAATGTATATCCCGTACAGTAAAACATTCACTAGGTACCACAGATCCACTTGAGTGAAACTCCAGAAGACTATTGTGGAACCAGAGTAAAGGCGTTTTCTAGAATGCAGTATGAGAAAATGCTTTGAGTTGATAGAAGTTGCCCGTATTTTCATTGCAAGAGTGATCACAGGTCTATTCTTTTTGAACCAAACACTTAAAATAGACGTGTCTTATTGAATATGAATTATATTTGACAAAGAAAATCTATAGAATCCTTTTTATACTTGACTCACAGAGGTAAGTGAGATAATGAACATCCAAGCTTAATTCTAAGCCAGGTCTTGTTTGAAACTAAGTGAACGTGTTTTGGAAAGGCAATTAACTAGAAACATCTAAAAGAATTTTGATCTTCAGTGTCCTTATACAGAAAATGGTGATTTATGGTTTATGACTGAATTAAGACAAAATCCTATAGTCAAGGTGTATTTATCAATTAAGTGTAGAAAAGACTAAGCATCACTTTTAAAATAATGATACTAAGTGATATTTAGAAGCCATATGTTGTAGACATATTATATGCATTTTTGAAAAATAGTATCCTACATTTATGTGAAAGGATATAAAATATTAAATAAAACACATTATACTGGCAAGGGCTGATCATCTCTCTCTTACACCCCCACACACACAATGGGTTAATAATACCATCTATTTTTATAATTTCTCTTTTTAAAAACAAATTACAGCAAAACCATTTCTCCTCCTTGTTACCAAAGTCTTAGTAACTCAGCAAAAGTCAGTGTCCCTCCATTAGTCACCCAGTGTAGGGTCTACTGCAAAATATTTTCCAAGCAGTATTTGCAATATTTTGGGACATTGTTGTAGAAATGTTTTAGATCATCAGGTACAGGAGACAATGTCCTGGCTTCCATTACTTAAGTCATCAAAATGTGTAAAATACTACAGGAGAGATTACATCTGTTACAGCTTTCCTGCCTGTTAATTCTTCATGGATGGTCCTTTATTTTCTCCCTTCTCTTTCTTTGCTTAGCTGTGTGTATAAAGTCTCTTCTCTGGGTGAGTAAATCTATCATCTCTTAGCTATATGGAGTACATAGGTCATAGTACATTTTAGTCTTAATAGACTCTGCTCTGGCTTCAGTGTGGCCATTCTTCTTAGTTGCCTGATTGTGACTGCATTACCCTCTGTTAACCTTTCTACAGGTTCATTATTGGGCGAGAAAAACCAGGACAAGTGAGCGAGGTTGCCCAGTTGATAAGCCAGACCCTGGAACAGGAGAGGCGCCAGAGGGAGCTGCTGGAGCGCCACTATGTCCAGTATGATGCTGATGATGATGAGGTAGGGACCAAAGCTGTGTCTTCCTGAATGTCTCACCATGTTGCTCCTGTATCAGGGTCTTTGCAGTTTCCTAAGGAGGATGTCATCTACACTGAGCTAAAATTCGACCTCTTGGAAAAGAAATATCACTTGTACCTGATAGTCTCTTATAAATTGATTCATTATGTCTGGAACACCGTGGAAGCAAAACAGTCGTAACTTTTAACACACTACTGAAAAGAAATTCTTAGAAACAAGCAGAACCCATATAAATAATGGCTGTCTGTATTGTTGGAATTAGATTGTTTTTCTTTCTGTTTTATATGTTTTCAATCATTCCCAAATGTTCTAGAAAATATGTATTACTTTTTCCCTTTGGAAGAATCAGTAAAACATTTAAACGAATACACACACATACACAAGCAGAGACAGAAAAGCACGGGAAACGGCTGAGGTTTTCCAGAGGTTCCCCCTCACCCCAGGAAGAGAAAGTTTTTTGGATGTGCTCAGAGTGATCTGTGCTAACATAATGCAGAGCAAAGCATTTCCACTAGTACATGTCCCATGGCACAGGTACATATTGGAATGATCTTGCATCCTGAGCTCTGTAGAAGATCAAGTAAATGAGTCAACACTAACCCCCGAGTGAACACGGCTCTCCGGAACCCTGCGTGTTGTAATGAGACACAGACGCTGAACTGTTTCTAATGTCAATGCCAAGTGCACACTGATAGGCTGGGACAACACACTTTATTACAAACACATTCAAATGTGCATATGTTTCACATTGCCATGTCAAAAGATTCATCAACAATTTAGTTGTAGTATTTCATACTTCATAAATGTGTAAATGCCTAGATAAAATAAATATTCTTTATGTCAGCTGATATAGCACAGTGAGATTTCATACCTTCAACTTCTTCCCATATGAATATATTATTTATCCAGACTATGTTTTTGCTTTCATCTAGGACACAGCAAGAGATTAATGAATGGACATTCAGGTCTTTTTCATGTAAATTTTAATTTCGCATGTCTTAACCCGAATATATATATATTAAATTTTCATGTGTTTGAAGTATCATGAGGATACATTCTCCATTTTTTATGTTAGAAAATTGCAGATAGAATATCAAGTAACATTTTGTTTTGTTCTGTTTTTGTTTGTTTCTTGAGACAGGTTCTCCCTATGTTCAAGCTGGCCCAGGTTGTCTTTGAACTCACAGCAACCCTTTTTCCCTCAGCCTCCCCTCTTCTGGAATTACAAGTGTGAGCCACATACTTGGCATCAATTAACATTTGATGGAAGAATAATATAGTAGAGAGATTGTCCATGGCTGAAATCATCTCTTAGAATTATTTTCTCTATTTCATTTTGCATTGTGGAATACATTTGACAAGAATTTTCTTTTTGTACTGGAAAACTGAGCCTAAAAATACATTATCTAAGATTTTGAAACTAAACACAAGAGTTCCTCAAATATTTGGCCTAGTTTTCAATTCCCTACTCTAGTGTTTTGTGTTGTGTTAGAGGCTTCTAGGCTTTATTTTGTAGAGGTTTAGATTTTTGCCTCTCTCCTGTTATAGGAAAGTTTTGTAACCGGTGGTTCAGGGACTATGGAGACAAAAAGAGTAGATAAAGAAGGGGCTCAGCTAAGGCTGTGTGTTTGTAATACGAGGGACATTGAACACTTAGAAACTTGCTTTGCCATAGGCAGCAATGTTTAAGTATCATCTACACAGTCTAAAGAGAAGCAGAAATGTTTTAGAGAAAAGGTTGTGTGGATGTTCTCATCCTTTTATGAGTTGGAACAGCTGAACTCAGAAGCTCACTATTGTGTTAATGCAAGTAACCTTGACCTCCTTGAAGTCAGCCTCTTCCTCCGTGTTTTCTTTCAGTGTTCTGCTTTTTTAGGTGTGCCGCAGAGCCTACCCACAGCAGGCACGGCCAGAAGCAGCCCTTCACTTTCTGTTCACAGGAGAGATGGAAGCTGTACAAACAGTGAAATTTTACTCCATTGTTAGAACTTTCAATGTTGGCACTTGATTCAAATTTTTAATTAACGCTACCAAATATTAAGTTGGAGGATTGGAGTGTTATCTCTGTTTCCTGTTTACTCTCCTCCTCTGTTAATGAAAATTGTAAAATGACCAAGATGTGAGGGAAATGAGAAGGCCCAATATTGGATATCCAATGGATAGATGGGCCTTGAATAATTGATTTAATTTCATTTTTAATTGAGCAGTTTATTGATTTGCGTATCTTTGTTAGGACAGGCCTGAATATGTACCATCAGTCACAGGGCTTTTCGCTTCTCTTGTAATTTGCAGAATCTTCTTGTAATTTCAAATTTAGAATCATTTGATTTGCTAATATCTCCTGTGACCTTGCCTGGACACAGCCAGGAAACCCTCTGATTACACAGAGCAACCAGGTTCAACTAGCTACTTCCCAAGCGAGGCTGAGATGAGGTTACCCACAGAAGGGTGCAGTGCTTCTGGTTTTGATCAAATTATACAAGGTTCATTTTAACTTGGAGCACATCACATTGGCAGGTTGCTTGAATTGGCTGTACAGGAAACATCTGGACGTGAGAAATATTTCCTGCAGTTGTTAAAGGACACTGGCCCTTTGTGAAGGGAGAGATTGTCATTATTACTTACGCCTCTGTTCATCTGCTGTAATGCCTTAGCAAATTATAGTCATGCTCGAATAGAATTTGAAATGTATAGATAATCCTCAAACTAGTTAAATTTCTGCTGCTTCTGCTCTTCTCCAAATATTTAAACTAGAAGAGTTTCCAATAAGCAAACAACCAATTCTGTTTGAATTTGCATTCCTGTTTCTGGGCACTCTCTGTTAAGCATTCTAATTTGGAAAAGCACAAGTGGCCCTACCTGAAGGCCAAATAATAGGAGGGAATCCCCCAAAGAACAGGAGATGGGAATCCGAAGGTTGGAAGAGTCACATACATGGCACATCTGTGATGAGTGACAGCGCATTTCTAGGTTTAAGAGACCTGTTTTTGTTGCTGTTGTCTCCCTCCCTCCCTCCCTCCCTCCCTCCCTCCCTCCCTCCCTTCCTCCCTCCCTCCCTCCCTCCCTCCCTCCCTCCCTCCCTCCCTCCCTCCCTCCCTCCCTTCTTCCTTCCTTTTCTCCCTCCCTCCTCTCTTTCTTTCCATTTTGAAAGTTAGCCATGGAGGATTCAATAAACCCCTCAGTTAACACGGTGCCATGAAACTTAGTGTATGGTAAAATTTTCAAGTAGAAATTGACAGCGTTTGATCCCCCATTATAATCTGTAACTGTCGATGTTCTGCTGGTTGTGGCTAGGTGACATTCTGTTACTTTTTGTGGTATGTGTTTATATTTTTGGCTATATTTCTACATAAGAACATTGTGCAGTTTGAAGAGCTGTGTGCTCACCCTGGAAACAATACTAACTGTAGTTGTGTGTCTTCTGGTTCACAAAATAGACATGATCACACCGAAGTTAAAAGAATTCAGTTTACAAGTTCTTTTAACATGCTATGATTATTTTACTTCCTTAAAGATCCTTTGATAAGGTAGTATTTATCACTGTGTAAAGCCGTTTATCACAAATGATATTTCAACCTCACTTTAGGCAGCAGATTATAACATGATTAATCATTACCAGAAAACAAAGTTCTGCCTTAAAATACAACTTATTCTTTTCCTTTATTATTTGTTGTTGTTACTAGAAATTCATGTCATTATAATAATATTGTGACACTTTGTCTCTTAGAATCTTTTCATGTATTGTATGCAATTTAAAGCAGCTACCAACAGGAACATTTTTTTTTATTATTCCTTCTGTTAACGTTTAACAATTGGAAGCAAAAATGTAATGGAAATTGTGGTTACATAAGTATTTTAAAAGGTTTACAAAAGTAATTTTTTGTGGGGAAAACATCATGGCTAACACTGAGTTTGACTCAAGCTGTTTGCTGTTCCTGGTTGAAAGCAGTTGGTTCTATATGAACAAGAGACAGAAATATTTGTTGCTAGTCTTTTAATACTGTGACTATATCAATGCAGAGAGATGTAGTCCTGTGTCCCTGCTCTGGGAAAATGAGCATGGAGGTATAGCAGGCTCTTGTTGGTACTGGACAGTGTGTGGTCCAGCTAACACTTGAACCTTGATGTATTTCTGTCCTGCTGTCATGGGGTTGGTAGGAAACCTTCTTTAATTTTTTCTGTCAACATTTTAGAACACTGTGGCTGAATTGCAAGGAATGTCTGGCAACTGCAATAACAATAACAACCGTTTCCTTAAGGTTTGTTTTTTGGCAGAAAAATCTGCTCATCTGTACTCTCTTGCTTGGTGTGTAAAATTAAATATTCTACACGTCTTATTAACTTCCTATTCCCTGAAAAGCGTTTCTGGAGCTGTGTGTTTTATGTGGTGAAAAATAACCTGAAAATAATGGTTTGAAAAATATAACATTCATTTTATATACAGGTCTGTAAGTTAAACCTACTTCCTAATATTTAACAATGGGTGTATTTAACCCCTAACCCCTTAAATGTTTTGTGATTCACATTAAAGGGAAAACTATACAAAGAAACTCAGTATTAAGGCTATATAATATTTATGTAATGCGGTGTGCATAGCAATTTATCTCCTGCTTAAATCTTTTTATTACCAAAAGAATCTTCTGATACTAAGTTCTTAAGTTTTCACTGTATGTTTGGGTGAACATACAGGATAGACAAACCACAAACAGTATTGAACTTTAAGTAGTCATAGCAATAGTGGCTCCTACAGGAGAATGATGTGTAGTTAAGACCTTCATGAGCTGATGATAAGAAAGGTCTGACTCACAGCACAGAACTAAACCTAAGAGTGGTACAGAGGCTGCGATTTCCTTGGATCTTTAAAATTCTTAAACTGTATTGTGTCGTTTCTAAACCTCAGATTTTTACTGATCTCCATCAATGAAACCCAGAATCATGAGATTCTTAGAAAAGAGGCTTCTGAAGACTGTCGTCCCATACCTCACTATGAATTTCAATAATAGTCTTTGTGTATAACACTGATCACAGGTAGTGAAAAGTCAGGGCCACAGATAGTAAGAGTTAGGACAGGAACCTTTGCCTCAGCTTAGTCATCCTTTTGTATCTCATTTTCTTTGTGTGGCTTGCAAGAATTATAGTGGAAGTGTTTTAATTATATTTTTCCTATCCGTTTCTTTCTAGCTGCCACAGTATAATATTAGTCATTTCTGAGCTAGATCCAAAAACAACAGAAAGCCTACTTTGTCAAATCCCTCTAGCCAATAAATTTATCTGAAAGCATAGACTTTGTCTGCCTAGCAGCCTGATTGAGTGATTCTGTATCGCATTGAAAAACACAGAGCTTGGAGTCCAAGGAGGTGGCATGGGGACAAGTACAAATGATATTTTCCAACTTGGAAAATGTTTTCCTTTGTAAATTCAATATAACTTTTACCAAAAGACTTCTAAAGTGCTGAATCACAGAAAAAAACAGACCCTTCTGCCCTGGGAAGCCAACTTGCCTTCTATTGGGCTGCCAGTGTGCTGTGGTAGGCTCTGCCTTTTGTCTACCTTGACTGGCATTTACGGTGTGGACACTTGGGTGCCCTCGCATGTCTACTTCACCTTATTTGCCTTTCAAGGCTCTGTGTAGGCGTCATCTACTCACCAAGCCCGCTGGGGCTCTCTCGGGAGCTAAACTCAGCATCTTTTGTATTTAATGAGCCAATAGCACCATGGGTATCGCTACATTTTGTAGCTCATCTGTACCTTCCATTAGCTTATTATCTCATCAAAAACAGGTATCCATGGCTAGATGATTTCTACTTTTCACAAGAATGACCCACCCCTGGAAAAAGTAGACAAAACAAAAAAATTGAATTATATGAAGGTAAAATTGGAGAACAGCTTTAATTTGCATTTTCCTGATGGCTTAGGATGTTGTACACTTCTAATAAATATTTCTTATCACTGGGCATAATGATGCAAGCCTTTAATACCAACACTTCGGAGGCAGAGATTGATGAATCTCTCAGCTCAAGGCTAGCCTGGTCTATAGGGTAAGCTCCAAGATAGCCAAGACTACAAAGTGATCCTCTCTTGAAAACCAAAACAAAACAATTTTTACCTGTTGGATATTTGTTCTTTTGAGAACTCTGTTCAGTTCCACAGCCCATATTTTTAAGTTGGATTGATTATTTTCTTAGTGTTTAGTTCTTTGTATATTCTAGACATTAATCTTCTGTCACATATATAGCAGACAAAGATTTTTGTCCCATTCTGTAGGTACCTCTTCAGTCACTTAATAGCAAAATTAAATAAAATATAGAATGCAGGAATAGAATCAGTATCATAAAGAGCAGGGCTGGAGCAGGGCTGGAAGTAGGGAAGACTCTGGAAGCACAATCATATCCGCCCTTGATGCGCTGTGACTTTTGCCCTCTACCACAGGTGAACATGGCTTCTTACTTCCATGCTTGCGATAGAGACACAGTAGTCCAACTAACCTAAATAATGTCGAGATCTGTACTGCACAGATGGCCTTCTTCTACCTTAAAGAGTGTTAACTTAGATATAGTTTTCAGTCGTAGAAGTGATTCTCATGAGTAATAGAGAAAGAATGACCCCTGAGCAAGGTCTCGTGTGCCTGCCTCTACATGGCAGCTGTGTGCCTGCCTGCATAGGCGATCCAATCCTTTGAAATTGACATCAGTACTACACCTCTGAGTTCTGGTGTTCCTAATTCTAAAGGGATTTAAATAGCTATTTTATATGGATAAGATTAACATAAGGGAGGAATACATAGGTCTTAAATGTATAATTTATTATTTTTATTATAGCACCATTTTGAAATCAAATTTAATGAGGGATAATTTGAATATGATAAAATATACCAGTTTTTAATGTATTATATAAGCTAAGAGTTTGCTAAGAAAATATTATCATCCCATCACGTTGTAGGACATTTCTATTGCACCAAATGGTGACCTTTGCAATTATTCTCAGTCAGAAGCACCATTCAGTCTGCTTTCTCTTAATACAGGTTAATCTGGCCAGTTCTATAGTGACATTTGAATGAAATAAATCTAAAGTGCTTGTTTTTATCTGGCTTCTTTCATTCGTCTTACCATCACATTTATCCTTAACACATAGTTATTCTAAGGATACTATGATTGTTACTGGTTTGAGTTATTATGAACAAGATGCCATGCATACTCTAAATAAAATGGCCAGTTGGAGAACTTCATCATATAGCTGGAATGCCATGGGCTACTATCTGTATGAATGGAAGTAAATCCACTCCGTGGAAAATCACTGATAAGCATAGCATCTTGCTAAATAGCAAAGAAGGAAACATTTTATGTGAGAAATTATCATCATGGCAGCTTAAATATGTGCTGAGTTTTGCAAAAAACGCAAGCACATTATTTCTTGGATGTGTTAGCTTCAATCAAAGCTTACAGTTTCAAAGTACAAAACCAAAAGGGAAATCGAATGCCATGTGTAACAAACAGCAGCAGGGGGAGGAGAGAAAGGAAGATAGATAAAGGAGTGTGGACCATATGACGAAACAAGGAGAAAGAAGAAAGGAAAGAAAGATGAGGTAAATCATTACCAACTATACCAAATTCTACAGAAGTTCTGTCTGCAGACGTAAGAATAATAGTCATAGAACTTCGGTCTCAGAGATGTAATCTTAAGAGTGTGAGTAAAGGTACTAATTAGTTATAAACTTGGTCACAAAACCTAATGATGAGAAGTAAAACCTAAAATTAAATTAAAATTATGTAAAAGCCACTTAAGCAAACCATATCTGGTAATATTTATCAAAGATTGCACATCATAATTGGGAGTAACTGGGAGTGCTGTGTAGTTTGTTTCAAAATTGACCTAATTTAATACCCAACAGTGTGCTAGAAAGCAAGAAGTGGAGAAATAAATTTGAAAATAAGAAATAAAACTGCTACAGTTTCCAGATAATGAGACTGTCTATTTAGAAAACGTGAGAAGGACCTAATATTCAAAATAATACAAGGTTTTAGCAGGTTTTCTGAATACTTGGTATTAAAATATAACATGTACTTGAATGTCTACAAATAAAGGGCAAATTTTAAGTCTTAAAATATCACATTACTAGATGTCAAGAAATAAAGGGTATGGGAGATCCTCAAAGGGGCGATACATTTTTATTGAAATGTGTTAAATCAAGTGTATGTAAGGTAAAGAAATTTCATCCAGAGATTGAAAGACTTAGAGCTACACTGAGTCAGTGTTCTCCAAGTTGATGAACACATTTACTCCAGTTCTGCTGAAAATCTAGAGGTATTTCAATGGCTTTGGTAGACAGTTTTTAAAATATATGTGAAAGAATAACACAATAAGACAACCCTATTAATGCCTTAAAAGAGATTGTTGCTATTGGATTGCTGTAATTCAGACAGCAGAGAGAATGAATAGGCAGACTAATAAGTAATCTAGATACAAGAATTGACATAGGTATTCTGTAGTAGCTGAAAAACAACTGACAAAAACACATCACTAAATGGGAGAAAACAAGTGAAGTTGAACTCCCGTCCCAGTCTATAGATCCCACTGCAGGTGGATTGGTCAATCAACTATGAGAAGTGAGGCTAAAGTGAAGAAGACGGAGAGTGTTGTCCATCTGTCTTTAGTTTGAAATGGAAAAGTTCCATTAAAAATGTACTGAGAAGAGGGCAACATTATAGTTAGGAAATACATGTATCAAACCAACACTTTAAAGACAGTGAACCAGTATGCCAGGAAGTAAAAGTATTGAAGGCATTAATATAGCAAATAGTAAGCCACCGATGTGTCACTGGCTTGAGCAGACATGCCCCAAAAGAAGCCATGGCCCAGATGGTAACCAACTCTACTGCTGACAGCCAGGAAGTAGACATTTAAAACCAAAGTGGATACCATTTGAGACCTGTGGAACTGATTTAAGTTGGATATTTTATGTTCGAAGAAGATGAGAAGGATAACTCTTATTCTGTGCACACAGGAAAATACATTGGCTCAGCCACTTTGAAAAAACAATTTGTTACTGTCAAACAAAATTCATCCAAAAATTCTATCTTTTGTTAAACATCTTAGTAAAATAAAAATGTCATACACATAATTCATAGCTTACATAATATAGTCTTTTAACAGGAAAATGGATGACACCCAACATATTTGTTATCATGAGTGTGCATATATACTGTGGTATAGTCACATGGGTCAGCAGTATGTGAGTACTGTATCAGCAGCTCACAACCAGTGTAGTATTAATTGTCCTACTGTGCACAGCCCATTGTTATAAAGCTCTGCCAAAACAGTGATATGTTGCCTAAACAAAAGTTTGGTAAAAACTAAAAGCAAACAGTGGCAAGAATGATAATATTCTAACAAAATTCTGCACTAGCGCTAGTGACTGATAAAGAGTCAAAGATGCTCACTCATGGGAGTGTGGTGTGTACATGTTCTTGCTCTCTTGAATTAAGCTGTTAGCTTAGTGATTGTGGTTATGTCACTATTCATAGTACTGTGAATTTTATTCCCTGTATTGTCAACTTGTACTTTAAAAAGGAAATCCACCATATTTAATACCTTATATTTAATAATTAAGTGTACATAAAATAAATGTAACATAATTCTTGATATTTGAGGACATAAAAACTATCTTAAAACTATCATTTTTAGTATAAAAACCTTATGGTACTCCTTTATTATTGTTATTAGTTGGTTTATGTTAAAGACAGGTCTCACTCTATAGTCTAGGCTTACCTGGAACCCACTATGTAGATCAGGCTGGCCTTGAACTAAGGGAAGTCTCCCTGCTCAGAATTGCAAGTGATAGGATTATAGGTATGAATTAGCGTGCCCAGCAGTATTGGTACTTCTTGCAATATACAAATATCCTTGGCCAGTGTCGGATCCTCTAACTCATGGTGGGGGAAGGGGGAGGTCTAGATCTGTGGGTAGTGTGGGAACATACTAGATGCTATCAGATCCTGGGTTATACTTCTTAAAGCTTCCAGGAATGCTGACGTAAACACCTTTGCCTTTGCAACCATGTGTAGCGGGCACTTGGCAAGAAGGAACTGCTTCCAGAAAGCACACATATTCATATGAGGAAGGGACTAGAATTCCCTCTAGAGAGAGCAGGGCGAGAGCAGAAAATTGAGGTTCTGTTTGTTGCTAGTATGTATGTACATTATATGTAAAAATTGTATTGATGGCACTGGTGTTTTTACACTTTGTTCCACTGTAACTCTTTTATGATTGGTAGTCTGCTATAATTTTTACAATTGTATAAATCAACTTTAATAGAAACTATAACGTAAACACATTATCTGAGTTTAGATTCATTTTGTGTTACAGAATTATTAAAGCAATAGTAACATGTACCCCTCTTGAAACCAGCTGTCCAGTTCTGCAGATTAAAAATTCAAGACAACACAAATCTCTCAACTCTTCCCACAGTTGTACTGGCATCAGAATAAATACCTCATTGTTTCCTGGGCAAGTAAAATGAAACCCAAGCAAGGCTGCCAGTTTGAAATTGCTATGTGACATTTGAATTATAGAAGTCCACTTTGGCTGTTGACTACTTACTGCAAGATCTTGGTGGAAAACAAAAGATCATAGGTTGCCCCTTTGTATCGTAGATATTTATCAGAATTGTAAAGACAAGTGGCATTCATCTGTTTGCAAGTGGGGAACACTTATTAAAAGGAATTAAGAAGACTGAGTCATGGATTATATATTTTTGTCTCACAAGATGTTTCCTATTTCGCTGTGGAAGCTATATATAAACATTGTACAGAATTTAAATTGTTTTGAAGGCAGCCTGTAAGAAGTCCAATGGCGATAGTGTAAGATAGCCTTTACGATTAGGATTTCTAGGATAGAAGTGTGAGTTTCAGGCTTCTGGTCTTACTTTTTTACTTCCAGTTGATTGTGTTGTCTGTTTTCTGTTACAGAAGAATATGTGACAATGTGAGGGGCATTAAAGAAACAAAGTCCATGTGCCTGTAGATCAGTCATGGAGGATGTGGTGATGGTTAAAGTCCTTGTGAGAGAAGTGTTTAGGCTTTCTTAATCACCTGAGCTTCTAAAAGTTTTTGCATTAAATTGAACAATATTGTTTTGATCCTGTGAAATAATCAACTGAATTTCTCTTTGTTGTTGTTGTTGTTTTAAATCAGGAAATAATTCCCTGAGATCTCTCAAATTTTTATGGCATTTCTTTGGCTGCCTTTATATTGTCTCTTAAGTTGTTGGCCAGGGGATGTGCAAGAAAGGTAGGCTTTCTGTCCAGAGAAAGGGCAACCATACTTATTGCTCTGTGTAAGATTCACATTAGTGTATTCAGAGCTCATGTCCTTCAGTCTCTAGCTGTGCACAAACCATTCTGTCCTCTTCTGTTGCCTTTAGGAAGTAAAGAACAGAGCAATCAGCACAAAGTGATAGTTGTTTCAACTCATGTGGACACACATCTTGGCTTAGAGGAAGGTTCTGATCCCAGTGTGACAATATTTGCAGAAACAGACCTGTATGAGCATCAGGGAAATTTCAGTGGTTGTGGTTTGACTCCTAGAGAATTTTGAGACCTCCTGTCCACAGGGCAGTTGATAATGCAGGCATATAATGATCAGTAGGAAAAATAGCATCATTAGGTTGCCAGTTGACCCTGTTTCTCCTGCAGTCTGTTAGGTCTGCTACGCAACTTTATATTTGTCTCTATATCAGACATATTTCCATGGATATTAGCTATTAGAAGGGAAAGTTGAGCGTGGCATAGTTGTGTATGCCTTTAATTGAAGCACGCAGGAGACGAGGCAGGAGGATCTCTTGTGAGTTTGAAGCCACCATGAGTTAGTGGATCTGACACTGGCCAAGGATATTTGTATATTGCAAGAAGTACTCAATTTTCTTGGTTTACAAAGCAAGTTCCAGGACAGCTAAGCTATACAGAGAAACCCTGTCTTGAAAAAAATGAGTGGGGGTGGGAGGAGTGTTGGCCCTGTTGGAGAGATTTCTCTAAGACAGACAAACTCCTATGGAAACGCAGAGGTAGATCTTTGGACCCCAACTGCCTTCCATGATGAAGGTAACTCAGTGGAGGAGAAGTTCTAGGCCTCATCACTCTTGTCAGCAGCCATTCCCTAAGTCAAAACAAGATCAAAAGAGCTGTTATCACTGCGGTGGAGTAGTGGGTTCCTCAGTTCCTATGCGGAAGTCAGGGTTAGGACCGCTGAGGCAAAGCCTAGCTACATAGGTGATGCCAGTGACTATGGGCTGCCTTTGAAAATGTGTTGGGTGGTCAGTGAGAAATAGCGTTAGGTTGAAGCTACACTAAGCACCAAGCATGGTGCCTTGTGAATGACATGGAGTTGCTCTCTGCCTTCATAACCCTCGTGGCTCCTCTCCTCCATCCTGGCCTCAGCTGTTTTAAGATGACCACTAGTCAGGTGATCTCCTTTTGTATGAACCATGGGTTTGTTGGGGACTTTTGAGGAGAGAGATTAAATTTGAACTTCTGATTTCTGTGGATACTGACTCACTCACAATCTTTCCTGTTCCCACAGTGAGAAGAATCACTGCAAGGAGATCCTTTTTTGTACGTCTTGTATGTTTAGGGAAAGACATGTTAAGTCATACAGCCATAAGGTGGCTGAAGAGACTCCTTCCAAAATGCCACTACCTTTGTTTACTTGGAGGAGAATTACCGAGGGATAACTCAGGGTTTACATACACCCTGTGGGCAGTTATTCCCACAATGGAGTCATTTAATTAGATGGCATCCCTGATGTCTCTTGGTCCTGGAGAGCTTTCCTATTAGCCCCTCCAAGCCGGCTGGGGTTGTTGTGGACAGTGAAGGTCTCTAGCCCCTAGACTGTATCTGTGGAAGCTCCATCGGTCCATTTATTGGTACACCCAAATCTACTTGGATTATTGACTTAGGACAAATGAGAACGTCAGTGTACCCAGGGTTCCAAGGTCAATCCTGAAGGTTTGTCAGATTTCTTTATCTGGGAGCTTATGAGGTATAGATGGTGTCAGTAATGTAGGTAGGGCTGTCCTGTGACTTGGAGTCCTCTTCACAGACGTCTGTGCTGTTAGACTTAGTGAATTCCCTTCTTGTTTCTCTTCGTCACTTTGAACTGTGGAGCCACAGGTTTGTCCTTCTCATAGGAGAATCTCCCAAATCCCATAAGCTTTATAGAAATTGGAGAATCCTGCTGAGAGACAGCTTCTTCACATATCCCTTCTCCAGGAGCCCTGTGAGCAAAGGTCTGGGTGGCCTTTGTTTCAGACTAGCTTTTCTGTAAAATCACACAGCCTGAGAATGAATAGAAATGGTGCCTTTTCTAGGGCAGTGGCAGCCTGTCATGGTTTAAAATTGGGGTCTCCTAAGTCAGAACCCCAGTGCTCTAGCCTCTACTTGAGAACTCTGTTCTTCTAGCAGGTCCTGTGTTTGAACTTGGGGTTGGCAGCCATCACATCTTGTTTCCTTCCTTTCACTCTGTTTTCCATTTTTCTGTGTGGGGAGAAGACAGGCAGGCAGCACCTCTGCTGCTGTGGGAATCCCCTGCTGCCATGGCCCTGTTTACTAGACATTTCCTATGTCCCATTAAGAAGTTGACGTTGTTTCTGAACATTCTGCCATGTTAACTGCCCTGCCTTCCAAGTTTCCTCTAACAATCTGTTCAAGACAATTTAGACTAATCCTTTCTCTAGACTCTGTCTAATCTTTTCCCACTGCCCATTTCCAAAGTCATGTCCTTATTATTTTCCCTAACTTGTTATGCCAGCCTCCCTTTCTGTGTGTACCCCTTTCCTCCTAAAACATTACCAGCCACCAAAACATAGCAACTTAAAATAAGAACTATTTCTACAATACACTGTGAGCCAGTTCATCTGGATCTTTCTAAGCCAACATCTGTCCCAGGGCTGTAAGTAAGGTGTCAGCCAGAGCTGTGGTCATCTAAGTGCTCATCTGGGAGAGAGTCTGCATCCAAACTCACTCACAGCTGTTGACAGGATGCAGAAGAGCCATCTCCATTCTCCCTCATGTGACTGTTGGCAGACCCCAGCTTCCTGCTGGCCGTCAGCCAGGCATCTCCTTACCTCGTAATGTGGCCTCTTCCTGCTCACAACATGGATTCGTGCTTCCCACTACTGAGGGCTCAGAGAAAGCTAAGGACAAAAGAGGCCGAAGTCACACTTCCTGTAACTAACTTAGTTACTTCCCGTGTATTTAGCTTCAACTGAATCACCAGGTTCCATCCATACTAGAGAGGAAGGATTACAGTAGAACGCAGGAAGCAAGGTCACTGGGGGTCATCTTACCATTGAGACATCATTGCAGGAAACAGTGGCCCTGGTAGAAAAAAACTAAAGAAAACAATGCTAGTTAATGAACTAAGAAAATTCATAGAAAATATTTAAGCAAGGAAACATGAATTTGAGTAGAGGGAAGAGAATTTATTTGTAGAACTTTAGTTAAAATTGCTGGAAAAATAATTTGTCAGCAGTGTTATAAGTACAATGAGCTGAGCTCTTGAAGGCTGGGGACCCAGAACTAGATGAGAATCTAGTATTGATTTTAAATGTCTCACAGAGGCTAGTTTACCAGCTAAGAGTTCTTCCTGCTTTTGCAGAGGATCCAGGTTCAGTTCTCAGCACCCACATGGGTAGCTCTTGACCTTTTAGAACTCTGAGGGAGAATCCAATACCTTCAGCTTTCAAGGGCATCAACAGGCATGTGCATATAATGCCACACAAACGCACACACATACATGTAATTTAAAATAATAAAAAATAGAGCTTTAAAATATGTTTTCCTCCATGTAGACTAGATAGTATAAATGATAAAAGCCAGGAAACATTCCTAGATCAAAAAATTGAGACACCATAAACAAACACATGCACACACCTGCATGTCCCCGAGCATACAGATTACATGGACAGGCTGTCTGTGCTGTCACTGTATCTCTGGCCACTAAGGGGACTTTTTATAGGTGGTCTCTTACCTTGGGGCTTTCAGAATTGTGAGCTGAAACAAACCTCTCTACAAATTTAAGACAAAAAGGAAAAAATAGGAAAGGAAGGAATAAAGAAATACCCGATACACTGACTGAGTAAAGGGTAAAGGTAAGCGGTCACTAATATACATCACAGACCAGCATCACATGTATGTATTTCCTCAGATCCTCCTAATATCCTAAGACGTTGAAATCTGTAAACTAGTCTCTGGAAAAGTAGACCAGGAAAGATGCAAGCTGAGGCTCGCCTAGAGCCCCCCTCTCTCTAGTCCCAGTGGCTTGTTCTGGATGCACTTCCCTGTGGTTGTCCTGGAGAAATGAGAAGGGGAGACGATTCCCAGTGAAGAGGTCTCACAGTCTCTAAGCATATTCTTGGCAGTGGTATAACTTTGAATGTGTCGCTGTTGTGAAGTCTCACAACGGTCCCTGAAGAAAGTGCTTCCCAGCTCTGCAGATACTGCTCAGAGTCTTAAGTGGCCCAACGTTACAAAACCAGGCCACACAGAAGTTGCTGGCCCAGCGTGGGAAAGTCGATGCCTTTGTGAGGGATTTTTATATTCCGAAGCATGCATGTGCTTTTTGCTAAAATCCTAATGGGAAGAGAATTGTGAGCATCAGTGTCTCATCTGAGGTCTTCCAACACCGAGAAAGTTCTCTTCTATTTTCTCTCAAAAGTGAGTCTGAAATATATATATAACTGGATTCAAATGCAGTAAACAAATTCCCACAAACTGCATAATTCAGGCTATTTTTATGATTAGCACCATTTAGTGTCCCAGAATTCACCAGAGTAAACATTGCTACAGCAAAAATTACTGCAAATGGTTGAGCCTAACAACAAGAAAAAATCCCCAATAGGGCCATTTAGACCCCAGCTGCAGCTGTGCTTAACTGTATTTCATACTGGAAAGCTGAGATTAACAGGAAAATCAGACTCTGCCATGGTGTGCAGATGTGGCTACAACTGTCTTAGTTTATTCAGCAAACATTTGTTCAGGGCCTACTGTATGCCAAACAGTCCGCTGGCCACTGCGATTAGAGGGATAAATTGTACCTGGCACAGTTGAGGACCTTGCAGTTGATGGGAAAAGGCAGATGTGACAGAGAGTGTTCTGAGAGATGAAGGTGTGTGCTCGGGCATAGGGGAGTGGAGGGAAGTCTTACTGACCACAGCTTCACAGGCTATTCTGATGTGAGTGGATAGGCATTGTGGACCACGGTGACAGGAGCTGACAGGGAGGGTGTAAGGGAGACATACTGAGGCACAGGACCTTTGAGTTTGATATAAACGGGTCCAGACTGTAACATGAGAAAAGGAGCCAGTTAGAAAAGGGATGCTTTCTGTCAGAATACTGACAAAAGATGCATGTGTGGAGACCTCAGGAATCATACTGACAGGACAGACGCTTAGTGGTCCTTTGGTTGCCAGGTACAGGTTCCGTGAGACTTCACGCAGAGTGTCACCACCGCATTGTTGGTACCAACAGCAGTCACAAAGATCATGTGTGATGCCGTTCTGCTAAATGCTTTTCAGTCCCCACATAATTTAACAGTGACAACCTTGTCTCGATAAGGAACTGTTTTGTTTGTTTGTTTGTTTTTCACTTGACAGATGAAACTTTGGTCTGGAAGTTCACTTGCAAACTCTCCGGGCCAGCATTTGAACTCAAATCTAAGTGATGACACAACTAAGATTCTTACTGATCCTCACTTCACCTGCTTCCTAGATTTTATAGATTATGTTCCTTCAGGAACACCTAGGCTGATGCCTACATCTCTTGTGTGTGCTTTAGGCTTGGTGTGTCTCAGTGATAGAAGGAAAACTTCTATCAGCCAGAAGTTAGGTTTGCCAAGAGGTGCACCCTGACAGAGTGTTCTGTATTATCATTGTAATTTAATAAAATGCTTACCTCTCAAAGCATTTGTGTCTTGAGGAAGTGTGAGAAGCAGTCATAGGAGAATATTTTAGGAAGATTGAGACAAGAGGTCCACCAAGTTAGGTGAGAGAACATGTAAAGGATAACACAACAAAATCTAGAGGAATTTTACATCTTTCTTCCCATGCAGAAGTAAGCTTCATTCTCTTTGAGGACACTGTAATAATTTTTAGTGATTATATATTCTGACTGTGGATTTTGTAAGAAAGCAAACATGAAACACCAGTCACCAGGCCTCTAAAACCAGGTGACGATTTGTCACTGTACTGAACACGTCTAATACTTAAGAGAAAATAAATGGTATATTAGATTTTCAGTGATCCCTCTTTTATAATCTCCCACTGCTGCTCCTGCTTCCCTGCCCTGTCCTTCCAAAGGGGCCTTCTTTGTGTGTGTGTGTGTGTGTGTGTGTGTGTGTGTGTGTGTGTGTGCGTGCGTGCGTGCGTGCACGCGCACGCATGCGCTCAGGATGAGCACACTATGGGCAAAACAAAGACAAGAACTTTGGGTTCCAGCAGACACACGTGCATGACTTCAAAATAAGTTGACTGATAATCAAGGCTGTGGATGGTAGATTTCAACACAGCAGGGTCATACAAAAACGTTTACATTAGAGGAAAGTTTGGTGATGGCATAGCCCAGAAGAAAGATTGTGGGTTCCATGGGTTTGTTGAGTAATAATTTCAACAACTTAACTAATGTCCAGCAGGTGAAATCTGTGAGTCTGTTTCCCCGCATTAAGACGGTATATTCAGACACATGTCATCTAGCTGTTGAGGGCATATTGCTGGGCAAACATGAAGTTTCTAAGGTAGGATTCTTTACTCCCCTACCTTTTAATGGGACCATTAAAAAGAAAAGATATTAGTGAACAGGGTAAACAGAACACAGAAAGGGATGTTCACTGTTTGTCTGTTTTTACCCTGAGAACTGTCCTTGCCACATCTGAACTAGATTACAGATGAAGAATGTCAAGAATCCAGTTGTTTTAAAGATTTTAAATTTGGTCAGTAGGAAGGAAGCTGGCTACTAGGGAGATAGGTGCAGACTGCAAGTTTTTGTGGAACTTTTGGCGGGGGGGGGGGGTTGCGGGGGGCAGAGGCATTGCATGACAGTGTCCATCTTTCTGTACAAATAGCGGATTTGACCTTACTTTGAGGTTTACAACATGTTACTAACCTTTTGTTCCATATCATTTATTTTATTTGCAGGGTAACCATAAAAATAATTAAGATTTTCAATAAAGATAAAGGAGTCAGGAGATCTATTACTCTTCATCTACTAAACATAGCTTTCCCAATCCAGATGTTTATAGTATTCTCAAGCAGCTGCATCCTTTATTCAAAGCTCCTGACAGTAGGATTTTCAAATGGTTGGTGATAGAGAATGATTTCACAGAATTCTGCAAGGCCCACATTCTTCAGGACTTAAATAAGACTCAAGGCAGTAAAGGGGACTCAAGACAGTGGAAGACTTTATCTTCAGGATGCTTATAATCTGATTGGAAGGAGAAGTACTAATAAATGCAAAAATGAAAGGAGTTACAATTTCAGCAGTGTTGGAGAGAATGGAAACGGGGAAAAGAAAAGAATCTAGAATTCCTAACAACATATATTTGAAGAGGTAATTATGATAAAGTGTGTTGTGGACAAGGCCAGAACTATTGCTAGATGTAAGAATTGCTTACACCTTTGATTCTGATTAAAAGATTCTTCAGGAATGCTACCTGAACTAGCAGCTACCTAAAACCAACGAGCTACATTGTTCAGCTGTGATCTACTAGCAGGGTCAAAGATACTTGAATGGTACTTCAAGTTGACCCAAGAATGTCTTTTCTTGTGACATCATAACATGGCACTGTAGTCTACAAAGTTCATGATCAAGAAACATGAAATTAAATAAAAAGAAAATTAAGGAGAATCTCAAAAGAAAATTCATGATAGTTTAAGATTATGATTTTGCATTGGCCGCTTATATAGTTGTCCTGAGGCTCATATAGCATGTGACCTGGGCAGATGAGCACAGGTTAGACATGCCTTTCAGACTGGTGTCTAAAGAATCCTAGATTTATAGGTGCTAATCTACCATTTTTGTTCAGAATGAATGATTCACTAATACCAACTTCTTTTCCTTCCAGTCAAGATGTCTTTAATTTTACTTGAATGAGAAAGGGAGAGAGGGGGATCCAACTTTCCTGTGGCCAGTTTGAAAGTGACTGTTCTACCTTATTTCTGTAGACAAATGCCATGAGGTTGTAGTCTCCCTGCTAATAGTCCCTGTGTGAGGAAGAACAGTCCACCAGGTGCCTAGGCAGTGTGCCAACAGGTTTCTTAGGAGACACTGTTCAGTCTCTCCTGTAGAGCTAGGGACATGCTGAGGCACTAGGAAAGAAATCCACGCATAGCCATAGAGTTTAGAGAGAAAGAAATTTCTATGGTTGGCAAAATGCAAATTGTTTTGATTTGGAAAAGAAGGGCCTTAAGGCAATTGAATGCTAGCCTTCTAGACTAGGAAGGACCACTTGGAGACAGGTGACCAGATTTCCTTCACTGCCAAGCACAGTCTCCCACAGTGGCAGGGTAAGTACATAGAGGGAAAGCAGTGCTCAGAGCCCAGGCTGCTTAATCAAAGGAGTCCATCACTCCATTGTTTGCGAAGGCTTGCTTGAAGGCAATATGAGTCTGTATCTGCACGTTATGTGTTGAAGGAGCAGGGGTGAATTAAATGAACTTGGTCTTTTTAACTCACAGACTCAGTGATTTATCCTTAAATTACATAAGGTAAAGATGTCAGGCAATTATTTTGAATTATAGCCTCATACCCTGGTGCTGCCAAGAGAAGTTACTTTCCAATAATGTTGAGGAAGTCAGTGACAAAGACACACATTTATTTCAGAGGTCATGAACTCAAATACCTACAGGGTCCTGCTGGCCTTGGACAGGAGCAAGCTAACAGCAGCACACCAGTTAACAAAGTATTGTGAACTAGAAAGTGCATGGTCCATCTGCGCTGCCCACTACAGCAGACATGGTCTTATAATGGGCACAGATCTTTGGCTCTCCACAAAAAAGCTTAAAATCTAAAAACTTAGGTGTTTTTTTTCCAGACTGACACAGGAGAGTTTCGTTGGCGTCCTCTGCAGGTATAATGCAGCGCTTGTGTTGTTAGAAACCCTGGGCTTGTCCTTAACCAGCTCATGCCTCTGTAATTAACAAACAAAACACAGCTGATTGAACTTCAGAGTGACAGGTTTGCTAAGGTTCCAGAGGCTTCATTATGGCTTTGCTGGCTCTTTAAATCTTGACCTCTGTCTGATTCCTTCCTCCTTGCTCCTGATAGACGACTTATTTACACGGGAAGTAGGAATTTTAGAACAATACTTGTTTCCTAGGCATTAAGATAGTTCAGTAGATAAAGGTTTCTGCCACGAAGCCTGATGACCTGAGTTCAATCCCTGGAGCCACATGATGGAAGGAGAGAACGGACTCCCGCAAATCCCTCTGGGACCTCTGCGTATGTGTCGTGGCCTGTGTCTGCCCCCACACATCTACACACACATAAATAAATGTAATACATAAATTATTTATTTCCTTTAGCAACGTGACCTTATCTAGTAAAGCTGTCAATTACTCCGAGTGAGAGGCAACTCTCACTGCTGCCGCTGCTCACCGTTAAATGCACATGTCTTTGTGGTCTGCACTTGGTAATTTGGATTTCTGCACTAACATTTGTGTATAACATCGGGTGCATGAGGCATGCTCGACTTAAACATTAACATTCTCCCCATTTGGTGCCACGCTTTTCTCTTATACATACTGTTTTAATAACACCTCCACGTAGGATAAGGACAGTTGTATTTCTGAAATTCCCTCCCTTTCAGACTGGAGAATATGCCACTGATGAGGAAGAGGATGAGGTTGGGCCCATTCTTCCCGGTGGTGACATGGCCATTGAAGTCTTTGAGCTCCCTGAGAATGAGGACATGTTTTCCCCATCTGACCTGGACACCAGCAAGCTCAGTCACAAGTTCAAAGAGGTGAGCCCTGGCCTTTAGAAGGCTTGCCTGTGCCTGCTCCTTTCATTGTCAAATATCTTTTTATTTATGGACGAACTAAGAATCATCAGTTTTCTGATTGAAGCATTTCAACATTATCTGAGTCTTAAATTTAACCAATTATATTGTATTCTACTGTCACCAATTTTAGTATTTGTCACTTGTCACAGTAGCAGTTTTATAACATAGTGCATCGTTTCAGGATACATTCATATTATGTGTATACTTTTTACTTTACAGATGCTCTGGTACCTGATTGTGACCTCTTTCCTCTAGGGCAGTTATTTCTCTAAAAAGTTGTTTTTCTTTGTTTTCCTGAAGTAATTAGATTTCTGATAAGAATGACATGCCCAAAGGGTGCTGTTGAAGAGTTCAATGAGCAGACATTGAACAGTTAATAGAGCTACCAAGGAGTGGTGACAGCAGGAAGCCATCACGCTCCCTTGTCCTAAAGAAGCCATTCCATACCTACAGATTTGCAAGATGCACCCCTGCTGAAAATTGCATCTAGTGTAAGGGTGATGGATTCCCTATCCTTCTATGCTGTCATCCTCCTGCTGAATCCCCAGATACACCCAGGCAAGTGAGTCTAGGCTATGCTAGCCTTGCAACTGAAGAACTCAGTTTTCTGAAGCACGGCGCTGTCCAAAGAAGACCTAGATAGATCCTTGGCATACACATAGAGAACCAGGTAGATGTTTTTCCCCTCCAAGTCTGATGTTACAGGATTCTCCTAATGACCCGTTTTGCTGCTTTGAAAAAGCCCCAAGCGCCATTACCCAAGTCTTACTTTCAGCCAACTATAAGGTTTCCTGCTTGATTCTGTGATCATGATTCTTGGACAGACTGTGCCTTCTGTCTTTGCACAGTTCTTGTCAGTTCATTAGCAGCTAAGTACTCACTGAATTATTGGCATCAGGCATGTACTGAGAATTCATTGTATAGTGTACCTGACTTGATTTCTTCACATAATTGACGGCCTGGACAGCATGTTTATTAAGGTTGTTTCCCTCTGGTCAGAAGGCTTTGTTATTTTCCACAGCATTAGCTCCTATGACTGATAGAGTAAAGAAAAACTTTAACTTTCCTTCTTTTTTAATCCTTTTTTTATTTATGCATTGTACGTACCATATGCCTTGATCAGAGCCGCCAGAGCTCATCCCTCCCATTACCCTCAGACAGCACCCAGTACTATAACCCTTTCCTTCCGTCCGATGAAAGCCAGAGAGTCCAGTTAGTGCTAGCTGCTGGAGTATTGACTGACCTTGCCTTGATTGTGAGAAAGTAACCTTAGCTGTGGTAGGTTCATGAGTGCAGTGGCCATGTCATTTCCAAGTGACAGCATTTACAGTGTTCCTCTGGCTCTTACAGTATCCCCCTTACTCCTCAGTGTTCCCTGAGACTTGTATGTGAGGGGGCTACAAATGTTTCATTTAGGGCTGAGCATCCACAAGTTTTTTTTCTCGTCCTGGGGAGTCAAACTTAGGGCCATTGAGTATCAGTCAAGTGCTCTGTCACTGAGCTATATGTTTCTAGCCCAGCTTTTCTTTCTTTAAAACGACTTTACTCTCAGCTTATCCAAGGAAGCACTGGAGTCATTTTGTTAGTTCCCTCTTAAGTTATTTTTATTGAAATCAAATTATTAAGTTGATTTGTGGGAACATGACATCTTTCTCATACTTCTGGTCTTTTCATCAAATTTTATAACTGTATGTACTTTAAGTGTTTTCTCTGAGCGCTCAAAAGTTGTATATACCCTTTATTGTTGCATAAATGTCCAGACATAAACAATGAAAGACATGACTGAAATAACTAAAAGCTGTTATAAGATTATGTTAGCCTCAGGCTGAGTTAGAGAATCTTCCTCAGTTTTCAAATATGACAGTGACTGAAGTGGCTTTATGAATTCTGAATATAGGAATTTCTGGTCCTGAAATTCTGTCATTACTGAGTTTTCTGCAGGTTTTGGAGAAAGCTTTTTATTCATTTGAAATTTCTTATTCTGTGATAATTTCGTATGTGTATATAATGCATTTTGGTCACTTCTATTGCCCCTCACTCTGATTTTCTGAATACTCGTCCAACCTCCTTTATTCCTTACAAATATCTTTCCCATACCCACTAATTTGGTTTTGTTTTGTGTCCCATGGGATTTAACTAAGCCCTGTGGCTCTCCTTTAGAACTAACCCTCACTCACCAGCATGTCTATAGCTAGATGCTCTGGCTCCCCCTCCCAGAATCTGTTCGCTGCCAGTAGATCAGCGTTAAGCAGTAGGGCCGGTTAGCCCCTCTCCTTCTATACTGACTGTGCTGACCTATCCGTTTCCAGAAGACATCTACATTACAGTCTAACTGCCCTTTATCCATCCCTATACCCTGTCACTTCTGGTTTTATATATTTTAAATTCCTTTCTAGCTGCACATACAGTGAGGGTTGTTACAGCATCTTGATTTCTTGTAATATTATCCTGTTCTTACATGATACACCTTAACCCAGTTCTGTTTTGGTTAAGAGTGAAACTTAGCACTGGGTTTCTTTTGCCTTGTCTTTCATTCATAGCATCTGAATTTCTATTTATTTTTATCCATTTCATATCCCTTTATTCAAATGTGTTTCCTTTCAATAGCCTATTTCTGTATCTTACTCTTAACACATTACGAGAGTCTTTATGTCACTTAATTAATATGCACAGTCCATTCATGTTTACTTTAATCACCTTAATATAGAAATTTCACCCTCTTGACTTACTGTGTTATGTTTTCCATATTTTCTTGTTTCTTTTTATTTTTCTACCTGTCATCATAAATATCAAATTTTCTTCCGTTGCATAAAAGATAAGTTTTTGTTTTATTTTCCCAATAGTTTGCCTCAATTTTCAGTTGTTTTTGCTATCAGTATAATATAGAAAGCAGATTAGTATCTTTGCTATCATTAGTAAAACGATGGCTATCCCTGTGAGCTTTTCTGTTGCCATCCATCTTTTGTGTTTCAGGAGCCTTAGCTAGGTATGATGACAGCGTTCCTGTTACAATGAGATGGTTTCCGGTGCACCCCGCCACCCCCCCCCCAGCCCCTTAGTTTGCAGAGACCTCAGTGCTGCTGTGAGCTCATTTACTCCCTTCTCTAAGGCTTCCTTTCTACCATCAGTGCCAAAGGTTCCTGTCACCTGGGCCCAAATTTAAATTAGCAGTCAGGAGGTCACAGCTTCAGGGTATGGAGCAGGCTGGCCTGATTTACCACCAGGTGTACACTGCAGGGTTGTGTGGAAAAGGTGAGGATCAGTTAAATTACTGTCTCCTTCCTGACTGCTGGCATTCCTCAGCCCCAGCATTCACCTCTGCAACATCACAACTCCAGTGTCTTCTGTTCTCAAGAATTTGTTCACAAGCGCTCTCTCTCTCCCTCCCTCCCTCCCTCCCTCCCTCCCTCCCTCCCTCCCTCCCTCCCTCCCTCCCTCCCTCCCTCCCTCTCTCTCTCTCTCTCTCTCTCTCTCTCTCTCTCTCTCTCTTCCTGCCTCTCTCTCTCTCTCTTAAAATTAATGAATGGTGGCCTGAAGCACATTTGTGTCCTTTTCTCTTTAGGGAGATGTAAATTGCTTTCAAGAGAGAAAGGATATGGCTTTGTTAGTTTGCTGTGTTGAACTCAACTGAAAGCTTTCCCCTACCAATTCAGCCATGTCTGCCTCTATTTATTTCCTTTATTAATACTATGGTCTACTTTCCTGGGGCATGTTTGCTTGTTCATATGCCAGCTTCTTACAGATTGTGCTTAGTTTGTTGTCATACTTACTGTTGAAAACGGAATCTGTCTGGTGCTTTGCCTCTGCCTGTCTCCTACTCTGTTAACATTCCCTGACTTCACTTTGGAACCAATCTGTGTTTTTTACTTTCCCTGTTTTAGTTTCAATTTAACTTTAATAACTGGAGAAATGATTTTGAATCTGTAACTTTTTAATTAATCTAGCATTTTATTACATTGTGGTCAAATATTTTTTCAACCAACTTGTTTGAAAAATAAAGCTTTTATTGTAGACTAATATGGGTATTTGTGATTAAATTGATACATTTGAAGTGCTCTGAATGCTTATTCATTTTTCTTGAACCTAATAAGAGGATTTATAGTTAATTATACCTCCATATCATTTTTGTCTACTTTGATATTATATTGGAAGCATATGAAACATAACAATGATTTCCTTTTGCATTTAGGTTATACTTTGATGTTAACATTTGACAGCATCTTTCGTTGTAGTATTAAGTGTGTGCCTACATCTAACAAAGTCAGTTACAGCATTTTCTTTTATTGGAATTTAAAAAATATACAATGTTAGAGTCTGTGTCTTTTACTAAGAAAATTCTGTCAGTTTGAACTTATTGTAATAGTTACTCAAGGTATTTGTTACTATTCTTAACTCATTTTATGCTTTGTGTTTCCTTTATATTTGTTGGCTGTTACTACAGGTTATCTTCAAGGCTTTAACATATATTCTCTTTACATAATTTTAAGAACTAAAAACAAAAATACCATTTGCATTCTCTGTATGAACATGCTTGATACAAATGTTAAGTTTTAAGAAAAGTGAATATTATGCTCTTCTGTTTTTCCTTTAAAAGTATTATTTCCTAATTCTTTGGTTTTTAACTTTTAATTTCTCAGAGAGTGTTTCTCTGAGTAAATTATTAGGTGTCTATGGTGGGTATAGTTTTTGTGAGCTTTATGTTCTAATTATTGTGACACCATGATAATTGACTAGGCTTGACATCTTATTATTATTTTAATGAAAATGTTGTATGGTCAACTTCATTGCTTTAAGCACATTTTCAAAGAAAAATTCTAATATCAGTCTGGATTTGAGTGCTTCTCTTCTCTTCAGGCTGGAGTTTAGTTTTCGCCACAATTTCTTAAAAGTAGGCTTCCTAGCATATCTGTCTCTCTCTCTCTCTCTCTCTCTCTCTCTCTCTCTCTCTCTCTGTGTCTCTCTCTCTGTGTCTCTCTCTCTCTGTGTCTCTCTCTCTGTCTCTCTGTCTCTCTCTTCCCTCCCTCCCTCCCTCTCTCCCTCTCTCCCTCTCTCTCTCTGCCTCTGTCTCTCTGTCTCTGTCTCTGTCTCTGTCTCTCTTTCTCTCTCCTCTTTTCTCATACTCCCCTACCCGAGTACTGAGTGTAGGGAACCAGGTACTCTGTCATTGAACTATAGCCTGAGTCCCTCCTTCTACTATAATTACTTTGTATTAGATTTACATTGTTTTATTCTCATTTTAGTCCATTATACGTTTGTATTTTGATAGGATGTTGTTTTTGTTTAACTTTCTTAAACTAGCCATCAGTATTTGTTATTTTGGGTGGTTTTATTTATCTGCTTCCCCATGTCTGAGTCTCAGACATCTGTCATCCACTCTGTGTCCTTAGATCATCAGATACGCATTTAGCTGCAGATTCCCTCATGCCCTGCACCCCTTGCTGTGTGATCTGCTTTCTTATGAAGTATTCGGCTCTTTTCTTGTTTGCCTTTTGTTCATTACTCTTTACTTTGTCATCTCCTGGTGTCTCTAGGAGAAACTTTAGGACAATTTTACCCAGGACACATGGATTTGCTAATAGTGTTTGCAATTGGTTTCCTTCTCCATTACTTGAAGTCTCCAAGTGAGATCCTTAATTTCAACAAGTGAATACTTTGCAGCTGCAGATATAAAGTTTCCTGTTTCGTTCCAAGCAAATGGGGAAACCCATGTTGGGCACTCTAGAAGGTGCAGATCTCTTGTGCCTACTTGACCCTGAGTTCTGCAGCTCCAGGTGTGCAAGTCAGCACCCTCCTGCCTTCTCTTCCTGCTCAGACAGCTGTTTCTGAACAAATGCGAAATAGCAGAGGTGAGGAGAGCAGCCCCGAGGTCGCATTCTTTGGTAGGACATAGACAGTGTCCCCCTTTTGCACTGGCTAGACTGGTTCTCCAGCAGCCGGGGGCAGTGGTGGTATAGAGTGTCCGGACATCAGATGAAGCCTGGAGGTCACTATCTGTTCACTTGCTCCCTGATCATTTTCTGGCTTCTTATTTTGACTATTCAAGTTAGACTTTTCTTTTCTGCTTTTATTTGAGTTTTGTTTGTGTGATTTTGTGTGAGTGTATCTGTGGCATATACACACGTGTATCACAAGTGCACATGTTCACAAGGAAGCCAGAGGACATCCAACGCCCTGCTCTCTCGCTGTCTCTACTTACTCCCTGTAGACGGGTCTCTCACTAGACCTGAAGCCAGGCCAGCAAGCAGCACACTCCATGCACCTCTCCAGCCACTGAATAGATTTGATTCCTGTTCCTGAATACGTTATAGTCTGTGAACAATATCTTCCTTCCTTCCTTCCTTCCTTCCTTCCTTCCTTCCTTCCTTCCTCTTGTTTTTGTTTTGTTTAGTTTCTGCCATTTGGGCTAAGCATGTTTCTGACTGACTTCCGGGGGAGGGGGTTAGAGAGCTACATCAGAGTGCATCCTCTGTCAGCAGGGGGGCTGAGGTTTCCCCACAGCACTGCTTGGCAGTGCGGACGGCTAGCACCAGTGGAAACAGATCTTCCTCTTTGGAGAAAGCTGAAGTCTGAAAGTGGTGTTATTTAAGTCTGTGAAAAATAAACTAGAAAAGTTATAAATACCCAGGAGAATAAATAAAGCCATCTCTATGGGAGTTTCATTAGCACATAGGGAGCTGTGAACTGTTACCTCCTTAGTAGTAAACAGATGTTTATTTTTAAAGGAACTATAATAACCAGCTGTCAGATATAACCAACATGTTCCTCATTAAAAACCACACTCTGAGAATCAGCCCAGAGTGGACTTCCTAGAGACTCACCCCGCGCTTCATTCACTGCCCTTGGTAGGACCTTCAGATCAGGCCGAGTGAGCTACAACTCAGCTAGGTAATTCCAGCTTGCTTTGTATATGTAGGTCCCTGAAAATAAAACCCTGTTTTGTCGATGTAGAGATGCCATCTATGAAGGTTTGAACAAAAAAAACGGCAAAGATTTGCCATTTATCATTTTAATAGCATCATATATGGGCAGAAATTCCATTCCCCCAGCTCCTTCTTCTGTGGAGCCCACCCCGCTGTGGACAAAACGAACCTCGGTGCAGTGCCACACTGGTAGTTAACAATCTCTGCAGGGCTGGAAACCATCTCACCGAGTTCTGTGCTGATACCAGGCATTGCCAACCTTGTGCAACAAGACAGGGCAATGTTGTGCTTATCTGATCAGAAAATGCCTGGCTCTAGAAGACTCCTAAATCTCTCCTGCAACGATAACACTTTTCACTCCAAAATATATTTTCCATACCTGCACAGGCTACGTAGACTGTAGCAGTTGAAGCTGATTAGCTCTGTGTCCGCAGCTGCCCGTGTCTGGTGGTCATATGTAAACATTTTCATTCAGTTACAGACATGCACGCTCTGTGTTCATCTTATTGAAAGCGGTAAACAGAGGCCACACACAGCAGTACACCGTCAGCATGTGAAGTGAGATTTGGTGCATATATGTCCGCTGAGATCCCTGCAGACGTCCACATTAAAGCTGACAGCCTGGTCTCACAAGCAAAGGACATAGGCCTGCAATCTTTTGGAGAAACCCCGAGAGGCAGAGAAGTCAGCCTTCTGCTAGCTCTGCTGCATTTTCCAAGTTCCCTCATCCCTTGGCACAGTACATTGTCCTTCCCCGTGAAACATTCGCCCCCAGCCAGCCTTGGCTAGTTTGGATACAAAAGATAACAAAGACCAAGACCCTCTGGCCGAGCTATAGGAGGAAAAGGCCATTGGGGCCAACCAGGAACAAGGTCTCTGCCTGCCTGCAGCATCACCTGCAGAATGTAGGCTCTGGAAGTCGTATGTAGATATTGCTTATTTTTTTCTCTGTGTTTGTTTTCTCTTCCTTTTTAAAATTTAAGTTAGAAACAAGTTTGTTTCACATGTCAATCCCAGCTCCCTCCTCTCCTCCCCTGCCCTGCCCTCCACACCAGGTCCCCCAGCCCCCCACCCAATCTCCACTCCAATCCCCAGGGAGGGTGAGGCCCTCCATGGTGGATCTCCATACGTAGATATTTCAAAGATAGACTCTGCCATGATCATGTGGCCTTGGGAAATATGGACCCAGAATATGGTGTCACTAACAAAATATAGGTTTAATAATGAACGTATTCTACGCTTCTTTCCTATTTTCATGTTTCTTTTCTGTATGTATTAGGGTGCTCACTCATACAACCAAATGGAGGCCAGCCTCTCTGTAGGTATTGGGGTGCTCACTCGTGTACCATATTGAGGTCAGAGGTTAATGAATGCCTTCTCTGTGACTCTCCCTCTTGTTGTTTGAAACAGGGATCTCACTGAATCTGGAGGTTCACAATCTGGTCTGCACTGGCTGGCAGTGCAGTGAGCCACAGGCTCCTCTTGTTTCTACGTCCAGGGCCAGTTACATGTGCACACAGGACTCCTCATCTTCTGTTCTGTGCTTGGTTCCCTCACCCAGGTCCCCAGGCTTGCACAGCAAGCCCTTAGACCGACTCCTCTGCTCCCTGGGTTTTATTAGTAATACCAGATGCTGGTACTGTTACCCGTGTACTTTCTGTGTCAGGGTCTCAGAGACTGCCCAGTCAGAGTCGTGAATTCTCATCTAGGGCAGTGATGATCACATGCACCTGGAGGTTCCGTGAGAAATAGACGCACCAGGGAAACAGCTAGGCAAGCCGATGAGCAGAAGTCGAAAAGCCAGGCCTGCGTTGTTTGTCCTGACCCTCCTTCTCCCAGGGACGCTCCAGGGTGCAGTGTGATGCCTCTGAGCCTTTCTCATCGGAACATTGATTTGAACAGGCCCTGATGTGCTCTCTCCCAGAGCCATTGCAGTAATAGAGGGAGCTGATGAAAAACAGGCGGGTGCCTGCCAGTGGGGGAAAGAAGTCCACATTAGCAGAACTGCGGGCTGAGATTTCTACAAACTGACTTTGGCAACTATTAGCTCTGCTATTTAAAGTCCTTGTACAGTGTTTTACTGTGTAAACTGAAAAAGTTCAGCTTGTGTGTTTTTATGCCTTTCCTAATATGATGGATGCATAAAAATTCTTTGAAAGGTACATTGCACCCGGGATGAAAATAACCACATACCTGTAATTTCAGGCCTTGTGTCACCTAGGAAAACTTACAGTAGAGTTATTGTTTGTCTTATGAACGATGTCCAAATTTGCACATTTCACTCTGTACCTGAGGAATTGACTGACTAGTTTTCCTCACACTACGCTCTCAACAGTTGTTGCCTCCTGGCTGCTAATGAGGGCAGCTCTCTTCTCTTCTCTTCTCTTCTCTTCTCTTCTCTTCTCTTCTCTTCTCTTCTCTTCTCTTCTCTTCTCTTCTCTGTGTGGTGAGCTTAGAACTTCAAGCTAACCAGCCTACTTCGCATTTCTCCTTAGGTTCGTCCACAGTTCAGGGTACTAACCTACTACGTAGGAGAAGGTGCTTGTGATTTGAATTTCTGGGCCCTGACCATGACAAATATGCTGGTCCCATTTTTTTCCCCAGTAGCTGTCGAATGTGGAAGTATGTGGGAGACGGTGGGAGCTCTTCCCACCCAGTTCTCTCCGTTTTCATTTGGAAAACCAGGCTGTAGATAAGCAGCTGACAGAGGCCTCATAAGCCCCACGAAGAGGAAAGTCATCAGCCCTCACTCTGCTGAAGTCAGTCCGGGATCACTCATAACAGCGCTCACTGCAGTCACTGGATAGAACCAGATGTGTTTTTATTTAGGAGTGGCTTTGCATATGCCATTTAACACCTTTTGATTCATAACACCTGGCTATGTAAAGCAGGCTGGCCTTGAACTTGCAGCAATCCTCCTGACTCTGCTGTCTGAGTGCTGGATTGCTGGCATCCAGCGGGAATTGAAATGGGGTAGCCGCCCTGGGGTGTTTTAGGTGATTCTCTCTGGTCCTGGCTGCCTTTGTTGATGAATGGCTCTTACTCAGCCTTACATGGATTCTCTCCTTTAGTGTCCCAGTGAGGTTGGTGCTAAACTATGAGGAAGTGCATTTGACTTGGGAGAAAAATACAGGTGAGAGGTTAAGCAGTATCCTACTGCTTACCACATGCACACGACAAATAGGGTGAATTTGAGCAGCCTAACTTCTCATATTAACGTGTTTTAAACATCAAAGAGTGGATATTCTTGTCAATAATTGCTGGAGAAAACCCATCCAGGCATATGATATGCTTTACTGCCGAATAATATAATAACTCTGGAAAATAATTCCTTGTAGTTGTATATCCACTCCATGCTGTATGTAAAGAATATCTTCAATGCCTAAATACTTTTGGCCTTGCATGGCGGTAGTTCCTATTGCCAGGAGAGGCTAGCATGACTTTATTGGAGAGAGAATGTGTTACCTTCACAACATCTTGCATAGAGCCTTTCTTCGATAGATGTTTATAAAGTTCATGTCTATTTTTAAAGAGAAATGGCACAAGATCTGAACCCAGGCATCCAAGTTGTAATCTAATTTAGTATTGATTTGTTTTACAACTAGGCAGGTTGATTGTCTTCTCTGAGCCTTGGTTTCCCCAAATCAGGAGCGGGAAGACTTTAGATCGTTGTGCTCGGTGTGTGTACTGAGCCTGAGTGTCCTGGTGCTGTCTAGACCAGGGTTTCCAGGAGCACAAAGGGCCTCCACCAGCAATGTCACCGAGAAATCTTGGTGTAGCTTCCTCGCCTGGCACACGCACACTCTGGGCATCTGCTAACGGCAGCTCAGTGAGTTGGACCACTCGTTAGGCCAAAGGTATGAAACCAGAAGACCCACAACTCTGATCATCTCAGTTCTGAAAGAGTGAACGTAACATAAGCTATGGAAGTGGTCTTCTGTCCATTTTAAAACAGTGTTGGGGTCACCCTCCACAGCTGGGCTGCCTGCCTTGACAAACCACTGAAGGGGACCATGGTGTACCAAGCCTGACAACTCCAGGCCCTGACTGTTGTTCAGCCATAAGCTGGATGTTTGGTCCAACCTCTTTTAAGTCTTCCTTTTTTCTCTTGGCATCCTTTGCGCCTACCCCCAGCAAGCCAGTAAAGCCAAGGACACACATGCTGCAAAGCCAGAGAGGAGCCTGTTAGGAGGCCCTGTGGGCTGCATAGGTTACTTCCCCTTGTAATTCAAGGCCCTTCATTCGGCCCTTCCTTGGCTGACTGGTAAACTGCATTAAATGTGCTTGGTTGTAGTAATAGCATAAGATTACAGTACTTCCTGGACAGCTGTAATTCCAAATTACTTTGGACCGGAAAAAAAATGTGTGTGTGTGGGGGGGGGTCTTTAATAAGTTTGTGGCAAACCAACTCAGAGTACAATGTGACCAAAAGAAGCAGTGTGGCAGAAATGCCCCTGAATTTGGTAGCAGAGTGCCCCCCTCCCGAAATGCAAAATGTAACTGATGAAGGTGCGGGCGTGTTTTGACCTCTAAGACGAGGAGAATTGGGAATTTCAAAAACATCCTTTCCCAGGGAATTCAGAGAACAAATTGTGAACCCATAAACTGTTTTCCTTAAGTCCAGGGAGAGCGTTCAGCCCTTAAAGAAACGAGTGAGGCATTGGAGACCCCTCCTTACAAAGAAAACAGTGGGGGCGGGGAGCAAAGAAAACAAAAGGCAAAGGCGACTATTATGTTGCAAAACAGTGCACGTGACATTGGAGTCTTCACACAGGTAGATATTTTGGGGGGCAGAAATCTGAATCTGTACCTTTCCATGCTTTTAAAAAGAAGAAGGAGAAAAACAAAAACAAACCCGGAGATTTCTCCGAGCCGCAGCATCCATTCCCTCCATCCTCTGCAGCAGAGCAGCTCTGTGGAATGTGAAAGCGACTCGCAGAACCACAGCGCCACCTTTCTGCAAGATGTGGAACTGAATCTTCACGCTATGCCAGGCCTGTTGACTGGCTGGCTCAAGCTGTTCAACTGGCCAGCCTTAGCAAGGAAACAGCTCCGGCGACGCTCCGATCATAAAGGAAGAGCCGCAGAGGCCAAGAAATGGGTTTTCTTTTTCTTTGGCCTTTGAGCAATTAAACTGGTAACTTAATCGGATGGTAGGGACTGTGAGCCATAAACCCAGTGTTTAATTAGTTTGCACCCAGTGAGTCATTTTACACGCTAGACATTGTAATTTACAACCTGCTGCATTGCAGCAGTTTCCTAGGCTTTTTATTGTGTCATAAGATATTCTTCTCACTGCTGAGTCTTTAAAAATATAGAAACACTCTTAGTTGAGAATTTTTTTCTTTTCAATTTTCAGTTGCAAATCAAACATGCAGTTACAGAAGCAGAGATTCAAAAATTGAAGACCAAGGTAAGCACCGCTCCGTGGTGTTTGGGTTGTACTCTTTAAACTTCAGATACTCTGAGGAATTTGAAGCCTAGGACTAACGGATTTGGTCCTGTGCATTTGCGAGCATACTTCCATGAGTTTCAGTTCCATGATTAAGTACAAAGACGGAACGTCCGGGAGAGCAAGCACACCCCAGTGACGTACCTCATAGCTTAAACAGATATGCTTATGCATATTTTCTCTGAAATTTCTTCAAAAATGATATTTTTAATGGCTCAAGCATCTGAACTGTGTACTCATTTTTCAAGTACAAGCTGGTATATCAAATCTCCTTTATGTGATTTACCTTATAATACATAGATTGATTTTTTTTTAGCTAATTACTAGAAGCAATGTATTGTTCTAATGTGGCACATTAATTATTTTTTTAAAAAAAGCTTCCCATGTCTAAGAATTAAATATTATAAACTCAATCTATGACACTGTGTAACTGATTTAGATCCAGGGGCTACTGGAAATCTTGAGGAATACTTAGTTTGCATTATTTAAATTTGTTGAAGAAAAATATGAATAAAAAGACAATATATTTATAATCTATATGAAATGAGACATCAAAGTAAGCTGTAAAATTCTTGTACAAGTTACAGTTCTAGCTATTGTGTTCAGTTCTATCAAATGTATATTTTCAGAGACTTAAAAATATTTTTCAGCTACTTTCAAACTATTCTGTATTGCTTCCATGATCTTTTTAGAAGTTAGATAACATTTACTCCCCACGACTAGTGATCTGTTTTCTCATTTATAGTGGATACTTGTTTGGGATTTTCCATGTGTTTTAAATGGAGATGAATCAGCTGGGCTACTTTGGTTAAATGGCATTCTCGACTAATACGTTCTGCAGCTTTCCAGCCAAAGCATGATTATACATCCTCCATGGTGCCAGCCTCGCACTGTGAATTTCAAATTCTAAGTTAGCAGTGGCTGGTACATAAACAACTGCTATAAAACATTACTCACTTACAGATGCAGTAAAAACCTAGTACATTTTACCGGAACTGTTTCTTGATGTTAAAAGAAGATCTTCTTAAACTGTTGGCTACAAATAGGGAAAAGAAGCCCCTGTGTTTCTGAAAGCTCTCGTAAATAGGCGTAGGCATTTGACTATGAGGATTAGTTTAGAAAATACTACAAATTACTATTTTATATTTTTATTCATAGATTGGTATATGGTATTCAAACTTGAAAATATGTAATTGTGATTATTATCCATGTTAAATAGATTTCCTCATTTCAAAATAATTTTTATTTTGTAACCTCTTGTCCAAATGTATTTAGTAAAAATTTTCACTAAACTCTACCTGTGATATATAAATACATATTTGTGTGAATGTGTATTCCATTTGTTCAATGTTATATAATAATTTCAGAATGTCTTCATTTTGAATACTGATAAGTTGAAACAAGGCAGAGAAGGTTGGCAGAGCAGCAACCTAAAGGGTGTGTGACTGCAAGGCCAGATGGGTTCCTGTTTCCCGCACTCAGATTCAGCCAGGAGGTCTAGGGAAAACTGCACCCCATATTCCCGAGAATACCTAGAGACAGTGACAACACAAAACTGTCGTTCTGACCCATTGCAGAGACTGAGATTCATCAAGCAACCACTTACATCTTTACTTATCCTTGTCTTGTATGCTTTGTTTAAATTAAGGTTAATAAAGAGCTAGATATTTATAACACTCCCTGGAGTGACAGACTGTGGCCATGTCAGTTGAAATCAGGAACCTAGTAACATCCTCTAAAAGGTTAAAAACCCAGGAAGAGACGCTGACACTTAGCAGATGATTATGATCCCCGGGAGGTGTTGCAAGGATGCTGAGCTGTGAGAGCACATGTAGATGCTTAACCCAGGCTCTCAGAAACTTGGACCGCTTGTCTAAGTTTTTAGGAAAGTAATTCAAATGTAAGCTGAATGACTAAGTCCCTTCTTAGCCCTTAGTGCAGTGGTTCTCAACCTCTTGGTTTCAGAATGACCCATTCACAGGGTCACCTAAGAACCCTCAGAAAATACAGATATTTACATTATGATTCACAAAGTAGCCAAAATTACAGTTAAGAAGTAGCAGCAAAAACAGTTTTATGGTTGGGGGGGGTCACCCCACATGAGGGACTGCATTAAAGGGTTGCAGCATTAGAAGGGTTGAGAACCACTGCTTTACAGGATAGTATGCTGCTCCTCCTCTCCCCTTCCCTACCCCCACTCTCTTTGTAGTTAACTTTTAACTTACCGTCCTACATTTTATGTAACATGCTCTCAAAGGAAATGTGCTGACATATAGTGGACCGAATCAGTGATATGCCAGGCGTCTTTTCCTGCTTGGAGTATTTCAGCTACATGGTATCAAACAAAGCTCACAGTATTTGGAATCTTGTGTTTCATCATGTATCAGACGGGTAACCTTGAGCAAATCATTTCCTTTCTCAAGCCTTCCATTTTATCCTTTATGGATATGGAAAGAATTGTTGCTCTTCTCATCTCAAGCTGTTTTGATGACTGAGGGCACATAAGAATAGAATTTTATCTAAAACAAGCTATAATAGTGTGGAGAGACGGTTGCTACAGACATGCTTCAATTGCTTTTGCCTTGGCATTTGTTTTCTCCAGCTGCAAGCAGCAGAAAATGAGAAAGTAAGGTGGGAACTAGAAAAAAACCAACTTCAGCAGAACATTGAAGAGAATAAAGAGAGAATGCTGAAGCTGGAGAGCTACTGGATCGAGGCACAGACTCTGTGTCACACCGTAAACGAGCATCTCAAAGAGACTCAAAGCCAGTATCAGGCCTTGGAGAAGAAATACAACAAAGCCAAGAAGCTGATCAAGGATTTTCAACAAAAGTAAGCGTTCCCCAGTGATCCACACAACAGTTAAGCAGACGGGTGTCTGAGGAAGGTGTACCCCGGTGGCTTGATACTATTTAAGGGTGTGGGAAGTGCAGGCTGGGTTCCCTTTCAGATCACAGTTACCACAGATTAGCGGAGCAACTTTTCCTCATGGCATTGTATTTGGGTGTTGTCATTTGACTCCCCCTTACTCTTTGATAGGAACTATTAAAACATTTACACTTGCTGGTTCTTTCTGGAAGTATCTCTCTGTTTTAGAAAGCAGCACTGGAACTGGAGTTGTATGGGTGCTTGGCTCATGGTTGGATGTGCTCCATGCAGAGGAACAGTGGGGTCTGGATGAGCCTGCTTCTGTCTGCTCTTAGAATCAGTGACCACAGACCTGCGACCCTGCCTCTGCATTTCCCCTCCTAGCTCTCAGGGACCCAGGTCACATCAGTGAAGCAGGCCCTCTCCACACCCATATGAAATTTCAGCAGCTCGGTTCTGAGCTGATGTGGTTTTCCTCCCATCTCTCGAGCCTTGATGTCATCTCAGAGAGCATGCCCAGAGAGGCCGTCATGAGTTATTTCTGACACACTAGCCCAAACACCAGTACCTTCTGTGGTTTTCTGTGACAAGCCTTGGAAGCTAAGTGTGTGTCTCACAGTCATTGTATTTCTTTCCTGTCTTAGAAATAATATTGTAATAGTTGAAACAATAACTGTAACAAGTTGTTTAAAGGAGGATAATAGTTCTTTATTATTGTGAACTCAGTATATTGCCATTGTAACTTTGTGCTAACTACACTATATCTATCTGTAAGAAATGACCAGCTTTGCATATTCTACCAGAAGCCCTCAGAATGGAGGGGCATCTCCTTCTCCAGTATTACCCATGGCGGTGTGAGTGCTCGCCTCAGTGCCCCTCACTGTTTTCCCACCGCAACAACCTCTTCTCAGCTCTTCTAGCTACTTCCATCTGTTGCCTTATGTATTGGAGATAGAGAATCACTTCTACTGACAGGAAATTATCACCATTGAATTCCCTATGGAGTCGTTGGTGCAGCCCCTCCTGTCCACACGCGTGTGCATGCTGCAGATGATCAGCATACTGAGAGCACTAGGACTACTTCCTGACCTTGTGATTAAATCATGAGGGGTGTCTTTCCTTTCATCACCATCAACTTTTCCACTAACTGTATGTGCGTTTCATTTATTTAAAAAGCTCTCTGGGGTTTATCCCACTATGCACTTGAGAGCATTTCCTCACATATTGAAAGTTATCTACAATGGAACCTTCTGTTTTCCTCTTAAGAGAGCTCGATTTCATCAAGAGACAGGAAGCAGAAAGAAAGAAGCTGCAAGAGTTGGAGGAAGCTCACCTGCTGGAGGTCCAGGGCCTACAAGTGCGGGTGAGTCAGGCTCTCACTGCCACAGCACGGCGAGCTGGGTGTGCCTGGAGGAGTGCTGGACATTCCCATCTGTGGATGCCTTTTTGTTTTCTAGATCAGAGATCTGGAGGCTGAGGTGTTCAGACTCCTGAAGCAAAACGGGACCCAGGTTAACAACAACAACAACATCTTTGAGAGGCGAACATCTCCTGGTGAAGTCTCAAAAGGAGACGCGATGGAGAATGTGGAAGCCAGGCAAACGTCCTGTCAGGATGGCTTGAGTCAAGGTTGGTCTCTCCTCACCTCAAACCTTGTTGTTGCCGACAGAGCAATCAGAAGTTAAGTTCTTTTTCTGATCTGGAGACCCCAAATCTCACACCACCTCCTAATATCAGGATAGGAGCCTGTCATTTCAGCTCGCATCAAACACAAACGCTTCAGTGTAAATGACAGAGTTCCAACTAAAGGCAAACCAAGAGTTATCTTTACAGGGCCATGAATAAATGCAGAGTAAATGGTAATCCATTTCCTCTAGTTCCCACCCTCTGAATACATTCCTGTCTCCAGACTCACTTAGTTAAGATATTCTCTTCAGTCCTCTTCTTTATCTGGGGTCCTACTTGTACTCCCCATGTCCACCTTGCCAAAAACCAAACAAGTAGAGAACATATAACCTCAGACACAGCCACAATCCCTGTATTACATGTTCTCACACATTCACTTTCTGACATAGTTTATGTATATGTCCATATGAGTAAGTGTTTCATTCAAATGCTGCTTTCTTACATAATAACGTAAGAGAATGTGTACACAGAAACACGCAGACTGCAAGCCTTTCTGTTTCTTCAGTTTACATGAACGTATAGCAGTGCTAGTGTATAGGGATGGGCACTGTACAAGAGCAAAACTCCGCTAATTATGAGCTCTTTCATTTCCCATGATCTTTCTCTCCTATTAAAATTTTTCAGGCCTGGGGAGATGGCTCAGTTGGCAAAGTGTCACCACCCAAGCATAAAGACCTGAGTTCAGATCCACAGCACTTACGGAAAAAGCCATGTGAATTGATGCGTACCTATAATCCCCGTACAAGGGGCAAGAGATAAGAGTGTCTCTGGGACTTGTCATTCAGCCAGCCTAGCTACATCAAGACCCCAGGTTCCCTGAGACACCTTTTCTAAAAGAAAATAAGGTGATGCATCTTGAGGAACGACAGCTGAGGTCAATTCCTGACATACTGTCACAAACACCCACTGGCATGTACATGCACACACAAACATGCATGTTGTGTTGAAGCATTAACTGCAGAAGTAACTTCTTGCTCATTAAAGTGCAAAGAATTAATAAATGTTCATTTAAATGAAGTCAGTGTTTTAAAGATTCGAATGTACTCACTTGGCTTATGTCCTTCTGCTGGGTTGTACCTAAGTAAGGGATAGTTTCTAAGTAATGCCGTGAGGCAGTTGCTAGAGAAGAACCTGGAGGATTCACCATTGAGAGCTGTGCTTCAAGAGGGTCCCCAGATGCTCTGGATTGCCCTTATTGTGTGGGATAAGCCTACCAAGGTTGCTGGGCACCATGTGACTATGAGGCAAAGGTAAGTACCACTGTTAGCAAGTGCAGCTGCGGTTTTTATACCTGGAAAGGTGTAAAGATTGAAGTCAAAAGAGAAGTCACAGAAATCAAGCCAATGTGGGGTTTTTTAACCTTTATGAGTATTTACAGTTTAATTGTAGTTTATAAGTACAGGGTCTTGCTGTGGTATACTCAGGGTTTGATCAGTAACCAGTAGCCTTTCCCTATTATTCATGTCTTTCAGTTTGGAAATGGGTGTCTTGTCAAACATATAATTAATGGTATTTATTAAATTATATGACTACAGAAGATCAACAAACTGTACTATTAACATGCTGATTTGGATCAAAACCTTACATTTTTTCTGAACCCTTTTTCTATTCTGCACCCTCCATTTTGCCACATAATTATCAGTTTCCCTAGCAACACTGTCGGTTCACAGTGAGATGTGGAGACTACTAATTCTTCCTGAAAGCGATCCCTGCTTGTAGTGGAGGTAGAGTCCATCCCTTCGCACTTTAGTAATATACCTATCAAGCCATGTTTATCCAGTTTTGCAGCCAGTGACAGCCAATGACAAATCCTGAATTCAGTCACTTGATCACATAGCGTAAGTGGCTTGGCTAGTGAGGAGATGGAATGTTCTGGAAAGCACTTTTGCAAGTTGATTCTTTGCTTCTGTTGCTAGGGAACACTGAAGACTTAGAGATTGAGGGAGTAAGGCTGCACACCCACCACCACCCACTCAGTACTGGAAGACCATCGCCACCCTCTTTCTGTAACACAAAGTCCAGGACTTACAGTCACCATCATGGTGTCTGCCGCTTAGGTGCAGGGTTTTCGTGCTGTCTTTCAGGACTGTTCAGTTCTTACCTGCATCCCAGTTCTGGAGGGCTAAATGGAGGTTTTAATGGTGTCGGGCTTGGGGCAGCTGCTGATATAGGTGAGTGATAAATGATAAATTGTGACAGAATGAAATAATGGGGGGGAGGGCGGAAAGGACCGAAAGCATCCATTCCTCCATTCCTATACACTGACCCGTGTTCTAGAACAGAGCTTCCTGACAAGCTCTAGGAAGTTAGTTGACTCGCAATATTGGAATTCCAGTAATTTTGAGAAATAAAACTAATTTTCATATCTTACAAAAATGTACCACACTTAAGTTATCCTTTAACACTACTTGTATGTATCTTTGTCAGAACTAGTATTTCATTAACATTTAGTAAAAGGCCAGGTGTGTGATCCACTGCTTTAATCCCAGCACCCAGAGGGCAGGAGTAAGGCGAGCAGACCTTTATGAGTTCCGCACCAGTGTAGTCTACATAGCAAGTTCCAGGCCAACCAGAGAGACACAGTTAGAACCTATCCCTACCCCCAAAAAGTTAAAGGTTATACATACAACTTCATTATTTAATATATTCTGATTCTTTATTATCCACATAATTATAGAAAACAAATTTGATAATTTTTCATCAAGAGTTTTAACACACCTCAAATCCCCTCTATTTTATAGTGTATAATTGTCAAATATTATTTTTCCATCTGTGAAAATAGTGTTTTTTTTTCTCTGTAATGTCTTTGGTTAGTACTTCAGTAACACTGGTCTATATGAATTCTGTACCTTACTTCCTAGAACCTAGTGACATCTGTGACTGAACTACCATGTTGTGTCATCATTAGACCATGAGGTTAAACTTAATTCTGATAGATAACCTTGAAAAGCCCCTGAAAGTCAAAATGTCCATCCTGAGCACCTATATAGTTCATGATTCTTATGATGGTACTGCTTCAGCCACAGATATTTAGTCTGTTTTCTTAGAGAGTGATTATGCATGTTCCATAGACTACTGAAAGAAAGTGTGGGCTGGATAAGAGGGAGTTAGATATGCAGGGAGATGATTGTTGTCATGATGAAAGGATCAGGAAAGTGCAATCTCATTTAAAGTCATGTGAACACGGAGTTTCTGTTTCCTGGCATGTTTTCAGTCACAGGCTTGCAAGGTGAAAAGGGGCTGCGGGGTAGAAAGAGAATGGCAAATATGTAACAAGGGGCATATGAAATCAGACATGGGAAAGAGAGAGAGAGAGATACCATATTACACATCTGGAGAATAAAGAGGGAATTCAGATAAAAGTTGCTTCAAATCAAAATGACTTTTGTCCTCCCTAGTTTATGCATCCAATAAGAATGGGGTCATTTAAACTGGCAAAGTGTAATCGCGGGGTAAAGGTGGGCTTTAACTATCTAAAAAAGTTTTGGTTCGTAACATTGTAAATGTTGTCACCACTTGAAGTTCAAAGGTAACTGAGGTGCCTATAGGAATGTAATTCAAAGATCCCTGTAAAAGATGGGCATTGCTACCAGGTATTTCTCACAAGTATGTACTCAGCAGCAGACTCATGGTGAGAACACACTGAGTCTCATCTGTGGCAGAGTGTAAATACAGAGGGTTCCATAAAGAACTTCATAGTTGGTGTTGGGAGGGTGAGAGCCTGACCTTTAATCCCTTGCACCTGTGTAAAAATATGGACATGTTAACACATCTGTAGCCCCAGTACTTGGGAGCAGGCAGAGATCATTAGTCATTGGAGCCGAATGTATGAGCTTGGGTTCTGAGAGACACACTGTCTCAGACATTGAGATGGAGGGCAGTCAAGAAAGGCGCTCAAGGTTGACCTTCGCCTCCATAGCCAAACACCCAGATCTTGTTCCATTAGTTGCTTACTGCATTTAAGTACCAACTCTCCCATCTGTTGAATATTAAGAAGTTCTTTAATGTGACTTACCTCATAAAGGCAGAAAAACTATTAAAGAATAAGCATATGGTGCTGATAAGAGAATTAGGTGAATTATCTTAGTTAAATTCTTGGTGCGGAGCCTATCTCCAGCCAGAATTTAGTGCTGGCCACCACCCTGGTAGTGTAGACAGCAAACATATCACAGAGCATTCCAGTTGTCCCTTTACAGCAATCCCTGTACTCTGTAAAATTGTCTTAGCTGCTTTATTCATCTTAAACTTTTTATAAATACCATGAAACAATGAGACATGGCAAAGACCTAGTCATAAGAGGTCCTAGCTTGGTGCATCCTCTGCACCTCAACGTTGTGTGTATTCTAACGGGAAAGCTCCAACACCTGTAATGCTGGAGGGAAAAGATTGTATCACCTGCCTAAGAACACAAAAAATCTCACCAAGTCCTGGTTTCTAAATGAACCTGAGAGCTGATGGTAGATCTGGCTGGGAGAGGACTCCCACTGTCGCCATGTGGGTTGACACAGCTGATTCAGCAGCAACTCTGCCAAAGAATGTGCTCTCGTTAAAAAAAAAAAAAAACAACAAGTCTTTGCTCCTTGCAATTTTTTTTTGTAGATGTTCATTGCTTTTGATGTGTTTTGAGGTAGATCTCACTGTATAGTCTGGACTGCCCTCAAACTTGTGATCCCACTGTCTTGGTGACCCACATCCTGGGATCACAAGTGTATATTTTAGTGTTTTGTGTTTCTTTTTTCACAGTACCCTGTAAGTATGAGAATCCCAAATGGTCCCTTGAACTTTCTCTCTTGGAATCTTACCACCTGTCTGCAACATGTTTGACCACAAAGTGTACCTTGTCAAATCAAGTACCAAGTGGATGAGAGTTCTGTGAAATTTTATAGTCCACACTGGTCTCAGATTACATATAACCAGCTAGGTCTGGAAATGGGGAAAGCTCCCTGTTTAAGAAAGCTGGAGTTTAGATTTAATGTACATGATAATAAGTTAAGATTTCTCAATAGCAACACAGTGAGCTACCTGATGTGTTGGTCCTTTCTTTGCCTGTTACAATATTTAGATATGTATCTAGAAATAGAATTTCTGTATTAAGGAGCCAGTCAATAAAGATAGTTGTGGAGTGGTTATTCCACAGCATCACTCTTCTAAACACTTTGAGGTCTATTAATGCATTTAACCTTCATAGCAATGCAGTCATTATGCAGTCATTGTCATTCCCATTCTGCAGGTGAGGATCCTCAGGGACCTCCGAGGGGTTAGGTAAATTGCCCAGTTTCATGGCGTGGCAGCTCATTTTGGATTCAAGCTGTAGGTCTGCTCTTACAGTGACTATCTCACACTGGCTCTCTGGGATGCTTAAATCTACCGCCTGGATACAGTATGCATCAGCCCCCAATCCCAAAGGGCCCATCTTTTATGAACTTGCAGTCTCTGTGAATAATATGCAGATACTGTTTATGTGTCAAAACCACCAAGTGCCTCCAAATGCCCAGCATTTCAGTTGACAGAGGCAGAAACGAGGTAACACTGTTTTAGAGGGGCCCAGTGCATAGCAGAGTGAACAGTGGACTCCATTCTTATGCAGCTCCATTCCTGCTCTCCCTGCTGCCTGGGTCTGATCCTCCAGCTGCATTCCATTTGCGTCAAAAGCAACGTCAATCCAGTGGAAAAAGAACCAAATGACTCATAGCAGTGTTGTAGGGAACTAGTCTCTGTTATATGATATATAATATCCTAATTTCATAAGCATTTTCATCCAGCTACTAAAATCATAATTAAGTCCATTAAGTTGTTTTAAAGGATTCAATTTAACACAATAGTGAAACGAGTCTTGAGATGCAAGTATTGCCATGCCCCACCCACTCAAAGTTCCAACATTAGGTCCTGTCTAGAGGGTCTCTGAATACATCCATCTGTATTTTTTTATCTGCTTAAGACTGTTCCACATTTGTATTTCTCACTGCATTTGAGTGGTAGGCTGCTTCGCAGACTGGAGGATCTGACAGAAAGAATAAATCAGGAAGCAGGAGAGAAAAAAGCAATTTTCCTGTCTGCGAACAGCAAAACAAGATACACCAGAAAGAAGAGGGAAAGGGATGCCTGAGGCCCGGGGCTGAGGAACCATGTTACCATAGAAATGAGGATCTCTGTTAGGAAGGACTGGCAAACATGGCCAGCTAAGCCCTTTCAGCCCACAGCACATAACTCAGAGACTGAGCCTGGTGGATTTCTCCTGCCACACTGCCATCACCTAAAGTGACAGCTAATATTTTAGGGTAAGAGTTTTATTCCTGGGATATATATAAAGCCAAATAAAATCCCTTAGGGTTTGGTCCCCATGATGTGCCATGCAGAGTTACACTGGGCATGTATTTCTTTATAGAGAAATAGAAAAAGAGTGCTTGTGGCAGGTACAAGAGCAGCCCTGTAGGAGCATAGACCTGTACATGTGAGTTCTATCTGAACTATTCCACAGAGTGACTGTATGTACAAGTTAGTGCACAAATAAGCAGCTACCTTCGAGCCTCGGGCTGCTATTAGGAGGCATAAGGTTGACCAGAATCCCAATATTCTTTAGAGTTGTAATACTGTGATTCCTAAATTGCATAGTGGAAGAAGATAATACCACATGATGTAGAGCAACCCAGATGTCTGCTACCCAGCAGCTGGTGTCTCCTGTTTCCACGCATCCTTCCTGGCTGTCATTGGGCATCTTCTCATAGACAGTGTTCCCTGTGTGTAAGTGCTGTCAGTGTGACAGTTCTCAGCACCATTCCACTCTTGAGGTTCTTTTAAAAACCATTCCTCTTTTCAGGGTGGAAAATTACTGGTTTGTAATCCATAATCTCTGCAATAAAATGCCTCTGATACTTGCTTTAGACTTGCAAACATTGTGGGCAATATGGTGTTGGCCTCTCAGAGAACAGATTTGAAGTGCTACCTTTTAGACTTGCGCTAAGTGAATTTTTTCTAGACATAATTGCATGCCCAGTCAGTTTACACCTGATGAGGGGATGCTGAAGCTGATGTTCATATTGCCATTTGAGATTGTCTAATAGCTGAACTAGCTGATTACTTCCTTGTAACAGGACCAATAGTCCCTGCTTTCTTCAGTCTTATGCCTGCTTATGAGTCCTTCTCAATTCCACTCACTTCATTCATTCAGCACAAGCAGTGGAGTCACTCGTACAGTTCTGCAGGCAGGATGCTGCGCTGTGTTTAAAACCAGGATTCTATTACCAAAGGAACCGTATTTCCACAAGTGGGCTGTGCATCTTCCTTGGGTACCTTTGCTGTCTACTAACCGAAGTTGTTAGTAATCCAGCCAGTCATGAGACCATCTGTGAAGCAATCTGTCTGTACGTCTCAATAGGTCTTACCTTTTCCACATTCTCTAATAAACACAGAATAGACGCTAGAGAGCTGAATTTCTTTAGACGGGTTGCATCATACATGATTTTGTAACTTTTAAAACACATCTCCATGGTATTAATATTGACTTTTCAACACTAGCTAAATTGGAGTGGATAGTCAGTTGCCTGGGAGACAGAGCCCTGGAATAGTCAGGGCAGTTCATCAGCTAGCTGTGGAGAGGAGGGCAAGCTACTCCAATTTTCTGGGCCTCAAGAGAGGAAACAACCAGCTTGCTTGTTGTCTCATGGGTCTATAATGAGGAACAAGCAAGGTGTAGCATGTGACAGTGCTTTGCATTACAGAGCATGCAATCCAACTCCAAGACAGAAAAGATGGAAGACGTGCATGAACTGTGGTATTTTTAATTATGTTATTGCTTTCATCTGTGTGGTGTTCTGCATTTTTATAGGTAAACAGAGATTGTAAGGTTGACTTTCTCCCAATTATCACAACTAATGAACTCTTAATGGGCAGCTGCAAATATAGATTTTATTGGAGGGAGGAAATTAAAGCGATGAAGGCAACTTTTTTTTCCTCCATTGGCATGTAAAAAGTAAAGAGACTACTAATTAGAAAACATCTATATTCGCCTGAGTGACCTGGCTTCTCCCAGTGTTCCTTCTTCACCCAAGTATAGGAAATGGAAAGTCAGACCTTCTGTAAACATTGTCATTCGGAGATGTGTCTCCCGGGCAAATGTATGTTGAATTTTATTTGTTAGAACTATATGCCAAGCACTCAGTTTTATAAGTAAGAGAGAAAGCACCCGAGGCCCCTCAGTGTTTGTGTTTTATATGTTTAGAGCCCATCTTTAAGATAATGCTATATAAAGGAATTGCCTAGGCTAATGATTATCATAAGAAATCCCTTTCTATTTGTACAAGTCTATTTTAGTTATTTGAATTATGTGAGTTATTTGCTTACTTTAATAATTTAAATCCAGGGTCACTCAATTAATTTCTTCAGAATAACTTTGTTTAATGACTGCCATCCTGAAAAGATAAGATGGGATTAATCATCACACAATTTTATTTCCAGTAAGTGATCGAGTATATCTATGTAAAGAGTAGTTCCACTTCAGATAAATACTTTCTCTCTAATCAGTACTCATACTCCTACTGCAATACGTGTGTTCATGGGTAACCTTTCTCTGCCCTCATTTACACTTAACAAGATTAAAAGTATTAAGAATCAATTAAAGAAGACCCCAGGAAAGTTCTTGGTAGCCTCTATTATCCCTTCTACCTCTTTCTCATCCTTTCTGCGGGTTGTGGTTTTCTGACAGAGACTCACCCGTGTTGATTTTGAATTCAAGATAATTGTTGTGCCTTAGCCTCCTTAGCGCTGAGATGACGAGTTCTGCCATGCCCAGCTGCTGCTACTATTGTTTTCGTCTGTTTGTTTGTTTTGCTTTGCTTTTTCCCTCCTTCCTTCTCTCTTTGTCTTTTTCTCTTGATTCTTTTGTACTTTAGATTTAAACTATTATGTGGATGTTTTGCTTGCATATATGTATTGTGCACCGCATGTGTGCCTGGTATCTGTGGAGATAAAAAGAGGGTATCAGATCTCCAGACGATTGTGAGGTACCGTGTGGGTGCTGGGAACTGATCCTGGGACCTCTATGAGAGTAACAAATTCTTGTAAACACTGAGACATCACTCTAGCTTCTTCTCTTGAGGTTCTTAAGATGTAAACATTTCTCTGTGGGAAACTAATATGGTTTGTGGTGAGAAGAGAAAGTGTTCAGAAAAAGAAATGAGACAGAGGCATCAACACCTTGGAATATAACCCAGAAACTAACGCCAGAAGACAAAATCTTTCTCCTCCCTTCATACTACCAGAAGTTACACACTTGGGGTGGTTCAACCGTTTGTCTGTCTGTGTAGCCAGGCCTTCTAAGGAAATACATTTATTATAAATGTGCCGCCATTAAATACATTCTGTTCTAGTTTTTTTTTCAGCTTTTGTTTGTTTTAGCAGAGTTCAAAAAGGAACATGTTAGATATTCAGATACTATCAAGACCAAAGTTGTATAACCTATTAGAGAATTTTGGGGATCAAGGTCACCTTTGTTACCCATATTTGACTTTGGCAACTAGACTTCATTTATAGAGTTTCTAAGGTTTCTTGTAACTTACCATGCCCCAACATGTGTGTCCATAAGCAAATGCAAACCTTTGCTTTTCTAGATGTGTTGCAGAAAGGCTTTATGCTCTCTGGATGATATATGGAACATTAGACAAGCTGGAAAATTGTCACCTGTACCCCTGGTCACGGATAACCAATGATTGGGTTTCAGTGTCTGTGGTCTCTGCCAAGAGTCTCCAGAGTTTTCTCTCACAGATTATTTTGCTATACTCTTCCTAGACTTGAATGAAGCAGTCCCAGAGACAGAGCGCCTGGATTCAAAAGCACTGAAAACACGGGCCCAGCTCTCTGTGAAGAACAGACGCCAGAGGCCCACAAGGACACGGCTCTATGACAGTGTCAGCTCAACTGATGGGGAGGACAGCCTGGAACGGAAGGTGAGCACTTTTCCTGGTCATCAGATGTACATTGGACGTGATGGCTGTTTTATTAATAGAGTCTGCACCCTCCTTGGAAAGAATTGGAATAGTTTATGTCTTTGTCTCCTGAATTTTATTCAATTTACTATACAGTTGTCATTTAATTCTTTTCTCCATCCATTCAGTAAGGTAACCAAAAGCATTTTCCATATTACCATGTTTTGTGATGATACCATTGATATTCAGCTGTTGGTTTAATCTAGTAGGAAATAATGGAGATTCAAGTAACTGTCTCTACATGTTTAGGTGGCTTTGTTAGCTGCACTATTTATTGGTGAGTAGTTATGAACTATGCGTTCTCAGAAATAAGCCAACATACACAGGTTTCACTCCCTAAGAAAAGACTGGTCCCTTTCCAAGTAAATGCTGCACAGCACTGACACTCGGTATCATAACTTGCTCTGTAACCTCTTATATCAACAGCCTTCAGACAGTCTCTCTAACCACACACACGTTACCTAATCGCTTCTGCCCAAGGGTTGGAGAGTTTCTTCTCCAGAATCAGATTCTGGGGTTGCACCCCTCACCCCTGTGGCTAGCCATGAGGTCTTCTCATCTCATGACCTGACCGAGTCTCAAGAAGGATCACGGCTGCCAGAAACAGACACTTTCTCCTCTGCCTCGGGAGACACTTCACCCTCATCACCTTCAAAATCCAATCACGATACAGAGGACTCTCCTTGCCACCGTCAAACAACCAAGACACCATTACATGAAAAAGGTATTGGATTTTGTTTTGCTTTTCTCTTTCTCTGTCATCTGGATCATTAGTACCTCAGCTTGTACAGTATGAAACTAGATTTTTCTCATACGCACTGGTCCTTACAGTCTGCTGCTTTCCTTCTGTATTAGTGGATGAGAGAACTCCCACTTCCGTGTATTTTTTTTTTGTTTTGCCTGGTATTTTTGTCTCATTAGCTTTCTCCATGTTGACTATTAAAGGAATGTTCTGTAAGCTGTCTAAAGGTTCTGTACACTAGATCCTGGAGTTTCCATGAATTCTTAATAGACGCATGAGGGGAAATGTGAAGACGGAATGATGTCAGCTATTACCAGTTGATTGATTTTTATTTAAATAAGTTTTCACAGTGATGATCATGATGGTTATCACAGTAATGATTATTACAGTAATGAGTATTGCAGTGTGTATGATAGGATAGCAATGGTAAAAATAAATGCAGATCAGGTATAGCGTTAACAAACTTGCCTTTAAACTTTTTCTGTTTATTTCATGTGCATGGGTGTTTTGCCTGTAGGTATGTCTGTGTACCGTGTGCATACATTGCCCTCAAAGGTCAGAAGAGGGTATCACATACCTGGAACTAGGCTAATGGGTGGTTGTGATCAACCGTGTGGGTGCTGGGAATTGAACCCAGGTCCTCTACAAGAGCAGCCAGTGCTATTAACCATGGAGCCACCTTTGCAGACCCTATACTTGTCTTTTTAATCATTCATTTTGGTATATAGAAACAATAAATCTATGTTTAAATAAATTAAACAGTACAGAGAAATTTAAAGCATGAGGACCCCCTCTTTACATATGATATGTTCCTTTAAAGCAACATTGTAGTATTGGTTATGTTATTTTTGTGTACATAATATAATTTATACACATATACAGAACAGAAATTATTTTGATGTATATGTGTTTTGGTTTATATACTTGAATTTTTACAATACATTCTTACTAATCACATGACTCTGAAACTTTGTTTGGCAAATGATACTTTATTGGCACGTATCTTTGAGTATATATTTAAATATCATTAGGTCTAGATATATGTAACTGTCCAAGTGAAACTCTGTATTTGTCTATTAAGAATTATACATAAAAGCATTTGTAGCAAAGACTGGAGAGATGGGTCAGTTGGTAAAATGCTTGTCACCCAAATGTGTAGACTCCAGTTTTGAGTCCCCAGGATCCAGGAGGAATCTAGGCATGGTGGCATATGTCTGTAATCATAGCGCTGGCAGTTAAGGAATTTGAATGAATACAGGCAAATCTTTGGAGCTCACTGGAAGCCTATCTAGCAAGGTCAGTGAGCTCCACAGTTAATGATCCATGCTGTGTCAAAAAGGAAGGTGGGAAGGAACTCAAGTAAGATGCCTGGCATTGGTTTCTGGCACAGAGTCACAAAAACACACACACAGACATGCACACACAGTCACAAAAAGACACACACAGGAAAAAAAGTAATCACGGAAGCCCTGGTGTGTGATAACAAAACCAGTAAAATGGATAAATGAATTGCAGTATATTTAATGAGCCCATACAGCAGGAAGCTAGTGAACTACACAAATATAACTGTGAATCTGTAGGACAGGACATTGACAGGGCAAAGCAGGTTACAAGAGCTATCTAATTATATTCATAGAGAGCAAAGCTGGTAGAGGTGTAGACAAAATTGTGGCATAGCAAATGGGAATGGCAAAGTCTGCTCCCCGGAGCGAGGGTCAGGAAGCAGCAATAGGAAGAGGGCAGGGGATCTTGGCCCTACCCACTGTAGCAGAGGGAGGAGTAGAAACAGGCTGTTCTGTTAACTTTTGCTGATATTCTCTGCCTGTGTCATAAATAGTCTGGATTTTAGCTGTCAAAGAGCACTGAGCATACGAAGTTAATGGGTGGTCTTTTAATATTCAAACAACTCCAAAGAACTGATTCTTTTTAAAAAGCTTAAAGCAGACCGAGGAAATAGACTCTTGGTTTCCTGAAGAGAAGATTTACATTGGTTTATAAGTTATGAAAGGGAAGGCAGCTTCACTAACTATCAGAGAGGTGACATTTTAAATTAGTTGCCAAATTGCCAGACCCTTAGACTAGATGGGACGAATCTGCCAGATAGTACCAACCATAGAATGCCCCAGACTCATGCACTGCAGGTGCCACTTTGTTCCACTCCACATGTGTTGTCTCTGCCAGATCACCAATTACAGGATTTCTAGAGCTCCTTGTGAACACAGAAACCCAGCTGACTCCATGGTGCTTTGTGACTTTTGGTCAGCGCTGGCATTCTCCTGGGTTTCCTTGACGGAGCCTGTCAGCTGCCACAGCTACCTGTCAAAGACAGGTCCTGCACACAGCTCTTCAGAAGCTATCCCGGAGGCAAACACTGAGTGTTTAGCAGAGGACACTAGGGGAGGCGAGGGAATTCTGTCAGGGCCACTAAACAATCAAACATGGTCATCAGGTTGGTGAACGGCTTGACCGTGCACTTGGCTTACTGTGAAAAGAATTAAAGACTTCAGAACTTCCATTAATTAAAGCATGGAACTCAGAGCTTGCAGATGCTAGCCAAGCATCCTACCGTTGAGCTGTCCCACAACTCTCAGTCCAAAGGCATGATGATCAGACAGAGGATCTCTGAGCCGTGAAAACTCCTGGGAACTTTGAGGAGCAGCCCAGTCTTACCTGGATTCATGCTGTTTTCCTTCTGACTGATGGCTGTTTTGAAGTTGGCAGAAGAGTAAAATGCAGACCTCAAGCACGCCTCATGAGCCCTGAAGCAGTAATGGGCAGGAGAATGAGAGACTCTCCATTTCCACAAAGCTGCCTTGTGTGTGTCTGTGTCACCTTTGGAATTAATCAGGACCAAAGAACAGGGCACAGGCCATTTCTTCTCCAGAGACCAAGATCTTGGGTTTCCCCTCTTCCGTTCTCCTGAGCTGACCACACTTCTGGGTAACTGAGCAGAGCAGGTCATTGAACTTTTACGTAGGACCAGCTTTGTAAATGGACAAGTACAATGGCCACTGTAGTGTCCTGTCTTGTTCATGGTTTCTAGTGCTGTAATAAAAGACCATGACCAAAAGCAATGCGGGAGGAAAGGGTTTATTTCATCCTGTACTTTCAGTTAACAGTGTATTGTCCAGAGAAGTCAAGGCAAGAGCCACAGGGTGCAAATCTAGAGGCAGGAACTGATTCAGATGCTGTGGGAAGTACTACTTACTGGCTTACTCTCAGCATTCTCTTCTAAACTGCTACAGCTCAGCCCACTGAACTCCCAACACTCAATGGCTTTTTTAGACCAAAGTTCCAAAGTCCTTCCATAATCCTCCCCAAAACAACACAGTCAGGTCTATCACAGGTCAGGTCTACCCCCTCAAACCTGCTACCAGCTCCAGATATAGTCAAAAGTTAATAATGAGATTAGCCATCACATTCTAACTGAACAGAGAAAAGTGGTGCTGGCACTTCATTCTCTTTTCCTTGTTGGAAGTTTGTAGTGTAGGGTTTCCCCTGCCTTCGCGTTCATTCACATTTATTCCTGTGTCCATCACACGCTTGCTGAGCATCTCATCTGCAACCGGAACTGTAACCAGTGACAATCAGAAACTGCATACTAGAACCCATGTCTTTCATGACCCTGTCTTCTTCGTCTTCTCTCTGTGTGTGTTTCTGCTGTTGGTGTTTATTCTCTCGGTACCCCATGCTCAGCCTATTTGATGGCAGACCTGCCCTCTTTGAGACCCCTTGCTCTACAACGCAGTCAGCATGTTGGAAAGTACCTTGCTTTCTTGGCATTCTGCTCTCAGGTTCTCCACACCTTGAAGGCTATCAGAGACAACTCATCCACTGACTGTCAGACAGTGCTCTACGGAGCTAGGGTTCTGATCATCAGTTTCCTAGATCCCCCAATTCCAATAATACACACACATCTAATCAAGCACAGAGTGCTGCCTTGTGCTGCCAAAATCTCTGAAAACATTCTGTACCAAAACAGTAATTTTCTAGCTTATTTTTGGGGGATCAGCTGACATAATAACTACTAGCCTTCATTCATTCCATTTTCTCCTAGGTGGTGGATTCATAAATCACAAAGTTACTCAGTGAGCATAAAATTGGAGTCAAATTAACTGGCTGTGTATACAGAATGTGCCATTAGCTTGCTGATGACCTACCCGTTTCACTAAAGCTTTCTCACAAGCCTCAGGGTTCTCCCACCCAATCCCCAATCAACAGACCTAAGTGTCATTCAGACATTCAGGAAATCCCAGGCTCTCTTTTGATGATATTGCCAGGGCAGCTCCAACAAAGGTTAACAGAATGGGATCCTCCTTCATTGAAACAAAACTTAAAGAATAAGACTCTGATTCCTAGCAATCCTTGCTGTATGAGACAGAGCCACTGCTCTGTTCTAAACTTGAAAATTCTGGTGTGGCTAACCTCTGGCACCTTTAGTGTGTGGCTATTAGCTCTCACTGGCTTTTCAGTGAGGGAACTAAAAAGGGCTTTGTGATACTCCCAGGTACAAATTTGACCTCATGTTTATACTCTTGGCTAACACTGCACCCAACATAAATCTCACCTCCTTAATTTGGCCTTGGGCCAAACACCCCATTCCACAGTGGTTTTCACTGTTACTTCTGAGTCCACCCCTTTGTATGCAATGACTGGCTTAGTAGTTAAGTGTGAACCAACATTTTCTCACTCAGGTTACTCTTCTTTGTCTTCTTGGTTCTTCAGAAAGAGTGTGGCAAATAAGTAATGCCTTCCCAGACAAGTAATGCAATCATCTGGATGGGGTTCACCAGCCAAATGCAACAGCCGCCTACCTGTTTGGAAAGGGAGTCTTACTAGAATGTAGCCACATTTTTTCTGTCACAGAAGCATGCCTTCAACCTACCATGGCAGAGCAGGGTGATTGAGAGAGACTGAACCTCTTCCCAGCATAAAATATTTGCTCTCTGGCCCATCGGGAGGAGGGAATCTTCCCGATGGCTTGCTTTAAAGTATGCTTCATTCTGCTCTTATTGTTGTATGAGCTCTGGATATGGCTAAGTCACTGGTTGCAATTTGTCTAGATTTTTAATAGCTATACACCAACACTTTCAGTTTATTGAGCTACTTCTGAAGATGGTTCATCCATTACCATGTTTTATTGCAGCCCTGAGGATAGCCTGTAGTCACCCTACTGTGATTAGAGGTTTTCTAAACATGTCACTGTCTCCACTTGCATATCATCATTTCCCTTATATTTAAGGGACATCAGTAGAAATGGAGTCAAACAAAATCCCATAACCGCTGCCTCCGTGATTTCCCTTGTGACTGAATGCCAGTTAGGTTAGCAGAAACCAAGACAATGACTCCAGGGGCTGTAACACAGGGTTCTGGGGCTGTTAGAGGCATGAGAACGCTTCCTTTCATTCCTGCTGAGCAGCGTTTTGCTGCGGTTTTATCGCTAACCTGCATAGCTGTGAGGCTTTGTCTAGTCAAGGTTAACTGTAAGTGCTCACTATCAGTTTTGTACTCAACTTCCAGAAGTTAGTGTTCTAAGTTTGTTTGACCTTTAGCACACTGCCTGATATAGAGCACTTCCGGAAACTTTCCAACTTTGCAAAACCTTTGCCTACTGCCCTTCTCGTTCACATACTGCAGTAGGCCTCTGAGCTTACATATAAATACCGCGTATAAATAATAGGTATAAATAAATACATGTGGATCCTGAGAATGGAGAAGGTGCATGCTACTCTGTTTGGTAACCACATAGAAAGAGCAACTAAAGTAAGCACCCAAGGGCTTTAAAAGCTAGGGAAAGCTAGGGAAGAAGGCATAGAAGATGGAGAGCTGGTGTGAGCAGACACATACAGGGATTCACAGGCATGAACTATCTCAGCAGCTGAAAGTGGTGGTTTCTTCAGGATAGTGGGATTGAGTGTGAACACCAATAGGTTTCATTTGCTATGATTCTATAATTTAAGGACCTTAGATACCTCACCCAGTATCTATTCTAAGAAGAGAATAAATAGAAAAGGATGGTGGGCATGAGGGAGCTGAATGAGGAGACACTAGGGAGAGCGCTGGAGAAGAGAGGAAATGTGGGCAGTGCAGGGCAGATGGGTACAAGAGCCTTGAAGCATGTGATGGTTACCTAGCACTGAGAAGAAAGCGGCCCATAGCTAGTCACAGGCTTGCGGCTTCAGAACACATGCTTTATCCCGAACAGAAAATAAGAAATCAGAGACACTGCATGGGGAATACTATTCACCTCTGTTTAAGGAGAGGGATTCCAGAGTTCACGAGAGAAACCAGGTCAGGAAATGGATCTGGACAATCTCATCATAAAAGAAGGGGCAGTCAAGTGTCTGATTGAGCAGATGTCACCAGGAGGGACTTTGGCATGTAGAGACCATGTATTTGTTTGGGAAACAATAACCAAGTTGCTGAAGCTTAAAGTTGAAGTGCTTGGTCTGGGTACCTGACCTGCTGATGGATCCCAGAAGTCATATTGGGGCAGTTTGTAAAACCTAATGGACATCTTACATAACACTAAGTAAATAAATGTGCAAAAACATAATACATGTCTTTCTTCAGCTCATACCAACCCCATGTTGGGTTTTTTTGCTGTCTTAAGGCTCTGACATATATATTAAAAATTAATTTAAATGATCTAAATGGTAAGGGGCACTATTCTTTAATCTCTCCTCTTCATTTCAGTGTTCCTTGAAACACACTTTGGCAAATGTGTGAGATAATGATGTGAGGTTGCCTAGCAGCAAGCCCTGTGATGGGCAGAATCAGGCTTTTAGTCCTAATCTGTCCAAATAACTACAACACTAACGGGTCACAGAAAGTCTCCACGAACATTGTCTCAGCTGTTCATCATACTACTCATTAAAAAAATCTTCCAGCTGCCCCTAATTCAGAAAATAATTAAGCAGGCTCCTGTTAACTTTGCACTGGCCTGGCGCTTAAGAGTCCTTTAGGATTGATATGGAAGAATTTGTCTCATTTGTTTCTTTGGCTTCTATTAAGAAAATTGAAAACCTGCCCTTTTTTTAAGTATCCATTAGCAAAATCACCTTAGAAGGTAGCCATTTTTTAATGGATTTGTGTCACATCTCTGGCTGTTTAAATCGGTTACTGAAAGAATAATCATGCAAATACTCATAATAAACATTTGGAGCAAGAAGTGGATTTTTGACACAGGCATCTATCTGATTCTTGTATTTCACCATGTCCATTTCAAAGAATTATTGTAATCTGCTGAGAACCATTAGCTAACAATGTGAAGAGCGTGTCTGCCCATGTGTTGTGCTGCTGCAAATACTTTGGAGCTGTATTGAGGAACAGGGGCTCTATGTGCTGGTGTCAGTTTAGAAATTTATCCTGAGGTAAACAAAACCTATAAACAAAATTAACCTTAAGGTTAATTGAACACTGTCTTAGGATGTCCGTTTTCCATACATTCAATGTGAGAATCCCTAGACATTAAAAAAAATATGCTAGGAGCAGACAGTAGCAATTAAGAAGAGAGTTTTGCACACACAAGCACATGGAATTTAAAATGCAATCTGCCAGTCATCCCAGATGATTGACTATTCTGAAATGTGGCTCTCAGCACTGTTTGCTGCGGTTCCATCTGCCTTGTCAAAGGTGGGATGCATGCCGTCGGTAGATCCTGACCCTACATTCACACTGAAGCCCATTCTCAAAGCCTTTCTTCTGGTGTCCTATTCCCCATGGCTGATACACTGCTGAGCAGTGTCAGCATCATTCATGGAGGTGCAACTCAGTCAACAGCAAGCCCTTGGAAGATTTGGGCATCTTCTGTGTCATGGTAGGCCAGAGAGTTGTGCTCCAAATAACTCTTAAAAAGAGCTTTTGAAAGATATATTTGGCTTCTGCTTAAGTAGGTTCCCCCATGTTCTGCCTTACCTGATCCCTGAACTGGCTATGGATCACTAGTATGAGAGAGTTCAGAAGGGTTTTATATATTTATATATATAACAACAGAAGCTGTAAGCTGCCAGGTGGGTGCTGGAACTTGAACTCAGGTTCTTAGGAAGAACAGGCAGTACTCTTAACTGCTGAGCCATCTTTCCAGTCCCCAGAAGGGAAATTTTTATTCTTGGTTGTTTTCTGAAGCTCCCAGACTTTAAGAGGTGATGCTTTCTCTTCTGAGTTGAGATTTGGCAGGGTTCCTTCAGAAGGCAGGAAAACCCCAAACCAAGAAAGCTATGGAAGAAGGAATATAGACCTTTAATGCCTATGTTGGAGCCAGAGCCAGGCAAAGTCACAGTCACACCTGCTTTGAAGTGCAAGTATTTATTCTTGCTCATTTCATTCATCCCCACGTGTCTGTGCTGTAATGCTCCCCATCATGGCTGAGTTTTTGTGTCCTGTAGACAGGACAGGCATTGTGTTCTTGTACATTGAATAACTCAGGCAAAGCCCTTATGTTCAGAGCTACATTGACTTTCCATTCATGGCTTAAAGTATGATGCTAACTGATCTTTTCCCTATGTGTATCTATGTCCTAGATGATGCCAGTTGCCCTAAATCACCAAGAATGCCCAGTTCATTTGTGGTACAAGGAGGAAAAATTAAGCAGAAGTTTGTGGATCTGGGGTAAGTACCTCCTTTTGGGAAAGCAGTTCTCCATAAAGGAAGATTAAAAGGTTGTGTTATCTTTCTCTTTCTGACCATGCGATGTTATTGTAGGGCACCTTTGCGAAGGAATGCAAACAAGGGGAAGAAATGGAGAGAAAAAGAAAAGGAAGCCAGTAGGTTTTCTGCAGGTAGCAGGTATGGGTGGGTAATTAAGAATATACATTTCGTTCTTTAACTCTGCCCCTTTTACTGCTAACCAAGGTCAGTGGTCAGTGTTTCTAAACCCAAGTGGATGAACCCAGAGTTGTGATCCCAAAAAAATTGAACCATTAGTTTATGGCTCTCTTTAGATACAGCTTTGGATACATCCATTGGTGGCTAACTGCCAAATTATAATCAAATGAACAATTTCATTAAGTATTTATTTAAATGCATCTGTGGATATTTTAGACATATTTCAGGTTTGCTATTTTTGCATTGGGTTTGTTGGTTCGTGGTCTGTGTTCTGTTCTGTTGGTCTGGCTAGTCACAATATGAATGCCGTCCTTCTTTCCACATCCTCATCTCCTGGGTTAATTTTGCACATGGCACTATGTTGGCATTCTATATGTGTGTAAGAAGGACCACCATCTCTTGCTGGACTCTGCTGTTTAGTGGACTTGCAAGCACTTTTGACTATACTTTCCTTTCAGTAAAGATTTTTTAGAGAGAACTAAGTTTTGAACAGCATGTTGTCAAGTTTTCCTTGGCCTATTCTGAGGTTATATAATTTAACATAGATTTATGTAGGGAGACAATAAATCATAGAACTCTGAAGTCCATATGTCTTGGATTGACTCTCAATTCTCCTAGTTCCTGGTGCTAAATCCTGGACAAGTTGTTCAGTCACCTCTGCCTCTGTTTTCTCGTATGAAATGAGTGTGATAATAGTTCTTACAAGGCTAGTGTGAACATTAAACAAGGGTGCATATGAAGCATTGTAAATGTTTTACATGTATCCAGTACATAGGTGGTATTCAAAAATAATATTATTGATGACAGCTTGCTGTTATTACTTATTAATATATTTACCAACTTCATTTAATCCTTTTAATAAGATACAGCTTGTAGTGCCGTCCTGTGTTGATGAAGAATTGCACCTTCATTAAATTTGGCCCATTTTCCCCAAATTATACATAAGTCAATGAGGACCAAGATGGAGTGTGTGCCTACTGTCTAGATGCCTCTTCAACACAGTGTGCCAACTCTGGTTGCCAAAACATCCAATAGTGACTACACATCTTTACAAAATCTTAGTGTTCTTTTGGTGTCATAGAGCAGGAAGGAAACACAAATCCTAACTGACTGTAAAATCAGCTGGGAATCACTTTTCCTCTTCATAGATTGTGCCCTGCTATCTCATTGTCTTGGGAGTGAGGAGAGAGAAATTCAAATTTAATGAGTTTTGCCAGTCTGGTTTTCACTTGTGCTGTCTCTACAATGGCTAAGGGGTAAAATGCTCTCCATATTTAGAGGGAATCTCAAGAAAATTAAATACATGTAAGACTACAAGCAACTGGAGCAATTTAACTCTGTGTTTTTAAAGGAAGGAACATAAAAATATCTGTTTTTGTACCTTAAAACTAAGCACTATTGACAATACTCAGGAAAAAAAATAAGCCACTTCCAGAAGAGCAGGAGCTGAGCAAAGCCACAGTGGGGGAAACTCCACTGTCCCTCCTTTGATCTTCCAATAGTACAGTCTTGTCCTCTTTGCTTCAAGGCTTGACCCAAGAGATGCTTAAGTATAGATGGCCGCAGAAAGGAGAGTGCTTGGCTGAGGTTCGGGTGGAAATCAAGCTTGCCTTGATGTTTTTAGTGGGTGCTGACTTTACTAGAGGAAAGACCACAGTGAGGAGGAGGCGGTGTCACCTGTACTCTGGTTACCACAGTTGGGGCATTTTGACCCACGCCTGGACAGCTCAGCTGTCCGTCCTGCTCTGTCTTTGTAAAACATTAGTTCTTGTCCCACTGTGTCACTGAACACAAATAATTCTACCAGCACCACAGAACAGTTTTCAGCTAGGATTGTAATTTTAGGATTGTTAGTAATTACAGTAGAATTTTAGTAGGATAGAAAAAAGGGCTTATATAATTGAAATAGAAAAACAAGAGAAGAGAGAACTTTTCTGTTTCACGAAAAGCAATTTTGAGCTACAAGAGATACTGGTAACACTAAGCAGAGAGCTTCTGTTCTCCTGTATGGGTTGGTAATGGACCCAGAGCCTCAAAAAGCACCTTGCCTGAAGAGCAGAATTACCACTGTGTAGGAGCTTCATGCAGTTGTCCCATGGGACCACTCAGGCAGGATCACAGTGCTGAGCCATTGCAGGAAGCATCCCAGGGCAATCACGAGGAAGAGTGTGGGATGGGCTCTACCCCATGCCGCTTTCTCAGAAAAGGCAGCAGAAGAGTCTCAGAGAGAGCTAATAATCTTATCACTTCAGCTTTTTGTCCTTCCCATTAGGTCCTTAGAATCTGTTGAGGTCATCAGTCAGTTCCAACCTGCACTGTTAGACTTGAAAGCGTAAGACTATCAGTAAATTTAGTCTGGGCTGTCACTTTTTCTTACCCACAGAGTTTACTCTGCTGTGTTTCTTGTGAGGACATAATAACTCAGATACATGAGCAGCGGGAGACACACAGAGAAAATAGATGAGGATAATGATCATAATAAATAATCCCAGAGAAGAAATATGATTTAGTGTGCCCAGTAACCATTCTGCTTTGCACAGCACCATAGGAGAGAGCAAGCAGAGGCAGCATCGGGTAGCAGAGCTTGTTAACCCTTCAGAGGTACATACCTGCACTACAGCAACAGCCATAGCCCATCGCAAACTTTAGGGAGGGACGGAGGGAAAGGTAGATGATGGTATGTTGGGGAAGTGACAGAGAAGGGAGATGGCACTCCTCTTTGGAAATGAATTTGCATTTACCTTAAAAGAAGGGACAATGAAAAGAAACCTGAGATGCAGTGCAGGGTTGTGGTCCCGACTTAGCTTTATGTGTCACCTGGCCTTCCATATGTAAAATGCGTAGCATCTAACTTGGTATCCATCTCTCTGTGCTCCATCGACTGTGGCTGCCACTGTCAGCTGTGGTTACTGAGCTGGTCTACGGTGAGATGTGCCACAGTGGAAAACGCAACCTCCTTCCAAAACTTAGTGTGAAAAGGAATAATAAACATCTTAGTATTTATAATATTAATTGTATTTTAAATACTTTAGATTTGGAGTTGTAGATACATTGACTATCAAAATTAGTGTAACTGCATCTCATCATGTGGTTACTAGAAAGTTTTAATTGATACATGTGACCCACATTATGAGTCTTATATTGTGCTGATCTGTGTGGTCACAAGAAAAATGAATGTTCATTAGATTCTAAATCATTATTATGCTGGCCTGTAACTAATCTGTCCAGTCATTTATTATATTCTACATTTAGTCTCTAAATACTTTGTTTACATTCAGAAGTATGTGTTTTGTCCTTTAATCCCAGCACTCGGGAGGCAGAGTCAGGCGGATCTCTGTGAGTTCGAGGCCGGGCTCCAAAGCAATACAGAGAAACCCTGTCTCGTAAAAAAAAAAAAAAAGTATGTGTTTTGCAATGCTTCAGAAGTAAACTACACAAAGGAAAAAAAAGTAAAGTAAAGCAAAAAAGTATAGTTGGTACTAAACTGCATCATGTTCAGCAACAACTTCATAGTAATTGAAAATCAAGGGCATAAGTCAAAGTTCAAAACATAAGTTCAAAACTCAGCTATGCCACTTATTTTAGGCAAGTTGTTTTACCTATCTGTGCCTCAGTGTTCTCATTTGAAAAGTGGAGTCATAGATAAGTCCTCCTGTAACCATCTACAGACTTTTGGAAAGGCCGAGGGGGGGTTATATTTCAGGACATGTTAAATCTCTAACAAGTGCACATTGCTGTCATCATCATTTCTAATGTTTAGAAAGTTCGTTTGGAAGGAAACAGCACTCCCTGTGTGTATTATGCTGGCAGGCTTGTCCATCCGAGGATGGCTTCCATGATACCTTGAAAATGGTTTGGAGACTCATAGATTATACTGCAGGCAGTCCTTCACAGACAGTATTTCTCTCAAAACCTCTAGATGAATTATGGCATGCCAGTGAGTTTGAGATTGGATCCTATGACAAGTGCACGGAGGACTGTTTTGCCCTGCTGCTAGGTAAGGCAGAAAGAAACCACCTGGTCGGCCGTCTTAGCCGAGTGGATAGATACATCCCCTTTAGCAGAACGGAGATTGAGGTAAATACACGAGTGTATACAGGAGAACACCTCATTTGTGCTTGGGTTGGGCCCAGAGAGTGTGCCACTAGGAGGTGCAGAGTCCCCTTTGCAGGGCTTGGTCTGGTTGATTAAGTAATTTAACAACAAGCCTGGTGGTTATCTCAGTGACTGTCTTGTTGGAGTTAGAGAAAAAAAGGGGGCAGGTGCTGGGAGATCTCAGCAGTGGCTGGGAGAAGAAATAAAAGAGGAAGGAATACCCAGACATGCCATGGAAAACCTGGGGCATGACCCCATAGTCTTTGTTCCTTGTAAGGGTGCACCCTTTGCAAAGGGTGATATGGACCTCCGCACACAAGGTGCACTTCATCCTTTCAGAGCAACCAAGGAGGAAATATTTAGCCATTACACTATGTGGTTTAACTGCGTCATCAGGTAGGAGCTGCTTTGTGTGGCTAGACCTCAGAGTGGGACTGAGAGTAAGGAATGAAATCACTGTACTCTTTAGCATCCTTAGCTGTGGTCCAGAAAGGGACTGGTAATTATATTTTCTGTCATCAGCATCTCCTTTAGCTTTGTGGTCCATTGGGTCATCTTTAACATTGCCATGGTTTTTAGAAGCTTGTGCATCTTCATCACTTAGCCACGGCCCCTTCTGTTTTGTTTTTAACCTAACAATGGGAAGCCAGTGCTCGAAGATGAATTAGAAGCAGCTCAGAGATGTCCCATTATTGTGATTGAAGTCTGCCTCCTTTTTAATTCTTTAATTTCCTATCTATCAGGTTATTGCTGATCACTGATCATGCCGTTTATCTCAGAGAAGCTGACTTATTGATGTCACATGTCCCAGCTGGGCTTGGGAGAAGTGGTTACAGAGCATGATTTCACCCCTCCTTCTGCTTGGCCTGACCTGTTAAGAGCACTCACCTTTGGGCAGCCTCTGAGTAACCTCTTGTTACTTAGCCTACAAGGGGGTCAGCTTCACAATCTGAAACTCAAAGAAAAAAAAAACATTCCTAACAAGAAAATACTTCTGAATGAAGTTTTTAAAAAAATGTCCTGTGCTCAGTCATTAGAGTGCTTGCCTGGTGTGCATGGGATCCTGAGTTTCACCCCCACGGCTAAAGTGGTCCAGTGCCCCATACCTGGAATCCCAGCACATGGGAGATGGAGGCAAGGGATCAGAAAATCCAGATCAGTCCCCGTGCTACATAGCAGGTTCGAAGCCAGCTGGGAGTTCTTGATGCTCTGCTTCAGAACAAAGAGAAACTTATACGTTTAAACACCCTCTATTAAATCTGTAACCGTAAGAGGACTCGTTACTCGGTCAGTTTGGTTGACCTTACATATAATAACACAAATGTAAAGTGAGCTTCATTGAGCTGGAGAGATGGCTCAACCAACTATTAAAAGACTTGTCAAGCATGCATGAGAACCTGGGCTTAGGTCCCTGACACACATGTAAAAGCTAGGCTTGACAGTGCACATCTAAAGCCCCATCAGTGAAGGAAGAGAGACAGATATACCTCTGGAGCCCCCTAGCTACCCAGACTGTTCAAAGGTGAGCTCCACATTCCGTGAGAGACCTCTGCAAAACAGTGAAGGTGAGAGTGGTAGAGAAAGACTTTTGACGTCTGATGGCCTCCACACACACAATGCACACCCAAATGAACGTGTACAGACATCACTGGAATGGAGGGAGGGAGGGAGAAAAATGAGGTTTAGATCATTAAAGTAAATTTAAATTTTCAAGGGTGTACCTCGGATACAGAGTGTGTGATTAGCATGCCTAAGGCTCTGGGTTTAAACCCAATCACCAAAATTAATGAAAATAGAAATTTTAATAGAACCAAAAGGCACATTTTGCTCAGATTTGGGATAGCACACTTTTATTGAATACTTAAGCAGTGGATTTGTTGTCCTGTAATTAACATCTGTTTTGAGAGCATAGATCTACATGATCCTTTTGCAATTTCAGCTTAATTCCTGCAGAGGAAAGGGAATAGTTTGATCCCCTCCTGGGAGTTAGGGCTGAGCTGTCTGCTGTGACTCTAAGATGGACTCTTGGCCGCTGATCAGAAATTCTGGCCAGAGCTCGGGATCTGGGAGCAGATGTCCAGGGTGACTGAGCCTGAATGCCAGATGGACATATTTCTAATGCTCCCAACCAGGCTCTCTAAGTTCCCTATGGATGGGTCTGGCCCCACAACCTCAGTCTCTTCACTGGGTCTCAGATCCTTTCAGAATTACTTGAGCTGACTTAGGTGAGTGGGACCCCGCACACACCCTCCTGTTACAGCTGTTACAATCTGCATGGTTCTGTGGTTCTTACTGCTCTTTTTGCCTGACAGTTTGCAAACTGTAAATGATGTTTTGATGATATCTTACTAGTTCTGAATTAAAACAACAAATATCACTGTAGGGTATTTAACTGAAAAAGTTGCCTTTTAGGGTGCCAAAAAATGGGTTCCCAAGTATATATAAATGAGTTAATTGCACAAAAATTATTAGCCATAAACCATTTGACCTCTAGGAAAGGTTAATACAATGACATTGTTAGCTGATGAAAGTTAAATTTGATGACAGTTGTTTCTTCTAACAATAAAGCATGTAAGGGTTACTATGGCAGGGAGTTAGAATTCTTTGATTTTCTTTTTCCCTTAATGATAAGCCTTTGGTGTGTGAGCCGCCACAGGTGAAGGAAAAACAGAACATACCCCCTTTGGCCCTCTGGAAGTCACATTCAGATCCATAAAAACCCATTCTACTTATCTCGATTTAGAAGAGAGAGGATGAAAGGGGTAAAGAAGAAAGAAAAGGGGGAAGGAGAGAAGAAAGAAGGGAGAGAAGGAAGGCAGTCAAAACAGAATTCCAGCTACCAAACCCTTCCTGCTCCTTCGTAGGCTCAAGCTCTATTTATTCGGGACGAAGTTGGTGTTTGTTTTAGTAAACTTCCTGGTAGGCTGTTGCATCTGCAATTCTAAAGTAATAGAGCATTAGGTGTCTTAATAAATATTCTATTACTCTAGGTCCAAGCAAATGGAAGTGAGTTCTTTTCTTTGAGAATAAAGGTTGCACACAGGGGTTGGTTACACAGTCATGGATTTTTAAAGCTACAGATAATAATAAATGGAGATAGAAGGCAGACACAGTGGGCCCGGCCAGACTCATGGAGAGCTAGAAAAACAAAACTCCAAAATCCACCAGCTTGCAGCCGTGGAACAATGATGTTACCCTGGAAGTGGGTTGTCATTGCTTCCGGTCAACTCTTTCCCCAACTCTCCATTACTGTATATAAGACTGCAGAAAGAGAGCCTCTGGCAGAGGCTGGGGTTCCATGACCTTCACCACTGTAAGAACAGTATAGCCTGGAGCCCATTCTCAACGTTGTATGTATCATACTCACTATTAGTCTTTAATATTTTCCTGGGGTCCTAGGGTCTTTGTTCATCTATTGTTTGCCCTAGGTTTGGGTTCCCTAAAGTCTTTTTTCAGAAGAAGCTCATGAATGACAGCATTCTTACTCTATTCTTCTCACAGTCGTGGTGGTCTAGGACCATTGTTACAAAGACAGTTGATTTGGGAGTAAGATGAAGTTGTCATGCTGTCCTTAGTTGCATAACTTCCTTGTCAACTCCCAAACAATGGCTATCAAGTTAAGTACTGCCAAACTCAGTTCTCTTGACTCAGCATTGTCCAGGTTGAAGGGAGTCTTGCCTTCAGAACTGTCTTTTCCTTAGACGTGCCTGGTCTCTAGGGTGTGGGACTGCAGATATGTGTCTATGTTTCTTAACAAACCATTATGGTCAGTTTTACCAGAGTACAGGGACTCAGTGAAAGACAAGCCCTAGAAGTTAAGTGGATAGATGATGAGAGCCCAAAGTGTTTGTCTCCAGAGAGTACAAGGTCACATTTTAGTGGGAAGGGGACCAAACAGAATGATGAAACTCCAGAGTCAATCCCTGCACTAAAACTGGAGTCTCTAATCCTATCTCCCTCCTAGAAGTATTTTTTAGTGTTTATTTACATTCTAACTGGGATTTTTTGCCTTAGGAAGATAAAATTTCTCCCCATTTCCCAGAGGAGTGACAGGGCAGCTGTCTATTTGCTTTATTGCCATCTAGACTGATGTTTCCAGAACCCTTCACCTCAGTGTAGACTGAGGGTATGATGACTTCAGGGACTCAAGGTGCCAGAAGCTGTAGGAGCAAAGTGAAGTCTGTAGAACCAGGAAGCCATTCTTTACAAGGTGTCTCTGTTGTACTCTGTTCTATAATGACTTGCAATTTATTTACATTCGGGATAATTATAATAACAGAAGTCGGAGCTACTTAGAGTCAGCTTAGACCAGTGTTAAAATACCGATTCCAGGTCAGCTTCCCTTCATACTTGTTTCTGAGTAGTGAATCTTTACTTGGTCCATGGCAAAGAAAAAGTGCCCCATTGAGAGTCACGGCCCCTGCGAATGTGCTTTGGCTCAGTTATTGTACTCTTCTGTCTTGTGATAATAAGTAACTAGATTAAGAGTACAAAATTTCCCATTTCATTAAAGCTTTAAGATGAAGTTCAAGGTAGACCTGTCTCTCCTTGATTGTTGTTATCCCTGAAGACACCCCACTCTCCCAAACCACATTTTAAAGACACTATACCATGATCACATCTTCTGGATTCTTTTATGTGACCATGAATTTTATTCACCCATCCTGCTCTTTCAGTTTTACCAAAACTTCACACAGGCTTCTGCTCTCGTTAGCTTTTCTTACAACTTTTTGCATCTGTATTTCGCCTGCAGTCTCCAAGGTGTTTGGATGAAGATTGCTGCATTTGGTTCTTGTATTCTATTTGGAAACAAGCCAGAAGTTTTCAGACTTGGTGCTGTTTATATCAATTTGAATTATATTTCAATGTGTGCTTGGAGTGAGGTGTAAGGAGACTGGGGTTCAACATAAATGAGGATTAGAAAGTATCTGAGTCTATGGTACCCAGGCATTTTCAACTGAAGGGGTCTCAGGCTGTTGTCATAATATCAACAGCTACGAAGAGCTGGCTGCCATCCAGTTCATTTGTCCAATGATACTGGCGTTCACCGCTTCCAAATGCACACAAGTATTTTCACTTGACCAGTAGACAAATACAAATATGAAAGTACTTACATTAAGTTTAAAAGAGGAAAACTGTCTTTCTCAACTGCCCTTGACTCTTTAAATATTTCTAAACATGAACTTTTATGCTTTAATGGCTCTTTAACAAGTGTTAATCTATTTAATTCATAGCAGTCAATATGAGATGCATCAGCATATTCACTTTGTACAGATTAGGACAGAGGGACAGAGAAGGCCTGAGGCTACACGCTCAGGAGGTGGCAGACCCTCGGCTTGTAAGTGGCCCATGAAGACATCAGGCTCTCTGCTCCTCCTGTGAAATGACACTGAGCCTATGATGAGAAACCAGTAAGCTGCACGTTCTGCTTAACATAACACATGCTCTGAAATTTCCAAACCATCCAGTCTTTCAGCCATGGATGATGGGAGCATGGATCCAGAGGGAGGTAGGAAGAAGGCTGGTTATGAGCGAGTATCATTTTCTTGATGGCTGTCCTATGAGCAGTGTCTCAATGGCTGGGCCACTCTGATTTTAATGCATCCATGTATACTTACAAAGGCACATTTAGTCCAATTTTGCCATGGAAATAGCAGTTCAAAACAATGTGTTATCGTAGATTCCATTTAAATGTAAAAAAGGTAACTATTAAAGTTAATGCTATTGCCCGAGATGTTACATTTTTACTCTCCTAAATAGAACAGTTTATTAGAGCTTTACTTATCTAAGTGTCTCTTTGGAATTGGGTTCAGTATGTCTTCTGCCATCTCTTTGTCTAACATGGCCATTCTTCCCACACCGCAGGGTCTTCAGAAGCAAGCTGGAAAACTGGAAAGCCAAGCCTTCCCCTGCAGCTCAGGCCTCCACTCGCTCTCCTTGCATGCCCTTCTCATGGTTTACCGAAAGCCGCAGAGGATCCTATTCCTTCAGGAACCTGCCTTCAGTTCCGAGTCCCCTTCAGCCTTCTCCTGAGACACTAGTTTCAGATAAAACAGGGTCCAAGGTAGACAACAGTGGACTAAAAAACTGACAAGAAAGCCTTCAACCTATCTCCTCTTCGATGTTTGGAAGGCCTTCTCACCTGTGTGTACACCCTGGATCTCGGGAGCCAATGTGCTAACCCTGCCATAGGCATGCATGGTGTTTCCTTTGGGGAAAGATGCCTCACCTAACTGGCACCCTCTTTAACACTCTTCCCTTCTAGCGTGTGCATTTCTCTTCAATTTGCCTGTCGTTTCACTTACTGCTATTTAATCTCAGTTTGACAGCTAAGCCATGCTGGGAAGGAGGCATTTGGATGATAAAGCAGGGTTGTAGATGTATACTAAGTATTCTGTAAATTGCATTATAAAACCCTTTCACTGTGCTCTCAACATTTACTGGAAAACAGGTCAATTTGGGACTGACTGTTCTGTACATTTAAGTGAAGCAAACAAACAGAACAAAAGACAAAAACCACCGGCATATAGCACCTTACTTAACCTTTTGTATCAAATCTACTTCTTGTAGACCGTGCAGAGCACCTGTTCTAATTCTGCCACCAAGTTCTTTCCCGTTAGTAGAATTAGAAGTTATGTTCACAGGTGTGATACATTTCGAAATGCTTGATGGTTATTTCCAGCATGACACTGCAAACCTTATCTAATATTTTACTGAAGCACATATGGTGACTAACCTTGGAGTTATTTGATTTCCTTTTTTCTGTGTTCACTCTTCTTTCCCAAACAGAATTGTGTGATTAATCCCATTGAATGTATTTCTTTCCCTGAGGTCAGCAGCTCCAAGGGCTTTGACTGAAGGCCTGGAGGACTGCATCCCCAGTGATACCAAGAGTGATGTTTTGTGTGTAATACCTTGTGGCTTGAATGTTCTACCAGTCTCGCCCCTTTTGGGGAGATTATCAAATCTTGGGGTTGGTTTGGTACTCAAATCTATGGACTCTAGTATGATATTTATTCTCAATTTATTCTCAAATTAAGGAACTAAGTCTCAACACAAAGGAAACTAGTGGAGATCATAGTCCAGTTCTTAGAGAAGTGTTGTATGAAACAAGATAGTGTTGGGCAGTTGCTTAGCGTTCCTGGGAATCCAGCCATTCGACAAGTAGCAAAGAAGTTTTAGTCATAGTCAACCCTTTGGGCCTTTTAGTGTTGTTCTGAGAGTTAAGTTTCACTTGAGTGACTCTAGCATCATCTCACACTAAAGAGAGGTTCAGCATACAATGTTTTTACAAGTGAGGCTCTGTGGTCATTGTCAAGTGGCTTTAACATCTGCTGAGCTTGTTAAAGGACGTTTGGGAAATCTGTCCCTCCCCACACCTTCCACCTCCCAACCCCAGGAGGCTAGCAGACTTGTGGGTCTATCCCACACCAGTCTTTTTGGCTTACATTCCAACTAGTGTTGTGTTGTCAGACCATGCTCTCCTCCAGAACTCATCACTCTGAAGGCTACATCCAGGAGGGGACCTGTCACTTCTCACAGCATTTATCACAGCCAGCCACACGCCATCTTTCCCAGGGGCACTCCAGCTACCTTCCTGCTATGAGTTGCCATCTGTTCCTGATAGCTCAGCTCCTCCACAGCATCTCATGCTCCTCCTTCCACTGTCGCTCAGTACAATTAGGGTCAAAGCAGATGGGCTTTGTTAATATCACTCCTTTGAGCGGTTACAGAGGATAATGAATCTCTACCCTTGGAGAGAAACTGAAAAATGGCCTCTCTGCAACACCTATCCTTGCCTCAGAGGGGGAAAGTGCCCAGGATTTCCAGACAGTTTCCGAAGGTGCAGAATCCAGTACCACCACCCAAGTGAAGGCCATCATCACCAAACCAAAGTCAAGTCTCTTCCAAAGAAAGTTGATTGAAATGCAACCGTTCAGGACTTGGAAGCACGCCTGCCTCTAGTTCAGTCTGTGTGTTCCCGTAACATGGTTTTAATTTGTTTTTTTACAGAATTTCACCTTCAATGATGACTTCAGTCCAAGTAGTACCAGCTCTGCAGACCTGAGCGGCTTAGGAGCAGAACCCAAAACCCCAGGGCTCTCCCAGTCCCTGGCACTGTCCTCGGATGAGGTACTTGAGTGGCACGATGGCGGAACTAAGTTTTTATGTCACACATTTCCTCCATACCCCACTATGGGAAGGTATTTGAGGGTAGATTTAGCATAAAAGTCATCAGCACTGAGGTTTTATGTTTAACACAAGGTCTTCATGGTTCCACCCCCTCTTCTCCAACAATAAAGAAAGGTATAGTTCCTGAGCCCCTTGAAGCTTCCCAGATATCCCTTTATACATGTAAGCACACATTAGGGAAGCCAGGCACTGGAGAACAAGACTAGATAATGGTTTAGATCACTTGGAGGCTGTTAATTACCCATTCTCTCTCTGTATCCAGAGTTACCCTTCCCCCAGGCTCCCGACAGTACTCTTGACTATCATATGCCCCCAGTTGAACCATTACAACCAATAGGCACAATGCTGGAAAGAAAATCGTGTAAGACCCATTTATCCAGATGCTGCTAGAGTGAGGTCTAACATTGCTAAGAATTATCAGGAAGTATGTGTGCAGGGGAGAAGCAGAATATGTTGGGGTTGATGAGTTCTAAAAGCTGGTGGGAGTGGGGGGCAAGAAATAATGTAACTAAAATATGATTACTCTTACATATAAAATAATTGTTCTTATTTCTTAACATGAGTTTTGTTAAACAAAACTCCGTTTTTTTCCTTTTAAACTTTTCTGGTCATGTTTTTTTAGCTGGGCTTGATTTTGATGTAATAAAGAGTGCACTGTGGATGTTGTGTGTCCCATTTCTGTAACATGCTTCTTCTTGGTTCTTTTGTTGCTACTCACCCAGAGCCTGGATATGATAGATGATGAGGTGAGCTATCTGTGGGTTGTGTGTGATACTTTGTCTGATTTGATCCTGCTTTTTGCTCCTTACATGACTTAGGATCCAACACGACAAGAATGCTTTCTCTGGCCGGGTGGTGGTGGCACACGCTTTTAATCCCAACACTCAGGAGTCAGAGGCAGGTGGATCTCTGTGAGTTCAAGGCCAGCCTGGTCTACAGAGCTAGTGCCAAGACAGGCTCCAAAGCTACACAGAGAAACCCTGTCTCAAAAAACCAAACAACAACAACAACAACAAAACACTTTTCCTGTAGGAGAGGGAAAAGATTGCACTTGTTTACATTTTACTTGAGATGTGTTGCTAGATAGAGAGTTCACCTCAGAGCCTCATTTATCTCCCATAGCCATTACCTGACATGGTCCATTCTTTTCTGCATCCTTTACCTTCCCCTCAGCCTACATTTTCTTGTATCTGTTCTTCAAGTAGCTCACCAGGCTAACTCCTGTCTTTCCTCTGAGTTCTATCATGGTTTCATAATCTCTCAGCTTAGTCTTCTAGGAGCTCTCTGGCCTCCTTGCATAAATAAAGGGGAGGTATATTGTGAATAGAACCTGAAATTTGCAATGAGATTCTTGGTAAGCTCTGCCACTTACTAACTTAGTGTCTAAGAGGGATCATGTACACTCTCTGACCCTCAGTTTCTCATGTCTTAAAAGTAACTGTGGATGTTAGCGTTACTTCCTGCTCAGATGAACTCATGGCTGTGAAATTTCTCTATGAAGGCTTGAGAACTTTAAGACCTTTTTCTATAAAGTGAAGGAGACAGTATTTTTAATGTGTTTTTTAATGTAACTTTAGTGTCTTCTAAAAGGATAAATCTAAAGTGATATATTGAATATAGACATCTATGAAATATGTATTTTCTACCTCTGATAATATCTCCATAGTAATGTAATATAAAATCAACAGTGTTAATGTGTATTTTCTCAATTTTTAACTTCCTTGCTTCGTAGTGGTACTTTATGGGTTATTTTTAATTTTCCTTCTACCAGATTCACTAGGTAATAGACATGCTTCTTCTTAGCATAAGTATAACTATTATCATTTTATGATTTAGAAGTAAATATGACTCTTGTAGCTTGAGAAATTCCCTTGGTAGTGTAACACGAGCCATGGTGTTTTAGTCATTTCACAACACTGCATACATTCCTGTCTCAGATCCTTGATGATGGACAGTCTCCCAAACACAGTCAGAGTCTGAATCGGGCTGTTCATGAGTGGAGTGTGCCACAGGTCTCTCACTGGTTAATGAGCCTAAATCTGGACCAGTATGTGTCTGAATTCAGTGCACAGAGCATCACTGGGGAGCAGCTCCTGCAGCTGGATGGAAATAAACTGAAGGTAAAGAATTATGTGTCTGTGTTAGGTTGCCAGTTACAGGTTTTACTTGTAGCATCTGACATGTTTTCATCAGCTGAGAGTGTCCCTGCATGATCCATGTGGTAATTTTTGTCAATACCCAGCAGAAAAGATACTGAGTCATTTCTCAGTGGGAAATGAAGCTTCAGAAGTTCATCAGGGTTCTGACTCAGGATAGACTGCTGATCAAGAGAGTTGGGGACCCTTTCTTTTGCTTCCCCTGGCAACACATGACCACTATATTAATACCACTCACTTCCCACTGTACTGTTAAATTTTAATAATGGCCAGTGTGAATCTTTCTTTCTTAGTTCCTCCTCCATGCTCCCTCTCCTACCCACTACTTGAAAACTGAAATGACATCCCCAGTTTTCTCCCAGAGATATAAGCAAGCCATCCCTCCCTGTCACCTCCATTGCCCTGTCATTTCCCCGCATCCAGCCCATCTCTCTTAGACACTGAGGTGGTGCCCAACCCTATGGAGAAAGGGCAAGAGGAGGGCAAAGCCAGTTCCACACCTCCCTCCCTACGACTCAGGCCCCTGTGAGGCTGATGGATAGATGAGTGTCTCTTGACAGTCTTTGAAAAGGTTAGAGATCAATCAATAGCTTGTGAATATGAAGGCCCCATCGACAAGGCTGTCCCTGTTGGGGAGACGGATGCATCCTGCTGTTGATGCTGAAGGTCATGGAACATTTAAAGTACACAATCATCTCCCCTGATTCTGAATTCTAAGCTCATCCAGCAACCTCATCATTATAATCGGGCTTCCTTTATAGGTCTACCTTTGGGGAGACAATGGCTAGAGAGATGCTGACGTGGGCACCCTCGTCCCAAAGACATTTTTGGTTCTCAGTGTAAATAAGTACATTGGCAACAAAGAGGCCATTTCACTTCCCCCTGCCCTTCTTGGAGCCTTCTGTGACAGCAGGTGCTCTCTGCTACCCTTTGAAGATATTGATGAGTTTAACAATACGTTAGCAGAAGGTTGAAGAAGCAGGATCATGCCCTTTTTATTTATTCGCTCATTAGTCACCAATTTGGAAAGCATTTTCTTAATGACTTCTGGGGTGTAGTTTTCAAAGAACAAAGCACAGATCCTCCATGCATACAGAATTTAGCAAGTGTAGTCTGCTTTTCCTCAGCCCTGACCTCCTCCGTCTATGTTTAACTAAGGTCATAAGATTAAACATAGTGTGATGTTTTTCTCATCATAAGCAAAGAGGCCAGCAGCTTTTGAGAGTCAGTTTGTACATGTGTTTCCTTTGTAGGCTCTTGGAATGACATCATCCCAGGACCGAGCACTGGTTAAAAAAAAACTGAAGGAAATGAAGATGTCTCTAGAGAAGGCTCGGAAGGCCCAAGAGAAAATGGAAAAACAAAGAGAAAAACTAAGGAGGAGGGAGCAAGAGCAAATGCAGAGGAAGTCCAAAAAGTCAGAGAAGATGACTTCCACAAAAGAAAGCAGCAGTGAGCAGTAATCCCTAGCCACCTCCAGTAGGGGGGAAGCTTGAGGGAAGTCCCGCCCCTTCCTGCCCCCCTTCCCCTGCAGAGGATTAAGAAGAAACTGATGGGGATAATGCCACTGTAGGCGGTTTAAAGAACTGTGTGTTGGATGCACTCTTAATTTTAACCTCCTGAAATAACCCCAAGCCACCTTTGGTTTATTAACATACCAGAAATACCATTTTTATCTTCTACTTAATGACATCCTGTGCTGTGTTGACTGTATGGTGCCACTTGGAAAACCAGCCTGACCCAGCCAATGAGAGCAGGACTCACTCTGGTGTTGTGGGTAGAATACCTGAAATTTTCACTAAGAGCCCCTGAAACTGAGATAGTAATTGTGGGTGTTTGTGTGCAGAGGGAGCTGCACTATCTCCTGGGTTGCAGATTCTAGTACAGTGGGTAGGAAAGGCTCCCCTCAATTCTGGCTGTACAGCAAGTCAGTCCTCTTATGGGAATGTGGGTGCCCAGCATATAATTAGCAGATGAGAGAAGGAACAAGCGTGTTGCTCCACTTGCTGGGAGTCAGAGAGAGAAACAGTAGTTATTTGTTAACTCTAGAAGCACACACTTGGGTGTACTAAGGGACTCAGGGTAGGCGGCACCATTTCCCTCCATGCATTGCTGAACAAAGAAGAGGAAGTCAGAGCATAGAGCAGCCATGGGTGTTAAGGTCTGCTGTTTGGTTTGCCAGCAACACGAGCCCAGGGTTTCAACAGCACTGACAAACACAATACAGCCCCTCCCTCCCAACGAATCGGACAGGAAATTGATTTTAAGGAAACAACATTTTCAGGTTTCCTCTCCTGGGACACGTGCTGGCTGGTCTTCAGCCCGTCTGTGACACAATCAGGAACTTGTCACATATTTTCTACTCAGAATTTCCCATGTGGGCTCAGTTAGTGTTTTAACAAATGTACTTTTAAGAACTTAAAACTAGAAATACGGGTTGGAGATTGAGATTTGAGTAACAGTCAACCAGAAAACTTTTCTTCTTTTGAGCACACACAATTCTTTCCTGTGAAGGGCAGCTGTCAGGTACATTTTAGAGACATTTTGAATGACTTTTCTTAGCAATTCTCTTCCATATTATAGAGATCTCCAGGTGTATTTAAGACATGGGGAGGGTTTTAGCAGTGTACGATCTTGTGATTAAGGCCAGTATTAAGGATTCTAGTATTTCACCAACCTGAGCTGACTGCAGGAGACGGGGGGCAGGAGGAGAAAAATAAACCCATCTCGAAACATTTCAAATCCTGAGGATTTTTATTTGTTTGCTTGCCTTTAGTTTCGCTCCTTTTGTTTATGTATCTAATTCTCATTGCTGCATTGACTGTAAAAAACTGCTATCATCTACTTAACATGACAAATTTCAAAGTAGAACTGGAGGCCAGATGTATTCTTGTGCAAATATTTTGCTTCCTTTACTCCATCAAGCCCTTCTGTCCACAGCCCTGGGCATACCTCCTCTGGATGCACAGGTCTGCAGAGCCTGCATCAGGCTGGGAAGTATGACAGGTGTCTGCGAGGATAGGGGTCCGCTGCTTGTGTGGCCTCACCTTGTATTGTAACATTGTGACTTTTCATTTTTATTGTTAGTTTTGAGACATATGAATTCCAAAATTATCGGAACTAGAAATTTAACCTGGTTCTCTCTCCCAGGGCCTGCTTCCTTTTCTGGCCCAGAGCACTTCTGTTAAGTTTCGGTCCTTCCAGAATAGACTCTTCAGTCTTAAACACAACATGGGCGTAGCCTGGTGCACTGAAGTTACCAGACCTGCTCCGTGGTTCTTGCTTGAGTAGGATGCTGGTGGCTGTTCGTGTCTTCAGATGTCTGATGCTTTGCCAACTTTGGGAAACCAAGAGACACATTACTGCACTACAGATACCAGAAGACTAGCAAAAACCAGGCAATACTAATGCTGCTTGCTATTGTAAATTTTAGCTTTTTCTTTTCTTGGGGAGAGCAAAACGAACCTGGATTGCACTGGAAGCTTCTTTGTGTTCATTTATAAGAGTGAGGACAGAAGGATGATCATTTTAAGTTGTGTTTACACTTTGATGGTATTTGGAAATGAATGTATATATTGGAAATGTCTATAAGTCTGTCTCTGCCTGTAACTTATGATCTATTAGATTGCATTTCTTAAATACAGTGTTCTTATTGCAACTTTATTAACACTTCAATGCTTGGATCAGCGTCTATCTGACAGTTACAAATCAAATTCATTCTCATTTCATCATTTAGCTTATATTTTGGCCATTTTGATTTCTAAGTTAAGTTATCACAATCTTAAACCAAAATGAGTTATTTTAACATTGCTACTTAAAACTGGTAACATTGTAAAAGGCTCTTGATTGTATTGCTCAGCAATGGATAAAACATAAGCTGGTTGATCCAGTATGAAAACAAAGTGAAGGACCTCAGACCTTGTGAGCAATCTGTGTTCCTCTTAGTTCCTCTATTGACTGTGGTGCATGGTAACAATTGAGTTTCCAATGTCTTGCACAATTCCTTTTTTAATACTGTAGTTTTCAGGGTTTATACAATTTAACAGAGAATTGTCACTTTGTGGATGTTGATGATTTCGGAAGGTTTTAAGTTAACAAATGAACATGTCTGCTTACCAGTAACTGTATTCCAGTGAAGTCTTCAATGTACTCCATCAGTCACCACAGGTGTTTTGGGGGTACAGATGATGTTTGAGCATGGGGTTACATGGTGAGGCCCTGACATAGGTGGAGAGCACTATAGGAGTAGAATCTGGGTCGGGGTTCCACTAAAGGACTTTGTAATGGATTACTGCACTTAAGACCATCTCCTTTAAAGTGACTCACACCTCTGCAATCATTTCTCCTTCCTCCTCAGAATCAGACGAGTTCTGTTAGCATGGAAAACATGCTGTATCCACTTGAGTGCTCTGATGAAGCCTGCTTTACTACCATGACAGCAAAGCTCTTCTAGAGTGATCTGTCATCCTGTGACTGGAGTTGACATGAACTTCCCACTTCCCACTTAATGTAGACTTTTAAAATATCACAGTGGTTTATGATTGCAGTATGATAGGCACTAATGCCAAACCCAGGCGCAAAATGACCACACCTACCTTGAGTTGCTTTGTTTGAGGAAATGAAGTGGCAGAGGAGAAGTGGAGACTACTGCCACTCTCCATGCTAGACAGTATTTACTCTAAGATCCTCAATAGCTCAGGCCTGGGCTGCAAGAATGCCCACAACTCAGATTTATTTAGCACCTGGGCCCCTTTGGATTGTGCTAGAGATGAAGAATTCTCATCTAGTATCTTTGTCCAATAGTATTAACTTGTGCCCGACAATTGTGCAAGAAGTAAACAAACTGCATTCATACAGCTTTGCTCTTATAAACATGGAAGGTTAGATATATTTGTGGAAGACCATCAACTCTTAACAAGGGTGTTTAAAGCGATTCTGGAGGATGAAGGGCAAATGATTCTCAAAGAATCTATACATTGGATTTGTATTTCCCTTTCATACACTGAGATGTTTAAGAATTACCATTGGAGTAACAGTGCTGGTGATAAGGAACATCTCATTTTAGGGGAGAGGCATCAGTAGGGTTCATGTCGCTTGTTTCCACACTAAGGCACTTCCTGAAGGAAAGGATAGTTAGGAAATGACAGAACTAGCTTTCATGTGTTTTCCTATTTACTTTGAGTCAGGGCTCTATCTGTGTCCAGTTCTAAAGGTGAGCTGGTGAAGGTGAGGTCCAAGAGTAAAGCATCATCTTTTCTTCCAGAGTTGTCCGGATTGTCATAGGACAAAGGTGTAGACCCAGAAGAAAACAGCATTGCAGGAAATCTGTTTCACTGATTTTGTCCTAAAAGTCAGACTGAAAGTGCTGACTGATTTTGTTAAGGTTCCATGAAATTGAGTCTTGATCCAAAACATTGGGGAAAACATAACAAGAGAGAAAACACATTTTAATAACTTGAGGAGTAGCATTGAAGACACTGGATTGAGCAGTTAGAGGGGAAATGAAAAACCTACATAATAAACTGCCCCTTGTGAAGTGCCAGCAGTTCCATTCACGGGAGGCCTGGGGTCCTCCCCTGTTTGTGCAGGGGTGTCTGTGTGGGATTGTAGAGAAGGGTTATTACTCAAGCCTCAAATCTGTGAGCACCTGGGCCTTTCTCTGTATCCTCAGAGTACGGGCAGAAGAAGCTCCATGCTTCCCAGCCCTCGACCCTATCCACTCCTAGACCACTAGGGATCCAGCAATGTGCAAGACATAAGAAAGAACAAGTCACAAATTCTCAGTCATGTGCATGCCACTTCTGTAGGTGTCAGAACTGTGTGTGGCTATATCCCCAACCTTACACACACATATACCATCAGCACGTGGCATAAAAATATACTCTACATGGACTACAGTGATGTTAGTTAGGACCCTGGGCTGTAATCATAGCCTTATTGCCACTTTTTGTGTTGTGTATACATTGAATGGCTCATAGATTTTAAGAGATTTTTTTAATGTAAGTATCCTACTAAATGCACTTATGCTTCTAAATGTTTATATATTTTGGTAAAATTGATTTATTAGATCTTTGGTATTGTATTTTAGTAAGATAAATTTTCCTCAAATGTTTGATTAATGCTTTGATGTCAAGATTGCACTTTTTTAGTTAGAAATCAGGACATATTATGCAGCTTTGGGCATTTTCAAGTGCACATCGCAGTTTTCTTGACTAAAAATTGCACTGTGTGTTCTTGTGTATCAACTCTCTTCTCTAAATTGAGATGTTCAGTAACCATGATGCTTATGTCACTAACTACTGGCTCTCTGGTGGCAGTATTTCTGTCATGTGACCACTATTTACTTCGTATGCCATCAGCTTGCAATGGCATTTTGGGTTGCCATCAAATATAACACAATGGGTTATGAGCATATGTTGTTGGGAGGAGTGTACATCCGTTTCTCCAACTGTTTTGTGGACACCCACAAGTTTCTTGTTAAGGATTTGGGCATCCATTCTTGAGAGAGCAATTGGCCAGAAGTACCTTAAATTACCTTTACAAGAAGAACAGGAAGTGGTTCTCAAGCTAGATAACACCTCCCAGCAACATCAGGTTCAATCAGTAATTAATAAAACCTCTAAGCATCCATAGGTATACACTCGGTATTATTTATTGTCATAACTACTGCCTTTGTATTTTTTCAATGGTGTTTTGATGAAGCCACTTATACATCTGCTATATATCACTGGCTAGACTGGGCAGCTGAAAACCAGAAGGAGAATAAACTTCTGTTCTACTGTAAGACTGGATTTGTTTCCATCTTTCTTTATATATTGCTAAGGGAAAGTGATTGAAAATCATTTAACTTGGTAAGTATGGGTAGCGCATCACCTGAAACTTTTAATTTGTACATTTTGCTGTCTGATTATTTGCATGGAGGAGACAATAATGCCACATCTGATCTTTTCTCTGGTACTTGATCAGTGTCTGCTCTTTCAAATGGCATTCCTTACTCTTTGGTTTTCAGATGCATTCAAAGCAAACTATACCATAAGTGGCCCATTGTTTTCTGACCATCTAAAAATACCTGTGATCAAATTTAATTTGTTGTGTAAATAAATTTCTTGCCAATGAGTATTATTGTTGTTAGATAATGAATGCAATAAAAGGAAATACAGTGACCTGACAGAGTATATGTTCCTTTTTTCCCCTCTTCCAATTCCACCTTCAACTAAAACAAGCCCTGACTGGGCAAACCTGCATTAACTGTCAAAACATATCTATCCATCAAGAGCAAAGTGCACATTTTTCATGGAAATGAATCTAAAAATAAGTTTTAACTCTGGCAAAGTGTAAATTGGCAGCTAGAATTACACTTGAAAGCCCAATTATGGAACTGGGCGTAAAGTTAAAGAGCAGGGCCTCCAGCTGGAGCCCCTTGTCCACCTCTTCCCTTGTCTTCTGTCACTGCCTCACCATCAAGTTTCCAATACCCATCAGCCAGAGAAAGGTGGATGACACATCCATTAAGCAGTCAGTCTCACACAACAAGAGGCGAGCTGAGAGGAAGCAGGTCTGGCCTAGTGCACCGGGTTATTTTAAGCCATTTTCATTCTAAGGTCTCAAAGACTAAGAGCTTGGATAAACCAAATGAAGACTATCCACTGCATTCTGGCTCAGCCTCCCAGAGGGAATGAAGTAAACCTGTTTGCCCCTTACAGAATGCATGCTGAAATCCCTCACCTAAGTCTCCCCTTCTTTGGCCAATCTTGAATGCACGCCATGGGAAATTGGATAGCTTCATATAGCTTCATTTTTTAGTTCTCTCTCTCTCTCTCTCTCTCTCTCTCTCTCTCTCTCTCTCTCTCTCTCTCTCTCTCTCTCTCTCTCCCCCCTTCCACCCTCCCTCTGTCCGTCCATCAGTCCATCTGTCTGTCTCTGTCCCTTTCAAGAATCAGTTTTCACCAGTAGAAAGAAAGAGGATATGGTCATTTTTACTGAAGATGTGATGAAGGCTAGCTAGTCAAAACTTTTTTTAAGAAGCATATGCGGTTCACTTTCAGTTCACTTTCTTAAGATCCACATTTATTGAAAATAAGTTTCTTTTGTTATTATTTTTGTTTCCTTGAGATGAGATCTTACTTCATAGCCTAAGTTGGCCTGGGATTCATGATCTCACTGCCTCAGCCTCCTAAGTCTAGAGTTACAAGCATACATCGTGAAGCCTTTTTCCAAAAACTGTTTTTGTTTTATACTTCCAATCTGTGGTCTTAAATGACAATTTTCAGTTTCTCATAAACCCCCCCCAAAAAAGTAAACCAACAACGCCCATAAAAAAAGCCAAGTGCCAGATAACTGTGGTAACTATTACCTTAGAAATATTTAATCTCTAAAGTGGCTGCCTTAATGTCCCACATAAATAATCCAGCACTGAGGTTCTCTCTTCTTTTATTTATTTTTTAATTTAAATTAGAAACAAGTTTGCTTCACATGTCAATCCTAGCTCCCTCTCCCTCCCCTGAGGTTGTCTCTTCTGAAGAGACAATAATATATTATGATCTTTTGCTTCATAACCAGCATAAGAAAAGTGATATTTCTTCTTAGTCTTGTCTCAGAGAAAATAGCCAAAAGTTGTTCGTCTTTCTGTTTTTTTTTAAGTTTGTTTATCATTCTTTATCTCCTTTCTGTCTCCACAGTAAGTTAGAGTAGGTAAAGTCAAGCAAACAACAAACAAGAAAACAAAGCCATCACTGGCACCAGCTGAACCTGAGGGCACTCAGAACCCTGCATGGAATTGCTTACAGACCACTCCCCAATGGAGTCATGACAAAAGAAACAAATTCCTTCTTCAGGACGATATAAACAGAAATTATAATGTGTCAAGACAACAGAAATCATGTTTCACTGGGAAAATGGGAAATTCCAGTGAAAAAGGAGAGAGTAACTGCAGTTCCTATTTCCGGAGGAAGTTACAGAGAGAAGGTGAAAACCAGGAACCTGGCAATACTGTTCCATCCATTGGCTCCATGAGGTGTTGAGAGTTGTCTTTATGATGACACTTAGAGTCCCTAAGTGACCTAAGAGTCTCCAGACTGTACTCTCTGGTTTTCTTACGGAAGAACAGTGAGGCAGAAGTATACTCACACGCTTTCAGGGATTGTGTTTGTTACAGGGAAAGTATGTTTGGAGTTACATATAAGATATTACTGATTTTTCCCAATGCCATGACAGACAGCCTGGTATAACTAAAAAGAGAGCTTGTTTGGGAGAGCTTGGTCCACATCTGACTCCTCTGTCTGATGGCCTGCAATAATACAGCAACTCCTCTGTCTGTCCCAGCAACTTAGCTCCAGAATCTGCTAGGAGCTCACCTCACAACCAACAGGAAGCAGAAGGGAGCAGAGCTGTCCAGGTGTACTCTGTGAACACATTCATCCCAGTGATATACTTCCATAAGTGGGGTCCTTCCTTCTAAAGTTCCCACCTCCTCCAAAAATACCGCCCCCAGCTGAGCACCAAACATACAACATACAGGCCTATAGGAACAGCTCATATTCAAATCATAACACATTATGTAGACATGACAAATTTAGCCATTTTGGTGAAAGAGAATTTTTATTGGTAAATGAAGTCTTCAAGTAGTCCAAGACTAACTAAAGGAATCTTGCTGTTCATTTCTGTCCCCAGTGAACACTCTCATACCTTCTTATGTCTAAGTTTAATGTCAACATGCATGGGTCAGCAGAGAGCACTGTGATAGTCACCTTCAGTATGGAAAAGGATTGAAATAATGGGCTCATTTTCCAGGACAAGGTGTGTTTGTGTCACAGATCACAGTAAAGAGCTCTGTGGAACACAGTCCCTATCAGCAGTTTTCCTTTGTACACAGAGGCAACTGTACTCCCTTGCAACACGGTGCCATTTTCAGCATAAACAACAGTTACTTTGGGCTCTTCTGATAGAATGTTCTGGATTCGAAGCACCTATTCAAAAAAAAATAACATGAGGTTAATTAATATTTTTGTTAAGTCATTTAAATCAAATTTAAACTTGAAGTTCTTTCTCCCTCAGCCACATTATCTCATATAATTATATCAGTTGTGTTCTGTCATAAAATTATTTTAATATAGCTGTTTCCTCATCTGTAATTGGTCAAGTTTTGATTACATGAACTTCAGCAACAGTATCGAGCATATGAACATACACAAGTAAGGTAGGACATATAAATGAACAATATGAGGATATGAGGCATTAGGGCACAGTAGGGAACACAGTAAAAAGGGGGAGGGGGAGTGAGCAGTAGGTACATAGTTGCCTGACTGGCATTTATGTCTGTTTTGTGTATTTTCAGATAAAGTAAGAACTTTGGGGGTGAGCAGGTAGTTGTAATTTGATTGGCCTGTTTGTTGATTACCTATGAGACAGTCTTTGTACTTATCTGAGGCTGGCTTTGAAGTTGCACTCTCCTGCCTCAGACTCTTGAGTGCTGAGATTACAAATGTGTATGCACCACTATCCCCCAAAATGTCTGGTTTTATAATGTACCCAAAGAAAATTGAAAGCATGACCCAAGAAGCTAACTCTCTGTAGCATACCTACCCGCGCTTTTGAGTTTAAAGTCCTACTGCTACGTAGAAAAGTTTTTTTTAAGTTTAATTTCCTTCACTTAACTGAGAAATTTAATTACATCATATTTGACTATGCATTTCAATTCATGTTAAATTCACCATATGGCATAACTAGTGCTTAGTCCTTTTGGGTAACAAAACAATTTTATATAATAAAATATAATATGGAGGGTGTCTTCCTGAGGCAGGGACATGGATTAAGTCTTGTGTCTTTCATTTCCCATTTGTATCTTTATTGAAGTTAGATGGGTGAGACCAAATTACTTCTAAATTCTCTTTGACAATGATAAAATATTGTGATTTGAAGAAAAGAAACCTATATCACAGAACACTCACTGTGGCAGGCTAGCAAAGCCATGGTCTGGCATTAAAGACCAATGGGAAGGTTCAAATGACTTCTAATACATTAGCTACACAGATACATGTCTTAAGAATGTGCTGTAATGTTAACCCATTACTTACAAAATATAGTTAAGGGTCCACCTCAGTTTCATAAGCCTCATAGTCATAAGAACTAGATCTATAGGCAGTGCATTAGATAGTGCATTCAAAATATTATTCTATTCCCCTTAACAAATTCATTATTAGAAAGGAAGCATTTTTTTCCAGAAAAACAAAACAAATCCTTGGTAAAGCAAAGGACCCAAGTTCACCGAATGAGCTAACAAGAACAATTAGAACAACATTCTGCCCAGTTTTATATACTGAACATCCAACAACACACATTTCTTCAATTATATTAAAATTCAGTTGAGCAAGCCTAATAGTGAAAAACTAGCAAATACACAAAAGAGTAACAATAAACATGGCCATAATTCCCTGTAAATTTGGAGATGAGAGGATCAGGAGCCATTCATATTAGACTTCTTTCAATAAAAATATATAGGGTGAGGTTGTTTAGTGTGTGTGTGTGTGTGTGTGTGTGTGTGTGTAATACACAGATATATATATCAAGTATAAACTTTCCTTTTCTGTCACTCTCCCTTAAAGAAATCAGTACAACTATTTTAGCATTTACAGTTAGGTATTTCAAGTTATCTGGAGAGATTTAAATATGCAGGAGGAGCTGGGCAGTGTTGACTTACACCTTTAATCTCACCACTCAGATAGGCAGATGCAGACCGAACTCTGTGAGTTTGAGGCCAGCCTGGTTTACAGAGTGGGTTCTAGACACCCAGAGCTACACAGAGAAACCCTGTTTTGAAAAACAAATAAACAAACAAAAATGTAGGAGGGGCTGAGCTGTCTCTGTGGATAAGAGCACTTGCTGTGTAAGCATGACTACTTGGGTTCAGATGCCTAGCACCACATAAAGAGCTGGGCTTGAGTTTATAATCACAGTGTTGGGGGATGAAGACAGGAAGATCCCTCGCTTGCTTCCAGCTAATTGGCAAGCTCCAGGTTCATTGAGAAACCTTGTCTCAGATAGCTGACATTGACTTCTAGCTTCCTCAGATATGTGCACATGTGTACAGGTGCCCAGTCTCACACATATACACAAAACCAAAGTATGCAGGAGGATGGATATGTTAAGTAAGTACCACATCACTTCATGTAAGGGGCTTGAGCATCTGTGGAGTTTCTTAGGAGTCATAGAAGCAGTCCATCATAGATATTGAGAGAGGCTGTACTGATACCCTGGTTGGGGCACTGAGGCCAGGTATGCAAAAGCTATATGGGGAAATGGATACAGCCCGGCCGTGTGACACCACTGTAAACTAGTGTGAATTCCCAAGTTGGAGGAACTCATTACTGAAATAAGGATGTGGGCACCATCCAGTCCTGGAGGTCCTTAACGTAGCCCTTCAGGCCCACATCCCCTAGGCTGACCAAGACCTGTGTGGAAGGGCCTCTCCAGCGTGGCTTCATGCATACTGGGAGGTCTGAGGACCAGAGGTAGACATCCAACCCCAGCCTTTGATCCCCTGGATGGCTTCTCCCTGGTTAAATCCTCAGCAAGATGCTCACCTTCCTTCAAACACTATTCCATTTGTGTGTTTTGTTTTTATTTTTTTCAATGCTAGGGGACAATCTCAGTGCATCACACATGCTAGGTAAGTGCTCTCCACTGAGCTATACTCCCAACACAATATTCATTCCCGTCCTCTGACTTTGGCAGCCATTTCCTACACACACACACACACACACACACACACACACACACACACACACACACACACATCTCTGTGTTACTGTGTCACCTCCTGTTAGTGTCCCTATACTAGACTCACAGCTTTGTAAAAATAAAAAAATTACCAAATAATAAAAAGTATGCGTGCCCTTCCTGGACTCTCACCAAACACCTCCACAAGCCCTTTAGACCTCTGAGAACCAGGATCATCTGTCCCTGTGCCTTCTGTTTTTTGCACATGCAAGTGAGAATTTTGTTTTCAATTGAAATTCAGTAGTGAGAGCAAACCCCTGTGTCCCCTTCCTCATGCAAACTAACCTCTGAGCCAGGAGGGTTCTTGGAGTCATAGTAGAAGATTCTTATCCCATTGGGATGGCAACCAACCCAGAGGTCGCCTGTCACAGGATCCACGGAGATGTTATCCACAAGGGTGTCAAAGTCAAGGACCTGCCAAGGTCAGAAAAAAGAGTGAGCATTTGGAGAGCAAGCCAGAGATACATCAGGGGAGGCTGGGAGGCCAGTACACTGCCGTTCCCAGGGATACAATTCACCCCATTTCAGCTATGCTGCAGGGACGCATCTTGCCTTCTGTCCGTGCTAGCATTTTCTTGGGTTCAAAGCTGGGTGTGGGAGATTATTTACAAAAAAAGACAGACTCTTCAGAGTTAAATGAAACCATCTATACATGAACTTAAAACTTAAAAAAAAATTAAGTGCAGGATAAATCCATTCTTTCTAAAGAGCCATGTGCATGTGATATGTTTACAAATATTCCAAAACAAACAATAAACAGATTCGTTTCTGAGGAGGAATGTGGAGGGAATATAGGTTCCTTCATGGCTAATTACAGGCTGCGAAGCCAGGAAAGAAATGATCACCCAGGGTCTAATTCATGCCTTGAAGTTGAAGGAAAGTTTGTTCTTTCGTTTCCTGAAGTTATTCAGCTCCCTGCTCTTTCTGCCGTTTCTTCTCTGACTATATATAAGCTGCAAAGTCATGATCGCTACAGATTGCTGCAGTAGCTGTGCACCAGCTTCATAAATAATAGCAATGATTCCTGATTCCACCATTCATCATCCTGGCTGCCTTCTACTGGGAAGAAATGCCATCTATTTGTTTACCTCTAACTCTCACTGGAGAAACAATATCTACTGTGTACTTGAGTACCCAGGGACCCTGGAAATAACTGGTCGTGACTTTCTGAAAAGGCCTCAGCGTGGCTAGGCAATGGCAATGTGCTACCACTGCCCTCTGCTTCCTGCTCAAAATGAGAACTGTCTCACATGTCCACGAAGAGATTAGGGTACTCAGGCAACCTGGCAGAGCCTCACTCTCACTGTCAGGAGAGCTGTCACCCTTCAGCCTTCAGTCAGAGGCAGCATTGACTGAAGCGGGTGGCTGAACAAGCAGTCCCAGGTAAAAAATCTACTCCTGGCTTTTTCCAACCCCCAGGAGCCATCCACCCAGTGTCAGCTCTCTAGTTACATGCTGACATTAGCTTCTTTAAGTGAGGAAAAGGTGTTATCTAATGTTCTCCTGTTAGCATGGAGCAGGGAGTTTGCCCGTGGCAGATTCCATGGTGAATGGAAGCATGCTGAGAACACCGTCGAGGTAAGAGTGGGACAGGGAGGCCTAGGAGCCCATCCACTCTGCACACAATTATCACATGCTCTGCAAGGTACTCAGCTCAACGCCGGGAGTGAGAGGACTATGCAGACATCGTTCCTGCTTAAGACAAGTCACCAGCCATCAGGCAGCCTGCTCTGCATCCAGAAATGAACTCTTGCCCTATAACTATCAAAGACCCAGCCATGATCATCATCATCATCATCATCATCATCATCATCATCATCATCATCATCACAAGAGATATCTGAATATCCCATCTCACATTCCCACAAAGACATGTAGAAGATGCTCAAGCCTAAATAAGACACTGGGAGGTTGGTGTGGTGGCTCAGCAGCAAAGTCCTTGTCTGTTTCTTGTCCCTTTCCCTGATGGCCTGGTTCTGCAATCCTTAGGACTGCCTAAAAGAAATGCCCTCAACAAACAGCTTGGTTTTTTTTATGCTAACACCCCAATATTTTGAGAATTTTGAGAATACTGTCTGGTGTGACTAATTCTTAGTCTTAGAGTCTTGGGGACAGGAGAATTCTTTTTGCTATAGTAAAATATAGATAACTTATCACCTGCCATCATAACCCATTTCTACAAGGACAACTCAACAGCATCAGGTACAGGCACATGTCTGTGTAACTGTCACCATCAGCCATTTCTGGAACTTTTAACTGTCCCAAGAGAAACTGCAACCATTAAACAATCATTCCTTGATTCTCAGCTTTTGGTAACCACCATTCTGTTGTTCCAATGAGTTTAAAATATGAAACATATTAAACTTATTTTATTTTACTTTGAGGGTAGAGTCTTGCTATATAACTTAAGGTAACCTCTGACTTGGAATCCCCCCATGTTAGCTTCCAGAATGCTGAGATTAAAGGTGTGAACCACCGTGCCTGGCTCTGGGTACTTCAGATAAGTAAAATCATGATATCTGCCCCTTTTGTGTCTGGGTTATTTCACTTAGCATAATGTCTTAAGGTTCATCCATTTTGTATCCTTTGTGAAACTGAATGAGGTTCCAGTGTATGATGTCACCACATTTGGGGCTGGATATAAACCATTAGCCTCAACAAGTTGTACAAATCTCTTAGCATTCTAAAGCATTACTGAACAAATAAATATCAATCGCGAAATCCCTCCAAAGGATTAGTATCACTGTATTTGATGGGGCAGCAGGCAGGGGGTGAGGGGATGAGGGGGAGCTGTCGGCTAGGTTGATTGTAATGATAAGAGATGGCACTGTTCTGGTACCAAATGTAGCAGCCAAATCTAATCACCCCATACCCCTACAAGAGCAAAATCCTCACATTCCACGTTGAGTGTATATTGAACTGGATTTATAACAAAATTCCTTAACTTTCACCTTGCAGAAGCATCTGCTATTATAAGCAAGCACAGTGTGTTTTTATTCCCTAAGCCAGTTGGAGTGTGTGAAATTTTATTTCTCTGTAGCTAATGTTAAACTAGCTCTGCCAATGATTTTTAATGTCAAACACGATGTTAGATTTGATGTTGCTTTCAGGGAATTTTCTCTGAGTGAGGCCCCTTGTGACAGTCCCTAAGACATGGTGACAGAAACAGTGATAGTGCTTAGTGCTGTGGGCATGGATGTTGGCAGCATGGTGTCTTGTGGCTCTGCAGGGACAGGGGCCACTTCATAATGTTTTATTTTGATAAGCCTTCCTTCCTTCCCTTTGTAAAATTATACTTTCTGACCAAAACTTTTAGCTTAGGCCAGAATTAGTAGGGGCAGAAGGTGAGGCTCTGGTATGCAGCCAGACCTACCATAGTGATTAAGCAAATGTCTACTGGACTCTTAGTAGATGTTAGGAACTCTTCCAGTAACAAACAGAAAAACAAATCGGTCCTGGTGAATCCTACAGAGAGTAAAGACGAGTAGTAAGATGTGTATGCTGGTGGAATAAAAACTGAAAGCAAGAATAAAGCCAGCAAGAAATCAGGACCCACAGTGGGGAGCGGGGAGCTGTTAGTTAGTAGTTTGGGTCATTAGGGAAGGTCTGACTGAAGTGTCATATCAGCAAGAACTGGAAAAGATGAGAGAGCCGCAGAGACCAGGAAAGCAAGGACTCGGGGTCTGCTTCTGGATGCCCCCGACCAGCTGGCAAAAGGACAGCTGGCAACGGAGCACATCTGGAAGTAGCCCAGCCACATGCAGCCATTGTGAGTGTGCGACTGTCGCACAGCGCTGCAGGATGCCAAATACAAGTGGGATCCGTTTCTCGGCATCTCTGTCACCAGAGAGAGAGTGAGGGAGAGACACAGAGAGCCAGAGAGGCGAGGGATGAGAAAAGTAGTAAAAGGGATCAGGGGAGAAGCTGGGAAACAACCCGACTTAACATTCTCGGGAGCAGAAAGTTTCAGAGTTCCCTGTGTGAGATGCCTGGGCTGCTGTCTCCCACTCTGCCAAGCAGCAGAAGGAAACAACAACACATGATGGTAATGGTGGCTCTTCACAAATAAGTGAAAAATTGCTTCTCACCCACTCCAATTAGAGAATCCCTTTCTCCTCGCTTTTAATTTCGCAAGTCAATTAGAATCTAATTATCACTCTGCAAACTTATAGTGTTAATACATCTTACCTTCAATGGAGTTAAAGTCCAATTATCATGCTTTTCATACACGTGAATCTTGTGAGCCAACAATTCAGCTATGTAGACATGCCTTCAAAGAAGAAAAAGCTCCCTTAAAGTGCTTGAAGCGATGCCAAAAGGCTGGGGTGTGATAACTCATCTTGGGGCAGAACTTTGCGTAAAAACTAGAAAACCGAATCCATCTGAAAGCAAACTCAACTCTGAAAAGCTCTATGGGTCTACAGGGCATGAAGCATTTAATCAGTGGAAAGTCATTACCTAAGGTGGCAAGGCATTCATCCTTGATCAGCAGGGAAGAAACTTAATGCTATCACCTGCTCTCACTATTTGCCTTGCACACTGCTGCAACACAGTGGCAAGCCTGAGATTATGCATGTCAGAGGGTGGTAAATTCGGGCTTTGGGGAGCATCGGGAAACCCTCTTTGTGATGGCCTTCCATTCCAGACCAGAGAAAGAATGAGAAAAGACAAGGGTTTGGTTTCAATGCAGAGAAGTCTTTCTTTCTTCCTGTTCTGAGCCTGATCCAAGCATAAGTTTCGTAATTTGCACAAGGTGTAACACCGTACACCATAAAGATTCTTGATGAGATTAAGCACAGTGTATTCTAGAACAATGAAAGAAGTGGTGTGCTAATTATTATCTTCTGTGAGGATTTGAGACATTATGAACAACATAAAACTGTTGTGTTACTGATGCTCTGAAATGTCTGGTGATATAGATGATGGGGGTATAGATGGATGATGGAGAGATTTTATATGTGGTTCCCAGACCAATAGTGGTCTGCAAACTGTTTATTGCAAAACCAACATGAGGTAGTAGCCTACATCACTAATAGTTACATTGACTCTTCCGTACAATAAGAATAAGAATGGTCCCCATAGGCTAAAGTTTGGGGGGAAGATTAGAGATGGATTGGAGGAGTTATGTCACTGGAGTTGGGCTTTGAGGTTTAAAAGGGCTGTGGCATTCCCACTTAGCACCCCACACACACCTTGTGGATTTTGTCTCAACAAGTGAGCTCTTAGCTACTAGGCTAGCACCATACCTGCCTGCCTGTGGCCTTCTGGTCTTAGATTCACCTGGAACTGTGAGCCCACAATTAAATGACTTCTTTTATAAATTTCCTTGGGTGAGGTGTCTTTTGTACAACAATAGAAAAGTACCTAAGAGAGTAAGCGTTCCTGGTGAGGAACCAGTATCCTGCTTTCCATTCTGGTACAAGATCCTTTGCATAATAGAGATCAAACTATATTCACTCATTAGAGACTCCCCCAAATCAGTAGTTTTTACATTTTTCTCAAATCTCATCTTACTAACATAACACAAAAGATAATCATATTACATAGGAAAAAACTGTTCTAAAGCTATATAAGGAGAATCCAAATAAACCCATTGTGTTATAGAAAGCACACATACTTGCCATCGGGGGAAATGCCAATGCCATTAGCGAAATCAAATCCATCTGTTACCACCTGGACTTTATCAGCACTGTAGTAAACAACATTGGACCATGACAGACCTAAGTACATCTCCCAGGACCTTAAGTACGGGTCAGCAAAATAGTGATCATTTGTGGCATAAAAGCTCTCAGGTCCAACAGCAGCAATATCATTGACACTGAAATTAAAAATAAACTTGATTATACACAGGAAGATATTAAAGTCTAGCCTTAAAGTCAAAATATGGGATGGAGTCCTCACACCAACAAGGATAGGCCAGAATTACTATGGCATCAGTTCTAGCCAATCCCTGAGGATAATAAGATCTGATTATTAATACTGAGACATGACAATAATATTAGCTTAAGTGCAAATGTAGTGCTGTGGTGTGTGTGTGTGTGTGTGTGTGTGTGTGTGTGTGTGTATTCAGTAAACATTGAATTAAGCCAGAGATCATGATCAGCCAAGTCCATTGCGACAGGGAGTAAAAACATCCATCAGGTAGCACTGTGGTTCCAGCTCTATGAGCTGTGTGGTCTAAGGGAGAATCAATCCTTTCACACATTAGGGCCTCAGCTTCCTTATCAGGGAAGGAAGATAGTCTCTTCTATCATTTGCCATGAAGCTTCATGCCCCTTAGCTGAACAAGTCCACAAGCAAGACTGTTCAGAAATAGGATATTTGGCTCTTTCTTTCTGATTAGGATTCTCTCTGCGTGCTGCTGAAAATGTAAGATCTATGAGTCCATTTTTCAGCTTTAATAGGTACAATAGCAAACACATAAGTGAGTCATTCCGTGCTGATTGAGGTGACGGAAGTTCCCTGGGGCCATGATCTGAGAGAAAATTATCTTCGCTTTACTGCAGAGTACATAATGGCGAATGTGTCAGCTCTGACGCAGCCAGAGCTCAGGAGTGAGCGAGATGGTACCCGGAGCCTCAGTTTCTCATCTGTAAGGAGAGCTTAGACTATTTTCCCCTCAAAGCCACACGGCTCATTAGAGAAGCCTAAGGTCGGTGTCTCGACCGTGGAAGCACAGCGGGAATTACAATGAGACAACCCTGCCAGCTTTGCCGGCAGCCAGACTCACTGAGTCTTCCATCCCCAGCGGCCACTATTACCACAGTGGAAAAATGTCCACGGGGTTACAAGGAATCTGTGCAGGCTTCGGACAAAGACTAACAAGCTGCTATCACTTCTCTTTTTCAGGCAGATTTTAGAAATTAGTATGCAGTTCTACGTGGAAAAGGAACAGATGGCAGCGGTTTGGAGCAATAGCTTTGAAATTTGGTATACTGTTTGAATCTGAGCCTGCCTGCTATGGTCACAACGTGCGGCCACAGCATGTCACCCGACTTTGAGACAGTTCCTGAAACTCAGTGTTCTTTCTGTAGCTTGGTGTGTTGGCTAAAGATGAGATGAAACAGTGAATATAAAGGCCTTGCCATCGTGTCTGGCACGCAGAAAGGGCCAATAAAAACAGCCGTGATATTGTTATTAACACGATTAACTTACGACAGATCTAGTCATTTGAATATTAATACTATAAACAACACTAAAATACAAAGCCACAAATGTGAATGACTAATCCTTGGGTAAAGAGAGCCAAATCCTAGTTAATTGTGGCACTCTGATTATTTGTGGTCTGGTTCCATGCTGCCAATCCACAATATTTTCACATCTGACCCAGAAAATAAAAAACCCTGTTCTGCAAAACTGGAAACACTGGTGACTAAAAAAAATTAATTTTCATGATTTCTTGTGACTCAGAGTATCATAAGCCCTGGCCTCAAGCTAATCCCAGCTATATTAATGGCTGAGGTTGTTATCTGAGGCAACTGCACAGATTGGTCAGGTCTCAAAAACAATTAAATCCACATAGGATACAATAATAATAATAATAATAACACCAAATTAAGAGGCTGCTCCCAAACAGTCAATAAACCACGTGTTTAAAGCAGTCTGCATAAACTTGACATCTAGCTGAGACTCCTTCCATTGCCACTGTTGTCACAATTCTGTCAGCTTCTCCACTTCAGATGTCTTTCCCTCATTAGACACTTGAAGGCCTCATTCTTTCTTTAAAACGCTGTGTGTGTGTGTGTGTGTGTGTGTGTGGTATACATAATGTTATATATTTTATATATATCTGCTGTATCTCAGCCTAACCTCAAGATCCATATGTACTAAGGTTGGCCTTGAGCTCACAATGACTGGGATTACAGATGTGTACCACCATGCCTGTTTTCTGTAGTGCTGGGGATTGAACCCAGGGTTTTGGACAAACACTCTTTCAACTGAGCTACACCCTACGTACTCAAATACACTTGTATAAATAGAAACCTCTACATGTAACCTATTCTCTCCATTTGATCTCATCCAGAGAACGCAGAAAACATGGGCCTTGGTTCCTACTTGGTCCATAACTAGTTGGTCAAGCTTTGTCTAGTAATTTGACTGTTTCCCACTCTCAGCATCCTCATCTTCACATCTGCTAAGTGAGGTGGCAGGGGGGACACACATATAAAACATTGTATACTAGATGCCAAGATTTTGCTAAGTAGCTACAACAAGTACAGATCCAAATGTACAAAAATCAAGGTGGATGAATGCCGCTCTTAAATTTTACTAGAAGGTACTAGATTTCTAGGAACCCAAAATAGAAGTTATTGGGGAGGTAATATTAGATTGTTTTAAATTTATCATTGGGCCCGTAGACCAGTTCTTCCTAGGCTAAGTGAAAATACTGACTTTTGTTGGGTTAACTAGAATTGATGTCATCAGATGTCTACTTTTCCCATGTGTCGTGTTGTCCAGGATTCTAACATGGAACCCAGTATACTCATAAGTAGTTTAACACACCACTAGTAGATGTAGTATAAGGATGTGCTGAGTTGGGGATCTTATCTTATATATCTGTTTGGAGATTATAGGACCCTCTGAGATTGGTCTTGTCAAGAAATATTTTTGTGTTGTTTTGTTTTTTAATTCCTCAGAATGGCTTGAATGGAGATCCTGAGGACAGGAGCTAAGCCATAGTGTCTACCCAGAATGGGATAGATGGGGGAAGAATGGAATGAGCCCACTCTTAGGGTTCTGAAGAAGAGCATTCAGAAGAGTTGAATCTGCCCTGGCCCAGATGAAAAGCTAAATGTGAATGTGCCATCTTGCACCATCAAGGGAACAGTACATATAAGGCACCTCCGTACTTTGGCAAAAGTTCATGTGTGATGGTTTTCAGATGCAAAAGTGATCTTTCCTGTTCTTGAAATTTAAACACCTCCACAGTGGACTTGTAGTTTGGATGGCTGACTACCAGTAGGTACACGGTTTTATCTGAAAGGAGAAGAAAAACAAAAAATTGAAGCTCTCGGCTGTCAGTTCCGTCTCCCCAAAGCAATTTCAACCCACCTCCAACTAGTACTTAGGATGTCAGGCAGATGGAATATTTTCATCTTTGTAGAGAAAAGCATTTGTGATTGCTCCTAAGAAAAGTGGCTAAAGGAAAAAGTAGTGACAACTTCTAAAAACTCACAACTTCACAGGAGGAAAAATAAAAAAAGCCCTGAACTTCAGAATGAACATCACCAGCACTGAAACTTCAGACAGCTTGTTGAGCTTTGATGGCTCAAGTGATCTTCGTGAGATACCACGTTGAAGTAAGAGGATTAAGGGCGTCGGAACTGGACTAGATCATGTGTAATTTGCACAGTAGATGGTGAGGTTTCATGTCATTTACACAGTGGAAGATGACAAATGCTTCAGGGAGAATGAGAGAGAGAGGGGGAGGGAGGGAGAGGACTTTGGGCATAAAAGAAAGTGCTCTGAGTGGTAAAGAAGGTATGATCAGAGACACTGTGACAAGATGCTACTGGCCTGGAGAAGGGGTGAGAAGAGAATGGTAGCTCACCATCTAATGCTAGTATTTGGGAGGTGAAGGCAACAGTGTTGATTGTAGGCAAACAGAGTAAGAACCCATCTCAAGAAGAAGAGGAAGAGGGTGAAGAGGAAGGAAAGAAAGGGAAGCCGTGAGTTATCTGGGGAAATCTGATAAAGTTAAGGATTAAAACCAGAATTCACACTGTATAACAGAATATTCTACTTCTAGAAGCTGATTCTAAAGAATGTTTCTAGATGGTCCACGTGAAAGAGTGTCACTTGTAAAGGGGCAAAAGGTGAGAACACCTCCTTACATACAAGCAAATGGGCAGTTCTCAGGAGTCCCACACAACTGAGCCCCCAAGAACCCTGAAAGCGGCCCTAAATGCACAGACATAAAAGAAATCTGGGATGCAGTGCTGAAAGCAACAGCCAGATACCAAAGGGTTTGGTAATATCACACCAATGTTATTGTTTTAAAAGTTACACATGCCAAACGCTATATTTCTTTGCACCTATAATGTTTTGAAAGGGAATTAAAATGGCAAAGGTTGGGTGGCTGAACAGAAAGATCATTGACGTGTACACACACACACACACACACACACACACACACTAATTTCTTGGCATTTTACATTTAAAGTGGCCATAGGAGAAGAACACAAATGGAAGTTTCTAGGAAGATCCTTCAACAATGGGACCGAATACCTAAAGGGAAAATGATACTAGTAACTCACAGTTGGAGATATTTTCCCAGAATATAGGCACAGACAGTGACTAGTTTGAAAAGTCTGGATGAGAGAAATAAAGAGGCAGTCAAGTGATGTTAAACCGAGGCTATGAGGGACTGCTCACAGAGTGACTGATTAGGGGAACACTTGGCAGGGATCGCAGAAGCAGCTCCCAGAAGCTGGAATATGGCGTGGGGTAATGCTCTTGAAAGAAAGTGGGTAATAGATAAATGGGAGGAAGGGAGGATGAAAGAAAGGAGGGAGAGAGGGAGAGAGAGGAAAGAAGGGAGGGGAGGAGGGAATGGAGACAATGAGTATAAATGAGCATTTTTGTCACCTGGACAAGTCTTAACCATTGTTACGGTCAATGTCAAACCAGAAGGATTCAATTCTTGGGGCCTGAAACTTGTGCATTGGGATTTTTACATTTCCAGGTGTTTCTGTGTGCAACTGAATTTAAGAATTTTTGTACTGCAGAGGAAATGGCACCAAACATATAGGGAAAGATAATAGATAAAGGTGCCGTGGGTGAGGAAAACTAGTGCAGGTAAAAACATCCAAATGAAAATGAAAAAGAGCTTCCAGTTAGTGAACAGAGCACTCAGGGATGGGGCTGAGAGAGCTGTGCAGGAACGCAGTGTCACTGTGTCTGCTGGAGTCATGATTCAGGGCTGCAAAGTCTACAGGCAATGCTTCGATTGTTCAATTGCTTACCACGGAAAACTCATTGCAGTTAAAGCTGGATATACAACTATTTTATAAACATAATGCGCATTCTACTATGAAATCAGTGGCTTTACAAATCTGAGATATTTAGCGCTTTTAGGCATTTTACCATTGCTTACTTAAAACAGGAGGTAAGGTCAAAACCCATAAAAATTCATCATGACCAGCCTTTCATAGGATGAGGATAAAAGTATCCTAAGCATACTTTTTTTTATTCAGTATTAATTGTTACCTTCATCTGTGAATGTGCTGACTCCATGAGGGTTAAATGATGATTTATTCCAATTATTTCCTCTAATTTCTAACTCCAACACTGTTGGGTCCTTCTCATTCAAGTTCATCAGAAGTATTTTTCCAGGCTCATTGGGATCAAAACTTTTTATTCCAGGATATTTCAGTCCCTAAAGGAATAGTGAAGATAAAGCAGGCTTATCACAGATATTCCAAAGAGCTGAGAGGTGAAGATTGCCATGTGTGTCCATGATAGGTGCTCTGGGCCACAGATGACCACGGGGCCACCTCTTAACTGACTGACTAGTGTGCCTGGCCCACAGGATACTCTGGAAGCCGCAGGTTCCTTTATTGCTCTCCCCTACACACCTCACATACTCTTTAGCCAATCCTTATGTGAACAGAGCACATTCCCAGCCCTGTGAGAGGACAGGGCCCATCTCATTCTAAAGTGGACACTAGCATACAGGAGGTCCAAGAAAAACATAAATTGCCAGTCCTGGAAAGTGACAGCAAACACTCACAGTGCTGAGGAAAGCCAGTCCATTCGGCAGGATCTCTATGTCTTCAGCACCTGTTTCTGCAGGAAGGGAAGCAGAGGACAGACTGTTTCAAACCATGGTAGGAAGCTGACAATCCTTTACCTCCTCTCACTTGAAAATGGGTCTTCGTCTGAGCTACTGTTTGCTAGGTTCAGAATGAGTCCTTCCTTCCACTCAAATTGAAGAATGTGACCATAAGAACATTAAAGAATAAACTTTAGCCAGGCCATTGGTGACGCACGCCTTTAATCCCAGCACACAGGAGGCAGAGGCAGGCAGATCTCGATGACTTCAAGGTCAGCCTTGTCTACAGAATGAAATCTAGGACAGCCAGGGCTGTTCAACTCTGTCTGGAAAAACAAAAGCAAAAACAAAATGAATTTTATATTTATTTATTGATTGACTGATTGATTGATTTGGTAGAGTTTTACGTAACCTAGGATAGCCTTGAACTCACTTTGCAAATTGAGGATGGCCCTCACAGGTGATGGAATGACAGATGAGTGCCACCATGCCTAGCGTTATTGGGATTTTAAAAAATATTAATAACATCAATAAGCACAGTGACAATTTGCACTTCATTTACTTGCTTCAAATCAATGGCTTTTCATCTCAAAATCAAGATCTCTCATATATTCAGAAAATATAAAACGTGATTATTTGGAAAGAGTTGGTATTAGCCTAAACTTCAGAACTCATAAACTCCAAGTACAGGTACGGCATCATAGTTCCAAATCAATTAAACATATGAAAACCATATTAGAAATACAAGCAAACCCCAAATGTTTGTCTTTTAAGTGGGGGGTATTTTGCTGATAATCAGTAGCATGTATTTGCTAAGTATAAATACTCATGAAATAGCTCTTCAAGTGAGTTACTACTTAAATACATTCAATTTTTAAATTTTTCAATTAACACAGAAACAAAGTATTTGTTTTTGTAGTCATACTCTTAATGGGTGCATAGGTTTTTCAGGTACCCATAATATTGACAGCAGTATTATGCTTTTCTAGAAAAAGAGTGGTGGTGCTGTAAGATATCTGCTCATGTTTAAGCATACTACATAAATGAGTCTTCTTGACTCGCCTTCTGGACTAGAGTTACCTCAGACAAATAATTCTAAGAGCAAAAGCCAGCAACTACTACCCAAGCCCAACAAAAGCATGGATCTCAACCACTACCTAAGCCCAACAAAAGCATGGATCGCAAATGAGTTGGCCTAGACTGACAATGTTAGCTGGTTGGTGGAAACCAGATGCACACTTGAGCTCGGGATGCTCTCAGTTGGTTATCAGGGGTTACTGCTTCTTCACCTTTTTATCTTTGCTGACAGGTCTTGCCTCCCAGGATGGACAACAGTAATTATCTTCCCAGCTTCCTTTGCAGCTAAGACATCAGCCTGTCCCCCAGCTCTGTCTAATGAGATCTAAGGGGAAATCTGCTGAGAACTTCTGGAAAAGACTCTCCTCGCCAGCACTCAAAGAGGCAGCACGTGAAAAAGCCTTGTGGTAATTGCCTGAGAGAGGGTTCATTAAAAAATTATTCTTTATTTTGGGCTTTAATCTCCTTCCTCCGTCTCCCTTTTGCTGGCTGCCTGGGTTTTGTTACCATAAAACCGTTGTTCTGGATATAATTTTTGTTCTGTTAACCAAGCAAAGCCCAGTAAAAACTGAAGTGTCTTGGTGATACACCTGTGAGGTCAAAAGTCAAAGTACACGGTGTTTGTAAGCAGCTCCTGACTTCATATTACACTCCTGATTCAATGCTGTAATTTTGGATGAAACTGAACTAGAGCATTAGCAAAATATATAGTGAAATAATATCCTTGCATGTAAAACTTGACAATTCCTCATCCATATACATACCGATTCCTTTAACTAAATTACAGTTAGGAAGGTCTACAGGAGTTACTTCATGGAAAGCAGTTAATCTTTTTCTGGAAAGGAAAAAAGAATAAAATACACATGAAATTCAGAAGGTAGAGCTGAGCTGCAATAGTAGCCCACAAAGTTCTCTTTAACTGTCTTTTGCCTTTGGTACCTTCCCTGAGTTAGTATTACTGGGCAGATTCTTTAAGACCAGTGGGGACCCCAGGGTACAACACACAGTTGAGTGAGGACTGTTACGTGCAAAGGAGGACAGATACACGAAGAGTTATGTGGTGTCCTCCAGGCTCTGTGAACTTTGGCAATCACAGGAACTATTTCATCAGTTGTCCTTGGATTCCAATGTGGAAAGTTAGCTTAGTTGAGCGGCAGCCAGGCTCCAGTTAATGCCACTGATGTCTGGGAGATTCTCACAGGAAGAGCTTGTTATTTCTCTACACATGTGAACTTGAAATACGTATGTTGCTTTATAGTTCTAGATCAGTTAAACATTTGAAAACCATACTAGAAAAAACAAGCAGTTCCAAATGCTTACATTAAAATGGGGATACCTTACATCCAGCTCAAGAATATGTATTTTCTATTCTGTCTGGCTCTGCATCTTGGATGGGTTATTTGCCTTTCATATATGAAAATGCAGGTGTGTTTTAAAAGTATTTACAACTTCAGAAAGTCATATTCAAGGACAGCATGCAAAAAGGCATCACACATAGTGGGCAAGCACCTACACACATACATGTGAACAGCATTGTGGTCTGCTTCTTTCAAATGCCACATCAATGGCTTTGCTCTGTTGAGGGTCCTGCTAATGCTTCCTTCTCACATCTATTCATTTTTCCTTTGTCCTTCACTCAAATGTCCCCCATGGGGCTTATGCCCTCAGATTCATGTAAACTTTGCTGTGAGCTGTTATGTACAAATAGTCACCGACTCCCTGCCAAAGCACACTAGACTCTTAAGCTACGCTGGAACTCTGGGACCCAGGTACTTCCATCTTGTGCTACCAGCCATTCCTTATTTGTCTGGGTTTCCTTATGAAGGCTACTATGTGCCAAATCCCATGCTAACGTCACTTACACATACTTCCTCATTTAATCCTTCGAGCAGTTTTGTAAATAAAGATTTATGTTTTCCATGCTGGGGGTTTAGCTCAGAGGTAGAGCACTCGCTTGGCTTATTCAAGCTCCTGGGTTCAATCTCTGAGTTGTCCTCTCACTGTCTCTGTCTCTGCCTCTGCCTCCCCCAACACACATACATCTTCCTTGTTCTATCTGTGAAAACATCAAATACCAGGTCATTCTGATGTGACCCCTTAATTTAAAAGGTGCAACAGAGATATGAAATCCAGGTCCATGATCCAAAGCACTCTCTTTCTTACTTCTCCTTTGTACCATTTTCATTAGCCTACACTTTTTATTCCACTTTGAATGTCCTTTTTTCTCATTACCCATGACTCCTTCCTGCCTTCCATAGCTTCCTGTGGTCTTCTGTGATGGAATCAGTAGCTCCTTCATTCATTGTCATGAACCATGAAATATATGTTTACCAAGTCCCTTAATGTGCTTTTAAATCATTGGTTTTTGCTTTTGTTGCTCCTCTAAATACTTAAATTTGTGAGTGATGCTACACCTCTTTGTTTACAACATGGCTTCCAATGTGAACATGGAGCTTGTAGAGGAGTGAGCTTAACCAATGGATTGTTCTACAGTACTATTAGTCTAGTGTGGCAGACAGAGAAGATAGCCTAATCGTCCAACAGATCTGGAAGGCAATTTAGTTCTTACCATAGTGTCGAAATTATGGTAATATTCAAGCATTATATAAAATCCCCAAAATTCTCATTTGCTGGATGTGTGGTCTCAGTTCATTGCTCACAGATGGGGCCTTTGGTCATGATGGTGTTGATCTAATTGATAGAGTAATGTATTCATGGGTCCATAATTGAATGGACTCTTTGACGATCATGGACACTACAAAAGGTGGGCAGAATTTGAGGAAGTGGGCTACTGGACCTATGGATTTGAAAATCTATCCTGTCCTCAAGCCTTTTACTCTGTTTCTCTCTGCTAATGGTCATCATGCAATAGTTAGCTTTCTATTCCCTGCTCTTATCATCCCGTGGTAGTTTTAATGTAATTGGCTCCCATAATCTCATAGGGAATGGCAGTATTAGGAGGTGTGGCTTTGTTGGAGTAAGTATGGTCTTATTGGAGGAAGTGTGTCACTGCAGGGGCAGGCTGTGAGGTCTCCTCTGCTCAAGATTCCACTCAGTGCCACAGTCCACTTTCCTGTTGCCTTCTGATCAAGATGTAGCCAACGCCTTACCTACCTGCATGCCGCCATGCTCTCCACCATGATAACAATAGACTAAACCTCAGAAACTATAAGCTGCCACCTCAAATGTCTTCCTTTATAAGAATCAGTGTGGTCATGGTATCTATTTATAGCAAGAGAAACCCTAACTAAGACACACTCTGCTCATCCTGACCTTCCTGATGGGGGATGTCCTTCTGTATATATATTTCTCTTACTGGTTGATGAATAACCAGTAAAGGCAGGAATATAGGTGGGGCTAGGAAATGAGGAAAATGCTAGGGAGAGAGGCAGAGGGGTGACATGAAGAGATGCCATGTAACTGCCAAAGGAGTAACAGATCTGGGCATTCTCTGGTAAGCCAAGACCACATGGAAATGCATAGATTAATAGAAATGGGTTAATAATTAAGACAGAATTAGCCAATAAGAAGACCTACATATTGGCCAACCGTTTAATCATTAATATAGTGTCTCTGTGTGTTTATTTGGGCCTAAAAGGTGGCAGCACCTGTCTGGAAGAAAACTCCAGTTACACCTTTCTTATAGCAGGCCCATTGTAATGGAACAGCCTGCATGGATTTCGACTTCAAATCCTTGAGCCAAAATAAGTCTTTTTGTTTAAGTTGTTTCTCTAAAGTCTTTTGGCCACAGTCACAAAAGGTCTGACTAACACACCAAGTGTCATGATGGATTTCTGAAGTCATATATGACAATTATGAAAATGAATGATGGCAGGGAGATTATTAGTGCAATGTGTGTTATTTTTTTCCACGAGTTTTAGGTAGAGAAAAGGTCTGTAACTTTTCTTGGTATTAACATGATAAAGTAAATTCAAAGTCGCAGAAATGATATCTTATCCATGTTGCTGGGAATCCACCACCATCTTTGTCTATAGGACACATAGCATAAGTGTATGAGTGTGGGGTAGAGATATGTTGAGGAATTAATGCTGGCTTGGTCATTCCCATCCAAAGACAGAAACACAGAGATCTTACACATAATGGTGGCAAATATACGAAGGAGCCACATCTCACATCCTCAAGGAACATTCTGTGTTGTTCTGGGCCCGTGCCAGATCTGACTTCAAGGATGAAAAGGACCCTGGGTAATTCCCTTTTGCCTCTTCCATATCAGATGTTCAGGAAATTGTCCAAGGCACAGGCTTGATTCCTGTGACCTCCTCCAACTCCTCAGGTACATACCACATCCCTGCTTACATGTAGTCCATGTAAGAAAGCCATATGTGCTCTGAGGGCAGGGTCTGCCATCATGTCTTGAAATGACACAGTCACTTCTTTCCTGATCTTCCTGAGTCTCAGATGCATTGTCTCCAAACAGGGGTAGGTCCTGATCTATCCCTCGGGATCTCTGGTTTTGGTTACAACAAGCAGGGTCTGAGTATCCTTTACAGAGCATACAAATTTGCTGGGCCTGGGGTCTTTGCTAAGTAAGAATTACCAGATTCAGCCATGTAAAGTGGGGCCTAAGACTTTGCTTATCCAGGGAGGTCTTGGGTACCTCTCAGACCCATGGATCCTTGTGTGTTGAGACTTTAGAAATTCTGGTCAGGAGGTGCTGTGTCCCTTCCATCTCCTGCCAGAGATCTTCCAGGGGACTCTACATACAATTCCTAGTCCATAATTTAGCTGACTTTTACAGCAGATAAAAGCCCCAGGCAAGCTATAGAGCTGGCTCTGTGGTTAAAATGCTTGCTTGGACCTATGTTGTTATCATCCCTTGGACCTATGTTATCATCCCTGGCACCCATGGAAAAAGCGGGATACTGCAGTGTACACTTGTGATTCCACACTGCAGAGAAGACAAGTGGATTTCTGGGTCTTCTTTACTAGACAATCTAGGCAGTCATGGGGCTCTAGTTTCAGTAAGAGACCCTGCCTTGAAACCATGAGGTCCAACGTGATGGAAGATTTTCAACACCAATCTCTGATCTCCCCAGGTGCATCACGGGTAGGCCCAGCCATCCAAACACGCAAATATATACTACACATACAATTTTTTCAAGCCCAAATGCTTTTCTAATATTCTGTGATTTAAGAAACAAAAATTTACAAAACCCAACTCTGTGGGTAAGATTCTAATTAGTCCATAAGATTATATAACTGTTTAATCCCAAATAGTCCACATTGATTAATTTTTTACTTCAGAGTAAATAACACAATAGTATTGACTAAGCCTTTTAGAATAGGATGGTGTCTAGACTTTGAACCCTTATGGAAGATTATTCTGAAACTTCGTGTAATTCTCGGCCTCCTGCCCAGTAACACCCTGGTGGGTTGTTAAATGCTTTCAAGAGAAGCAGGAACAAACACCACTGAACAGCTGCTGAATCCCAGGCTCCTTGTTGGTAGTTTTCTATATATGTCTCTATGTCCAGTTTATTGGAGCATTCAATGTTTAGAGATGCAAAATGATTTGCCCAAGATACCTTGCTGAAAGCAAAACCAGACCAGTATTCCCATACAGGATGCCCCTTTCCTCCATCCCCTCACCCACTAGGCATGTGGGCCAACCAGGGAAAGGTTGTTTTCATGTGGATGGGTTGGCAAGCAGGCTTCCTGTCTACAAGTCTCAGTGAAGCCTTCAATTGAGGAATGTTTGCTATAGATTTTCCTGTTAAGAACCTGGAGCTACTTTAGAGTATGGAGGTACTCCTGGAGCCGATAGGGGTGGGGACCATGGGGTTTCAGCCCTCACCCCATTTACCCCAAAGCAACTTACTGATAGGAAGACTGATGGTTCTTGTAGAATGCCAACAGCAGTCCCACGATGGTGAGCCCTATCAGCTTGGCCATGGCTTGAGACTGACACACAGGCTCAGTATGGACAAGTGCAGGGACTCTGGTCGATCCTGAGGCCTGCAGCCCAGAGGCTTGGACAGCTCTGGATTGGACAACCTCAACTTGCCCGGAGCCGCCCCCAGTGCCACAGCTCCAGGTCAGCCAGAGTCCTCCAGCTGCACTCTCCTGGCCAGGTGCTTCATTCTCCTCAACTACTCCAACCCATCCCCCAACTTGAAGGAGAGAAAAGCAGATGGTGCTTAAACTGGTCTGGAAGGGATTAAGCAAGTTGGAGGAAACAGAGAACCGTGGGGAAAAAGGAATGAGCCAGGAGGGTAAGCTTTCACTCACGTTGTGCCAAAAAGAAAAAAAAATCCGTGTGGCTCAGAGGGGCTCAAAGCTTCATCATTAAAGCAGCCAATTAACAATGCAGAAGAGAGGGCTTTGGTCGGAACCCCTAACATCCAGGCTGTTCTCACCAAGTGGACCACAGAACGGTTGCCTTGCAACATCATCCTTTCAAAATACCACCTCTCCCATCCACAATTCTGAGTTTACAGACACAAGACTCCACCATTCAGCATCTCCCTAACTTGGCTGATATTAAACTGAGTATCAGCTGTGTAACGGGTTCTGTTCTAGATGCTAAGAGGAATGAAAGTCTCTGTGGGGCTTATGTCCAGTGAAGGGAGTCAAAGAAATCATCACTATGGAGCTGGCCAATGAGGTGACTCATTATGTAAGAGTACTTATTGCCAAGCCTGGCAACCCACATTCTGTAACTAGGACTAACGTGATGGAAGTAGACTTGAATTCTGAAGCTTGTCCTCTGACCTCCATATGTACATGAGCCCATGCGCGCTCGTGCATGCGTGTGTGTGTGTGTGTGTGTGTGTGTGTGTGAGAGAGAGAGAGAGAGAGAGAGAGAGAGAGAGAGAGAGAGAGAGAGAGAGAGAGAGAGAGAGAGGGAGAGGAAGAATATAATTTAAAGAAATATCAAAGCTGAGTGGTGGTGACACACACCTTCAATCCCAGAACTCATAGAAAGGCAGAGGTAGGTGGATCTCTGTGAGTTCAAGGCTAGCCTGGTCTACAGGATGAGTTTCAGGACGGCCAGGGCTACACAGAGAAACACTATCTCTAAAAACAGAAAGAAGGAAAGAAAGGAAGGAGGGAGGGAAGTCAATATTGTATTTATAATGCTGTGAATAGCGATATGTGTACTAGGGATATTCACATGGGCCATGGAGAAAAACCAATCTGGAGAAAATGAGGCATGTTAAGTGGGCTTGTTAAGATGACAGTAAGAAGGGGAAGGACGGCCCAGGGGGAGGAGCGCCACCTTCATCTGCTTCAGTCCTCTTCTTGCCTCCATCTGGGGACTGCTTGACTCAAGGCCAGCCCCCCCCACTTTGCTCTGCATCTCTTTCCTTCTCAAGTCACTTGGTCCCAGTTGCATTTTCTCTCTTCTGCAACATTCATCTCTTTCTGTCTTCTAGAATAACTCCATTATGTGTCAATGTGTTTTAGCTTTCAGCTGCTGTTCCCAGGGAAAGCCTTTAACTTCGTAACATAACCACTGCCCTGTTTTTCTACTCCCCTGGGAACAAGGACTGTGAAACTTGAGCTTCTGTGTAACAAACTACACCAACCCTTCATGGGGACCATTGGAAAGGAAGATGGTCAGCTACTGCTTGTCTTCTTGCCGCATCCACTGTGGAAGAAGATGCAAATCAAATGAAGCTTTCTTGAACCCTCTAGGAAGGGCTAGCTACCAGCTGAATGAGGCTAAGACATTGTGGGTGACAACTCTTGGAACACAACCATCTACTCGAGAGAAGAGGGCCATCATCTACAAGAGAGGAAAATGTTTGAATGAAAGCAACAATCTATGTCCAGTATGATTGTGAGCTGGGCACTATTAAAGAGAGAAGGAGCCACTGAATTTCATGACGTTGAGGCTGTGGGTGGTTTAATTAGAACAAATTCTGCAGTTGAGACAAAGGAACCCAAGTCATGTTAGAATGGGTTAATGAGAGAATAGAAGACTAGAGACATTTCTCCAACCACTTTCTTTGCATATGTGTGTGTGTGTGTGTGTGTGTGTGTGTGTGTGTTAGAGGATGCATTCAACTGCACATGCAGAGGGCAGAAGGCAGAAATCCAGTGTCTTTCTCCACTGTATGTTTTTAAATTTTTAATTAATAATAATGACTATTGTCATTGTGTGAGTGTAGTGTGTCTGTGTATGGGACAGGGAGGGAGAGAGGGAGAAAGACAGGAAGAGCTATCCAGCTCTACAACCATCTTATGTTGACAAACAATGGTTAAGGAATTTAAGCATGTCTTAGCAGGCTGCCCGGCCAATATTCCCTGTGGCATATTTAACAGTCCCTTCAAAATAGGTACAAAGTGAATTATTTTTAAAGTTCCATCTTCATATATTTATTTTGAGTGTGTGTGTGTGCATTTTATATACACGCTCATATCATACAACAAATTGATGGAGTTGATTCTCTCCTTTCATCATATGTGTCCTGGGTCATTAAACTTGGTGACAGGTACCCTCCTGCTGAGCCATCTCATTGGTTCCCCAAAACAGACCTTCTGATCTGTTTTGTCATGGTTCTCCAAGCTCTTCATACTTCAACAGTGACACTAGACATTTCTATCATCTATCCTATTTTCCTTGTGCCTTCTTGCATCCATGAAATCATAGGTTCAGCTGATAACAAACATGAAGGAAAAAGTTTGGTCTTCCCAAATCCATGTTCAAAAATATCTGGTGGTATGTGCTTACAATCCCAGCCCTGGGTAGGTGGGGGCATGTGTATCTTAACTTGTTGAGTTCAAGGCCAGTGAGATATATGACCTCAAATAAAAGAGGCACCTGAGTAGCAGTGCCTGACATTGTCCTCTGAACTTAACATGCATGCTTACGCATGAGCATATGTACATATGATACTTCCATGCACATAAATATGCACACACACCCAAAAATTGGCCTGTTCTAAACAAGTCTCTATTAGTTATCTATTGCATTAAAAATATGTTATACTTAATGTAATGACTAAAATAATGGCAACCAGGATCTTTTCAAAGATCTCCCCCAAAATACGGGAAATTACCATTGCTCTTGATTGCCCACTAGAACTTGATAAGAAGACCCTGTTATTGAAGACACCACATAGTTTGGTCACAGGACATAGAGAAATCAAATTGGTTCTGACAAGGAAGTGTCCTTGCTAGCCAGTTCTCATAGTTTCAGGAGGTGCTATGCAGGCTGGGGAGGGGGAGGTGTCTCAGCACTCTTACCCAGTTGTGAATGCTGTGAGCTACAATAACAGTGACAAGACATGGACATGGGTGTAATCATGGCATAAGTGTTGTCAGAGTAACCAAGTGTTTTCTGATTGGGCTGAAGGAGCGTTCCATAGGAAGAAATGCATACCTGTTCTAACCAAGAACCCATGACTGCAGAGGGTACAGGCCCCAGGAATGAACCTACTGTCATACTTTTGCTAAATGGAGATAATATCAAACTGTTGTCTAAATTTTTATCTCCTAGACTTCATTGAAGAAATTTCTTTGTGCACTTGACCTTGGTTAATACAGAAACTCTCAGCTGGTCAAGATACAGAGAATAAGTGTCTAGAGAGTGCTTAGTCACAGATGTCCCATGGCTGATAGGGCCTTACCACCAAGTTCTAGTGGGCAATGTATACCAACAAACATGCTTATCAACAGCTCCTACAAGGGTCAGGGGCCATCTAAGAAGAAAGAATTCAAAGACTGTAAGAGTTCAAAGTCAGGGCATGCTGATGTAGAACAGTGTCTTCTGGACATCCTAGAACCACTGCACTTTCAAATTCACGGAAACCATGACTGCCAGCAGAAGATGTACTCAAGGTCAAGCCAGGCAAAATTCCAGCATGGAGGGGGTGTTTATTAGATTCTGCACCCAGCTAAAGAGTTACTGGCAGTTGATGGCTGCTTAAGAAAGGAGAGTTGATTTTCCTTAAGAGTGTGACCCTGATAGGTAAACTTTTCTCCAGCTAGTGGCCCTACCTCCATGAGTATATGTAGCCCAAACTGGACTTGTATTAGAAAGAAAAGGAAAAAGAGGACTTGAAGTTGGGATGAAGGATGGATCTGGGAGGAGTAGGGGGAAGGGATGAATACAATAAAAACACATTGTACACACATAGGAAGCTTTCAAAGAATTAAGAAAAGTATTGTATTTATATTTTAAAATTACAAGGCTGGCTAGGTTTTCCCCCCACTAAGGTAACATCAGCATTAAGCAATATCTGGGAATGAGGATGCTCTCTATGGATCTGCCTACAAACTGGGCAGTGAGCTCCAAGTACTTAGCCTTCATGTGTAATCACCTATGCTGGCTTGGACTTTTCATTGATAAAAATCCCCTTGAGCCATCCATGTTCCTCTAAGTAACCCCAGTGAACTCATTGGTTCACCAAGCCTAAAAAATGATGTTCCTTTGTTATCTCTTAATATCTACAGATAAGGAATCCAGGCACAGTAAGTTTTTCCACATCATTCAAGCTGGCAGCAGAACTGGCAACCATGCCTTCGGAATTTTCAGAAAGTTCAGCCGAAGTAGTAGCATAGAAATGAAATCAGCCTTCACGGTAACTCACGTGGTTCCTACAAGGTTAAGCCCTTGCCTTATAGGCTTGTCTCCAGAACTATGCAGAACAAGACAGTCATTCTCTCTTGCAGTGAGCTGTCTTCCAGACTGAAACAGTATGCCACCATGAACCCCCATCAGAAGCCCCCCTCTATCTGTTAAAAGCTTAAGGTTGAAAGTGACATCCTAAACTCCAGTCCACACACAGGGCAGAAATAATTAGGCCACACATCCTGAGGGGACACACACAGAAGTTGCCACAGGTATCTTGAAAACCACCCCAACTCCAAACAGCTTACCTCTTGGCGTTTTCCCATCTACCCCCCCCCCCCCGTGTTCCAGTCACCATCTCTAGGCTAGAACAACCCATCCACTGTTCTCTTCCTAATCCCCCAACTGATCCTCACAATGGCACAAGAAATCTTTCAGAAATGTAAATCAGATTATACTAGTTCCCTGATTCAAATTGTCCCTCCCACAGCTTCTGGTTTTATGTTCCTGTCACATTCTACAAAGCCCCACAAGATGTGGCCTGTGCTTACCCACCTGATCTAACTTCCTCCCAGTCTCTCCACACTGAGTGCCAGTCACCTCAGCTGTGCGCTGCTCCTCTTCCTTACCTTGGCTGAGTGCTGGCTGCAATGCTTTCCCGTGCCCTCACTTGCTCACTGGCTGACTGTCCGTCCCTCACATTTCCTTCCTGCCATTCAGGGATTAGCTTGCATTTTACTTACTCTGACAGACCTTTCCTAGTTTCCCTAGCCACAGTAGCTGCTCCCTGCCAACCCTGCCCCCTTGTCCATATCACTAGGCTCTAACACCTCAGAGCTCGTATCAGATGGTTGTGTACAATACAGAGTTAGTAGTGAGGATAATGAACTCTTTGTATGCTGATTGGTAAATAGCCACTTCCTCAAGCACCACAAACAATCTCCTACAACATTGACCCTTCTACTACATGTAAGGTCTCCTCTTCATTACACAACAACTAGCAGCTTGGAAGCTATGGCCTGGAAAAACAGGTTCTCTATGGTGTTTCTTCCAAATAGCAGGTTGTTTAGTTGTGACCAATAAGAGGTCTGCCATGCCTATGACCCTGATTCTGACCAGACCCCTGCTCTTGCAGCCCTCTTGCTTATTCATTTGCCCACCAGCCTAAGCCTGACTTCTCTCAGCAACCTGTGAACTATGGAGTTGGGGGTGAAGTTGCAGGAAGAGTAGGGGGAGCTAGTTACCATCTCTCTATCTCTGACAGTTGTTTCTGGCACCCCATTGTCACTCAAACATTTGTAAAGCATGAAGAAATGGTGAAGGATGAGGATTAAGGGATTGAAGCGTTGGTGAGTTGGGGCAGACTAGAGGTTCCACTTCCTGTCCCCTACCCAGTTGTCCTGTGGCCAGCAAAAAAGCCAAGTGGTTCTGCTAGCACAAGGAACTCACCTGAGGTTCTTGCTTGAGGATCCTGTTTGCGTCCTTTCATTTTTCATTTCAACCCAGCTTGTCTGTCTGTCTGTCCTTCCTCCTTCCTTCCTTCCTTCCTTCCTTTCTTTCTTTCTTTCTTTCTTTCTTTCTTTCTTTCTTTCTTTCTTTCTTTCTTTCTTTGCCCACCCTGCTTAAGTTTTCCAAAACCAAGGGCAAGATTGGTCTAGATCAGCCTGCAGAACATGGTAGTGTGGGCTGAGATGCAATGACAGAGACCCTTCTTGCGTTGTCCTGCTGTGACCTCCACATTGATCACCTTCAGGGTTCCCATCCCCCTGGCACTCACAGGTTGATTCACATGGAAGAAAAGCAGAAAAGGTGACTGCCCAAACTAGGGGGTGCTTTCCAAGTTCTGGTCTCTTACACTGGAGAAATGCACATAATTTCTGAAACCAGAATTGAGTAGCTATCTTGAAATGTGTCCCATCCAGATTGAGATCCGTTCTTTACTATTCCTCAGTCCTCTTGGACATTAATCACGGGTCCTGGAGGAGTGGAGAGGTCACCATAGTCCCTGTTTCCACTCTTGACTTGTTTCTTTTCTTTCCCCAAAGTTCCCATATTAACAAGATTTCCAGCACAGAAGGTGCTTATAAGATAAAAGAGGTATGTCAGTTGTTCCTAGATGGAACTGAAGTACTAAAGACAGGGACATGAGGGGGAGAGTGGAGATTTAAACAGATCCATGGCAAATGCAGCACACAGGGAACAACAAAGCTACTACACATTCTAATTTATTTTATGAAGAATTATTCTCAGTTTTTGATGGAATATGGAAACATTAATCCAGTATGAAATTCTTAGTGTTTTAAAGAAATCTAGATTATGTAGACCAACTCTATCATCTTTCAGAGGGCAATGATTGAGAGCCAAGAAACATGAATTAACAAAGGTCCATTAAGGATATTACACAACAATTTAAAAAGAAAAAATCCTGTCATCTGCAAAATACACATGTTCTACAAGACATTATGTTAAATGTAATAACTCAGTTGAGAAAGAGAAATACTCTATGATCTCACTTAAATGTAGTATCTAAAAACATTGACTTTACAGGAGTAGACAGTAGAAATGGTGGTAACCAAAGGCTGAGTGGAGATTGGCTGGGAAGATACATGTCAAGGAATGTAAGATTTCAGTCATGCCAAAAAAAAAATAATAAACTTAAGAGATCTATAATACAAATTTGGGACTATAGCATGATGCCATTTTGCTGAAAATTGCAAAGAGTAGATGTTGATTCTTCTCACTAAAGCAAAAGGTTAAGCATTGAACTTGAGGTACATGCTTCAGCAGTGTATACATACCATACAGCATCACCTAGTACATGATGGATATAAGTAAACAATTTTTGTTTGTCAGTTGAAAATAAGTTTAGAAAAGAATAAACACAGGCTCCATTCAAATGGATTTATTATCAATGTTTAAAGTTTATAGTACAAATCAGCCATAATCATGCAATATATGAATTTCTTTTCCAATTTCTTTGCTCAGCTCTGTCGTCTACACAGCAAGAAGTCTTAGTGTTGTTTCCAGTACTAACTATCTCTGAGATTCTGATAGGTGCAGCTAGTTCTGTCTTGAGTTCCATGCCTATTATGCATAGCATCCACATTCCATCTGACACACCCATTTTGACCAGGTCATAAACTGGGAATCTTGACCAGAAGAAAAGTGAAAAGTCCCAGATGATTAGAGATACCCAGGGGACTGTCAATGACTTTCGATCCATGAACACTTTCTGGAATTCTTGTCTTTGTTTTTGTTCTCATCTGGTGTGTGTGTGTGTCTGTGTGTGTGTGTGTGTCTGTGTGTCTGTGTGTGTGTGTGTGTCTGTGTGTGTGTGTCTGTGTGTGTGTGTGTGTCTGTGTGTGTCTGTGTGTCTGTGTGTGTGTGTCTGTGTGTGTGTGTCTGTGTGTGTGTATGTGTCTGTGTGTGTGTGTCTGTGTGTGTGTGTGTGTGTGTGTCTGTGTATGTGGTGGGGGGATGGGTGTTGTTTATTTGCTTCAATTTTGTTTTGACCATTTTTAATTTTTTTCCTTTTACTGACAATAGTTTTTTTCTCACATAATATTGCCTTATTATGGTTTTCCCTCCCTCTACTCCTTCCATTTCCTCTCCATCTCCCTTCCCATCCAGATCCACTCTCTCCTGTCTCTCATTAGAATAAACAACAGACTTCTAAGGGACAAAAATAAAATAAAGTATGATTATACAAAAATTAGCACATTGGCAACCGACAAAACAACAAAAGGAAAGAGCCCACGAGAAAGCACATGAATCAGAGACCCACTCATTCACACACTCAGGAATCTCAAAAAACGAAATCAAAAGCCTAAATATATGCCCAAAGGACCTGGTATAGACCCACATAGGCCCTGTGACTGCTGCCTCAATCTCTGTGAGTTCATATGAGTTTTGATCGTTTCAGTTTACACAGCCTTGTTTCCTTGGTGTCCTCCATCACTTCTTACTCTTACACTGTTTTTGCCTCCTCTTCCACTTGGTTTCCTGAGCCCTGAAAGGAGGAATTTGATGGAGACCTCACATTTAGGGCTGTGTGTTCCAAGGTCTCCTATTCTCTGTACATTGTATGGCTGGGGTTCTCTGTATTTGTCCCAAACTGCTGCAACAGGAAACTTCCCAGATAATAGCTGAACAAGGCACTGGTTTATGAGTATAACAGAATGTCATTAGGAGTCATTTTATTGCTACATTTTTTTGTTTTGCTTCTGGGCCAATGGCATTTGGCTCTACCCTGGGTCCCTGAGCTAAAGCTGTTGGTTACCCAAGCAGTGTCAGTGTGGGTTCCATTTCACGGAGCAGAGCTAATGCAAAATCAGATATTGGTTGCTTACTCCCAGAAGCTTTGCACTACCACCTTACTAGCATAGCTTGCAGGCAGGACACCATTCTAGATCAAAGGGTTTGTGGCTGGCTTGGTGTTCACGTTTCTCCTTTGGCAGATTGCAGAGTACCTTCCTGCACCAAAGATGCTGGCACATGCGGTTGAAGGCTCCATGTAGATACAAGCCAGACTTCTCCATATGCAATAAGTTGTGTAGGTGCAAAGTGGTGGCCAGTTTGGAGATTTCATTTAGATCACCTTCATATATGCATATATTAGGAATTTCTACTGTATTCGTTTTCCATATTACCCCTCAAATGACCCAGAATTTTAGCTGTTTTTCCTTGTGTCCCCTTGTGCCCCTCCCCACTTGATCCTCCTTTTTCAGACCTCCTTTACAACCATAATTATCTATTCTATTTCCCTTTCCTAACAAGATCTATCTGTACCCCCTAGTTTGTTACTTTGATTTTATCTGTGGTTCTGCAGATTGCAGCTTGGTTATCATTGACTTAACAGCTAATATCAACATGTAAGTAAATACCATATTTTTTTTGGCTGGGTCTGGGATTCTCACTCAGCAAGGTTTTTTTCCTAGTTCTAACCTATATTTTTCATGATTTCGTCTCTTTTGTATGTCTGAGTAGTATTTCATTGTGTAAATGTACCCATTTTCTTTATCTAGTCTTCTATTGACAGATAACTAGGTTGTTTTCAGTTTCTGTGTTTATGAACAGAGCAGCAATGAACATGGTTGAGCAAGTGTCTCTGTGGTAAGATGAAGCATCCTTTGATTATATGCCCAAGAGGGGGTAAGCTGGATCCTGAGTTAGAGCGATTCCCATCTTCCTGATGAACAACCATACTTATTCCCATAGTGGCTGTACAAGTTTGCACTACCAACAGCTATAGGGAAGTGTTTCACTGATTCCATATACCATCCACCATGAGCTGTCACTTATGTTGTTGACCTTAGTGATTTCGACTGCTGTAAGATGAAATCTCAAAGTAGGTTTTTATTTGAATTACCCGATGGCTAAGGCTGTTGAACATTTCTTTGTTTCTCAGCCATTTGCAGTTCCTCTATTGAGAATTCTCTGTTTAGAGCTGTGCCTGTAGATGGAAGTTCTGTTCTCGATTTTAGTTGAATTGCTTTGAGTTTCTCTCCACTTATTTGTGTTGGCTATAGGCTTGCTGTAAACTGCTTTATTATGTTTAGGTATGCCTATGTTCATCACTGACCATTCAGGTTATACAAGAACATGGTACAGTGACTGGCACTGACATTCATGTTTTACAAGAACAGGTTATAATGGCTGCAGAGCTTTCAAAGGCACCAACAGACCTACCTTTAAAATAGTTTCTGGACAAACCTGAATGGGTTGAGCAATGGCCTATGGAAATAATATGTAAGCAATTTCCTCAATCTATAGTTTACCATTATATGGATGACATTTACTGACTTAAATGTGGATACTTTAGCATGTTTGAAGAAGAATATTTTGAACTTGTTGGGAATGGCAAATTGCTCCTGAAAAAAATACAAAGAGGAGATTCCACTAATTATTTGGGCTAAAATAGATCTACAAAAAATTAGACCTCAAAAAGTGCAAATTAGGAGAGATTGATTGCAGACCCTTAATGACTTTCAAAGATTGCTAGGAAGCATCTCCTATCTATGGCCCACTATTGGGGTAAAAACAAATGATGAACTGTGTAATTTGTTAAAAAACCTTAGATGGTGACAAGGACTTAAAAATTCCAAGAGAACTATCAGCTGAGGCTGAGAGAGAATTGGCTTTGGTGGAAAAGAAAGGGTTGGGGAAGGGGTTTGTTTCTGTCTTTTCAGGAGAATGAAGGTATCTAGCTAAGGAATCTGGAGACCATTGGACAAATGAGAAATGTGAAGAAAAAGGACAAATCATCCAGAAAAAAGTACCAAGAAAAAGATTAAATTGGCCTATCAGTGTATCACATCTCCAACACGATACAATCTCAAAACTCTCCCAAAATGTTTGTTTCTGATTTTCTCTACAAATATATAATGCAAATTTTTTTGTAGACCAGGTCCAATTAAAAATAAAGATGGCTTTGGAGTTGGAGTGTGATTCTTTCATTCTCTAAACCCAAGAACGTTTGTTAAAGTAAAATCCAAAATTTTTATGTCAGGTCAGAAGAGCCACCTGATATGGGACAGAAGAAAAACAAAATTAAGGGACTATTGTATTGCTGCTAATATCGTAATCCTTTGATTTTATTTTGACTCTTTTTTCTTTTTTTATTTAAATTTGAAACAAGCTTGTTCTACATGTCAATCCCAGTTCCCTCTCTCCTCCTCCCCTGGCCCCCTCCACCAGCCTCCTATCCAATCCCCTTTCTGCTCCCCAGGGAGGATGAGGACTTCCATGGGGGATCTTCAAAGTCTGTCATATCATTCGGAGCAGGGCCTAGACCCTCTCCCTGTGTGTCTAGGCTGAGAGAGTATCCCTCTATGTGGAGTGGGCTCCCAAAGTCCATTCGTATACTAGGGATAAATAATGATCCACTAACAGAGGCCCCACAGATTAACCAGACCTCCAAATTGACATCCTTGTTCATGGAGTCTGGAACAGTCCTATGCTGGTTTCACAGCTATCAGTCTGGGGTCCATGAGCTCCTCCTTGTTCAGTCAGCTGTTTCTGTAGGTTTCTCCAGCATGGTCTTGACCCCTTTTCTCATCACTCCTCTCTCTCTGCAGCTGCATTCCAGGAGTTCAGCTCAGTGTTTAGCTGTGAGTGTCTGCTTCTGCTTCTATCAACTACTGGATAAGGCTCTAGGATGGCACATAAGGTAGTCACCATTCTCATTATTGGAGAAGGGCATGTAAGGTAGCCCCTCTACTATTACTTAGATTTTTAGTTGGGGTCATTCTTGTAGATCTCTGAGCATTTCCCTAGTGCTAGATTTCTCTTTAAACCTATAATGACTTCCTCTATTATGGTATCTCTTTTCTTGCTCTCCTTTGTTCTTCCCTGACTCAGTCTTCCTGCTCCCTCTTGTCCTCCTCTCCCCTCTCCCCTCCTCTTCATCCCTTCTCTTTCTCCTAACCCCATTTCCCCTCCTGCCATGCTCCCAACTAGCTCGGGAGATCTCGTCCCTTTCCCTTTCTCTGGGGCACCATATATGTCTCGCTTAGGATCTTCCTTGTTTCCTGGCAGTGTGGAATATAGGCTGGTAATTCTTTGCTTTATGTCTAAAACCCATATATGAGGGAGATGAGTGAGTACATACTATGTCTGTCTTTTTGTGCCTGTGTTAACTCACTCAGGGTGGTTTCTTCTAGTTCCTTCCATTTGCCTGGGGATTTCAAGATTTCATTGGTTTATTTTGTTTTGTTTTGTTTTCCTGCTGAGTAGTACTCCATTGTGTAAATATACCACAGTTCCTCTATCCATTTTTCAGTTGAGGTGCATCTAGGTTGCTTCCACATTTTGGGTATTACAAATAATGCTGCTGGGAACATAGTTGAATAGATGTCCTGGTTGTACGAATGTGCATCTTTTGGGTACATGCCTAAGAGTGGAATTGCTGGATCTTGTGGTAGACTGATTCCCATTTCCCTGAAGAGACACTATACTGATTTCCAAAGCGACTGTATGAGTTTGCACTCCCACCAGCAGTGGAGGAGTTTTCCCCTTTCTCCACATCTTTTTCTAGCATAGATTGTCATTGGTGTTTTTATTTTAACCATTCTGACAGGAGCAAAATTATATCTCAGAGTTGTTTTGATTTGCATTTCCCTGATGGATAGGGATGTTGAGCACTTTCTTATATGTCTCTTAACCATTTTAGATTCCTCTATTGAGAATTCTTTATTTAGTTCTGTACCCCACTTTATTATTATTATTTTGGTTTTTTTGAAACAGGGTTTCTCTGTGGCTCTGGAGGCTGTCCTGGAATAGTTCTTCTAGACCGGACTGGTCTTGAATTCACAGAGATCCACCTGCCTCTGCCTCCCAAGTGCTGCAATTAAAGGTGTGTGCCACCATGCCTGGCTAGCTTCTCTATTTAATTCTGTATGCCACTTTTTAATTGGATTATTTGGCGTTTTGGCAACTAGCTTTTTGAGTTCTTTGTATATTTTGGAAATCAGCCTTCTGTCAGATTTGGAGTTGGTGAATATCTTTTCCCATTCTGTGGGCTGCCATTTTGTCTTGCTGACTATGTCCTTTTCCTTACAGAAGCTTCTCAATTTCAGGAGGTCCCATTTATTAATTGTCGATCTCAGTGTCTGTGCTACTTATGTTATATTCAGGAAGCAGTCTCCTATACCAATTCATTCAAGGATACCTCCTACTTTCTCTTCTAAGAGGTTCAGTGTGGCTGGATTTATGTTGAGGTCTTTGATACATTTGGACTTAAGTTTTGTGCATAGCAATAGATATGGATCTATCTGCAGTCTTCTACATGGCAGCATCCAGTTATGCCAGCACCATTTGTTGAAGATGCTTTCTTTTTTCCATTGTATATTTTTAGCTTCTTTGTTGAATATCAGATGTTCATACATTTGTGGGTTAATATCAGGGTATTCATTTCGATTCCATTGGTCTACCTGTCTATTTTTGTGCCAATACCAAACTGTTTTCAGGACTATAGCTCTATAATAGAGCTTGAGGTTGGGGATGGTGATGCCTCCAGATGTTGCATTGTTTGGGTCTTTTGTTTTTCCATACAAAGTTGATTATTGTTCTTTCAAGGTCTGTGAAGAATTGTGCTGGGATTTTAATGGGGATTGCATTGAATCTGTAGATTGCTTTTGGCAGGATTGCCATTTTTACTACATTGATCCTACCTATCCAAGAGCATGGGAGATCTTCCCATTTTCTGATGGCTTCTTTAATTTCTTTCTTTAAAGACACAAAGTTCTTGCGATACAGGTCTTTCACTTGTTTTGTTAGTGTTACCTCAAGGTATTTTATGTTGTTTTTGTCAATTGTAAAGGGTGATGTTTCTCTGATTTCTTTCTCAGCCCTTTTATTGTCTGTATATAGTAGGGCTATTGATTCTCTTGAGTTGATCTTGTAGCCTGCCACTTTGCTGAAGGTGTTAATCAGCTGTAAGAGTTCCCTGGTAGAGTTCTTTTGGTCATTTATGTAAACTATCATATCATCTGCAAAGAGTGAAAGTTTGACTTCTTCCTTTCCAATTTGCATCCCCTTGATCTCTTTTTGTTGTCTTATTGCTTTAGTTAGAACTTCAAGTACAATATTGAAGCAGTATTGGGAGAGTGGACAGACTTATTCTTGTTCCTGGTTTTAGAGGAATCGGGTTGAGTTTCTGTCCATTTAATTTAATGTTGGCTGTTGGTTTACTGTATATTGCTTTTATTATGTTTAGGTATGTTCCTGTTATTCCTGATCTCTTCAAGATCTTTATCATTAAGAAGTGTTGGATTTTGTCAAAGACATTTCAGCATCTAGTGAGATGATCATGCGATTTTTCTTTTGCAGTTTATTTATATGATGGGTTACACTGATGGATTTTTGTATGTAGAACCATCCCTGCATCCCTGGGATGAAACCTACTTGATCATGGTGGAAGATTTTGTGATGTGTTCTTGGATTTGATTTGCCAGTATTTTATTGAGTATTTTTGCATCAATGTTCATGAGGGATATTGGTATGTAGTTCTCTTTCTTAGTTGTGCTTTTGTGTGGCTTGGGTCCAAGCTTATTGAAGCCTCGTTAAAAGAGTTTAGCAAAGACCCTTCCACTTCTATTGCATGGGATACTTTGAGGAGAATTGGTATTAACTGTTCTTTGAATTTCTGGTAGAATTCTGCACTGAAACTATCCGGCTCTAGGCTTTTTTTGGTTGCGAGACTTTTGATGACTGCTTCTATTTCCATAGGGGTTATAGGTCTATTTAAATTGCTTATCTGTTCTTGATTTAATTTTGGCATGTTATATCTATTCAGAAAGTTGTCCATTTCCTTTAAATTTTCGAATTTTGTGGAGTACAGGTTTTCGAAGTTTGACCTGATGATTCTCTGGATTTCTCCAGTGTCCATTGTTATGTTCCCTTTTCAGTTCTGAATTTGTTAATTTGCATTTTCACTCTCTGCCTTTTCTTAAGTGTGGATAAAGCATTGTCTATCTTGTTTATTTTCTCAAAGAACTATCTCTTCGTTACATTGATTCTTCGTATTGTTTTCTTAGCTTCTACTTTGTTGATTTCAGCTCTCAGTTTTATTATTTCCTGGCCTCTACTCCTCGGGGGTGAGTTTGCTTCCTTTTGTTCTAAAGCATTCAGTTGTGCTGTTAGTTCTCTAATGTGACTATTCTCCAGTTTCTTCATGTGGGCACTTAGTGCTATAAACTTTCTTCTTAGCACAGTTTTCAAGGTGTCCAATAAGTTTGGGTATGTTGTGTCTTCATTCTCATTGAATTTTAAGAAGTCTTTAATATTTTTTATTTCTTCCTTGACCCAGGGATTTTTCAATCTCAATGAGTTTGTAGGCTTTCTGCATTTGTGTTGTTGTTGAATTCTAACTTTAAACATAGTCTGACAAGATACAAGGGTTTATTCTAAATTTTGTACCTGTTGAGGTTTGCTACATTACCAAGTATGTGGTTGATTTTAGAGAAGGTTCCATGTGGTGTTGAGAAGAAGGTATATTCTTTTGTGTTGGATGGAATGTTCTATAAATGTTTGTTAAACCCAATTAGGTAGTTCCTTTGTTTCTTTTCAAGTTTCTGTCTCGTGGTCCCGTCTAGTGGTGAGAGTGGGGTGTTGAAGTCTCCCACTATAAATGTGTAAGGTTTTATGTGTAATTTGAGTCTCTTTTATGTCTCCTTTATCTCTTTTGATTGATTTTAGTTTAAAGACTCAGTTGTTAGATATTAAGATTGCTACACCCACTTGTTTCTTGGATCCATTTGATTGGAAAATTTTTTTCCCAACCCTTAACTCTGAGGTACCGTCTGTCTTAGAAGTTGAGGTGTGCTTCTTGTATGCAGCTCAAGGATGGATTCTGTCTTTGTATCCATTTTGTTAGCCTGTGTCTTTTTATATGCGAGTTAAGATCATTGATATTGAGGGATATTAATGACCATTGATTATTCATTCATATTTATTTTTGATTTGATAATGGTGGTGATACTGTGTGTGGATTTCCATCCCTTTTTTATTTTGACTGTTGGTAAAGTGGGATTATCTATTGCCTATGTTTTTGTGGGTGTAGTTAACTTCCTTGGGTTGGAGTTTTCCTTCCAGAACTTTCTGTAGGGCTGGATTAGTGGATATGTCTGGTTTTATTTCCTGGAATATCTTGTTTTCTCCATCTACAGAGATTGAAAGCTTTGCTGGGTATAGTAGTCTCAGCTGGTGTCCGTGGTCTCTTAGTGTTGGTAGGATATCTATCCAGGACCTTCTGGCTTTCAGAGTTTACATGGAGAAGTCATGTGTAATTCTGATAAGCTTGCCTTTATGTGTTACTTGGCCTTTTTCCCTTGCTGCCCTTAATATTCTTTCTTTTTCTTTTGTATGTTTGTGGTTTTGATTATTATGTGGCACAGGAACTTTTTTTGTGATTCCCTCTATTTCTGTAAGCTTCTTGTACTTTCATTGGAATATCTTTCTTTAGGTTGGAAAAGTTTTTTTCTATAATTTTGTTGAATATGTTTCCTGTACCTTTGAGGGGTGTTTCTTCACCTTCTTCTATACCTAGTATTCTTAGGTTTGGGCTTCTCATGGTGTCCCATATTTCCCTTTTGGTTATGCTTGCATCTGTAGTTCCTGATCATTCACTCAGCTTTTCTATTTCCAGCATTCCTTCATTTTGTTTTTTCTTTATTGTCTCTATTTCAGTTTTCAGGTCTTGAATTGTTTCCTCCATCTGTTTGATTAATTTTTCTTGGCTTTATTTAAGAGATTTGTTGATTTCTTGCATTTTTGGTTTGTTTTTTCTTCCATTGTTTTAAGGGATTTTCTTATGTCCTCTTTGAGGGCCTTTATCATTTTCTTGAAGATGTTTTTAAGGTCATTGTCTTGTGCTTCATCTGCATTGGGATGTTCAGGTCTTGCTGGTATAGAGTTCTTAGACTCTGTTGATGTCATATTGTTTTTTCTGTTTTTGAATGTGTTTTTATATTGTCTTCTTCCATCCCTTTTCCAGTGGGTGCAGCAGGAGTCTCTTCCTCTCCTGGTGGGTACAGGTCCAGGGTTCCCTTCAGGTTGGTGCAAGCAGGCCCAATACTCTGATGGCTCTCCTCTTCCTGTGGGTGGGGACGGGACTAATACCAGGGCCTTGGCAGTATCTGGGTAGTCCAGACCGCAGGGATGGGTTCCCCAGTGTGCAGGTCTTAGGTTGCTATGAGCAGGGCACCAGAAGGCAGTCCTGAAGCAGGCCTATGCTTACCTCATCCCTTGAGGTGTAAAATGTATCTCAAAATTTATATGATTAATATGCATTAGACTTCTTGTCATGATAATGGTCATACAGAGTACTGACTTACTCTTGAAAAAGCTTTATCTAGTTTTCTGTATGTGATTTCTGGTTTGTGTCTCTTTCAGGTAACTAGGAATTAAGTTTTTGTATTCTGGATGTACATAACAAATATCCATCCTATAACCTCCTTGAGATCTGCTACATATGACATTTAAAATATTTAAGTTTTCTGCAGTGAGCCATTATCATTCCTAACATCAACCTTTGAAGTCTCTGGAAGAATGATGAAGCCCCACAGCAAGGATTCCACTAGGACTATGATAAGGAATCTGAAAAACACCACCTAAAGACCAGCTTCAAACGACAAACTGCTCAGGACAATTTTAAGGTGGCTAGCTGAGATGATCCAGCCTCACAGATTACTCTAGCCAGGACTTGAGAGAAGCCCTGCAATTCCCCCATTACGCAGAGACTAGATAATAATTGATACAGCCACCTCTCCCAGGACTTGACAATTAATCTAAAGGTTTTTCTTTTCAGGATCCTATAAAGATGCCATTCCCCCAACCCCAGACTGCAGGAAGTATTTTTAACACTAGGACACCTCATTCCTAGGAGCTGGGGTGGGTAGGTTTTGGTTATTCAAATTGGAGTCTATAATGGTAGGTTGCTGGACTTTAGTAGAGACCCATTGTCCTTGCTGTTGCTATTGGTTGTGTCTTTATGATGGCATCTAGGTGTCTGGGTTTAGAAAGACTGTAACTCTAAGTGTTCATATGAAGTCTTCTCTTTGTTGGGTGTGTACTTTGATCCTAGATTTCTGTGTCCTTTCTGATTCTTAGAAGAGTGTGATGGTGGTGTGTTGCCTAATTGGCAACTCTTCTGGGATCTTGATAGGGGTGGCTACTGGCAATATATTTCTAGGTATTGGGAGCTGATACTTATAAACTGCAATAGGCTAGGAGATAGGGGTACTTAGGAGGTTCACAGGAGGGGGAAAAAGGCAGGGTATTCCACCAGGATCAGGCTTTCCCCTGGGAATGGAGGTAGAGTGAGCAGGGGCCTCAGCAGGTTGTCTGCTAAGGAGACTGGTGACACTGAAGCTTGAACTTGGAAGGATGGAGGCAGAGAGAGGTGAAGATCTGTGTTTTGCCTGCTTTGCTGACTGGAATGTCTGCTGGAGTTGGGGGTTATCATAAAGCCATAAATTGGGTGCAGGACATTAGGAGGGGGAGATCTGTGTGACCTACTGGAGATGTGGCTGCAGTAGGTGATCTACTACAGAGCAGGGGATGGACCTGGGGAAGTGGATTTGGAGGAGGAGGAGACAAAGAGGTAAAGATATGCAGATAGTTTAACTGCTTTCCTGGCTGGAATGGCCTAAAAGTTCCCTTTTCTGGTTTTGACATTTCCAAATGTTCTTTGCTCCTTCAGGTACTAGCTTGAGATTTACTTCTGCTAGCCTTTCCTGATCACTGAATAATAATACCTTCTCATATGGATTATTGAATCATGTTTCTTTATGTTCCTACCATTATTAATGCTTGCTTGCTTTTTTATTTTGCTTTTTGAGACAGGGTTTCTCTGTGTGACCCTGGCTCTCTGTGAACCTGCTCTGTAGACCAGGCTGGCCTCAAACTCACACAGATCAGCCTGCCTCTGCTTCCTGAGTGCGGGAATCAAAGCCATGCACCACCACTACCCAACTATTAATGCTTTCTGATTTTGTTTTTCTCACTATTTTGTGAGGTTATTTGATAATAGTGTCTTGCTAGGGCAAAATCCTGTTTGAGAACAATACCCAGCAAAAGAAAAGTACTCAATAAATGTTTTCAAATGTATTAATGATTGGAAGATTAAAAATCATTATACAAGTTTCTAGAATACTTGAATACACCATAATTTATTGACTTCCAAATTCTATCGATGTTGACTATGTAATAATAATGATCATTATTTTATGCATGACTAGGAAAGGATAACTATCAGTTCATCTATTACACATTTAAAAACTATCAGCTAACCACTTTTTCTACTTCAGAGCCATTAAAATGAACAAATACAACTGAGTCCAGGGAATATACAAATGTAAAAATATGGGAAGTCATAGAAACATTCTGAACTTAGCATTTCTTTCCCATCAGAAATCTATATTACAATGTTTTTTAAAGTTAATACAAGAAACACTTTGACTTTTAAACCCTCTGCTTTTTTCTTTGCCTCCACTAGTCCTGATTTCTTTTCTTTAAAGTATGTTACCCCACAGCATTCCAATAAAAATAAAACCAGGCTCATCTTATAAGTATGTGTGAGAGCTCCATTTTTTTGTTTCCAGATTTGATAATTTTTTAATTCTATCAACCCCAAACTAGAACTTCAAAATACATACATCAAAACAAGTTAAACCATGCCATTTTCCTTAAGTTACCCAGGCATCTCAGGAAGCTGAAACATTTAAAGATAGCAGCAGGATGGGAGCAACAATAAATGCTTAATGAAACAGAAACAAAAAGATAATGATATAAATGAGTTCAGTCATAAGAAAGAATGGTCATCCCTCATGCTACAAGCATAAATCTTGCAATCGCTATGCTGCATACGGCAAATCAGACAGCAAACACAATGTATGTCAGGATGGCATTTCTATGAAGTCATTGTGACAGCCACGTGTGTGGAGGTACATGCAGACTAGTAATTGCTAGGGCTAGAGAGAGTAGATAGTGGGAGTGGTGTTTGATGAATTTCCTTCCGGAGATGATGAAATATTCTGGCAGAAGAAAGGATGGTTACTCATTGACTACCTGTATGTTATTGAATTGTACACTGTAAAATTATTGAATGGTGAAGTTTCTGTTGCATGAGTTTTATCACTTGCTGTAAACAGAAAAACTATTTAAAAGTTGGTGGGGGTGGCAGGGGCAGACTAATAAAATGTGTGAATTCCTTATAAAGCTTGGAAAGAGCAGCATAAATTTTATAGACTAGGAAGAATAAAGAGAATACCAGCACAGGGTGCAAGGATACTTAAAAACAATGACATAATACTTTAAACTACTCTATTATACTAAAACAATAAAATTAGATGAAAAGAATGCATTCCTAAGTTACTGAAGCACACAGAAAAAGAAACAGAAAAAATACAGCATTAATGTTTGCTGACTAAATTCAGTCTCTCGTCTTGTATGTGAGTGTTGCATATTCATGCAGTACGTATGCATATGTGTGCATACACGAACGCATGAAAGGTAGCAAGAAGCCCTGCTCTCTCAGTCTGCCCTATCACCTGGACACCTGGTCTCACACTGAACATGGCCCAGCCATTCTCGTGTCTCTTCTCACAACAGCTGTTATGTCACGTGCCCATGCTAGGCTTTTTATATGGGGTTTGGAGATCTGACTCAGGTCACCCTACTTGGAGAGAAAGAGCTTTTCTACCATGAACCATCTCATTTTCCCAACACAATTTCTACTTTGAAGTTTCCTTAAAAGATACGCTCAGTCCCTGGTACCTTCATAGGTGTGTACTCTTCTAATACTTCAGGAAGGAAGAACATTAATTTGTTTACATGAATTCTTCTAGGGAATAGAAAAAGAAAGAAGACCTCTTAGCTCACAGTCAGGTCAATACAACTTTGACATCAAAATCTGGTATATTTATTAAACAGGGAGTAATTGAAATTGTAAACCAATCTTTTTCATGAATGTGAACATTAGGATTAGCCAAGTTAGTGTACAACACTAAAAAGACAAAATAATCAGACTCAAGGGGGAACCTATGCTGAGGATAAAAATTTGGTTTGAATTCTTAAATCAACTCTGTAATTAACATAATAAAAGAGAAAACTGATAGGACCACCTCAGCAGATGCAAAGAAGGCATTTGTTATAGACTTGTTATGGTAAAAATCTTAGTAAATTATAACAGACTGATTATATTATAAATAATCAGACAAAGAGAGCCTACTAAAAGGACACATTGTGGCAAACATCAGACTGATGAAAATGCCAAGTTTTCCCTGTCTGAGAACATTCCCTCTTCTGGCTTATACTCACGTTAAATGGGAGGGTAGCAAAAGAACAGATTTCAAATGTGGAATGATCTAAGCTCATTGTTCACAGAGAACATGATTGGTGTGGAGATAATTAAACTGACTGTAGGCAAACTATTCAAATTAGCACACAAATTTACCTATGGATTTAGATGCAGAGGCATCTAAATAATAACTTACGGTTGGGTGGTAACAATCAGGAAATGATTGGTGATTTTGGTTTTTGAATTTACAAACTTTATTAAAAGAATAAAACATTTCTCAGTACAAACAGGCACTGCAGTACTAGTACTTCAAAAAAGTCCAGTGTCTGAAATTAGGGTATGAATTATTGCATTGAGAAAAAATATTATGTGAAGAGATTTTGTTCATAAGATAGTGGTCATTACCTATGTAATCTAATTGTTATGCTGGGATAATAATTTTCCCATTATAGGCATTTTTAAATTGCCATTTTCCTGCCCAAGACAAATTCTTCCCACTTTATCCATTCCAGACTATTGAATGTATAAAATTATTCTTCTAAAAATTACACAATGGAGTAACCTATCTCTTTATGCTAAAGCAAAATAAGCCAGATTCAGGAAGATAAGCCTCTTTCTTTAAGGGATGATGTCTAGACATCTTCATAAACTGAGAGATCAAGGTAAAAGAACTTGAAGAGGGCAAGGGACCAATAAAACAGTTAAGAGCAGAAATCTGGGGGAGGCCTTAATAAAAATATATACTATATGCATATGAAAATATGCCAATAAAATCCGTTACATTATGAAATCAGTATGTACAAACAAAAAAGAGGAAACGCTTTGTTTATAGATGGACATGGTAGTGCACACTTTTAGTCTTAGCTATTTGAGTAGCTAAGATAGAAGTCAGGTCATTTAAGGCCATGGATTTTGCACTTAATTTAAACTATTACAATTTAGAAGCAAATGGCTCATTTTCTAATAAGTAAAGCACAGCTATAATAATGAAAAGAAACACATTTTGAAAAGATTATCACCAAAATCTAATGAAATGATAGTCATGCCATTCTTTCAACTACTAGACACTGAAGACACAACAACAAAATAATTTGGGTTCCATCATTAAAAATAGCATCTGTATACAAAAATGAAGATTTGGAGCCATGCAGTTCTGTAGCAGGCAATCTTACAGTTGTGTATTTGGGATAAAAAGCCCACTTCATAACTGGAGTACTTTTATGTCTGTTTATACAGGCATTTTGAAAGTCACATAATGAAAAGGGGACTATGAGAATTCTTGCAATATCTGCTAAGTGTCGCAGCTTCTTTCAGACCAATGAATATTTCATTTTAGGTACTATAATTGATGGTTCTATACAGACAAGATTTCTTTGGAATGGCCCAGGTTTTGGATGTCAGTGAGTAGTTCACTTATTACTCACTGCTTATAATAAATGATAGTAGAGGGTAGAGGGAATGAAAATAATGAAATAATGAAACTTAATCCTAATTGAGATAATTTTAGCTTTAATTATATGGATTTGTTACAGCTAATTCTCAAATTCGTTTCACTGACTAAAACACAGCCACTATGTTAAATTCAGCATGTGACTACATGGTTTCAAGTAGGCACATCATGTCATAAATTGATAGGATATCATTTGTGATGCTTCATGGTTCATTCGTACTAGATGGTGATTAATTTCTTCTGGACTTATGTCATATTCTTTCTTAGAACTATAGCTCAGCGCTAGAGCATCTTGTGTGTGGCATTCTTGAAGCCCTAGGCTACATTCCCAGAGCTACATGCAATACTTTATTTCTCTATTGTCCTTATGAAAGTAACTTTACTCTGTGTTACATATTAGTAAGCAAATGTCTGCAAAGACCCTAGTTAAGTAGCAAAAGTGTGGTGGCAGCAAATCATCTGACGTGAGCATTCTTCAATATAAGATGAAGATGCGCTTGCATTCCACATCAGCAGATGCTCAGGTAGTCAGGCCCTTTGCTGTGTGGTTGCCTCTTAAGCAGTCATGAGCCAAGGGGAAAAGGAAGAAATGTCTAAGCCAATAGGCTTTTAGTAATGAGATATGTGTAAGACTTGGTTTGCTTTCTGACTTTGGTTTGTTTTCAGTTTCCTTTTTCCTTTTGCAGTGTTGGGTAGATCCCAGGCCTCATTCATCTGACCTGCTCTCACAGATTGAACCCCCTCCTACCCTCCTACAAACAACCATGGAACTTTCTTGTTGTCCCCAGGCAATGAGGTTTTGAAAAGGTGGAATTTTGAAAGGTTAAGGGATGACTCACCATTGGCACTTTGAGACTGTCCCATCTTGAGGCAGGCTGGTGGCTCTTACCCTGGAGGGGAAGGACTCATCCTGGGGCTGGAATAGTTAGCTGGGGAATGTTGGTACTCATATTGTTAACTCTTCGGAAACCAAAAAAAAAAAATACAGAGCTGTACCCATATGTCAGTGGTGAATGACATGCACGTACAACTTCATCCAATATTTTTTTCTCTGTCGTGGTAACTGATAGCAATGTGCAGATATTCCCATCTCCACTGTACTCAAGCATTCCTTCCTAGGGTCTATGGTGTTCTACGGCTGATGAGATTCACCAGTTGGTTTGAAGAAAGCACAGAGATCACCTGATGTGCGAAGCCTGCAACCTGATGTGCACAATTCTGTGTTAAGTATTCATTGTCCCATTTCCCAGTCATCCTAGATGGACAAGTGTGGAGAGCTGCAACGTGCGGCACATTAAAGATGGTGCGGGCTTTCACCTACCACCCTCCCGACGGTGAGTGCTCTCTGTGATAAACAACTCCTTATTTGGTCAAGGCTGGATATCTGGCTTGCTTCCTGGTATGTGGACCTATCTGCTGTCGCCAAGTGGCGTGCTGGGGTTGGCTATGCCTAGGCCATATAAGCTGTGGGCTGGCTTTTCCCAGAAAGAAAAAAGAAGGAGACTGTTTCAAGGTTCCTGAATAAACTGCTTGGAGAAGAGTTCCTAAGTCGCGTCTTCCTTGCTGATCGAGGCGGTCACGACAGACAAGGCCTATTCTGCTGTGTGGGGAGCAGAGTGCCTGCCAGCCCTGTGTGCACACCTTCCCTTTGATGGTCTGTGAGGTTCCCTGTGTCCCACTTCCCCATAAACACTTGCCAATGCCAGCCTTTTAATGCTCGCTGGCCTGGTAGGTATAAAGTAATTTGAAAGAGTTCTGTAATTGGCACTTTTCTGATTACTAAGGGTTCTAAACATCTTTCATGTGCTTCATTTTTCTCTTTTCTGTAAATTGCTTCTTCACACCATCCACCCCGCCATTCCTTGGGGTTAATATCCCCACTTTGTTATTGTCAAGAGTCCCTAATATACTACTTGCTAATAATTTGTCAGCATTCTAATCTTTCTTATTCTGGCCTTCATCTGCTCTCTTGCCTTGGAACGGGAGAGGATATTACTAGCATCCCACAAAACTCCCCTATGTTTTCTATTGTCACACTCCCCATATTTCCTTGAAGCAACCGCTACCTGGATATTTATGTTGATGCCACCTTCATGTTCCATTTGGTTTAACCACCTATTCATGCATCCTCAAACATTGCTCAATTTTGCCTCTTTTGGAACTCTCCAGATAAAGACCTACAATGAGGATTCATTTATACCCACTTTAGCTTCACATTTCGTGGGAACTATACCCACATTAATGTGTGGCTCTACCTGCAGAGTACAATGCTGTATTGTATTCCAATCACTGTATTCCTTTATCTATTTCAGCTATGGGCAAAGCTGTTTCTCGGGTTTAGTTTTGTTTCGTGTCAACTTCTTAAACTCAATTTCCTTAGTGATTATAGAATTACACAAATATTTCCAAACTCTTTTACTAAAACTTTATTATAAAGTACTTGGAAACGCCTCACCTGGGCAGCACAGTAGAGCTGAGCCTGTTAGCAGGGGTATGGGTGAGCCGGCTCTGAGGGTATGATCATGGGAGAGTTGCTCCCACTACTCATCTGTCATGTGGTAGTGTGGGTGAGTGAGCGATGCTCTACTCACTTCTCACCACCTGTGGCAGGCGGGAGAGCTGGCCTCAGGGTCATGAGAGCAGGAAAACTGGCCCTGCCCTTTGTTGCCAACTACATGGGGCAGTGCTTGAGAGCTCGCCCTGGTGGTGAGGACAACGGAGAGCGGGCAGGCTACGAACCCAGCAACTACACAGGCCCAGATCCAGGGCTATGAGTTGGCCCACCCCAACACCCACCCCATCTGTGAACTGTTGGAGCTCATGAAGGGGCCAGTCCTACAGATCCAAAGCTACAGGATTTTCATGACACAGCACAACAGGACATCCAGGAGCAGTCCCAGGGAGGATACAGTATCAATAGTGTAACAAAAGCCAAGGCTTTGAACCAGACCAGGTATTCATTGCAATGAACACTTGCAAGTAAAGATCTGTGGACTAAAGGGTAAACCTTGTGAGTCACTGTGACACACTGCAGATTCCATGACATGATGAGATTTTTTTCTTTTAAATTTTATTTTATTTTATTGTGGGGGTAGACTGCAAGGGTATGTATCAAAATTAACCTGGACTGCATCAAATCTACCTGTCTCAACAAACTTCCGATAGAACGGCCATTCTGAAGCTGCGGAACTTCACGGTTTTTCTCTATAGACCTGGCTGTCCTAGAATTCACTCTATAGACCAGGCTAGCCTGAAACTAAATAAGATCTTCCTGCCTCTGTCTCTGAGTGATGGGATTAAAGGCGTGCACTGCCTGTGCTGCTGCCACCATGGCTGCCACTACCTGGCTGGTAAACTGGTTTTGATCTCCAAGATAATAGCATTGCCCCACAACTTAAGGGAATGGAAAACTCTTAGTCCTAGTTGAATCAGAAGACCAAACTTTTCACAATGAGTCAGAACAGTCATCAGGGATCCTTAAAATCTATTTCTTTCATAGCGCTGAGGTTTGAACCACAACTGTATGTATGTCACACAAGCGCTCTGCCAGTGAGCGACATTCTCAAACCTTTTAATTTTCTTTTTTTAACTTGAAGTATGGTCTTGTCCAAAGCTAGCTCTGAAATCTCCGTGGTGCTCAGGATTCAACAGTGTCTATAATAAACACAGTTCTTTCACTAATGTATATTGATATTTTCAATCCTTCTGCCGACCGTAGGGTATAGTTACTATTACTGTCTCAGTTTTCAGTTTATTAAATTATAGTTACTAGTGGTAAACAATAACCACTATATTAACCGAATTTATAGAAATCTAAAACTCAGAGGCCCAAGTCACACAATTAATAATAAGGGTCAAGTCCAGAAAACTGACCTCCCTGGACTCTCCTTGTCTAAAACACCATGAACTTTTTAGAAATGTCTGTATCTAAAAACAGCATGATCATCTAGCAACGTCTGTTTCTAAAACACCATGATCATCTAGCAATGTCTGTATTTTGTAAGTCTCTATATTTAAGGAAGTCTCAGTTTCAACCACTTAAGGTGAGCTCAAACATACAGATTCCTAGAAGTGGGAATCTGTAGCTCTTTAAACATGAGTTCAAAGGAGACTTGGAGGAACTGATGTGTTTGTGGCAAAACTGGGAATCACAAAATCATCTGCACAACTGTTTCCCGCCATGGTTTGAAAAGCAGGTCACCCACAGAGAACGATCAGAATGTTTGCCTGCCAGGTATTGCCTAATGCTTTTGTCAGAGAACCATGAGAAAACCATGGACTCAGGTAAGGGGTAGACTATTTGCCTAGTATGCACAAGGCTCTGGGTTCAGTATTCATATTGTAAAAAAAATCAGTAGAATAAAATTATTAAAAAACTGAAAAACTGGAGAAAATATCCAAAATAGAAATATGGTTCAGTGTCTCAATAGCAGGAAGTAATTTTGTGACAGCCTGCACCCTTCCACTCTCTCCCCCTTAGGAACACCAGGGACACAGTGCTACTGACTGTAATGGCAAAGCTCTTCCTTCTCCTCCTTTATTCAGACAGTCTCCAAGCAGACAATGTAAACAAGGAAGTAAGAATCGGATCATGAAACCAGGAAGTAAAGTCAGAGCGACGCTCTAAAATGAAACCTGGGTGCCGTTGTTGGCACAGACACTAACTGGAAGTACCTAGCTGTCTATTGAGTTTCCAAGGTACTTGCATTTCAGAAGGGACTAGAAGGAAGGCCAGCCTAAACATGTTCTGACTCTCATACTGACACCTCTAGAAAGCAGGCCGTTAAATACAGTCTCTCCAAGATCCTTCAGATTCTGCCTTGAAGCATAATGAACTGGAAAACATTGGGAACTTTAGAATTGCAGAGGACCTTCGAGAATAGATGATGACTAGGCTGTTGAAAATTACAGTTCCTCTGGGATGACATAGGCTCGTTGCTAGGTACTGCAGACTGTTGAATATGTTCATTTTTCCATTTTATTAGAACGGACCATTGTAGCTTTAGAGGTCACACTCAACCATTGCAATCGGATGGGATGGAGACAAGGTTTCTGTTTTCTAGCCTTGTACCTTGGCCACATCTGGAACTAATGTGGACATCAGAACATCATAGAGTGACTTTGAACTTTAAGCTGCAGGTAGGCATTGGATGGAGCTTTGGTGAGAGGGAAGAACTGAATGTGAGATGCAGATGTATTATTCACTGAAATTTATCCTGCACCTCTGCTTGAGCTCATTTCTCTCTAATTGTTTGCTGTCAGTTGGGTATGGCCATGTAACTAGCTTTTAGCACTGGGAGGGGACAATAGTGATGAATTCCGTCTCTGGTTCTGGGCTATATTGCTCCTTTATATCTTTTGTCATTTTTCTCTTTCCATTTTGATGGACCACAGATAGTGTGACCTGGCTTCCACCCATAAAATAGAACAGCAGCATGAAGAAGGCCATGTACTGCTAACTTTACTCTGTAACAGACTCCCCACTGACCTGCATCCTGAGGCTTTAAGAACCCCATTAAAATCTCCTGTCCTCTGACTTTTAGTTGGGAGGATAAAGGGAGAGTGAAATCCAGATTGGGTGTGATGGCTGGTACTGGTAGTTCTTGCTCCAATGTGGCTGACTTAGGAGAATCTGAGAGTTCAAGGACAGCCTGGGCTACACAGTGAGACTCTCAAAATTAAAAAAAAAAAGACACACACACACAAGAAAGGAAAAGAATCATTGTTCCCTCCAAGGTCTCTTTATTGAGTGGTCACATGTTGGCTTAATATTTTTTAAGTAGTTGTTTCTGCAAATATGCTTGCAAAACCTAAGGCATGAAAGAGTTCCTGGCCTCTCACCACCTCCCCCCACCCCTGCTTGAACTGAAGTACTATATTATATTTTTGTTTTTCATGTAAGAGTCCTGCCCTTATGCCAAGCGCCCTCTTAAAGAATTTCCCTCAAGGCTTAGAGATGTAACTGAGATGGTAGAGTGCATTTTTGGGTGCTAGATTCAATCCCCAGTATTCGCAGCGGCGGCGTACACCTACAGTTGAAGTGCTTGGGCAACAGTGACAGGAGAATCAGAAGTTCAAGGTCATTCATGACCACATAGCAAGTTCAAAATCAGTCCAGGCGACATGAGACCTTACCGGAAACAAAACAGAAATCCCTGAAGCCTTTCCCTCAGCAGTCCCTTTAGTGTGGCTTCTCTTTCCTGTGGATGCAAACAAGTAGGGTCTCTGGAAATCAAGAAGAGCCTCTGGGAGCCTGAATGGTGGCCCAGCATGTAAAAGTGCATGTCACCTAACCTGACAACCTGCCTCAGCTTCAGCTTGTGGAAGCCACATGGCAGAAAAAAAAAAAACCAGCTCCTAAGGCTGTCCTCTGGTAAGTGCATAATAAAAAATAAATAAATATAAATGCGCTTCTTAAAAAAAACGTGGTCCCCTGAGGACTTTTAAATAAAAGAGAAATAGATGTATATTTTTAGGCATTGAGTTTTTATTCTATTAAGTATAAGATTCAACAGTAATTAATAAAGATACAGTTTTCTAGTTATATTCATAAGATTTCCAAATTTATTGATATAAAATAATCTATCAATTTTTCTGTGTCTCTAGTGCCCATCTGCACATTTTATTTCTCATTTCTGACACTATATATTTGAGAATTTTCTTGTTCATCTCATTAAGTGTGTGTTATTTTTGATCTTCTTAAGGAATAAACATATAGCTACCATTGAATTTTTCCCATAGCTACTTGAATTTTTCCATTATATGTTGATTTTCTATCTCACTAGTTGTGCAAGTCATCATTAACAAGTTAATCCAGAACACAGCTTCTTAAATTAAATAACCTTTAGGGATGTGCAGTTCTCATGAGCAAGCAAAATATCTATTAGTTACATCGATCACCCATCTTTGGTAGGGGAGGGAACTATGTAGGCATGTGAACACCAGGAGGTTAGAACTGATGGGGCCTTCGTGTAAGGATGGCAGGCATATTCCAGCAGGCCCAGCTCAAATCCCCTTCTAGAAGCATTCGCATTCATCTCCTATTCTAAAACTTCTTCAGTTTACACGTTGCTTACAAATGCCGCCAATTTCCAAATAAGGTAATTTTGCATGAATTGAGCCAAACTCAGTTGATTTGTCACCAGAAAATCAACATACATTATTGTCCAGTATGGAGTCAGTATTTATATATATGTTCTTTGTAAGTGAGAAAAAAATGTGCCCTAAATTGTTTGCTAAAGTTTGTGTTAAATTAACTCCACTGAATAAGGTTTACTTATATTTTTATACTACATATATATGCATATATAAGTTTCTGTTTGTACTGATATCTAGTAAATACAATTAAAATCAGTGCTGTATTATTATAGTTTATTTTTACCTTCATCCTTTTAGTTCCGTGCGTCTCCCTTAAAGATTTTATTACAAATACAGTGATCATTTCTTTCATTTTTCAGTTTTCTTTTTTAATTTTTAAATGATTCATTTATTCTTATTTATATGCATTGGCGTTTTGCCTGTCTGCATGTCTGTATGGGGGTGTCTGATCCCCTGGAACTGGAACTAGAGACACGTGTGAGCTGCTGTATGGGTACTGGGAATTGAACCTGGGTCCTCTGGAAGAGCGGCCAGTGCTCTTAACTGCTGAGCCATTACTGCAGGGTGACCATTTCAAGTCACTGTCAGAAGCTGGAGAAACAGCTCAGTGGTTAAGCATGTGTACTGCTCTTGTAAAGGACCCAGGTTCTGTTCCCAGCACCCACCTTGTTTTGTCCACAGTTACTCGCAACTCCAGCTCCCAGGAATCTGATGCCATCCTTTGGACTCTGAGAGTGCCTCCACACACACTTGGCATCCACAGACACAGAAATAAAAATGAAAGGAGAATCTGTTCAAACCAAAACAAAAAGCTACAAAGTCATTGTATTTTCTGGGGTTCCTTTCAGTAAGTGGCATAATTTTCTCATTTATTTTGATGAATGACAACACAGCTCCTTCCACCTTAGAGTTTCTCTAAAGTCTTTGGATTTGATAATCTACAGTTTCATCAAGATATGATATGTATTTCTAATTTGAAATATGATTACTTGAAGTATTTTTTTCTAACCTTCTCTTCTGAATCAATTTGTCACAAGGTAACTCAGCCTACTTTAGGCACCATGTCTCTTTTAGATATCTGTCTCTACATTTCTCTGTAAAGTATATCTCTGGTGATATTTTCTTTATGATCTGACAAATAAACCTTGCCTAAAGATCAGAATACAGAGCTAAGCCACTAGTTAACCACACACACACATTAAGCCACTAGTTAGCCATAGAGGACTCCAGCACTTCGGAGACAGAGATTGACGAATGTCCATAAGTTCTAGGTCACCCTGGGCTACATGAGAGTGAATCAGTCTAAAAGAGAAACAGAGCTCACGCCTTTGATCCCAGTACTTGGGATGACACGCCCTAGATCCCAGCACTAGGGAGAATGTAAGCAGGAGCTCAGTGCAGTCAGGCAGAGCAGTCTGAGGTTCTGTGGAGAGCATTGCAGTCTGCAGTCATGCTGAGCCTTGGTAGAAGCAAGAACTCTCTAGTGACTTGATGGCTTTGCTTTTCTGATCTTCAGCTTGAACCCCAATATCTGTCTCTGGGTTTTTCTTATTCATGCTATATATATCATATGTTGCATACACTCTCTCATGGACTGTCTCTCATGCCACTATCCCTATGTAGTTCTGTATCCTCTTTGATTAAATTTATCTATTTCATTCCTTCTCTTTCTCCTTTTCCCTCTTCCTCTTTCCTATTTTTTTTTTTGTTTTGCTCTTAGTACCTGATGCAACACATATTTCCTAAAACCTGACCTGTAAAATTTGAAAACCAGTCTAGATTATTTACTACTTGATTCACGTGATTATCCATTCTGCTATCTGAACATCTTTTGACTTTGCATTTTCCTGCAGCCGGCATAACCTCAGCAGGTAACATACTACTTTCCTTTAGGAAGTTCACTGGTGGATGTTGGGTGACTATCCAAGGACATTTGCCTTGGGTTGTCAATGTCGTAGAAGTCACTCTTTTTGGACTGTCCAGTAAAGAAAGACATCTTGGGTTATTTTGGAAGTAAATAGGGAAAAATATATGCCTAATATTGCAAGAGTCTTTGTGAATAAATATTTGAACAATTTTCAAATTGTAATGCTCTTCAATTTTTTATTCATTATTGTTAAGATTTAAATTTCTTGAGTTTTATTTTATCTAGTCCACGTATGTATTAGGTCCATTAGGTCAATTCTTTTAGTTTGCTGTTCTCTGAGTTTAAGCTTATCTTTTATTTCTTTAACATTTTAAGTGTGGCTGCCAATCCCATACATCATCATTCCAGTAAATATAAGGTCTTTGTAAGCCTATTTATGCTGTAATTTGTTTCTACTGTTCTGTTCTTATTTATGTAAACTTTTTCTTTTATTTTTCATGAATGCCTACTTATTGTCCTTGGGAAAATATTTATAAGGTTTTCACAAAAGGACCTGTATTTGTTTCTGCAGGTAAGTGATAGTTCACTAAGATGACAAGTAAGCTCATAACTTGATATTTTATTGCTATATAAAAATTTAGTATGTGCATATGTATGGTTTACTGGGTGATGTCTTGAAGCATTATTCTTTGTATAATATTTAAGTCAGGATAAAATTATCTGTCTCCTCAAACATCTACCATTCTAGGTGGTAAAAACATTCAAGATCCCTTATCCTAGATTTTTGAAATAATGAGAACATTTTTGTTATCTTTAGCAATCTCTGGGTAATAACACCCTTAAACTCCTTCACTCTATCTGTACCTTAGAACCCAATGATTAACATTCCTTTTCCATTCCCAGAAAATCCCTACAACCTTGCTCTCTGGTAACTATCATTCTACTCATGACTTCTCAGGGTTTGAAGTCTGTTTTGACCATTCAATTGGAATCTGAGCTCCAACTTGAATGATGGAGGCAAGTGATCATCATTTCTCACCACCGCCCAATCTCTTCCTCCTGTTTTTCTCAGTGCCAAGACAACTTTCCTTTTAGGCTTCTTGGAATAGAATGTGGGGATAGTTTACATTTACTCTGACCTTCGCTGAATACTCAGCTCTTTGGAGTCTTAGGCTTTAATTTAGTTTCTTTTGTTCAGTAAAACTTTAATAGACGAATGTTAAGGAATTCAGAGGATGTGAGGGTTAGAGACAAAAAATGTCTTATTATTCAAAATATACTGAATTATTAGTATGCATGGCCTTAATTCCTGTTTGTATTCTGAATCTTCTTCATAACTACATTTTGTGCATACATGAAACTTGCATGCTTGTGTATACATGTGTGTGAAGTTCAGAAAACAACATCTGGGGTTGCTCTGTAGGCATCACCCACGTTTTATTTTCTTTTGTTGTTTAAGTCAGGGTTTCTCACTGACCTGAAATACACCAACTATGCTAGGCTGCCAGTCAGCAAGCCCTAGTAAATCTATTTCACCACTGTTGGGATTACAAGCACATACCACCACACCTAGATTTTTTTCATGTGGACGTTGGCGATCAAATTTCGTTCCTCATGTTTGTAAGGCAAACACTGTAATGACTAATCTAACTCTCCATAGCGTATAACTATGTTTGGAAACTTAAAATATGACAACCACCTGTAATATTCAGCTGTGTCATTCCTTCCTTGTAGCAACAACAGTTATAAACTCTTCATGTGTAAATCAGAAATGGTTACAAAGGTTAAAAGAGTACCATTTTATCCTGGTGCAAAACTATTTGCAAAACTTTTAACTAAGGAATGCTCTTTAAAATGTAAAAAGGGCTCCTTAATTCCCTGTCACCAGAAGAGATGCATATTTGAGGGGTGGTGTTGATGATCAATCACTAACTGAAGTTGCAAAAGGGAGCATGGGTACATTGATGTTCATCAATGATTTGACAGAAGTCATCATTGTGTGCGTTTTGGTGTTGGTGGTGGGTTGCTTTTTTTTATCAAGAAAAGGATGTCTTTATTTTTTCTAATCAAATCAAGTTTAGGTTTGTCCTTAGGAAACGCTGTTTGACCATGCTAATTTTAGATGCATTGATGCCAATCAGCTGGAGTGCTTACTAAATGTTTTTTGAGTTGACAAGTAGTGAAAGCTGGAGATGGCTGAAAATAGCTGTCCCAAGGCCCATTTTATATTCAGAGCCAAGAAGAGTAGTGACACTCATAATGTAAATGAAGTCTTATTCAAACAAACACAGTAGCGCAACTTGCACTAAGCTAGCTGATGAGGATTGTCTATGTTAAATTTCCAGAATCCCATTCCCTGTTTGGTTATATTTTGGGGCAAAACAAAGTTTAAGGCAAGCTTAGATGGTGTCCCACACAAGAAAGAAAACAAAGTAAGAACTGCAAGTAGTTAAACATTATCTTTTTTCACTAGTCTGGGCTGCAGCAGAGTCAGACTATCACAGTTATGAAAGGCAATTTTGTAAGCAGTTACCAAAAGATACAAATCTAAGTGAGCATGAGACCTCAGTGTTCACAGCCTATGCATCCCACCATATACAGAATGTTAGGGATACTCAACAAAGCAGAACACTTGGGTTTCTGGATGATCGACTAACTTGACTCAATGTCATAGACAGAAATTTCTGTACTTATTTTCTCCATAAGAAAAGCCATACATACTGTAGGCATTTTGGATGGATCGGGTGGGACAGGTATTCTGGCAGTCAGGAGTCACAGAATACTGAGTGTTACACAGCTCAGATAGAAAGGTATCCTGGAGCCCAGGAGTCAAGGACTACCACAGGCCCCAGTAAGCATAGCAGCTTACAATCCTGCCTCAGGCTTCCCAGTGTATGGGCTCTGCTCCAGCAGGAGAGGGACTTCCAGCTGGGGATGTTTGTCCAGTGTAGCAGTTTTGCTCCAGCAGGAGAAGGTTTCCAGGCAAAGTTGCTACAGTTCAGCTCTGCTCCCAGGAGAGTAGACTGCTGAGTGTAACACCTCTGCTATGCCAGGGGAAGGTTTCCCCAACAAAAGTGTTACAGCCCTGCTCACTCTGCCCAGGGTCATCTCTGCTCCACCACAAAAGAAGGTCGTCACCCAATGCTCATCCAAGGGTTTATTGGGAGAGAAGAATCCAGGAGAGTGGCTGCCCTCAGCCACAGAGGCAGAAGACAGCCGGGTAGCACAAGCTGAATAGACACAGGGTTTATATAGGGCTTCCAGGGTGGGGATTGTTCAGATTTTAATCTCCTGCTCAGGGATTGGCTAGTTTTCTGCACAGGGTTAAGGTCAGATTTGGCTATGGTTTCAGGGCCAAAGTGTGTTTCTTTCACTGGTCCTTTATAGCCTTTTGACTCTAGTTTTAGGGCCAGGGTGTATTTCTTTCACTGACTCTGATTCCAGGGGCAAAGTGTGTTTCTTTGGCACTGGTTTCAGTGTCAGGGTATATTTCTTTGGTTCTGGTTGCAGGGCCTAAGTGTGTTTCTTTGGTTTTGCTCAGGGTGTTTCTTTGGCTGGACCTTTCCCCCTATCTCCCCCCTTTTGTTTAATAAAACAACTGAGGTTTGGAAAAGGCATGGTGTTAACATTAGGCTACTTCCTGCTGAATTGGGTCATCAAGGTTCATGGGACAATCTTTATCTTCTTTGTCTGGATGTGTCCAGGTGTTGCAGCTCTCTGTTTCCTTAGCTAGGGGCTGGTAATCCTGTCACAACAACTGGTTGAAAGTCTGGTTAGGATTTTTTTGAACCTGTTGTTGGAATCTAGACAAGAAGTTTATAAGGCAGGGTGCCACTAGTAAGATTAAGAAAAGAGAGAGAAGAGGGTTTTAGAAAGGTAGCATCCAGTTTTATATTGCATTATTAGTGATCCACTGGCCAGAAACATCAAGCTGTTACTTAAGTTTTTGAAGGTCTGTCTGAGGTTGTTGAATCTTAACTTTTACTATACCTGATTGATTAACATAGAAGCAAGGTTTTAGATAGACTGAAGGGTGAGGAAAGCCTATGATAAATATTTAGGGAATTAATCTGTCCTGCTGCTCCATTGGCTATACTTGCAGTCATGCCCAGGGTTGCCAGAAGGGTATGACTTGAACTGCTCATGTCATGCTGTGTTGCTATAAATTTAGTGATGAGAATTGACAAGGGCTCTTCAACAGGTACCACCCCTAATTTAGGGGAAAGGAACACCAGGATGTAAGGTACCTGAGCACCTAGCAGGTGGGAAGTGGTATACTTGTGTGCCACAGAGAATTGAAAAGCACTGTGAATGTTTGGGCATAGGGGTTGTGTGGTAGTACTAAGCACTGTGGTATTATTTTAATCTGTAGAATCCAGAGTGTTCTACTAAGCACTGTGGTATTATTTTAATCTGTAGAATCCAGAGTGTCCACAAGGTGTGTTTCTGAGGAGTTAAAATAGTCTGCGATACTGAAGACAGAGATGTGGGGGAGGATAAGGGTGGTAGTAGTGTTTGGCTCAGAGCAGTTTAGAAGTGGCAAGGTAGGAAAGTCTGTTAAGACAATGGGTGAGGCTGCAAATGGGTGTGAGTTTGACCCAGGAGGGACGCACAGCCAATGTTCTTCAAAGCAGTTGGGCAAGGCATTATTTAATAACTGATACATAGAGATTAAGGTTTGAAACAAGAGATGGTATGACAAAGATGTGGGATCAGTACTGTCAAAAAGAAAGAGGGATGAGGAGGGGCTTCTTTGGAAGGGCTCTAAGTCACAGGAGAGCCAATAGCAGGAGTTTTATCCAATCTGTATGTAGTTTTTGGGAAATTTTGATAACAATATTTTTGAAATAATGACTAGTTTGTTTAGCTTTGCCTGAAGACTGGGGATAGTGGGAGATATGGGATACTAAGGACTTTGGCGAAAGTTTTTAGAATTGAAAGGTAAATTTAGGGTTATTATCTGATTGAAGAGAGGTTAGAACTCTAAAATGGGGCATGATCTCCTTAAAAAGGAGATCAGTAATTGTTTGTGATCTTTATTAGTGGGGAGAAAAGCTTCTACCCATCCTGAGAAGGTATCCACTAGGAAAAAAAGGTATCTGAAGCATTAAACTGGAGGCCTGTGGGAGAAGTTGAGTTGAGCTGCCAGTCTGGTCCAGAGCGGGATCCCCTGGCTTGACAAATGGGGAAAGGGATACTCCGATGCCTGCAGGTAGGCTTAGAATTTTAACAAACTTTATAAGAAAGAGTGATAGTATTTAGATAGGATAGTTCCTTAGAAGTAGATTGTAAATAGGTTTTAATAAAAGTGGGAGAAAGGCTGACTATTATGGATAGGATAAAATTTCTGGAGATGGTGACGGAGCCATGGATTATAAAATGAGAGTGTCTTGTGGCATGTGATGGGGACCCAGGCCCCTGAGAGTCACAGTTCTAGCTGCCTCATCAGTTCAGTTATTTCCCTCAGAAATAGGACTGTTCAAGTGAGTTGGGTAGAAACTGCCTGGGTCAGTCCCAGCAAAGAAAAAGATATTTTGTGACTGGGGGTGCAGAAGAATAGAAAAGGAGGCATTCTTGAGGTCACTGACAGAGAAATAAGTTTTTTGAGGGATTAGTGGAAAGGAGAGTTTAAGAATGAATAGCAATTGGTGCTGAGTTGATAAGTTAGAGCTCCTGAACCAAGCAGTAGGCTCCATTGGTTTTTCTAGCTGTAAGTATAGGGATATTAAATGGGGAAGAGTGGGGTGTAGAAAAATGTTTCTTAGAAAGTCAGAGCAGCGAAGTTTAAGTCCCCTGAGACTTTGAAGTGGAAGTGGGTATTGAGTCTTGGTTATATATTTCGCAGGGTTTTGTAGTCAATGATTAGAGAGGTTTTGGGTGTCCCATAACTGAGGATCTATCTGAGAGCAGAGTTTAACTGTAGCAACTTTGCTATGCCAGGGGATGGTTTCCCCAGCAAAATGTTACAGCCCTGTTCACTCTGCTCTGCCCAGGGTTGTCTCTGCTCCACCACAAAAGAAGGTCTTCACCCAATGCTCATCCAAGGGTTTATTGGGAGGGAAGAATCCAGGAGGGTGGCTGCCCTCAGTCACAGTGGCAGAAGACAGCCTGGTAGCACAAAGAACTGAACAGACTCAGGGTTTATATAGGGCTTCCAGGATGGGGATTGGTCAGATTTTAATCTCCTGCTCAAGGATTGGCTAATTTTCTGCACAGGGTTAGGGTCAGATTTGGCTATAGTTTCAGGGCCAAAGTGTGTTTCTTTCACTGGTCCTTTTTAGCCTTTTGACTCTAGTTTTAGGGCCAGGGTGTAGTTCTTTCACTGGCTCTGATTCCAGGGCCAAAGTGTGTTCCTTTGGCTTTGCTCAGGGCATGTTTCTTTGGCTGGTCCTTTTTCCCTACACATACTCCCCCTGGTAACTGCAAACAATTAACAGCTCCATTTAGCATACAATTACAGTTTCACTTTTGTCCAATATGAAATTATGAAAACTTTTGAGAAACATCTAGAGTTCACAATACAGAGCTTTGTGAAACACGGTGCCTATGAGCATTTTCCCGTGGTACACAGAAGCCACAGTGCTGCCCTGAAGCACAGAGCCATTGTTGGCATAGAGTGTGCTCACCCTGGGCTTATCTGACAAAACATCCTGGATCCGCAGTACCTGTCAAGAGAAGATCACTCATTAGCATCCAAGAAGAGCTATCTAGAGGTCACTCCCTTCCTAATAATTCTAGGGCAAATACACACTTCCAGAAACCAATAAGCGAAAATATCTGAAGTTTATCTGAATTAAGTTTTCTCCTAACAAAGGTATTAACGTCCCAACAATTCTTCACACTAAAACAGACTAGCTGTTAACATTAATCAAATTCACCTATAGAGACCATCAGGAATTTGATAATTTGGCATCCCTAGAAAAGAAGCTTGTCTATCTCCTGAGTGGGCAATAATTCTCTGACTGTGAATGTGCCTTTGACTAAGCCTATAGCATGAGGGCAGAATCCTGGAACAAGATAACTAAGGGACACCCAGTCAGCTAGCTCAACCTGCTAGCCAAAACGGTGGCAGTCTTCACTGCTGAGGAACCATGTCTGTGAAGCAGCAAGGAAACAGGAAGTGCAGGAGTTTGGGCACCCCTGCCAGGGTTGTTATTGATCCCCAGAATTAGCAAGCTTGGTTTTGCTAATCAGTAAACGTGGATAAAGTTCACTGGTCGGGGTGGGAATGGTGGATGACAAAGATGGAATCAAAGAAAACCAACCATGAAGCAAAGGTTCCCTTTATTGATCTTTTGCAGCAGAATGAAGCTTCAGGTTGCTTTTTATTTGTTACCTTTTGTTTTTGTTTTCATTCCAAGCTCCAACAGCTATGTTTCCAGTTTGCTACATGAAAATAAAGGAGCTTGGATCTCATGCAGAAAGCTCAAGATGTCTAAGGGGAGAGTGGTCAGTCACTGTGGCTAGATAAGGCTTATTTAGAATGAACAAGGTATTCAAAGTTGAAGATAGGTATGTGGACAACAGAACAAGTTTTCAATTATCTCATGATGATACTTGCATTCCCTTTGTGCTGGGTAGTTTTATGTCAACTTGATACAAGCTAGAATTATCTGAAAGGAAGGAATCTCAATTGAGAAATCCCTCCATAACATCAGCGTGTAGAGCATTCTCTCTCTCTCTCTCTCTCTCTCTCTCTCTCTCTCTCTCTCTCTCTCTCTCTCTCTCTCTCTCTCTCTCTCTCTCTCTCTTTCCTTTTTTTCAAGACAAGATTTCTCTGTATTGTTTTGGAGCCTGTTCTGGAACCCTCTCTGTAGAAAAGGGCTGGCCTTGAACTCACAGAGATCCTCCTGCCTGCCTCTGCCTCCCTAGTGCTGGGATTAAAGGGCTGCACCACCAATAACCGGAATAGGGCATTTTCTAAATTAGCAGTTGATGGGGGAGGTCCCAGTCCATTGTGGGTGATGCCATTCCTGGGCTGCTGGTCCTGGGTTCTAAAAGAAAGCAGCCTGAGCGGATATGCTGAGCAAACCAGTAAATAGTTACCATCCACGGCCTATGCATCTGCTCCTGCCTCCCCGATCCTGCCCCGTTTAAGCTCCTGTCCTGACTTCCTTTGATGATGAATAGCAATGCTGAAGTTAAGCCAAATCAATCCTGCCCTCACCAAGTTGCTTTGGTCCTGATGCTTCATCTCAGCATTACTGACCCTAACTAGGACACACTTAAAGCAGCCGCTGTGGCTGTAGGGAAGCTCCGTCTGTCTAGGACGGCAGCAGGGTGTACACCTGAATAAGAGCAGGTAACTTGCTAGCTGGGGTAATGGTTCTTCTCATTCTAGGCTTAGTTTGCACTTCGGGGATTAAATTTGCGTATGTGTGTGTGTGTGTGCGCGCGCGCGTGCGTGCGTGCATGCGTGCGCGCGCGTGTGTGTGTGTATGTGTAAAATTTTAATTTCTAAAGAATCTAAGACAAAGTCAGACTATGTTGACTATTTTTTGTGCAAACATAGTATAATAATAAAACTACATAAACGTATGCCTTACTTTGGATCACTCCATATAACAGGCATCAGCGATATAAAAAGGCTGGTGGGTGAATAGCAAGTATGTTATGCAAAGTTTGTATTCATAGAAATGCAGTGTCTTATGCAATTGGTTTAAATGCTATAGATAATGCAATGGTTTTCACTTTAGAAAATATACTTTTAAATTTTAAAAACAATCTCTAAAAGAAAACACTTTTGGACACTTTCCTATCAAAACCCAGTACAAAAATTCATCTACTTCAGAGTCTCCAGTTATTTAAACCCTCGGTGCAGGCTGTGTGCTCAGTGGTGTGAATGGAGATGGCTCTATACATGTCTCCCTCTCAGCTTCAATGCAGCATCTTCTCAGAGCTTGTCTTCTATTGGAAACACAGGAGGACCATCCATGTCAATATAAACTATCAGCTCATCTTTCCTCGTTACTGTCCATAGCAAAGAAAGTCCTTGTGAAATTAGGACCTGCTGTCTGGCAGTGACATTACATTGGCTCCTGGTGGCTGAAAAAGACTTAGGAATTCCATCTCTTTAAACTGCTAATATCTCTACTTTTTTATATAAAAGTTTTGTTACGTTCTGGAATATAAATGTGATCCACATAAATCCCCTCAACATCACCTCAGCAAATGTTCACTTTTGCAGACTTGCCTGTGAGCTCATATATCAGTACTTACTTCTGACCCTGGAGGATCCTCAGGGTTGTAGTTCAATAGCTTCATGGGGTTAGGATGGCATCCTGCCAAAATATCTCCCGTGGCAGGGTCAATGGTCAAATTATCCACTAAGGTGCCCAGGTGGATGACCTTCAACAAAGAGAAAGTAGTGAAGACATCTCAATATATTCTGTCCTTCCCCTCCTACCAGTTCTTCTTGGTACTGAACACTGGTATTTTTAGGGGACTTTGTGGTTACACTCTAAAAAATGTCAATAGCCATGGATCCTTAAGAACATTCCTGAGTCAAGTATGAGGTCTTGTTGTGTGTGTTGACTGGGGAACTCTTACCTTCACTTGAGTTAAATCCCAGTTATCATGTTTTTCCATTACGTGAATGTTCTTAGCTGTTACATCAGCTACATAGACATACCTGTAAAATAAGCAATGCTTACATTTCAGCAAGTAGTAATGAAATACGGCAATGTCTTCTTTTTGGAGAACAAATATAATGATTCACATTGAAGGACGACTGAGATGTTTTTCTCCAATACTATAAAAGTAGGTAGCAGGGTGTTACTTTTAATATTATTGAAATGTCTACAGGTTTTTAATGTGAAATGTGACCATGAAGTGAAAAGCAGTTTTGTAGACGACATGTAGTCTCAATCTTATGACTTAGGAGTTACAGTTTTTGTCAGTTGAATGAGGTAAGAATATCCTTCCAAGGCTAAAGAGTCCATACTTCCTAACTTGGGGCTAGAAATAACTATGGGATGGTCACAAAGCTCAATCACACTGTGTTTTCAGAACAGGAAAAATGTTTACAGGCATTGATTTTGTTGTTGTCATCTTTTTCTTGTTTTGTTTTCTTGGGAAAGGGTCCCACTATGTAGCTTTGGCTGTCCTAGAACTCACTATGTAGACCAAGCTGCCCTCAAAATCACATATATTCTCCTGCCTCTACCTCTCAAGTTCTGGCAGTAAAGACATGTACCACTACATCTAGCCTAAATTTTCTACAAGGATTATCTCCACTCACAATTTCAAATCTAAATGATATTATTCATAGTATTTCTCTGTTTGAAAAGCCTTTAAGTCTTAACTATTTGCCCGGGATGTTCTCTTGTAAAATTTCATGTAGCAAGCTTTCTTGTTGGACTATCTTTGGATAGTCAGCCCCCAAATAACAACATGGAGACTTACTATTAATTATGAAAGCTTGGCCTTTAGCTTAGGCTTGTTTACAATTCGTTTTTATAATTTACTTAGCCCATATTTTTATTTGCATTCTGTCACATGGCTCTGTTACCTCTTCTTAGTATGGCATGTCTGACTTGCTCTGAGTCTCCTCGTGAAATCCAATCCTAGATTCTTTCTCCACTTCCTCTATCTCCCAGGAAATCCTACCTATCCTTTCCTGTCTAGCTATTGTATATTCAGCTATATTCAGCTCTTTATTAAACCAATCAGAAGGTACCATGACAAAAACACATCTTCACAATGTACAAGAGATTATCTCACATTTCCATGCTTCTTAAAAGTAGTCATGGAATTTTATAAATCAGGTGCACCATCATATGTCTAAGGTGTGGTGGTATCTTGCTTGTACAAATAAAACATTTCTGAGGGTCAGAGAATGGAGCTTGCCACTAACTAACCATAAAGGTCTCGAGGTCGAAGTGAGCTAGCTGGGCAGAAACAGGATATAAGCAGGGAGAAACTCTTGTCTGCTGATACACTAAGGAGGTAAGGTGTGGCGGTGGTTTGCTCTTTCTCTATGATCTCTCAGCATTTTCCTCTATATCTGACTCCAGGTTTTTATTTCTTAGACCACTTAAGAATCCATTTACACTAAAGCAGACTTCTCTCTTTAAGTAAAGCTTTTTGTTAATATGACCTTATATACGTGGTTAAATACCTTCTGGGACTATAAGGGGCAAAGATATTGCATATCCATCCTGCTTTCAGAAAGAATGTTGGAAAAGAGTGTATTTAGATATGTAAGAATTTGGAACAACATCCATACTTTTTGGTCTCTCTCTTTTTTTGGAGGGGACTTGAAATTCAAGAGAACAAATAAATAGTTTTTAGGATCACATTTTTCGTATGAATCCTAGGTACATCTAAGCTCTACATTCCCATGCTGACTGCTTGAACATAAGCAAGCTCTTGAGGCAAGTTGCTCCTCAAAGTGTCAAGGGCAAAGGGAAAAACTATTCTGAAATCACATACTTCTGATTTAGTGAGATTGTGATTCCATTGGCAGAACTAAACCCTTGGGCCACTACTTTGACCTCTCTTGGGCTGTAGAAAAGAACATAAGTCCAGTGAAAGTCCATGATCATCTCAAGAAGTACCAAGAAGTAGCTGGTAAAGTAGTGGTCTCTTGTAGCATAGAACTGCTCTGGTCCAAGAACCACAATGTCATTCACACTAGAAAGAAAAAGGGAGAGAAACTCATAAGACATTGGAATATCTTGATTATTGACAAAGACACTAATATTTACCTAGCTTACCATGTTCCTCAGTTTTACATGATAGACTAGAATTAGATGCATTAACTAGCTCCATAGAATGTTCAGATTTTACTTCCACATGTTTTCTTTTGGCTATTTATGATTTTTTAGTGAAAAATGAATATGTATACTAACAAACTCTAGACTTGTAGATGCTAATGATGTTTTCTGTGATAGATATAGTATCTTGTTTTTCCTCTAGAATTAGTCTTAATTCTTAAAGTTAAGCACTGCCTTGTGACTTGTTTTGACAAAAAAGTCATGTAAATGGCATGTTTTGCTTGTATGTATTTGTGTGTATATGCACATGTGTGTCTACAGAGGGCAGATCAGAGGTTAATGTCTGGTGTAGTTCCTCAAGTCCCATCTACCCAATTATTGAGGTTTCTTGACAGCCTGGAACTCCCCAAATAGGCTAGGCTGGTTGAGCAGTAAGCCCTAAGGACCTACCTGTCTCTGCTTTCCCAACACTGGGGTTATAAGCATATGCTACCATGTGCAGCCATTTCTTTCTTTCTTGTTTTTTTTTTTTAACATGAGTTCTGAGAATCAAACTCCAGCCCTCATGCCTATTGAATAAGCATTTTGCTGACTGAGTCATCTTCCCAGGCCCCAAGTGTGGCTTCTCAGTCAAAGACTTGGAGAACCAATGACTGATCCATTGTATTTTCATAGTAACAAGCAATTTTTATACTATTTTGAGGGTATACTATTTTGGTCCTCTTAGGACCCTAAGTGAGGACAATATGACACTAAGCTCTGATCAACACATGCACCTTGAGTGAGGAAATAAAAGAAAACCACAGAGCTTTGACCCATAGGCATCCCTTCTTGTCATAGCTTACTCAAGTCTATCTTGACATTTTAGGTTTTCTCTAAGCAGGTAGGATAATGGGTGATACTCTTCCTTTTGTCCTTCCTTCCTTCCCTTCTTCCTTTCTTTCTTTCTTCCTTCCTTTCTTTCTTCCTCCTCCTCCTCTTCCTCCTCCTTGTTTGGCTGTCCTGGAACTAGATCTATAGATCAGGCTGCCTTGAACTCAGAGATCTGCCTGCCTCTGCCTCCTGAGCACTGGCATGAAATACATGCAGCACACCCAGCCTTTTTTGTTCTTTATTTCAAGAAAGTTTTTAATGTTATAATATAACCACTAAGTCAGAAATGCATGTGTATTTTGGAAAAGAAAAGAAATGTGACTTGAAATTAAAAAGACTGATGGAAGGTATTTTACATTTATGTAAGTGTGTGTGTGTGCGTGTGTGTGTGTGCGTGTGTGTGTGTGTGTGTGTGTGTGTGTGTGTGTGTGTGTGTGTGTGTGTATCCAAGAGCTCTCCAGCATATCTGCTACAGTGCATGTGTAGAGGTCAAAGGACCGCTTGCTGAAATCCAATCTCTCCTTCCACCATGTATCACCATGTATGCCCAGAGATCAACCTCAGGTTATCAGGCTTTCAAGCAAGCACCTTTACCCACTAAGCTATCACATGAACTCAAAGCACTTTTGTTTTGTTTTGTTTTGTTTTAAACAAATACAATTTTAGGAAAGGGAAATTTGGATGAGGAAAAGAAATATTTTGCAATTTTCATGCAATGTCCCCTATCGCTGGCCTATTCATCTTTCCTGACTCATCCTAAGTGCTCCTTCTCCCGAAAGATCTCTAGTGACACCATAAATTACATTAATGTGTTGTCTGTCACCCTGCATTAAATTCCCTTAGTTTCTTTCTGTGAGACTCTATTTTAAAATTGTACTTGCTGCTCACTGTGTGTGTCATGGTCCCTCTCAAGCTCCTCCTTGGGTCCTTAAAGCCTCACCTGCCTATTTCCACTGCCAAGAAGGAGCAGATTCAATCAGTTCTGACAGATTTCCCACGGGCATCACTTCCCCTTGCCTTACCTTGTGTCTTGGCCTCTGGCCTCCCACTACAGACTTGCTGCTGTCACTGGGTTTGAAACCCAGTGCTGATACTACTGGGTTTGACTGGTGTGTGTACAAGTGGACAGCGTAAGGAGGAGAAAGCCCCCTGGGGCACCTTTAACTAAAATGAGATGAGGTTGCAGGATCAACTTTTCTCTCTTTTCTGTCTTACATCACTGTGAAACGAGGCTCATGTTGCCTCTTCAGGGTAACTCCAAGATTTCAAGCTGTGTCATAACTGCACTTAGTAATGGCTGACTTAAAAGGGCTTCCTGAAGCTTCCCCATGTATGTATTTCCTGGGTCAGTAATAATAAGCCACCATCAAGTGTATGGATTAAAACAACAGGAGTTATTATAACATGGTTCTACAGAGTAAGAGTTATTACAACACGGTTCTACAGAGCAAGGAGTTAGCAGAGCCATATTAGCAGAGCCATGTTACCAAGTTTCTGTGGGAAGACCTGTTTTATGACTTTTCCAGATTCAACTAGCATTCATTCATTGGCTTGGAGACCTCTCCCTCCAGTATCGATATAGATCCATCATTATGTGTCATTCTTATATACCTGTCTGCCTTCTTACATCATACTACAGTAATGCTTCATCTTTAGTTACCTCTGTAGGTAGTTTTCTAAGTAAGGTGGCATTCTGAAGTATGTGTCCTAGGAATTTAAACACACATTTTTATATAAAATTTTAGAACAGTGGAATTTGGGAGGCTTGGGAAATATTTTCCAGTTTTGTAGGACCTAATTCAACTCATAACATTCTCCTTTCTTTATTTCATGCTTAGCTCTGACTTAAGTTTTCTAGGACTGAACACCCTCATAATGCTTCCCTATATCAGGTGTTTTCTAGGATTCCTCCTGTGAGGTCATACATTCCTCATAACCCACCAATTAAGGTAGCCTGGCCAAAGAGAAAGGGCCTCATTTTACTGTGAATTTGAGGCATATCTTAAGTGACTTATCCCATTCCCCAGAAATCCTGTGAGGTTCTGGTCCACTGTGTCCCAGAACCTAGTGATATGCTTACTTTATAAAAGAAAGACCCTTTATTGTTTAAGACTTGAAATTGATTATCCACTAAACGTTTAATTTTATAAATTCAGTAAGAATGATTTAGATCATTGCAAATCAAGAACACAACTTGGAACGGATGGACCCCAGGCTTCCATGAAGATTATGCCAGTAAAAAACAGACTGAGGCAACCTACCTGGCCCACAACTTCTACAAGACTCAGTTTACTCTTGCTTGTTACTAAATTCAGTTAAAATATTTTGACATAATCCTGGGTACATAATCAAACACATTTAATAAAGGTAATTTTTATAGGTACCCACATGTTTATTTGTTTGATTTTTTAAAATCAAATTCTTCTTTAAAAAGTTGGATACAAAGAAATAAGCCATTTGGAGGTTGGTTATAACTCACAGTGGGTAAGGCTCAGAGAATACAACCTACCCAGACAATTGGAAGAGGGAGTAGGTGTTTAAAGAGAGCACAGTATTGAGTTGCTGTGGCAAAGAGGTTGGAATTAGAGCTGGGAATCTAATTGAGCATCTTTATAGGATTAAAGAGCTTTCTAAAAGTTGGAAAATAATAGAGACATTCAATACTGAGCACGGCAATTTCTACTGGGGTCCCACCACAGGAAGCTCCAGAAAGCTTTAGAAGAAAGCACTGCTGCAAAACAAATGCTTAAGAATGCCTGCTGAACCAAAGAAAACAATGCACACAGAGGAGGTGCCAAATACAAAGACATACGCAAGGCTTTAATTCCATACCTCTTGAGAAGTTCATGTTTTATAGTTTTCAGGTGGATGAGAGAACGTTGTTGCTCTTCGAATCTAAATATCTCCACAGTGGAACCCATGTGAGGATGATTCACAACATAAAGATACACAGTGTTGTCTAAATGGGGTGGGTGGGTATAATGTCAAAGGAAAATGTCATTCCTAAGAAGTTGACTTTTCTTGCCACTATTATTAGACTTCTTTAAAAACCTGACCATCCCCCAAGGCTTTGGTGTTGTCTTGAGATAGGCTCTTGCTATGTTACACAGATTTATCTTCAACCTCTAGGCTCCAGTCCTGAGTGGTTGGGACTATGCAGGCATGTACTACTGTGCAAGGATTTCCTTTAGGTGTCTTACATGTCCATTAGATGAGTCATTAACACAAAGCTAGATTCTCCTGTTTTTGAAGAAACTGAAACTCAAATAGAGGGTAACCCAGTAATTTTACCAACACTGAGGAACAGAGCAAAGTATGGGTGTCTGTGCAATGATCTGTTCTGCCTCACCAGCATACCCTCTCTCAGGGGAAGATACAGAATTACAATAGGAGGTGAACACTTAGAGTTTCCCTGGATGGTCTTTCAGTAAGATACTGAAAGCAAGCTGATCTCTAGGGGCGTGTCACAAATGTCTATGTTTCAACCAAAAGTCCAAGGATCTCACGGCACTCGAATGCTTTAAAATAAACAATAGCTATTTGCCACCTAAATGGTGAACTTGTAGAACTAGTCAAATACCCGAGGTTGAGTGACAACACAGTGAACTCTGTGGGCATGTAATGTAAATATACCAAAGGAAACAAACCAGCTGATTCTGGGTATCACCAACCTCAGAAATGTCCCTACCTTCCTGTCTTCACTCCGGAATGTCAACTGTTATGAAAGAGATTGAAATCAGAGGCCTTTACTGAGTTTTGAAGGGACAGTCCCATCCTCACACTGTGGAACTTGTTCTGTATTTGTTCCTATTCACTTCTTCCATATAGACACCACACAGGTAATGGAGCAAGTCTGAGCCCTGGCATGCAAAATTTATACTCAGGGCCCCTGAACACATTGGGCTGTTCTGTGCAAATTATGGGGAGTGGCTCCTTTGGTAAATCTCTCCTTTGGGCTGATCTTGCTATGTTATAGCTCCCAGCCTTTGACAACAGACCTGGGTTGGGTTTCAGGCCCTAAATAAACAGACTCTTTTGTGGGCTACAGTATGGTAATCATTCATGCTGCCCTGGTTTTACCCATTCTTAGGATTCTACTGAATCTTCTTCTTTTCATGGAAGAGAGAGAGGCTTTGTGAAGATAACTTCATTTTACCTCCTCTCTCTAACCTGACAGTTCTCTGTGTAAGGTTTTGGTTTGGTGAAATAGTCCCTTAATTAAGGAAGTCAACTAAATGAATATAATGGGCCACTAATCATAATATATCCAAATTCCGGAAGCCTACACATGTGGTTGGCAGTTAATCCATAAACTGATGCCATCTTAGAATGCCAGCTGTTGATAACCCTAGCTCTAACATCCCATACAGTGAAATAGTCTAGGTTAGTCTGACCACTTTATTACATCGGCTCTCATGGAGTGTGTTAGCCAGCACAGTGTCAGGCAGGCAAAGAAAGTTTGGTTTGGGGGGGGTTAAGTACAATGTGGTTCCCAAGTTTTACCCCATAAAAGACACAAGCTAAGTGAAAACACCTGGCTTCTAACTCTGAAGCAGCCATTTGGTAAGTCAAGTCAGCTCTGCATTGCATTTCTCCCCACTCCGGATTCTCCATCTTATTAAGTGATGTATTTATGAGCCGCCCTGCCCCCACACTATCCATATTCACATGTTCCCTGAACCCCTGCTTGCTCAAGTCCTAGTCTCTCTTAGTCACTGTACTTGACTCTCAGGTTCCAGTAATGAACACATTAATACATTTTATGGTGAATATACCTAGAGAAATATACCAGGAGGAAAAAAAAGCTAGTAAGTAAAGTAGAAAAAAAAACACTGGAGGAGGGAAATGCCCCCTTCATACAATGACACCCACATGCTCAATGGATTCATACATATATTAAATTTAAATTGATTTGGAATTATGGGCTATGACCAAGCAAAATGTCTCAGAGATTGTTATTTTCAGAGTGGATAATATATGATTTGTTTCTGGGGGAAGTTCTCCAGATATGAGTTACATGTCTTCAAATTTGGTCTTGCAAAAGGTAAAACTTGGTGAGTTTTAGTATACTCATAGAGTTGTGCAGTAATAAACACCACCTAATTCCAGAATATTTGCATCAGCCCCACAAAGAAATTCCTCATTGTTGCCGGGCGGTGGTGGCGCATGCCTTTAATCCCAGCACTCAGGAGGCAGAGGCAAGCGGATCTCTGTGAGTTCGAGGCCAGGCTGGACCGACAGCCTCCAAAACAATACAGAGAAACCCTGTCTCGTAAAACCAAAAAAAAATTCCTCATTGTTTAGCTGTTCCTCTCCATTTCCCCTCTTTCCAGTCTGCCAGCTACTGGTCTACATTTTGTCTGCACAGTTTTGCCTATTGGATGTTTCATGTAAATGGAATCATGCAATTAGTGATGTTTAGTGACTGAATTCTTGTATGTAGCATAGCATTTTCAAGGTGCATCTGCGTCATAGCACACACCCCAGCTCATCTTTTTTTTTCTATTGTCAAATGATGCTCTATCATGTAAATTATATTGCATGTTCGTTCATCAGTTAATGGGCATGTGGTTACCAGGAGAAATGCTGCGATGAACATTTGTGCAGGAATATTTGGCTAGAAGTGTTTCCGGTTTCATTGATCACACACCACAGAGTAAAGCTGCCAAGGTGGCTGCACTATTTCACAATACCACCAGCAAAGGGGCCCAGTTTCTCAACATCTTTGCTTCTCTCTCTCTCTCTCTCTCTCTCTCTCTCTCTCTCTCTCTCTCTCTCTCTCTCTCTCTCTCTCTCTCTCTCTCGTGTGTGTGTGTGTGTGTGTGTGTGTGTGTGCACTCATGCATGTGCACATGTATATATGTGGACTGCATGCACTAGAGTGTATATGGAGGCTAGAGCAGGACACTGGGTGCCCTCCTCTATTGCTCTCTGCCTTATTGCCTTGAGATAGGTTCTCTGGCTGAACTAAAGCTCACTATTTTAGTTACAAGGGTTGGTTGGTGAACTCTGAAGACCCATGTGCCTCCTCTCTCAATCCTGGAGTTTCAGGAATAAACAGCCACACTTGGCTTTTTAGGTGGTTGCTGAGGATTCAAACTAGGGCAGCTATGCTTGAAGAACAAGTGCTATTACCCACTGACCCATATACCCAGCATTGTGTCTCTTTTGTTATTGTCATCCTTGTGGATATGAGGAAGTGACTTCTTTTGACTTGATTCACATTTCTCAAATGGCTAAAAATTGTCAAATACCTCTTTACATCTTAATGGTCATTTTCAAAGGATAAGTGTCTATCTTAATGGTCATTTGTATACTTTCAAAGGATAAGTGTCTATTCAGATACCTGTCCATGTTTAAACTGGGTTATTTGTCTTCTGGGTATTAAGTTGTGTGTGAGATAGTTTTATGTCCACTTGCCACAAGTTAGAGTCATTGGAAGTGAAGGAACCTCAACTGAGAAAATGCCTCCATAGGTCCCAGCTGTAAGGCGTTTTCTTAATTAGTAATTTATGTGGGAGGGGCCCAGCCCATTGTGAGTGGTACCAAACATGGGCTGGTGGTCCTAGGTTCTGTAAGAAAGCTATGATGAGCAAGCCAGTAAGCAGCACTCCTCCATGCCTCTGCATCAGCTCCTGCCTCCAGGTTCCTGCCCTGTCTGAGTTCTTTCAGTGATGTGGAAGTGTAAACCAAACAACTCCTTTCCTCCCCGACTTGCCTTGGTAAAGGTATCTCCCCACAGTAACAGAACAGTAACCAAGACAACTTGTAAGACTCTGGGTACAAACTCTTAACCAGATCTGTTATTTTGCAGACATTATCTGTCATTCTTTGGGCTTTTTTCACTATCTCAGCAGTATTTTTAGGTACAAAATCATGGTTCCAAGTTCCATAATTTCAATTACCTATTTTTTTCCCATATGATATTTTTGAGTATAATACTATTATTTTCAAAAGGCCTTTAGTTTATATGCTTGATTTCACTGAACAGTATTCAACCAGGTTACAGGAGTCAAATAAGAAGAGTGCTTTCCTTCCATCCCTCCTACCCACTCTTCTTTAGAACAATGTTTTAAAATGTTTTGTAAACATTAACATTTTTGCAAAGGTTGCACATTTCTTTGGTGGACTAGGACCTGTCCTTTACCCTTAACTTGGATACTGAGAAGAGAGGATCTATGACAACTCTTTCCCCCATCCCCTTTGTTTTTAGGCCCTTGTGTTTTACCTTTGTCGATGAAGGTACTGAGCCCATGAGGATTCAGTGACTCTTTGTCAAAGCCATCACTGATTTCCAGCGCTTGTGCCTTTGGGTTTTGCTCATTCAGATCCATCAGGAAAATTCTTCCTAGTTTGTCTGGTGCCAAGTTTGGCATGCCTGGATATTTTAATCCCTTTAGAAACAGAGTCAGCATACAAACATATGCATATTTAAATGAACCAGTCCACACACATACACATATTTAAATGAATCAGTCTAACACACATGCTTATTTAAATGACATTTTCATATGGAAGCCCAAATCTCAAAGCCAAACAGAAATGTTCCAGGTTCTGCATTTCATTTCAGTTTGGAGGATTTTTCACTCTGAGGGCAGGGAGTCAGCAATGTCATCCCAACCTTGGCCATGAGTACAGGAATAGCCATGTTTGTGACAATGAAGCATTTTTAATATAGAAAGAGTTGAGCTACAGATTACAATGCCAGGGACTAAGCTGTGTTACTTTCTCTGAGTCCTCTGGTATGCCTAAATCTTAGGGTGGTCGTCTATAAAATGAAACAACTGAAACTTATGTTGGCTAAGATCTCTCCAATCTTGATATCTGACATTTTCCTTCCATGAAGCATAGATAATGGGTATCTGCTTTAATTCCATTGTTCTTTTCCCTCCAATACTTATATTACGTAGCCATAAATAACATCAGCCACAAGTCAGCGCAGGATGCTAGAATCATAAAGATTTCTGCTTTATTTTTTTCCTATAGGAATTCTAATTTGAATCTACTTCAAAGAGTACAAAATGTTTGTCCTAGTACTTTGGACAGTGACCCACCCTTTCTACCAATGTGAGTAAGTATTTATCAGTCAACAGCAGACACCCACAAGGTACTGAACCTTTAACATACCCCAATTTCTTGTGTCAAACATTGAGGCTGGTTTATTTTACATCAAGTATAAAATAAGTAAATAAGTCAACAGTTATTTCATGGTCACATCTCTTCCCCATCACTCGGATTTAACTAAAAATAGACCAGCCTCTTTCTCCTAATACTCTCCATTCTACTCTGCTGTCTCTCCCTGTTTCTCTTTCTTCTCTTTTCCCTGCAAATACATCAAGCTATCGGTCCTTCAATTGCCCTCTCACTTTAGGGTGGCCAGTAATCTCTGCTCATACCCATCCATATCTTCAAGTGTTTTGAAAAGATTTAGTCATTCTTATTTTATGTATATGCATGTTTGAGTACATGCATGCATGTGTTCCACACGGAGGCCTGATGTCCTTGGAGGTCAGATGAGAGTGTAGGATACCATGAAACTGAAGTTTTTAGAGAGGTGTGAACTGCCATGCTGGTTCTGAGTACTGTACCAGGTACTCTGTAAAAACATTAAGTAATCTCAACTGTTGAGCCATCTCTCCATTCTCCTTCAAGATTTTCTTAAAATCCTCCTCCTCGGGGAGTCCAGGGAAGCAGCTGTTCCTCTGGCAGCATCAGGTAAACAGGCCGGCTTCCCTGTTTCCAGTGTGTTCCAGTGCCTGCAGATCGCCTGGGAACTGCACAGAGCTCCCAATCCCAGCGGGAGCCAAGCACCCCAGACTCCAGATCTTCTCTCCCACCAACGAGACCAGGAAACCAGAGGAGGCAGGGAGACCAGGGGAGTAGCTGTTCTGGATCAGGTACAACAGGACCCAGCATAGGGTCCAGGGGACCAGGTAGGAGGCTAAGCACCCCAAATTCCTGTTCTTCTTCTCCACCCACGGGACCAGCATTTGGACAAGGAATAGAAGAACCACCAGATTATTGGACTTGCTAGCACCCACCAAAAGGGAACTCTGGTCCCCAGACCAGTAAGGGGCTCTTTCTGCACCCACTAGAAGAAGAGATGGGAAAGAGACAATACAAAAACACAGTCAGCAACAGAAAAACAAATATGACACCGCCAGATTCTAGAGACTCCACACCAGCAAGACCCCAACATTCCAATGCGAACGAAGCAGAAGAGAACAACCTTAAAAGCACTTTCATGAAAATGATAGAGGCCCTAAGAGAGGATATAGGAAAATCCCTCAAAGAAATGGAAGAAAAAACAAACCAAAAAATGCAAGAAATGGAAGAAAAAACAAACCAAAAAAATGCAAGAGTTGGAAGAAAAAACAAACCAAAAAAGGCAGGAAATGGAAGAAGAAATGAAGCAAAAAGTGCAAGAAATGGAAGAAAAAACAAAGCAAAAAACGCAAGAATTGGAAGAAGAAACATACCAAAAAAGGCAGGAAATGGAAAAAGAAACAAAGCACAAAATGCAAGAAATGGAACAAAAAGCAAACCAAAAAATGCAAGAAATGGAAGAAAGAACAAACCAAAAAATTCATAAAAGGCAACAAACGGACGAAAAGATAAACAGAAAATTGCAAGAAGCAATGCAAACACTGCAAGGGTTGAAAACTGAAATAGAGACATTAAAAAAAACACAATCTGAAGAAAGGCAGAAAATAGAAAAGCTGGACAAACAGTCAGGCACTACCAATACAAGTATTACCAACAGAATAGAAGAGATGGAAGAGAGAATCTCAAGTGTTGAAGATACACTAGGAGAAATGGATTTATCAACCAAAGAAAACCTTAAATCCAACAAATCCTTAACACAAAACATCCAGGAAATATGGGACACCATGAAAAGACCAAACCTAAGAATAATAGGTATAGAAGAAGGAGAAGAAATCCACCTCAGAGGGGCAGAAGGCATATTTAACAAAATCATAGAAGAAAACTTTCCCAACCTTAAGAAAGACATGCCAATGAAGGTACAAGAAGCCTACAGAACACCAAATAGAATGGACCACAAAAAAAAAATTCCCTCGCCACATAATAATCAAGACCCCAAACATACAGAATAAAGAAAGAATATTAAGAGCAGCTAAGGAAAAAGGTCAAGTAACATATAAAGGCAGACCTATCAGAATTACACCTGATTTCTCCATGGAAACTCTGAAAGCCAGAAGGTCCTGGACAGATATTCTACCTACACTAAGAGACCATGGATGCCAGCCCAGACTACTATACCCGGCAAAGCTCTCAAACACTATAGACAGAGAAAACAAGATATTCCATGACAAAACTAGATTCAAGCAATATGTGTCCACTAACCCAGCCCTACAGAAAATTTTGGAAGGAAAACTCCAACCCAAGGAAGCTAACTACAACCAGAAAAACATAAGCATTAGAGAATCCCTCTCTACCAACAGCCAAAAGAACAAAGGGGTGAAATTCCACCCATAATTCCACCAACAACAACCATCGCAAATCGAAGAAGGATGAGCAATCAATGGTCATTAATATCCCTCAATATTAATGGCCTTAACTCACCCATAAAAAGACACAGACTAGCAGAATGGATTCGAAGACAGAACCCTTCCTTCTGCTGCATACAAGAAACACACCTCACCCTCAAAGACAGACATTACCTGAGAGTTAAAGGTTGGGAAAAATTTTTTCAATCAAATGGACCCAAGAAACAAGCAGGGGTAGCAATCCTAATATCTAACAAACTAGACTTTAAAATAAAATCAATCAAAAGAGATGAAGGAGGTCATTACATACTCATCACAGGTGAAACCCACCAAGATGAAGTGTCTATCCTGAACATCTATGCCCCAAATACAAAGGCATCCACATTCGTTAAAGAAACATTATTAGAACTTAAATCTCATCTAAAGCCCCACACAGTTATAGTGGGAGATTTCAACACACCACTCTCACCACTAGACAGGAATACCAGACAGAAACTCAACAAAGAAGCAAAGGGTCTAATAGAAGTAATGACCCCACTGGGATTAACAGATATCTATAGAACATTTCATCCACATAAAAAAGAATATACCTTCTTCTCACCACCACATGGAACCTTCTCAAAAATTGACCACATACTTGGCAACATATCAAACCTCAGCAGCTACAAAAAAATTGGAATAACTCCATGCATCTTATCAGACCACCATGCTTTAAAATTAGAATTCAACAACAACACAAATTGCAGAAAACCTACAAATTCATGGAAATTGAATAATGCTCAACTGCACCATCCCTGGGTCAAAGAGGAAATAAAAAAAAGAAATTAAAGACTTCCTCGAATTCAATGAGAATGAAGACACAACATACCCAAACCTATGGGACACTTTGAAAGCAGTGCTACGGGGGGAAGTTCATAGCACTAAGTGCTCACATGAAGAAACAGGAGAACAATTATACCAGAGAATTAACATCACAGCTGAAAGCTCTAGAACACAAAGAAGCAAACTACCCCAGGAGGAGTAGACGCCAGGAAATAATCAAATTCAGGGCTGAAATCAATAAAGTAGAAACCAGGAAAACAATACAAAGAATCAATGCAACGAAGAGTTGGTTCTTTGAGAAAATCAACAAGATAGACAAACCTTTGTCCAAACTTACCAAACAGCAGAGAGTGAACACGCAAATTAACAAAATCAGAAATGAAAAGGGGGACATAACAACAGACTCTGAGGAAATCCAGAGAATCATTAGGTCATACTTTGAAAACCTGTACTACACAAAATTCGAAAATTTAAAGGAAATGGATAACTTCCTGGACAGCTATCATTTGCCAAAACTAAATCAAGAACAGATAAGCAATTTAAATAGACCTATAACCCCTATGGAAATAGAAGCTGTCATCAAAAGTCTCCCAACCAAAAAAAGTCCAGGTCCAGATGGCCTCAGTGCAGAATTCTACCAGAAATTCACAGAACAGCTTATACCAATTCTTCTCAAAGTGTTCCACACAATAGAAGCAGAAGGGTCTTTGCCAAACTCTTTCTATGAGGCTTCAATAACCTTGATCCCCAAGCCACACAAAGATACAACTAAGAAAGAGAACTTCAGACCAATATCCCTCATGAACATTGATGCAAAAATACTCAATAAAATACTGGCAATTCAGATCCAAGAACACATCAAAACAATCATTCACCACGATCAAGTAGGTTTCATCCCAGGGATGCAGGGATGGTTCAACATACAAAAGTCCATCAACGTAATCCACCATATAAACAAGCTGAGAAACAAAAATCACATGATCATCTCACTAGATGCTGAAAAAGCCTTTGACAAAATCCAACACCCCTTCATGATAAAGGTCTTGGAGAGATCTGGGATAACAGGGACATACTTAAACATAATAAAAGCTATATACAGTAAACCAACAGCCAACATCAAACTAAATGGACAGAAACTCAACGCAATTCCTCTAAAATCAGGAACAAAACAAGGCTGTCCACTCTCTCCATACCTTTTCAACATGTTACTTGAAGTTCTAGCTATTGCCATACGACAACAAAGGGGGATCAAGGGGATACAAATTGGGAAGGAAAAGGTCAAACTTTCACTGTTTGCAGACGATATGATAGTTTACATCAATGACCCAAAGAACTCTACCAGGGAACTCTTACAGCTGATTAACACCTTCAGCAAAGTGGCAGGCTACAAGATCAACTCAAGAAAATCAGTAGCCCTACTATATACAGATGATAAAAGGGCTGAAAGAGAAATCAGAGAATCATCACCCTTTACAATTGCCACAAACAACATAAAATACCTTGGGGTAACGCTAGCCAAACAAGTGAAAGACCTGTATCGTAAGAACTTTGAATCTTTAAAGAAAGAAATTAAAGAAGCCCTCAGAAAATGGAAAGACCTCCCATGCTCTTGGATAGGTAGGATCAATGTAGTAAAAATGGCAATCCTGCCAAAAGCAATCTACAGATTCAATGCAATCCCCATTAAAATCCCAGCACAATTCTTCACAGACCTTGAAAGAACACTATTCAATTTTGTATGGAAAAACAAAAGACCCAGGATAGCCAAAACAACCCTGTTCAACAAGGCAACATCTGGAGGCATCACCATCCCTGACCTCAAGCTCTATTACAGAGCTATAGTCCTGAAAACAGCTTGGTATTGGCACAAAAATAGACAGGTAGACCAATGGAATTGAATTGAAAACCCGGGTATTAACCCACACACGTACGAACATTTGATCTTTGACAAAGAAGCTAAAAATATACAATGGAATAAAGAAAGCATCTTCAACAAATGGTGCTGGCATAACTGGAGGCTGGCATGTAAAAGAATGCAGATAGATCCATGTTTATCGCCATGCACAAAACTTAAGTCCAAATGGATCAAAGACCTCAACATAAATCCAGCCACACTGAACCTCTTAGAAGAGAAAGTGGGTGGTACCCTTGAACGAATTGGTACAGGAGACAGCTTCCTGAACATAACACCAGTAGCACAGACAGTGAGATCAACAATTAATAAATGGGACCTACTGAAACTGAGAAGCTTCTGTAAGGCAAAGGACACAGTCAGCAAGACAAAAAGGCAGCCCACAGAATGGGAAAAAATATTCATTAATCCCACATCTGACAGAGGGTTGATCTCCAAAATTTACAAAGAACTCAAGAAGCAAGTCTCCAAAACACCAAAGGACCCTATTAAAAAGTGGGCTGCAGAACTAAATAGAGAGTTTTCAATAGAGGAGTCTCAAATGGCTGAGAGGCACTTGAGAAAGTGCTCAACATCCTTAGCCATCCAGGAAATGCAAATCAAAACAACTCTGAGATACCATCTCACCCCTGTCAGAATGGCTAAAATCAAAAACACCAATGACAATTTATGCTGGAGAAGATGTGGTGAAAGAGGGACACTCCTCCATTGCTGGTGGGAGTGCCAACTGGTTCAGCCACTTTGGAAATCAGTGTGGAGATTCCTCAGAAAAATGGGAATAAACCTACCTACCACAAGACCCAGCAACTCCACTCTTAGGCATATATCCAAAAGATGCCCATTCATACAACAAAGATGTTTGTTCCACTATGTTCATAGCAGCTTTATTTGTAATAGCCAGAACTTGGAAGCAACCTAGATGTCCCTCACCCGAAGAGTGGATAGAGAAAATGTGGTACATCTACACAATGGAGTACTATTCAGCAGAAAAAAATAATGGAATCATGAGATTCGCAGGCAAATGGATGACACTAGAAGAAACCATCCTGAGTGAGGTAACCCAGTCACAAAAAGAGAAACATGGCATGTACTCTCTCATATATGGATTTTAGACATAGATCTGGGGAGTGCCAGCCTACAATCCTATGGCCAGAGAGTCTGGGAAACAGAAACTTCATTTAGTGGCTGATCGAAGAAGAGGCAGACTCCCTTGGTTAAGTACTGAGCTGAACTCAAGAAAGCCAGTAACAGAGAGGGAGGACTGATGATCAAAGGGATTAAGACTGGGCAGGTTTAACCCCCAGAAACAGCTGACCAGACAAAGGTTAACTCTTGAATCCCAGGCATCAGCCTGGGAATCCAGCATGGGACTGATCAAGACCCCCTGAATCTGGGTGTCAGTGAGGAGGCCTAGGGAACCTATTGAGCCTTGGGCAGCAGATCAGTACCCATCCCAAATATACACACGGACTTTGGACTCCCATAGAACAATGTGAGGTGCACTGTCACCGTGAACTCTTGGGGAAGGGTCTAGGCCCTGCCCTATATGAAATGACAGACTATGGACACCCCCATGGAGGGCGTCACCCTCCCTGGGGAAATGAGGGGATAATGGGGGGGGGATTGGGGGAGGGCACGGGAGGAGGGGAGGGAATGGGAGAGGGACCTGGAACTGACTTGTGAAGCAACCTCGTTTCTTATCTAAATTTAAACTGGAAAATAAAATATAAAAAATAAAATAAAATAAATGTAAAAAAAATCATCCTCCTCATCCATGCCTTGTACCTCAGTGCTGTTGAAAGGAGGTTTCGGAAGCCATGAGAGGAGTGCTATCCACTCGTGAATTTTCCTTCTTCACCATACCTGAAGGAGTGTTGGCAAGGCCTGGCTCTAGGATTCTGTTTCTGAGCCAGATTCTGTACCATCAAGAAAAGAACCTCACTAAAGAAGCTGAGCCACTTTCTTCTTTAATGCATTCTATCTCTGCCCTTTCTTTGAGCTGCCAGGCTCTTAAGAAGGGGGACACCTTCAGGCATAGATGGGACATCTACCTCACAGCATCAAGCTGGTCAACATTCTAGCAGGAGCATGGAGGAGCTCGTGAGAAGCTATTGACACTTGGTGGCTGCTAGGACTGGAAAAGTCAATTTTCTTTCAGACTATGGCCCTTGGAAGGCCAACCAAGCTCTAGTGGATGGTCTCACACCAATGGGTACATGGGCAGCACACATCGAACTCTCTGTGTTATTAAAACCATCGGAGAAGTGGAAAATTGGGAAGCGGTATGAATATAGGGATAGATCTGGGAAGAACTGGAGAGAAGAGTGGGGATGAATGTGATCAGAATAAGTTGTTTGAAATTCTCAAGATATTATATAAAACTATAGTGAAACACCATCACACTATGATAACAATGAAGAAAAGAGGGTAGCATCGAAAACCACTTTGAAGAATTTTTAGTACATCCCAATGTCATCTGCACAGTCAATATTTTTATTATGATTTCTTGTTCATCATCATAGGCAATTCATTCTATTTTCTACACTTGTATCCTAAATGTATTTCATCTCATAAAATTCACATCCCATTATGTTTCACTCAGAATGATAGTTCACCTCTTATTATTAATGTTTTTTGTTGTTTTTGTTTTTTTGAGACAGGGTTTCTCTGTGTAACAGCCCTTGCTGTCCTGGAACTCACTCTGCAGACCAGGCTGTCTTCAAATTCACAGAGATTTACCTGCCTCTGCCTCCTGCGTGCTGGGATTAAAGGTATGTACCATCACTACCCTGTAACTATGGAAATTATTATAAGTTTCCTCTGACTCCTTTCTGTGAATGACCCTTCAGTCTTCTCTGTCTTTTCTTGAGGAAGAGACACCCTTCCTTCTGCTGTTCTGCTGTCTTTCACCTCTTTTCCTGATCCCCTATTCTGTAGGACACTACCCCCTCTTGCTTTGTTCCTTATTTTATTTTATTTTATTTTATTGGTTTTTACGAGACAGAGTTTCTCTGTATTGTTTTGGAGGCTGTCGGTCCTGCCTGGCCTCAAACTCAGAGTTCTGCCTGCCTCTGCCTCCTGAGTGCTGGGATTAAAGGCATGCGCCACCATCACCAGGCTGTTCCTTATTTTTCAACAATGACTTCTGTGGCCTGGGATTTTGTTTCTGTTTCTCATTTCTGGAAACAAAACTATTCCTAACTTATTTCGAATATGAACTTATCTCTTTGTTTCACTTGAAATTTCTCAGAAATGTCATACAACCTTTTTACCTAATTTATCCCTTATCTCCTTTCTCTGGAATTGACATTCTGTCTCTTGTATTTTGGATAAGTGCATCTCTACAAGTCATGCAACAGTCTCTAAGTGTCTTCCATGACAGCCCTTCTCCTTTCTCTGCCTACAGCCCCAGGGCCCTGAATACAGTAGTATGCCTCCTTCCTTCATGTCAAAAAGTCAGAAGCAGAGTTCTGAGATGGAATTTATATCTCTGTGTCTGCCTCTTGGATTTGTCTTCCTTCTGTCCACATTACCCCTTCCTCCCGTATGCTCTCTCCTACAGCTTTCATTCATAAAGCTTCAGTCATTTCATGTCATCCAATGATTCTCACATATGCATGTTTATCCACAGCCTGTCCGTGGTGCTAAAAAATCCCTTCCTCTCTCCTTCCTAAGTCCAGCTTCAGATCAGCTTGTCAAAAACCAAAGTCAAACGTCATCCTTCCAGATCCCCTTTTCATGGATATCTATTCTTCTCAGTTAAGGATGTCGCTATCCCGCCACACCATAAAATGCAGTCCTCAGTTTACCTCCTGTAGCTAATCTGTCATTAAGTTCTTTGGCTCAGAGAATGGCAATACCAAAAGAGGACATCTAGCCATTTGCCTGAGTTATTCATTATACAGCCTTCTTCTGCCACACCAGGAACGCATGAAAGGGTGTGTGTGTGTGTGTGTGTGTGTGTGTGTGTGTGTCTCGAGGCTGCACGTCTCTACAAGTATCTTGGTATTATGGAAACAGATGAGGACACTGTTATCCAAACAAAGAGACTAGAAGTTCTAAATATGAAAAAGATTCAACAGAAGCAAGAGTAAGGCACTTCAAATAAATGTGGCTTGGAGTAAGAGTGCTAAGGAAATACTTCTGGGAGGAGGTTTCAGTTTCTGTCCATTGTGGGGACACCAGACCTTGAGCAGAAACCCACTTCCCCTTCGGCCTGGGAGCAGGCATCTATGTAATGTTTACTGAAAATAATTCAGTGCTTTAGGGCTCAGATAGGGCTTGCTCACTGAAATACCATGCCTTTCACACCCCCTACGGCTAGATGCCTCTTCCTGTGGTGTCTCCCCGATTCTGGGGCCGGAGATTAGACCACCAGCCAGGAGGAAAGAATGGTATGTAGATGAATGGCAGAAGTCCTTAAAAAGGGAAGCCCCTTTTTCTTAGAGAGACTTCTCCTGAGAGCTCTCCTAAGCGGACTGGGGTCTCCTCCTAAGCTGACTTGGGAAGCATAAAGTTTTCTTAAAGCAACCAACCGGTCTCTGTGTCATCTATCCCTACCACCTCGCTACATTCTTGGATGCAGGCCGCACAGCAGGTGTGACAGTCCATGGCATTCCATTCGGTTAGAACTGGTGGCAGCAATCCTACTGTATGCCGGTAACAGCACACAATTCCATTCCTACCACTCATCACTGGAAATAATGCCATCAGCTTGAGAGGCAGGGTTCTGATTTTCCTCAGTGAGGAGCCAGTATGTGAGGACCTTCACTGAAACCTTCCACCGCATCACCCATCCTCACACCTCTTGTGCTCAGCATTATTCTGGGTGCCTGGGGTGTTCAAGGAACTTAAAGGCACATGATGTCACAACAAGAACCTATCAGGGTAGGGTGGTTCGCATGATAGCCCATCCACATCCAACAACACAACCAGAGAAGGCTTGCTGAGGGGTCTGTGTACCTCCACAGAGAGGCTTCACTGAGAAATAGAGGTTAACTGGCAAAATGGGAGGCTAGGAGTAAGCCTGTAGACAAGAAGCATGTCAAGTCTCAAGGCTGGGAAAAGAAATATCTTCCTTGTCACTTCAGAAAGACTAAGAACATGTATTTGGGCAGAATCACTCTCTGAATGTGCAGCTTCTGAACATTGTCAAGGGAGGCAAGGGGTGATAGGAGAGACCAAGGAGAACAAGCTATTGAATGCAGGAAGACGAGAGACAGAGCAAAGAGCATAAATCCTAAGCTTCAAGTAGGAGTTGCTAGTTCCCAGAGAGATGAGAAATGAAGGGATGCTGACACCTCTCATGAATTGTTTGAGATGAGAATGTTTTCTGTATGTTTAGCAATAACTCTGAACCTCTGCTGCCAGGGGGAGGCATACAGTAGGAAAGACAAATATTTCCTAACAGCAAAGGCATCTCATAACTATACGGAATAATCACTTTTGCAGGTCTGTTTGGCATAGGCCTGAAATCAAACTTGACAATAGAAAATTGAGGTCAAGGGAAAAAAAAGCCTTTTCCAGACAGTTTTGTTTTATCTTTGAGTTTGGAGGAAAAGTAAAGAAAGAGCGTGTCCTGCCTCCTACCATTTAAACTTCACTTAGACCTCTGTACTATGCTGTGCATACTTAAGAATCTGGATATTCAGGTTAGGTTTGAGCCAAAAGAATTTAGACCTAAAATTAATGTAAGTTTATGGTTTGGGAAAAAATGGGATATTTCCACACGAAATTCTGGCAACAGAAGTTAATTCACACTAAAAGTGTGGTAAATCCACTCTTTCAAAATCTCAGACCCTCTTACAATGTCCATGACAATCTTCAGCATCTATTAAACACACAGTTCTTTTGTTTACTGATTTTTTTTTTGTTTCCTAACATAGCTTCCTGGTCATTTAAAATTTGTCAATGTGGTACTGAGAACAAAACACACTTTCTCCTTTACTCATGGAAACACACTGAAGGAATAGCTGGGAGTCCAAATATTAATGTTAAACTCTTTAACATTTACAGCACTCCATACACAAGCAGGCATGGCAAGAGCATTGGTTAGTGCGAAGATGACTGTTAAACACTGAAGTACCACCCAAGAAGGTAGTGATGGGGCCAAGAAGCAACAAGGCAGACCTGAAGACCAGCCTGAGAGTCAAATGGACATCAATACTCATTTACAGAGACCCTAGCTGAGCATGCAGCTGACCACAGGGAGCTGCCCACAAGAGGTAGCCAGAGTTAGGTATGCCTGCGGTGTTCTAATTAGCCTTCCAGATTGCAGTTTGGCTTTTGTAGGTGACTGTTCTACCCAGAGGTGGAATGAACATGTAGGGGTCCATCTGGCATCTCAAGCCGGAAACTTTAATGCACTGTCTATATAGCTATTGATGTGTGCATCAGAGTGGTTGGCAAATACTCACAGTCGAGATAAAGGCCAGCCCACTAGGAAGTATATCAATATCTTCAGAGCCATTCTCTGCAAAACACAAAACAGAAAATAATCACAAAAACTGCATGCGTGGGGCCTTCAAAGAAGAAGTTCAGTGGCTCAAACTTTAGAGTTCTTTTGGAAAAGCATTGACTGTTTCAACTACTTATTTGGGAAACTATGGTAGTGTTCAGGAATCCCATATATGTAGCTGCTGGAATAGAACATCTGAGTCCATCTCCACAAGCATTAAAACTTGTCTTTAGGATTCCATTTTCAGGAGGAAGGTTCAAAGCAGCCTACCCTAGAAAAAGAAATTCATGCTTATTCTTTAATTATAACTTGCAGATGTTCCGAGAAAGTCTGCATTATTCCCCTCAAAGAGACTGATTCTCACATCTTGAATGAGATAATTTAGCCATCACTGAAAAATCTTCCAGCGAAGTCTCCCTGCCAAGTGTTCCACATTCTAGAACCTGTCAGACCCAAACGCTTACAACCACACTGAGGAATTACTCAATAGGTGATCTGTGTGATAATGATCATTCCTGGGATGGGCTGTGGCAAGAGATTCATCAGGAAGTGTTGGGTAAGTTCACTTCCTCCTTAAGATCCTTGAGCATTTTTCTGTGGAAAGAAGTATGACATGTGTGAGCAGTGATGGAGGGGAGGATGTGTTCCAGTAGAAAGAGGACCTCATAAGACACGGAGGAGGGGCTGATTCTGGAGGTGATGATTATCGAATGCAGCTACCTAGATGCTACATCAGAGCTCAGCCAAGTGCTCCTCGGAAGAGATGGCATTCACACTACTCCACTGTAAGGCAAGGTCTGTATTCTCGCCCCTTGAGCCTGGGCGAACTTAGAAGTTGCCCTAACAAATGGAACGGGATGACTATAATGCTATGTGACGTCCAAGGCTAAATGTCAGTCCCAGCTGCCCATGTGTAGTCTCTTCCTTCTCTTCTACCTTAGGTCTCTTCCTACCCCCCCTCCTCCCTCTCTGTCTTCTTCCCCATTTGTCCCTCAGCCCCTTGGGAACCCTGAAGTGAAATACAGAAGTCTGGTTTTTCGAAGCCACAGAGCACAGAAAGTAGGGAACATAAAAGATGGGGAGAAAAGCCAGAAGATCCCAGGTGGTTTGTTTCCAGCCTTTGACTCATCTTTGCTAATACAAATGCAACAATTGGACTTTCTTCTCTAAGCGGTCAATATTAAAGGAAAAATAACGAGGATTTTCTTTGTTTTGAGACTGGGTCTCCCTAGGTAGCCCAGGATAACCTTGCACTCATGATCCTCCTGCCTCAGCCTCCTGAGCACTAGAATTACAGATGTGTGTCACTATGTCCAACCCTGTTGTTCAGGGTTACCAAGTGTGGGGCCGTCTGTCACACAGCCACAATAATTGGAACACATGGGAAATGGTTACCTGGGGAAGTTGGTTACTACGTTGTCACCAGGCAATGGGGAGAGAATAGGGGGAATAGGACATGACAATGAGAACAAAACCAAAGAAAATGTAAATTCGAACTGATAGAATGGTGGGCAGCAGGCACTGACAACCAGAGACTGGGGAGAAACTAACCTCTAACTAGTAATGTAAAAACTAAAACTAGCCGGAGTTTCACAGTTCCTAAGCATTTTTGGCTCAACAAGATTTACCTATCTATGGTGTCCAGATGGCTTGAAAAGCTTGATGCTATTTCCATATGGAGTGAAATCCACACTGGGAAAACCCACACATCAAATAAAGCGATTTTCAGCATCACAGTTTGGTTACTTCTCTGATAATTCTCCCACCTCTCAGCCCTTCTTGGTTTCCTGTGGCCTTTATCTCTCACTCTGTTCTGAATATAGAATAAGGTCTGTTCGCCCTTGCCTGTTTCTCCAGGCAGAGCAAGCAAACAACCTAGTCCTGGGCTTTCAGTTTCCACCCCCATGCTCCTGATTGTCTAATCAAGTTATTTTTGCAAGTTCAGACTTCTACAATTGCCTGATACTAAACACACCACCCGGTTTCTCGTGTTCAACAGGTTTCAAACAGATCTAGAAGCTTCTTTCCTTCATATTTCCCATCTTACACTGGCAACGGATGGTATTTCTGTCCTCAGGTACTCAGAGCAGGGAACTTGGAGCTACCTTGCCACCTCCCTTTTCTTTCACCGCCCCCCAAAACATCACTTGCTTATCATATATGTCCTTTCAGGTGCCTACAATAGTTTCTTAATAGGTCAGCTTTGCTCTCCTATTCCATTGTCTGTACTGACTGACATTCATCTTCTAAACTACCAAGTTGACCCTATCATTACCTTGCTTAAAGTCTTCTAAAGGCCTGCTAGAGCGGCAGTATAAACCTCATGCTACTTGATATAGATTCAAATCTATTCACGCCTTGGCCTAGGTTCAGTTCTCCTTGATCCTGCCTTCCTGGATTCATCCTATCTAGGTATTGATGCTTCCTTGAGTAGTTTACGAGTCATTCATTTGTATACACACACACACACACACACACACACACCTTCCTCTTCCTCCTGGTTTAGACCTTTCTTATACCTTCCTTACTGAGCATGGGGCCACTAGTTCAGCTTTTCAAACCTTTCCTGGGTTTAGCATCTATCTTTATATGCAAATATTGTCTGTGTGTAACTCCATGATGACATTTTTCACACTGTGCCCCGTGGCTACTTGTTAATTTCCTGTTAGACCAAAAACTTCCTGGGAACAAGGCCTGGGTTTAATTCCATATTTTATCTGTGTATTCTACATAACACCTGCCTTTACATTGCAGACACAAGCTGTTTGACTTAATAAGTAAGCGTGTTAGTAATTTGAACTTTGTCTCAGTTTGGAGTTAAATGATATGAGTGTTATATCTGAGTAGAGATGTCCCAGTTTGTACAGATGTGATTAGATTTCACCTGCCCAAAGACATGAAAAAGAAACACGTTCAGGAGAAACATTACCCTTCATTCTGAATTCTGATCTTCACAGTTCTCTTCTGAGTCGGAGCTGTACCAGCAAAGGATGCTCCTGTTCACAATGGAGTCTCTATAGTGATGCCTGCCTAGAAATGCATTTTCCCTTACAGTATTTTCACCTTAAAAGGGTTCATCAGTCCACAACCCACATTGCAATTTAGTTTCTTTTCTAACAGTTATACAAGATAGTCTGAGTTGTATGATCTATGAGTTGCCTCCTTTTCTCTCCCAGATACCATTTTATATATCTCCTAGGATAGCCTGATCCAGGGGTGCTGTGTTTTTCTTGACTCTCCACCCCAGAGCATAGAGAAGTTTGCACTCCAAGGTGGAAAAGCAACACCAGCTAGACTGACAACATCCCCACCCTCCCACACCCTTGTCTACATGGAATCAACATGACAAGTCCCTGGCATCACAACAACAGGGAAACCAGTGGGAATGAGGGCTACAGAGCCCTGGCCTCTGAGTTCTCCCTTACACCTGTCAGTACACAGCTATGGTCAAAACCCCCAGTTCCATCCTTCTTGAAGAAGCACCTATTATATTTCAACCTATCAACCCTACTATGACTTGCTATCACTCCAATAATTTCTTTCTTTCTTCAATCATTCCCTGTAACTACCCCAATACAATACAGTGTCACTCTAAAAGTTTACTGTATGTAATTTTATATAGTTCATATAGATTATATACATTATATGTTTTCTATAAAATTACATGATATTTATATAATGGTATTAAAAAGATATATTATTTGCATAATTTTATCATTTCATACCTTGGGGAAATACCAGCTAAGTAAACAATTGGGATTCACTACGGAGTAGCAGCACATCTAAGAGACCAGGATAGTACAGATGGAAAGGAAAGCAGAAAGGTGCCAAATAGGAAACTGCAAACTTGATAATCCTGCTCACAAAAGGCCCTAATGCAGTGATCTCATATTTCAAGTATAGCTCTGGTTAGATGCCAAGTGACGTCACATACCTTTCTTGTTGAAAGAATTCTCAGTCCTCAGAGGATTGGAAAAAAGACGAAGTTAGGAAAAAGCAGAGGAGTGAGGTACTGAAGGAAGACTTATTTTACCTTTTGATCCGTACTGTGAACACACTAAGGAACACATTTACAGTCCCGGTACTTGGGAATCTGGGCAAGCAGGATTGCCATGACTTTAAGGGCCAGCCATGGCTGTACAGCAAGACTGTGCATGAATAAAATCAAGGGATGAGAAAAGAAGGAGGAGCAGGAAGGGATGGAAAGGAAAAATAAACAAACACAAAAGGAAGAGATTTTTTTTTCCCACTGATAAATTAACTTTGTAAGTTTGCTCTTAGCTAAGGCTGATGGCACAGGCTTGTAATCCCAGCTACTTGCAGTCCAGACAGGCAGATTACAAAAACAAGTATGGCTGAGCTATACAAAGAGTTCGAGGCTAGACTTTAAGGCTTGCCTGAAAAACTTAACAAGAATCTGAGTTGTAGATACAGAATAGGAGTAGGGTGCTTGACTAAATGTGCATGACGTTCTGAGTTGGGGCCCTGGTAAACCAAACACACACACACACACACACACACACACACACACACACACACACGTAAAAATAAATTAAATAACAAACAAAACCTGTCTACTTGTAGAGAAAATAAAATCAGAACTTCCTTTAGCTATGTGCCTGCTTCCTCTGTTAAAAGTCCTTCAGTTCCCCATGTTGTTGCATAAACCCTTCTACCATTAAATCGTTCGAGCTTCTGTCTAAGGTCTTCTTAGCTATCTCTACTTAAATATCTAGTCACCTTCTGTTGTTCAGTTTCCATTTAGTAAGCTTCTAGCTATTTACATTTTCTGTTGCATAAGACTTTTCTGGAATGCCTCTAATAAAAACATGTTGTCAGTGGATAGGAGATTATCCATCAACATTATATAACAAAGACTGCAAAGGCATGGAAAAAAACCATGGCAACCCAATCTAGGTGAGCATCTGGACCATCAGGAAATTAACTCGATCTCTCTATATGTCAGCTTCTTCCATGAGAAGCCCTGATAGTGTCATCTGTTTTATAGATCTGTGTCAAGAATAGAGCTTGCAAAGGAGGCACACCCCTTTGACATGGGAAAAAATAATCATCAGTATTGTCCTTCATTTCTTCTAAGCAAGTTTTCAAATATTAAGACTATGTGGGTAATCAGGGCATTGGCCTATGGCTTGCAGCATTAACTCTAGCTTTAGTTTCTCACATGTAGTTGACTTATATAATTTGAGAATTAGACTAGATATCAAAAATCCTCTAATCTAATCATCCCTCTAAACTGCTTGGCAAGTTCATGTTTTGAGATACATATGTGCAGTGAGAGAGAATATTACTCTTTAGATCAGTGGTTTTCAACATGTGCATTGTGACCCCTTTGGCAAAACTCTTATCTCCAAAAACATTTACATTGTGGTTCAAACAGAAAAATTACAGTTATGAAGTAGCAACAAAAATAATTTTATGGTTGGGGGTCACCACATCATGAGGAACTATATTAAAAGGGGTTGCAGTTATAGGAAGGTTGAGAATAACTGCTCTAGATAAAAGCATGTCGGGTGAATATCACATTACCTTACTTTTCATATTAAATTTAATCTGACCCAGTTTTAGAGGGATTTTGGTTTTGTTTGTTGTTGGTTAACAGGTGTGAATGTGGGTGCAAGCATGCATGCATATGTGCAAGTGCATGTGCCTCTGTGTGTGGGGGGGGTGTGTTTGTGTGCGTGCGTGTGTGTATGTCTTTGGTCATTTATTGGGGTTTGAACCCAGGGACTTATTTTATAAGCCTGATAAGAAACTGAACCTGAGTCACTACTGAGTGTCTGTTAAGACTTGTGTCATGATCCTAAAGTGCTGTGTCCTAAAGCCAAGCAGAATGTAGCTCTCCCACCACCAATCCCCTGTGGCCTGGTTAAATTCTATAACTTGTGTGTCATGCACGGGGTCCTTGTTTAGGCTGGAACACATAGAGCACAGGTCAAGTTTCTCTGAAGATAATCTTGCAAACTTCCTTCTGGCACTTGCTCCTTCCCAGAATGCTATGAGGTGGAGGACGGGGCCCCACCAATCTCAGAAATCCATATGTGCTATATGTGCTCATGCCTTCCCAGCAGAATCTCTTGAACACTTCGGTCTCTAAAACACCAAGGTCACTGAGGGGTTGTCTCATCCTTCTGGTCTCCACATGGCAGCATGAACCATTTCTAAGAGCATGGAACAAGGCTGGAGATGCAGCTCAGTTGATACAGGGCTTGTCTAGCCTGCCATTGTCCTGGATCCTGTCTATACCACCACACACACTGGATACTGTAGGGCACCCTAGGATGCCAGCACTTAGGAGGTGGAGGTAAGAGGGTGACAAGTTCAAGTTCATCTGTTTTTTTGTTTTGTTTTTGTTTTTGCTATACATTGTATCCAAAGGCAGCTTGAGATACTTCAGAAATGGTCTCAAAAGTCAAAACAACAGCAAAGAAAAGACAACATTATTCTCCTCTAGGAAAGAGGAAGAGGTGAAAAAGTAACAAAACCAAAGGGCTTCTTTTCTATTTTCTTTTTTAAAAAAATACATATGTAAAGAAAGAGAAAATACAAATTCACATGAAGAAATAAGCTGTGTTATCTCATACTAATAAGTAGGCTCCAGTCTTTGACCCTAGGGAGTTTACAATCTGATAATGAGAGAGAACACCAGCTCAGAAATAAACCATGTGGTAGGCGTGGAGTCAACTGAGTTTCAAAGTGCCCTGAGAGTGAGCAGGAGAGAGATGAATCTGACTTCAGTGAGCAACTGTGGGGGAGAAAATGGAGGGCATAACAAAGGTGAGAAAGACATGGAACGCATTCCTCGGACAGTGAGCAGACTGGGCTGGGTTTTTGTTTTTATTTCCTAGTAGCAAAACTGGAGGCTTGCAGCCCAAGTAAACACTGTAGCAGGGCCATATAGGTGAGGTCAATGGGAACCGAGGAGACTGCTGCCCACTGGTCCCCTGCGGAAGCAGAGGACAAAGAGGAAAACAATGGTCCTATGGGTTTTAAGTTAGCCTCTGGAGGATAATGGGCCAGCTGTGGGTTAAGGAGCCTCGGAGGGAATGGCAGGGAGTGTGAAGCTGACGTCCATAAAACCTGAATCTAAATAAACAAAACTGGCTTCAGGGATGGAGAAAGAAGACCTTCAGTTTGAGAGGCTAGAGATAAGGCTGCAGAGCTGAGACGGGTGTTTCTGAAAGACATCTAGGTAGGCTGGAAGTCTGAATATATTTGAGATGCACTTGCCAGAGAATGTAGAAAAGGATACATGAAGCCAAGATTGTCAAGAAAGGGGGAACTACAAAAAAAGGGTGGGGGTAGGAGGGCAGCATCCAAGAAGCAGCATGTGAAATTCATCAGATGACGGGAAATGCCCTTGTATGGGGTAGTCTGGGCAAAGTCATGCACAGAATCCACATCACCACGGAGCAATAGGGAATGAAATCATATAGCAGCCCCAGGGAAATGCTGACCAAGAAATGCTTGGTCCTGCCTTTTGCTTACCGAGTCCCTCAATCAGGTGGCAGTTCTGTGGTTCTATGAACTTCATTTCTCGTGATGCAGTAAGCTTTTCTCTGTAGAAGACAAAAATCAACACGGGGAGATCAGCACAGAGGTCAGAGGCCAGCATCCCAGCTCAATATGTGAACAGATGTGGAGGGCCTCTGGTCACTTTCCTCTTTTTGTGGATGGTGTAACAGATAAGCTGGCAACACCTTTGGCTTATACTTAAATAATATGACCCAAGTGAGTGCTGTGCCCACACAAGCTAACTTCGCAGCTATCACTGAAAGAATAAAACATGGTTTTATTCCAAATATAAGACCCCATTTAATGCTAGGCAGAAATGAACACCATTGTTCATTTATATGAACAAAACAACACCACATCATTTTTTAAGTATTATCTATTATAAATCTGCACTCTCTCCCTTTCATCTCCTCTTGTTTCCTTTGACCTTCTTCCTCTAGCAGGGGGACAAATATCCACATTTCTGTGAGGTCTCCAAGAAGTTCTAACTGTGTTCTTTTCAGCTAAGCTTATGCTGACTTACCTTAAAACGTGTATGTTCATTCGTGGACCTGACCACCACGATAGCTATTAGCCAACCTGCTTTTCAGCAGTGGTCTTATTTCTGCAGTGAAAGCATCCTTCTAAATATTAGGTATCACGTAAAATATTGGCTAAACTGTAGTCAAGAAGACTGAAGTTGGATTTATCTTTCGATCACTTTTAAGAAGCACTCTTTAGGTGTGTCTCTGTGGAGGCTGTGTTCATCCCCCGAGCTGTACCAGACGCAGGTGGGCATATGGCTGACCCCTCAATTTACTATCTGACAATTCTGTCGCTTGTTGTTTGGGGAGCAAGTGTAGCAATAAGCAGTCCCGGAGCTGGACTAGAAAGTGTTGCCAACAGACATCAGGTATCCGAACAGATTGCAGAAATGAACTGAGACCAGCTTTTCCCTACAGAAAGAGTATCAACAGGATGACAAGCAGAGGCCTTAGCCTCACCTAGGAATAAGGCTTTAAAAACTTTTTTAAAAAAAGTTCTTTCAGACCAAACTGACTTTGCTTGAGACAAATTCTGGGGTGGCTGTCCCTGCAGAATCTTCTACTTCAGAATGTCAACCACCCTCCAAGCCAGTTGCCTCTGCAGGGTTCAGCTTTCTTCCCGATTCCTGATTCATTCTCCAGTGTGGCACAGGTTCCAGAACCCAGCCCTCTCAGTGCCTGAGTCAGCTATAAATATCCAGCTGCTAGTATGGTCCCCTCCCCCAAGTTCAGCACTTCTAAAGGGCTTTAGTATTTCACAAGGGCAAGGTTTCAGAAGACCTGGAAAAGGTACCTAACCTTCAGAAATCAAACGTGGGCTTTCCCACCTTGGCAGCCTAGAAAGGCAAGCAGCCATCCCCTTTCCTAATGAGTGATTCTCAAGGGGAAGTTGAGTGGGTGGCACAGCTGCTTCCCACCCATTAAGAAGTTGGAAGAGTGGGTTGTCCTTAGCGAAACTTGGACCAGAAAGGAAAAAAAGAGCGGAGGACATCTCCATGGAGGTGTCCACTCACCTAAACGTCAGAAGCCTCTCCCCTATTAAGGCCAAGCTGGCCCCCAGCACGGTCAGCAACACTAGCTTCCCCATGACGTTTGGGTGCCTAGCGGCGAAGAGCAAGCCTCTGCCTAGTGCTGCTCCCGAGGGCTGGTGGAGGAGGACACTCTGTGGCCCCACCCACTAATCAGTCCCCTGTGCCCCGCCCGCTTGCTCTTCCTGGCAGGTACATGGGTCCTGTTCCAGGCAGCAGGCAGCAGTCCTGGAGTTTTTGCTCTCTCCTGCTCCAAGGCTCAAAGCCACTTCTCCGCTTGAGTTTCTAGAAAATTTTTGCTCTTGGGATTCAAGACCACTTTTGCCGGTGAGGTTCAAAGGCACCTTTGCTCTCTGATTCAAGGCCACTTTAAGGCGCGCATTCCAAGGCTACCTATCAGTGCTCAGAGTTCAAGGACACTTTTCTGCCTGGGATTTAGAACTCCAACACTCTAGTCACGGATCAGGAGCTGGTTACCTCTAGCTAAGGTCAGCTGAGCTCTAGGCCACTCCTTTTTGAAACTCACAGTTGGAGTCCTTTCAGGGTGAAGAGAGTTTGTTTCTTAAAGCTACAGAACATAATTAACTTCAACTCCACCAGGGGAGGAAGGTGGAGAGAGCTGCCTGGGAATCCGGAAATCGCTCCTGCAACCCCCTAAATGGGTAGAAAATCCTGAAAACCAAGATCCTTGACTCATCCTTCTCCAGACATCAGAGCTCTGGAATTTGACTCCAGACCTTCATGGTGCCTTCAGGGTACTGGACATGGCAAGAGTCCGAGTCCACCTGTTTAGGGACTGCAGGATGAGCCGAATACAATTAAAGGGGCATAGTTTCCGTGGGAGATTCTTGCTATTCTTTTCTGTGGACTGCAGGTCTTTGTGGTGAAGACTGCAGAGTTCACTCAGACCAAAAATACCGCTGGGGAGTCTGAAGGTTGCAGGACACTTCAGCAGTTTAGGGAACATTGCACCTTCAAGTATCATCTATTTTTTATTTACTTACAAGATCTAGTAGCAGCAGCATTCAGTAAAACAACAAAAAAGAGCAATTTTCTTGAATGTGAAGATTTCTTTCATAGGGCTAAGGATGTCAAGAAGAAGGTAGCCCTTGACATATAGGATGCCTATGCAAAATATTGGGTGATGGGCAGATGACTCAGCAGTGGCAGAGGACACTTACTGCTCTTGCAGTAAGACCTGGTTTGGGAAAAATGTTATGACATTAGTTCTTTCTCAAGAGATATCTTGGTACCAGGAAAAGTTCATGTTGCCCAGCACCTAGTGTGCCAATTGCCCAAGGCTTTCAAGAGTTTGTTCTTAAGCTAGCCAGACAAGGAAAAGACCGACACAGGTCTTGAACCCACCTTTCTGAGAATAGGGCATAAGGATGCTTAGGGTATAAAGAAGCAGACGAAAGCTACTTGGAATTAAGATCATTGATAGTCAATGCACACGTATGTGTCTTCATGACCCTTCATGGAACACAAGAACATGCAGCCTTTAACAGGATCTCGGGGTAGACTGTATGGCCCCCTATGCCAAAAGTTCTGAAGACTTGGAGTTCAACTCCCAGAAAAGTAATTAGGACAACCATTTTTATTACCAATTCATCAAAGTTGTCGCTACAAAAGTATTGCTAGAAGACCAATATGCAATTGCACAGCTTTCAATATTAGTAACTAGTAGCATCTACATGGAGAAATCAGTTGAAAACTCAAGAGGGTAGGACAGGAAGATCAAATGTCCAAAGCCAGGCTGGGGCTAGATAATCTGGTGAGATCTGGGTTTTGCTTTTGTTTTAAGTGAAGCTGGAGGATTTGAGGGGAGTGATGGCATTTCCCTTGCATTCTACCCTCTCAAGACTTTGAATGCTTAAAACTTAGTGAAAGGATCATCTTCAGATAAGTTGTCAGGAATGAATAACCCATGCCAAAAATAATGAAGATAATACTTACTATACAGCTGATTTAATTGTCCTTGTTCCTCATAGTAAGTACTCATGCATCATAAAAGAGCTGAGGTTTCTTTTAAACAAAAGAAAAGTAAAAGGAAAGGCTGAAGAAATGGTTGGGTGGATCAGAGTGTTTGCAAGAGTTTCTGAGTTGGAATCCACCCCTACACACACACACACACACACATACAGAGAGAGAGACAGAGACAGAGAGAGAGAGAGAGAGAGAGAGAGAGAGAGAGCCCCAAATGTATCCCCTAGTAGTGCCAAATCACAACTGTAGTTTCTGTTGTTTTGGTTTTGGACAATGATGACTTAATCACCAAAACGTTCCCCTCAGTATATGGTCATAAAAAGTTCACCATAAATTAATACACATTATATTTACAGTTTGATAAAACAATCTCTCATACCCATTGATAACCCAAATCAGGATTTATTAAAACCTTTCTTGTATGCCTGGGATAAACAAGGCACATGGTTATTAATGTATATCCACTCTGTTTCCACAAATGAAATTTTGAATTAGTGAATTGGAAAGCAATTTTACTTAATACCTATTATACCCTTGTATTTTTTATGAATGTGTCTTTATAGATAGATAGCCATTGTTAACATCTCCTAAAATCAAAAACATTCCTTTCTTAGGTTGTGTCCTTAGGAAAACAATATTTAATCTTGCCTTATTCATCTGTGAATATTTCCCCCATGGATAATGAAAGCAGCAAGAACCATTAATTTCCTTGGCCTGAAATATATTCCCAGTTCATTATCGGAATAAATTGAAAATTGAAAATAATAAATAACAAATATAAATACAAAACAGACTAAATGAACCAGAGCCCAAGTTTAAGAATACTTCTGTAATTTCCGTTCTAAAGCCATTAAATCATTTAACAAAAAACAGAACTCAAATTGGTACCTTTGAAGAGAATCCACATCAGAACACAGGATATATAATAGGGGATGGGTAACTGAACCTTTGGTTCTAGGGTAGTAGCTTCATATAATTGCTAATGGCACAGGGTTTGGCATTAGAAACAGATTGATATTCACCCTTAGGAAGTGTGTGACCTTGACTGACTGTGAAATGCTAACAACAATACAATATTGACATCTATTCCCTCCAGGCTGCAATTAAGATTAAGTGAAATAATGGGAGAGTACTTCCCAATTGTTGGACATTTGATAACTAACTGACAGGTATCTTAATGTTAATGAGGAATATGGAAAAGTGAAACAAAAGTCTTTGATAAATGACAGTGGTGATTTATGTGCAAGTCCTTTATAATAAAAAATTAATAAGAAAACATAAGTGACAACAGAAAGATACACATTAAAGTCTCCCTTTAGGACTCTTCTTGGAGCTAGAAGGGAAAAATGCTCCTCCTGTGATTTTGTCACCATTAACTCTGACATAGTGTAGTGTTACCTAGTCAGGCAGGCTTGGACACCTCTCCTGGCTTCCGGTCATAGTTAAGTTTACTGAGTAGGTAAGATGCCAACCTCAAGCCTTTACCTCTTCTTTGTATCTTAAGTGGGCTCCTATTTAGGAAAAGACCCTAAAGGAGATGCCTTAAGAATTGAATATTTGAAGGCTGGCCGTGGCTTCTGTATGAGACCACCTTGATCTACACAACAGTGTCCATGTCAGCCAGACCTATGTAATGAAATTGTGTTTCAAATAAAAGGTAAATAAATAAAAATTTGAGCTACAGTATTCAGTTGTTTTATTTTTTCCAATAAGGAGCCCCTTTACATTGAGCTTTCATGAGAGGTTAGCATGGCCATTCTTGTCCAATCCAATTTCCTAAAAGTCACTTCTTTCCCATTCTCCTGAGAATCCGCTTCAAGAATCAAACACAAACAAAAACTTGGGTTGTGGTTAGTCTTTAATATACTTCTAACTTGTAAAACAGTAGACAAAGTTGTAAGTACAGAACATCAAAATGTTGGCTATCAGTAGTTCTAAACACACACAGTGGTCACAGCATGGGGACCCAGGACGCTGACACTTTGATGACTCGCCCTGTTTCAGTGGCCTCCCTCATGGTGGGGCACAAAGGTGAAACCCATCTGTGCAAAATGCATTCACTTTATCCAAAAGCAGCTTTCATCTTTCTCCCTGGACTGGCATTAAAACAAAAATGCCAATAGTAAAGTTCATTTTCTTTTGATGCTAAAAGTGCATCAGAATTGTGGGCCTTTCCTTAATGAAATAAAATTAGCTGTTTGTGGTATATTCCTGGTCAGTACTGACGGTTAAATTCCCTCAGAATTAGCAATTCATCAAAAGATTATTTTTGTTACAACTTATTGCGCTTGCATACCAAAAATACACCTTAGAGTTCACAGTACAAGGCTCTCTGGTATAAAGTGCCTACAAGAAGTTTCCTGTCATAGATGGTCGCCACGGAACTTCCCTGGAGGACAGACCCATTGTTGATATACACTGTAGTTACTGATGGCTTCTCGGATAGAATGTTCTGGATGCGAAGAACCTACCCAGGAGATACAAAGTATTAATAGAGAATCCCACACACCCATGCCACTCAAGCACAAATAATCCCTTGTCTTCCCCAAAGACACACGATTAAGAAGGCATGCTGCTGCAAACAGCAGTTACCAATCTCCTTGATGCTTAATTTAATGTACTTTCTCCAGCCTTCAAAGAAAGGACTTTTAAAGTACACAGTCATACCATGCCACCACAGGATTTTGTGTGATTATAGCAATTCAGCATTAATAGAAATAGGCTCTCACCACTGTGCCCACTTTGACACTACTTCAGAATGCACAAAACTCATGTCATGTGGTGAGTTGACAATAATCCAGATATTTTTAAATTGCCATTATACCACATGAACAGGACCCATGTCTTTATAAAAATGACTTTTGACTAGTTTCCACCATAATTTAATTCATCAAAAGATTACTTTTCTCAAAGCATTTGAACAATGCAACATTCTGCCAATTATTGGCTTAAAGCAATTACAAAACTACCTCCCAGGTTCCCAGGTTTATTGTATTATTAGTTTAAAAGAACTAACAAATCATCCTGATGACAGTTTATTGCATTATTAGTTCAGAAGACTTGAATAATTAAGGTTGAAAAACTCAAAATATAAAAACCTCTGACGATGGAGGATGGTTCGGGTCATACACGAAGAGTTTCTGGCCATTAGGGTGACAGCCAACCCAGATGTCACCCGAGGAAGGATCAATAGATAAATTGTCCACCAGCGTGCCCAACTGCAGCACCTTACAAAGAAATAATGTCAATATCTAAGTGATGCAAGCAACCTGGTTAAATAATTTAGAGCTAACCTTTCCTGTTTCTATGCATGTGGGGCATTACACATATCTCCCTACACCTGCCCTTCTAACACCGATGTTGCTGAAAATAAATTTAAGAAGCTGGCTTGGAGCCATTCTTCATTTTCTCCGAAAATAAAAACCTAGGGTGATAACCCATCTGTCTGAATACTAAAAATAGTGAACTCCTTTTGTTTCAAAAAATACACAGTGATCAGATAGCTTAAGGAAATCCATCAAAGCAAGACGGGAAATTCTTAATCAACTCAAAATATGTGTTTGTCAGCAGACAGAAAATAATAATGGTGGGCAGTTCAATTTCTACTTTCATTTATTATTGGAAAAACTGAATGTGCATGAATCTTCATCTGAAAACTCAACTATTTCTTTTCAATTGTGAAAAGTCTTATTGGGATTCATTAGATATCGCCAATACCTCATGAAACAGTTCTGAACCTGATGCCAATATCCCTCAATCCACTGCTGGTTGCAATCACTGTCCTACCTAGTGGCAGCTGACAACAGATTCCTCTTGCTGGGGGAGGGTATGCTGAAGAACATACATGGCTGCCCTGTCTGTACCCATGCTGTGTTTCCAGTGTGATATTGTTAGAGTTATCCAAGCTAGAATACTGCAAAGAACAATCAGTTGGCATCTACATGTAAAACTAAATATTTACCTTCAATTGAGTTAAATTCATATTAGGTTGTTTTTCCAAAACATGGATTTCATGAGCTAGTATATCAGCAACGTAGACATACCTGTTTAGAAAAGACACGGGTTAGCACTTTCTGCCAACAGAGATGTCTTCATACAGCAGGAAAGAGAAAGTTCTGAAACTGGCTAAAGAGCTCATAGGGAAGCACCGGAAGAATGCTTGATAAAGGTCAACTTTTATTTTAAAAAAAACCTTCAAAATCAGTTCAGTGGTGCTACAATAATCATGGGCATCAAATTAGTTTTTAAAAGGTTTGTAAGAAAAATATCAATTGAATGTGAAGTTCACAATATTTGCCATCGAAATAACAAAAAACGTTTGGTTTTATAAGAAAAATGCCATACATTTTAATATCTCTAACATGGACATATAGAATTAAATGTCACGGACTACTTTAAATACGCATTAATATGTATTAATGTTTAATTAAATGTTAATACTCACAACATTTTAATATTAAGATAAGTATTTATTCAGAACTGCATGTCTATATCTAAGGGGCAGTGAATGAGGTTAACCCGTGAAATTGAAATCCAGTATTCCATGGTAGCTGTCTTACTGAGCAGTCTTCCTGCATGAGACCAGAATCCCTGACTGGGTAACATATACACAGGGAAGGGTCACATTTTTGCTCTTCAAACATTTCTAACACGTTCACTAGTTCAAACTGGTTTGTGTACATGAAACACCCAAGTCAATAAAGTCCCAGTACCATGGGACTGAAGAAATGTCAGGGTACTGAAAGACCCTCAAAGGAAGGGTCTCTGCTACCAGAGCAGGTGGATGGAGCCCTTTCTGAAAGCAAGCGAGCCAAGGAAAAGGGGTGTCAGCAACAAAAAGTACTCATTGTCTTGTGGGAGGTGTGGAAACAGAGGGAGGGTGACCTACTCATTACAGCAAGTCCAGACCTTTCCTCCCTTGGTCTGACAGCACCTGGATTGCACTGCATGCTTTTGTTTGTTTTTTTCTCTTCAGGGAGACAGGGTTTGTCTGTGGAGCTCTGTAGACCAGGCTGGCCTTGAACTCACAGAGATCCGCCGGCCTCTACCACCCGAGTGCTGGGATTAAAGGCATGCACCACCACTGCCTGGCTTTCTACTTCATGCTTAAGACAGAAGTAACTTGATGACAAAGTGACAGCTGAGTCAACCAGTGACAGAGTATGTCCTTTCCGACTGGTGCTGTGGTGGACACTTGCAGCCAGACCTGAGGATGGGCTAACTGACCCCAGGAGGACCACAGTGGCCAGAGTACAAGAGCTGGAGGAAGGTTGACGGTGAACTGCAATGATCACAGAAATGCTAGGAATGGGAAAAACGCAGACTTGACTGCAAAGGGCAGAGTGGGCTAGTGAGAGGCGGTTTGAATGATCTATTTTTGCTTTCTGACTAAAATGGAAAAGACAAATTGCATCACACAACAAGAACATCTAATTGTCAAGTGCTGTCAAATTCCTTGTGGTCGTTTAAACTGTTCAGTGCACTTAGGCAAAGGAAAACTAAGAATAAAATTAAGAAGAGAGGTTTTGGGACGCAATTCAGCAATACTTATTATTAAGACGAACACTGAAAAGATTAACAGGAGGTCTGTACTCATAGGAGTTCATTCTACAGAAATTGTGTTCAAGTATTCAAGTAGGCGATACTCACCATAAAGTAATTGGTATCTTACCTGGGATTTGAACCCAGAACTATAGAAGTCCAAATCCTCAAGTCTAACTATTATGTTTTAATACTGTCTTAGGGAGTTTTTACTTTAAAATAGTAATTGGTTTTATTGATTATGGTGCTAAATGAGAAGCAAAGATAGTTTTATATATAGAAAATAAATAAGCGCATATCCATTAACAAGGAAATAGTTAAACAAGTTTAGAATGATTCTTATGATAGAACAATATAGTCAATAGAATGACATCAATTAACTAACTTAAAATTTTCTTTGGAAGGAGTTTTAAAACCTAAAAACTTTCCTTTTGTCTTATATTTAAAACATCAAGTAATTCTACTATAGTATTATTTGATATGCAAACTATAATGCTCCACATAAAGTTAAAAGGGATATATTGGAAGCTAAGGGATTTGCTTCTCAGGACAATTTATTTAGGAGAAGTGAAGGTGCTATGGAAGGAGTTGTACTTTTTGTCAGGTGAAATATTGATTCCATTGGCTGAATCGAATCCTTCTGCCACCAGCTTAACTTCATCTGGACTGTAGTAAACAACGTTTGCCCAGCGTAGGTTCAAGTACGTCTCCAAATACTTTAGGAAAGGATCTGAGAAATAGTGGTCATTGGTGGCATAGAAGTGGGCTGGCCCAACAGCTATGATGTCATTCACACTGAAAGAGAAAAATAGCATGGGAGAGGAAATTAGAAGCCTGATTATGTCCTTGTACAAGATGGGATGACTGTTCACGAGCTTTACACAGCAGAGGTTCAGAATGTGGGGAAGGGTTTTCCAAGGAAAGTGAAGCTATAATCACATGACTGGTTCAGATGACGTGATCCAGAACCACAGACAATGCACTATGGTGACAACTGCAAGAGAACAATATCATACAGCACAAGGCAACCATTGTAGAACCCTTTACAGAGAGAAAGCTATCCAGCCAGGTGCACACACATAATCCCAGCACGTGGGAAGTGGAAGAGGAAGGAGAGTGAGTTCAAACTCAACCAGAGTTACACAGTGAGACCCTGACTCAAAAGAAAAAAAGCATTATTTTATTATTACCATTTTTGACACAGCGTCCCCGGTAGGCCAGACTGACTTGGAACTCACCGTGTAGCTAAAAACAGCCTTGAATTCCTGATTTCCTCTACCACTCCAGTCCTGGTATTACAGGTGTGTGCCATCATGCCCAGCAAAAAGCGTGTTTTCTGACACGAACATTACAGGCTTTAACAACTGTCTATAAAGACAGAGCTGCTCAGGTGTGGAACTGGACAGGCCCTGTCTGTCATTAGGCTGTCAGTCACATTTACCCCACCCTCATTTATTCTGCTGCTGGACTTTCCTGAGGTCCCTTGCTTAGTCATTAGTCAAACTAAGGTTGACTGTTCAATTTCTACCTGCCTCGCAAAGCTGCCAAGCCAGCAATGAGCAGACATTCAATAAACACTTGTAGAGAGACAGATGATGAAATGGTCGGAGAACAGTGCTTCAAGAGAGAGATTGATATGCTAAAAACAATTACCGTTGCCAACCAGCTAGGCGAGGGTGTTATTAAATTGAAATTCCAATTATCTTATGCAAAAATTTCTGAAAGAGCTGCTTTCTTCTCTGTCAAATGAAAAATACAGAGCTACAAGGAAGGCTTTTTTTTTTCCTGAAAACACTCTACAATTCAGACTCTGCCTGACTGGTATTCATGCTCCTGTTTATTATGAAGTGCATTTTGGGGAAGAATGATTTGACATTACATGCTTATAGCCTAGAGAGAGATGTAAAGATTAAAAAATATCTATCAAGTTTAAACCTCAAGCAGGAGTCCAGTGCAAGCTGAGCTGGAGGGAATCCATGAGTCCCTTTTAGTCACACTCTCCATCAGTGTCATTTTGGTAGTAATAGTGCCCTTCCAACTTGGATACTCAATTCTGCAGGGACATTAACCCACAGCTATCATGAGCCCCTTGAGTGTGCTTTGTATAAAACATGGGAGCCCCACCGAAGACAATCTACTCCTCCAGGGAAGGACAGGGATTTGAGTGCTAAGTTATTTGAGATGAAGGTGACAGCCATGAAAAGTGGCAGGGTTTATTTTCTGTTCTCAAACTGGGCCTGAAGATTGTCACCCTGAAGGCTGGTGTTTCATCATTTCTCAAGGGAGTCCACTCAGACACTCAGAACACTAATCATTATAAAAAATGGTTATCAGCCATACTTTCCCTTATCTACATGGACACACACACACACACACACACACACACACACACACCACATACACACCCCCACATACATGAGACAGAGAGAGATAGAGATAGATGGAGACAGACTACAACAGAGATGATGAGTGTCCTTTATCCAAAAATCCTTGGGAGACTAGAAGTATTTCTGATTTCTTGATTTTTTGCAGAAACATAATAAGATCTCTTTTGTGGATGAGGCCAAGTCTAAACATGAAATTCATTACATTTCACATAAACATTAGTTTTACAAAATGATAATATATATTAGTTTCTTTGAGAATTTCATACATTTTTTACAATTTATTTTGATTATATCTATCCCTTACTTCCTCCTTCCAACTCCTCTTGGACCTCAATCCCCATCATGTATCCCTTTAAATTTCATACTCTCTTATTTAAACAAAATGAGTCCAATGATTCGAATGAGCCAGCGAGTCTGTATGCCAGGGTGTGGGAGCATCCTCCGGTGTATGATCAGTCTATTAGGAGCCATACCCCTTAAGTAATATTACCTTCCCTCCCCCAGTGACCAACTGCCAACAGACTCTCAGCAAGGGATGGGGTCTCTTGAATCCCTTCCCATCCAGACTAGGATGCTGACTGTGTGATACTGTGCAGATCTTGCACGGGGTACCACACAACACTTAAAAAACAATGTACAAGAAAGAAAATTTCATAGTGTGGAATTTCTGCCTATAGCATCATGGCTCAAAAAGACCCAAAGTATAGGGCATCCCAGACATTGGATTTCAGTTCGGAAATGTGTAACCTGCTTAATACACATGTATATTCATAAACTCCCAATAAGTTATCATATGTTAGGCTTTATATTATGTGTCGCCTAACATAAGGGAGCCCTTACAAAGGTGAGAGAATCACCCAAAATAAAGAGTGTTTGAAAATGTCAGCAATAGGTTCTGAGAAGATAGAAGGTAGCAAAGCGACTGCCGTGCTTGAATGCGGACCCGAGATCAATCCTCACAATCCATGGCAAGAAAGGCAGATGTCGTAGCACATGTTTAGAGTCCCAGATGGGTGGGTGGGACAGCATTCCTGGGGCTCCCAGACCACCAGGTTGAACTTACTAGGTAAACTCCAGGCCAATGAAAGATTGTCTCAAAAACAAGGTAGATGGCTCCTATTGAATGATACCCAAGGCCTAGTAAACACACACACACACACACACACACACACACACACACACACACACACACACGTGAATAGACATGCCACAGACAACCAGGCAAATGAGGACAAAATAAAAGCACCTTGGAAGGAGCTCGTGTTTAATTGTCTTCAGATGCAACAAAGAATTTTCTTCTTCTTCAAACTTAAAAATTTCCACTGTGTTCTTGAATTCCGGGTGGTTCACAACAAAGAGATAAACTGTGTCATCTAAAAGACGGAATGGGTAGAGTTAGTTTATACACACAGGGCCCCTGGGCAGCCAGTGACACTTCCATACCACGGCCATGGGAAGGCTGAAGGCACAAGCTGTTCAGTGCCCTACCAGATCATTTCCTTGCTGGCCCTTCTGACAACAATTGGCCTGGTATTAGTTCTGAACACTGGTCCCCTGACCTTGAAGAAGGAGTGGTCCCGCATTCTACACACAGAATTCAGGAATAATGTGTTTGTGGGCTCAGAGATACAGTTATTATTAATCCAGTAGTCACAGGTATATGAGAAGGTCAGTAAATCTAAACATTCTTATGGTTGTCAACTGCTGGACATTTCAGAACGCAGCACAATGTACTGCGAGTTTAGGAGACACGTGAACACGGCTGGTAGGAAGATCACAGGCTTGCTTCATGAAGTCCTTGTCCCCTTTGTGTATGTGCATGCATGCGTGTGTGTTTCCAGGCTATTTTCCATGTGTATGCCTTCAACTCGGTAGCTCTTACCACCATCTATGAAAGTGCTAATGCCATGCGGGTTAAATGAAGCCAAATCGAAGCCCCAGCTGACTCTTAATTCCAGTGCCCTGGGTTTTTCTTCTTTGAGATCCATCATCATTATTCCTCCAGGCTTATCTGGTGCAAAGCTGTGGAGCCCCGGAAACTTGAGGCCCTTTGGAAACAGTGGGAGGAAAAATGAGACACAAAGGCTTAAGTACCTTCTTGAGTTAGTTATGTACTGCACATGAAGGACAAGCAGCAACTTCAGTTAAAGCTGGTGGCATAATACGACAACAAAGGGGGATCAAGGGGATACAAATTGGGAAGGAAGAGGTCAAACTTTCACTGTTTGCAGACGATATGATAGTTTACATCAATGACCCAAAGAACTCTACCAGGGAACTCTTACAGCTGATTAACACCTTCAGCAAAGTGGCAGGCTACAAGATCAACTCAAGAAAATCAGTAGCCCTACTATATACAGATGATAAAAGGGCTAAAAGAGAAATCAGAGAAACATCACCCTTTACAATTGCCACAAACAACATAAAATACCTTGGGGTAACGCTAACCAAACAAGTGAAAGACCTGTATTGTAAGAACTTTGAATCTTTAAAGAAAGAAATTAAAGAAGCCCTCAGAAAATGGAAAGACCTCCCATGCTCTTGGATAGGTAGGATCAATGTAGTAAAAATGGCAATCCTGCCAAAAGCAATCTACAGATTCAATGCAATCCCCATTAAAATCCCAGCACAGTTCTTCACAGACCTTGAAAGAACAATAATCAATTTTGTATGGAAAAACAAAAGACCCAGGATAGCCAAAACAACCCTGTTCAACAAGGCAACGTCCGGAGGCATCACCATCCCTGACCTCAAGCTCTATTTAGAGCTATAGTCCTGAAAACAGCTTGGTATTGGCACAAAAATAGACAGGTAGACCAATGGAATCGAATTGAAAATCCGGGTATTAACCCACACACGTACGAACATCTGATCTTTGACAAAGAAGCTAAAAATATACAATGGAATAAAGAAAGCATCTTCAACAAATGGTGCTGGCATAATTGGAGACTGGCATGTAGAAGAATGCAGATCGACCCATGTCTATCGCCATGCACAAAACTTAAGTCCAAATGGATCAAAGACCTCAACATAAATCCAGCCACACTGAACCTCTTAGAAGAGAAAGTGGGTGGTACCCTTGAACGAATTGGTACAGGAGACAGCTTCCTGAACATAGCACCAGTATCACAGGCAGTAAGATCAACAATTAATAAATGGGACCTACTGAAACTGAGAAGCTTCTGTAAGGCAAAGGACACAGTCAGCAAGACAAAAAGGCAGCCCACAGAATGGGAAAAAATATTCACTAATTCCACATCTGACAGAGGGTTGATCTCCAAAATTTACAAAGAACTCAAGAAGCAAGTGTCCAAAACACCAAAGGACCCTATTAAAAAGTGGGCTGCAGAACTAAATAGAGAGTTTTCAATAGAGGAGTCTAAAATGGCTGAGAGGCACTTGAGAAAGTGCTCAACATCCTTAGCCATCCGGGAAATGCAAATCAAAACAACTCTCAGATACCATCTCACCCCTGTCAGAATGGCTAAAATCAAAAACACCAATGACAATTTATGCTGGAGAGGATGTGGTGAAAGGGGGACACTCCTCCATTGCTGGTGGGAGTGCCAACTGGTTCAGCCACTTTGGAAATCAGTATTGAGATTCCTCAGAAAAATAGGAATAAACCTACCACAAGACCCAGCAACTCCACTCTTAGGCATATATCCAAAAGATGCCCATTCATACAACAAAGATGTCTGTTCCACTATGTTCATAGCAGCTTTATTTGTAATTGCCAGAACGTGGAAGCAACCTAGATGTCCCTCACCTGAAGAGTGGATAGAGAAAATGTGGTACATCTACACAATGGAGTACTATTCAGCAGAAAAAAATAATGGAATCATGAGATTCGCAGGCAAATGGATGACACTAGAAGAAACCATCCTGAGTGAGGTAACCCAGTCACAGAAAGAGAAACATGGCATGTACTCTCTCATATATGGATTTTAGACATAGATCTGGGGAGTGCCAGCCTACAATCCTATGGCCAGAGAGTCTGGGAAACAGAAACTTTATTTAGTGGCTGATCGAAGAAGAGGCAGACTCCCTTGGTTAAGTACTGAGCTGAACTCAAGAAAGCCAGTAACAGAGAGGGAGGACTGATGATCAAAGGGATTAAGACTGGGCTGGTTTAACCCCCAGAAACAGCTGTCCAGACAAAGGTTAACTCTTGAATCCCAGGCATTAGCCTGGGAATCCAGCATGGGACTGATCAAGACCCCCTGAATCTGGGTGTCAGTGAAGAGGCCTAGGGAATCTATTGAGCCTTGGGCAGCAGATCAGTACCCATCCCAAGTATACACACGGACTTTGGACTCCCATAGAACAATGTGAGGTGCACTGTCACCGTGAACTCTTGGGGAAGGGTCTAGGCCCTGCCCTATATGAAATGACACACTATGCACACCCCCATGGAGGGCCTCACCCTCCCTGGAGAAATGAAATGAGGGGATAACGGGGGGGGGGGGGGGAGAGGGCACGGGAGGAAGGGAGGGAATGGGAGAGGGACCTGGAACTGACTTGTGAAGCAACCTTGTTTCTTATCTAAATTTAAACTTGAAAATAAAATTAAAAAAAAAAAAAAAGCTGGTGGCATAGAGCCACGAACACGAAGAAGAAGGTGGGGTGGACAGCTAGGAGCACAGAGGAAACAGAGAAGAAGAGAGGAAACAGAGAAGAAGAGAGGAAACAACAGAGAAGAAGAGAGGGAACAATAGCTGGGAGCTGGAAAAATGAAAAATAGATAATTTTGCTGAGCTCTGACAGATAATTCAGATCAGTTCTCTGGAAGGGCTACCAAAATGAGTGGCAAACTGAGAGATTCCAGGCAGAGCTGAGGGTCAGGAGAGTGGACAGTTAACATACCAACTGTGAAAACCCTCACATCCCAGGCCTGCACTCCACAAGAGGCTGGAAGGCTTGAGCAGCGCAGAGGACTGGTCCCCAAAGACTGTCCATGCTACCTTGAAAGGACATCCCCTCATACAGATATGGGTAGTTCATTCCACCTCTCTGTGGCTACCCCATTGACATTTCAGGACCAAGAAAACAGCTCTTTTGTTTCTGCCCTTATGTCCCTGATACCTATGTTCCCTCGGCATCCAGATTGTGGCAAATTATGACACACCTTTAACCAAAACACTGACAGCTTCCCACCTCAGTATGATTCCAAGAAAAGATCTTAAATGTCTGGAAGGCCTTTAGTGACAGGACTTTCTCACCCTTCCCACCTCCCATACCCATCTCTCACCTCACCCAAAGACTGTCTTCCATACCAACAATGCCTTAGGCATCCAGGCTTCCTGACCCTCCCTTATGTAAATTTAAGGGCACAATAAAAACAGAAAGACTTGTTATGCACAAAAATGGACTTAAGAAGAAATTGTTAATTTTTAACATCTATCTACGATTGCCTACATGCACGCTGCCTGGCCCAATAGGCTGAATAAGTTGGAGCTGTTTCAGTACTTCATAACAATCCATGTAGGCAGTTAATAATCTTCTTTCTTCCCTTAACATCTCTCAACAGTAATGTGTTTCCATTATGAGGCAACACTATGAGAGAGTGATAACTATTCAGAATCATAGTAACACCTTCAATTATTCCAGTACTCCTCTGCTTTAAACATTTGCTTTATTTTTATTTTTCAAGTCAGGGTTTCTCTGTATAGCCCTGGCCACCCTGGAACTTTCTCTATAGAATAGGTTGTGCAACAGGAGACAAAAAGCAACTGATCAGTTTACAAAGACCGTTCATCTCTACACTCAGAAAAGCTTAAGGACAATTCTCAAGCCAACCTGACCTGTCTTTTTCTCAGAATTTACTTGGGGAGGTGAGGACTTTAAAATCTGTTTCCACTCTATGGACTTAAAAATATGGCCGAGCAGGTCTGTTCCTGGCTGTCTGTGGGACAGGCAAATGGTACTCACCACACTAAAGAAAGCCAGACCATTGGGAAGAACGTCAATGTCCTCAGCGCCCGCCTCTGCAAGTTCAAGGAAGAGATAAATGTCATTATCACACTCTGCTATTGGCTTAAGACAACATAACTGTAGCTTTGTTTACTTTATTTGAGTGTCTATTTCTTTAGGGATGGTTCCAATTTCTTTTACAAGGCACTATTGTTTTTAATAAATGTCGGTCTAAACCCTCTCCCACAGTGAACTTCTGACTTTAAATACTAGATATTTTATGTTTACTCAAATCAAAGTCAAGTTATCACCACATTTTCAAGTTCGATACAGAACAAGTTGACATCTGCACACTTCTAGGGTAAACATCCAGATGTCTGCGTGGAAGTAATTGACCACAGGGGAATATTACTTCCACAAGGAAAGGCCCTCAGCCATTTAACCATGCAAATCTCCTGTCCCCTTCCCTCTCTGCTCATTCAGTCTGAAGCAAAAAGACATTTTTCTCATTAACAGAGAGAAAACACCTGGGATTACATATTACCTCTCAAAAAAAAATGGAAAAGAAAAAGTGACTATTTGTTCTCATAAGCAAATAAAACTTACAGTTTAATCTTAAAATTACAGGAAAAACCAGCAAAATAAAATTGATGAAAAGTACCCTGGACCTATGCCCACCCCAGCTTCTGACTCCAGTCTCTGGGCTAGACTACAATTACTATTGATTGTTATTGACTGTCTGCGGTACCTTCCACACAGCACAGAAAAGAATCAGGTAGAAGACCTTCCCCACGGCCTCGCTGTACACATTTCACAGATGGTAATAGAAATCCAAACATGAGAAAGGGATAAAAATGGATTATACTAAGCCAAATTGTGACACATTCTTTCAGTTCAAAAGATCCAATTGTCTTCCTTAAGACCACTCCAAAGGTTATAGCTGAGAAAATTTGTAGGCTGTCAAAACCAAAAGGCATTAATGCCACCATTCTGGTTTTGATTCATGACTCTGCCCATAGGTGCCCCACCCCCACCCCGCAGTATCCCTTGCTCTATCATAGAACAGAAAAAAAAACAAAACATAATTGAGAACACAAGGAAGTTTACTTTACAGCAGTGACCCCTGTCGGGTAATCAGAAGGAAGTCTTATAAACAGATGCTTAAGCTTGTTCTAGCGGTGGGGAAGGTACCCTGGATCCTTGGAGGGCTACAGATGGGCTTCAGGGAATCTAGGAATCCGCTGAAATTCTGTGAACTTAAAAAGGTCTTGTTTATATTGAAGATGAGAACTTTCCTGTGACAAGGGACCTTGGTTTATAGCAAATCCATGCAAGGTCTGTAATAAACTCCAATGTCTAAGAATCACCTGGTATGTTCAACTTTTGACATTAAGTGCTGTGTGATTATTACCATCGATGAAGCTCATGCTTGAGTTGAAAGAAAAGAAAGAGACTCTTACAATGCTTAGTCAGTTCAGGAGTTAGCTGTCTTTGGCCTCAGGTGGCCATGTGCATATAGACACAGACACACAGAGACACACACATAATTTCAGTCTAAAGATTCTTTTTCTGGGCCCATGTAGTAGAAACGTTATTAACTCCCCCCCGAAAATCATTTAAGATAATTTAAGTTCATGTACATACTTATGCATATAAAAAAGATAACAAAACATCACCACTGTTCTTCGAGTGGGAGAAGGATGGGTGATTTTTGTTTTTTACTTTTTTCCTTCTGCTTTTCAACCTTTCTATAGGCTACAGGTATAGTTTTGTAACAGGATTCACACCTGGCATGGAAGGGGCTGTGCCCAACTGCCAACCCCCAAACTAAATGCATGCATAAGTAAATGGACAAATAACTCAATGACAAGATAAAGATACATTTTTCTACAAATAGCAGTAATGTATTAATAACTAAGAAGACAAATTTAAAAATTGCTTCATTTCAGCCACATTTGTACCTTTTTTCTGTTTAATCCTATGACCCCACTCCAGTTAGGAAATTGAATTTTGTGTCTTGGTTACTTTGGAACATTTTCCAGCTCTAGTTGCCCATGTTCATGTCTGTAGCTAAGCTCACAGTAGGCTTTTATCAGCTCCCATCACCCCTTCAATGACTCCAGTGAAATCATTTCTGTAGGAAAAAGCTTTCTCCCTTCTTGAATTCAATAGTATTATCAGCAGTGATCGCTGCTAATGTAATTCAGTGCTTACAAACTCGTTGTAAGTCATTTCCGTAATTTCACATAATTTCAGAACACTGAGCAGTATCATTTTCTCATATTTTCTATAAAAGAAGCAGGAGCCTCTGAAAGGTTAACCAAATTATAAATTGATCAATCAATCAATTGATAGATCGATCAGTGTCATAACTGGACGGTAGAATTAGAGTCCTTTAGTATGACCTACACGCATCAGTCTGTTATTTAGTGAACTTTCTGTAAGAACCACAACCTGGTTCACCCTAAAAACACCACATTTGGGCAGCAAGATAGCTCAGTGGGTAGAGCTTGGCACACAGCCTAACTAAGTTGAGTCCTAGGACCTACAGAACGGACTCCCCAAAGTTGTCCTCTGACTTTCATACAATAGTAAATCAATAATGAAGAAATAAGTAAACAGATTTCAATTCGTAAATCAATCATGGACAATTCCAGAAGAACTGGGGGTTTTCTCCCAAAATTTTTGCTCTCTTGTCTTTTACTAAAATCATCAATTCCAATCTTGAAGCTTTCTTTAAAACCCTTTCTCTAGAAATTCTTCTCTATTAGCACACCTGTTGAGTCCCTTCTTCTTACTTCAGCAAGCATCTATCTGCATCAGAGAAGGCCCATGGTCTTATGGTCCCACACTCTCCTGCTCCCCTCTTAGCAACAGACACATGACAGTAACAACACAGCTGCCACAACTTCTTGCTGACATTGATGACCATGTGTATAAGTTCAGGTCAATAGGACATGAGGATAAAAAATACATACAACTATTGGGCAAAATAAGATTTGTTAAAAATCTGTGTGCATTCTTTCCTGCACTGAAATGCCAACAGATGAGGTTGTAATCTTGGTCAACAATGGAAGGGACATGTTGGACCGTTCTATTACATTAACCTTTGCTCCTGAATGTCCACAGGACAAGCAGCCATCTGATCACTCTGAGCCCTTTGCTAGACTATCGTGTAATAGAAAAATCAAAAGAAACTTCTTCTTTAACTACTGGAACTTTCCGACGGCAACTTAGACTTTAATACAACCAAAAGGGTATATGTGTATTACTGTAGCTGTTTATTATTGTTACTGTTATTATTATTATTATTATTATTATTATGGAGTCCCACTCTGTACTTCCAGTTAGTTCAAAATTCTCAAATTAGACCAAGGTGGCCTTGAATTTACGGTGTTTCTTTTGCCTGGCCTCCCAAGTTTCAGGATTACAGGCTTATATCACACATCCTATCTCTTTGATTCACTACTGTGGTACGCATGCCAATCACTCAGAAAAAAGATAGTACATTGATAAATAATTTACAATATCTGAATAATTATCTGGACTCTTTGGCTCTCAGATTCTTAAGTGTTATAAAAAGAAAAAAAGGAAATATAAATAGGTATCTCATTGGTTTGGTCTTGCTTGTCTAATTTTTACACAGGTAGATTGTAGAGTACATGGCAAAAGCTCTAAACTCAAAATGATCTCAGAAGAGAAGGGGGTGTGGTGGTTAAGAGATTAGAAACTTTGCCTTAGTCCATAACTCTGAGTACCTTGCTTTTGGAAAATAAGCTCAACTTAACCAGTTCTTGGCATTATGTTTTTTATTATGTAGATGCTGGTATCTCACTAAATTGTCAGTATGTTAAAGCTTGCCTATAAGATAGACCAAGAGGAATTTAAAAATGCAGTACGTGGTAAACTCACTTTCTTCACCACAGAAAATATGCATCTTGTATGGTACATAGTTAACACCTGTTACTGGTTAAGACAGACAATATTATATGACATATGATAGATACACATCTAAAACACTTAAAGGTTATAAAAAGTTCATTTCCAGTGATGATGAAGGTAGCACTATAGTGTGTGTGTGTGTGTGTGTGTGTGTGTGTGTGTGCGCGCATGTACACGCGTGTGTGTGATGGGGACAGAAGACTAGCAGGAAGGAGTCTCCACTCTTTAATGGATTGGTACCAAGTATCAAGTGCACAACTACTAAAGTTTCCCCAAATGGTTCATCTTTAGCCTTTTGCCTACCACAAGAAGGTGCTTTTGTATACTTGGGGATGCTGGCCCAGCAAACTTATTCCTTGTAATCAAAGTCTAACAGATAAGTAACTGCTGTCAATATTTATACCCAGAAGTTTTAGTAACCATTACACATTGCTAACACGGCACTCTGCAAATGTTCATATGGTGTGTTCTAACCACAGAGCAAAAGCAAAACAGAATGGGAAAAAGGCACAATTGTAATTAGATCCAAAAATGTATCCCAAATGTGCTTCTAATCACTTATCGTCTCCGCTCTGTTGACTTCTGAAGAGCCTCAGAGGCATGAAACACTTCAGGAGAGGGGGCATAGGTGACATATTCCCCCCATGTCTCCAGTTCTAGACAGCAGCTCACACACATCACAACATAAAGGTCACAAACACAGACAGACGCCTGCTCAGAATACAAATGCCACTGGGCTTGTTTTCCTCGGAGGCACGCTCCATTCCAGTGAGCTGTAACAGGAACACATTTGGCAGTTTGTCCAGTAATGTGTCTGATTGTGCCCTATTGTCTTCTCTGAGACTGAAAATCACAGAAGGTGGTCTTCACAGAGCGGGGAAATCATCCAGCAGAAATCAAGTCAGCCTGGGTTTTGAACCTGAGTCTGGGTGCCACACTTAGATGTCTGGACAACAGTAAGAAAGCGAAGCTCCCGTGAAAACTATGCAGAGTGGGGAGGAGGAGCTAGGACTAGAAAAATACAAAGACAGCAAAGGAAAAAAGGGGACAGAACTCATAAAAAAAGGGACACAAAGAACATGCGGCCAGCAGCACACCTGCTAGAAAACTCTTGGGAACAAAGAGACTGTGCTTTTGCTGAAGAGAACTTAAAAGAACTGAGAACTTAAGAAAAGTAAGTCTCAACGCTGTTTGGACTTAGTGTTGTTATAAATTGGTGACATTATCACTTTTGTCAACTTGATGGCAATTCAGTGATGATTACCAAAACTTACAGTTCCTAAAGATGGAAGTCTCTCTTTGTTAAGTAGCTATTCACAGACATACAAATACAAGGGCAATGATGATCACTGATTTGTGTAAGGAACCCTGCAGCAGGGTGAAAAGAAAATCCAAAGAACAGGAGGACGTGTGAACCAGCTGTTCATCTGACAAGGAGTTAGTATGCAGAATGCATAACCAAACCAAACACAAAACTACTAAATCCAACTGAAAAATGGGCAAATGTCCCAGTAGACATTTTTCAAAAGAAGATACACAAAGAACCAACAAAAAAGTTGAATACCTAATTATTAGAGAAGTACAAGGCAAAACTACAGTAAGATAATCTTCTCTCTTTAGAATGGCTCAAATGAAAAAGACCCCAAAATAACAAATGTTGGTGAGGACGAAGTGAAAGGAAATCTGACCCACTTGCCAAGGGGTATGGTGTGTGTGTGTGTGTAAATAATATAGTCATTGTGGATTAAGAGTGCAGAATTTCTTAAAACTGAAATAAACTACATATGATCTAGCAATCCCTCTACTGTGTAGATATCCAAAGAAATGAAGTCATTAAATCAAAGACATATTTGCATGGCTATGCTTATCACAGGATATTTATAACAGGTAAGATGTAGACTCAATCAATATGTCCACCCATGAATGAGTAGACTTTAAAAAAATGGTAGTCCTCATTTGTAGCTATATTAGAATGTTATTCTGATATAAAAGTGTGAAGTCTCTCTTAGGGTCCTCCTTTTTTCCTAGCTTCTCTGGGGTTGTGAATTGTAGGCTGTTAATCCTTTGCTCTATGTCTAATATCCCCGTAGTAGTGAGTACATACCATGTTTGTCTTTCTGTGTCTGGGTTACCTCACTCAGAATGGTTTCTTCTAGTTCCATCCATTTGCTTGTGAATTTCAAGATTTCATTTTTTTTCTACTGAGTAGTACTGCATTGTGTAAATGTACCACATTTTCTTTATCCAGATTGAGGGACATCTAGGTTGCTCTCAGGTTCTGGCTATTACAAAAAATGCTTCTAGGAACATAGCTGAACAGATGCCCTTGTGGTAAGAATGTGCATCCTTTGGGTCTATGCCTAAGAGTAGAATTGCTGGATACTGAGGTAGACTGATTCCCATTTTCCTTGAGGAACTGCCATACTGATTTCCAAAGTAGCTGCACACTCCCACCAGCAGTGGAGGAGTGTTCCCCTTTCTCTACATCCTCTCCAGCATAAACTGCTGTTAGTGGTTTTGATTTTAGCCATTCTGACAGGTGTAAAATGGTATCTCAGAGATATTTTGATTTGCATTTGCCTGATGGCTAAAGATGAAAGGAACAGGATCTCCTGAGCAAACTGGGAGCATTGGGGGGGGTAGGAGAAAGATGAGGGGAGAAGGGGGAAGGAGAACACGAGGGGGCAGGATGATCGAGTTGGGTAAGAATAGAGAAGGAGGGCAAGAGATACCATAATAGAGGGAGCCATTATAGGTTTTACGAGAAATCTGGCATTAGAGAAATATCCAGGTATCTACAAGGATGACCCCCAACTAAAAGTCTAAGGAATAGTGAAGAGGCCACCTTAAATGACCTACCTGTATAATGAGATTGATGACTACCTTAAATGCCAACCTAAAGCCTTCACCCAGTCCCTGATGGAAGCAGAAGCAGACATTCACAGCCAAGCACTGAGCTGAACTCTTAGAATCCAGTTGTAGAGAGGGAGGAATGATGAGTGAATGGGTCAAGACAATGCTGGGGAAACCAATAGAAACAGCTGTCTTGAGCAGTCTGATAGCTGGGGAACCAACATAGGACATACCCAGGACTCCTGAACGCAGGTGTCAGTTAGGAGGCCTGGACAGTCTATTAGGCCTCTAGCAGTGGAACCAGTCTTTATCCCTAGTGCATGAATGGATTTTGGGAACCCATTCCCTATGCAGGGATACTCTCTCAGCCTAGATACACAGGGGTGGGCCTAGGTCCTTCCCCAAATGATGTGACAGACTTTGATGATCCCCATGGGAGACTTTACCATTCCTGAGGAGTAGATGGGGGTAAGATGCAGGGGTTGGTTGGGGGCATGGAAGGATGGGAGGGAGAGGGACCTGAACTGGGATTGGTATATAAAATACAATTGCTTTTAGTTTAAGTAAAATTTTATTTTTTAAATAAGGGTGTGAAGTCTTGAACCAGCTGTGGGGCCATATAGTTATAATGATAGCACTCAAGAGGCTGGGGTAGGTAGATCATGAGTTTGAGACCACATGGATCTAAACAACAACTGCTAGCCAACCTGGGCTATACCATAAGACTGTTTCCAAACCAAAAACCAACCAAACAAACAAAAGACACCTCTGTAGAACAAAAACGAAGAGGCAAAGGACAATATCCTCTCGCTTGCCGTAACAAGGCTAGAACTGGAAAAATGTTATCAGAACAACAAGACTCAAAAAGACAAATGGCAACCTATTCTTACTCAGTTGTAGAAACTAACAAATAAGTTTGTCACATAGACAGAGAGACCATATTACACGGGTCGCTGGATGTTAGGAAGACCAGGAGGCAGGGGAATACCTAAAGTGGGTTGTGTTCTACTACACAATGGAGTAAATTTGGTCTATGCCCATTAAGTAGCTCCTTTAAGACAACAACAAGAGAAAAATTGAAAGCATTCAACACTTAGTAGTAATAGTATCTGAGGAGATGGAAATTTGACTCATTTGATTTAATTTAATCATTGCAGTTTGCACATATGTATATAAAAATTTAATACTGTGCTCCAAAGAAACATGAAGACATATTTACCATTTATAAGATAAAAGTTAATAAATGAAAATAATCTGAAATCTACATGTTTGATACAATTAACAAATAAGGTTTCATTGGATGCTCCTTATGTATTCTGACCAAGCAGAACACAGTTAGTTACTTAGTTAGAAAGTTTGAGTGTTAATCTGGTTCATGTAAAAATTTAATAATATAGCATAAATTTGCAGTCTGAGGCTGCTCTGTAATATCTTTGACAGAAAGAGTGCAATGGAAATCTTGTGCCCAATTCCTTGAGGTTTGGTTGGAAGGAAGGTTGACCAGTTACCAGTTTTCCCAAATTGGTCTTTAGTTCACTATTTGTTTTATTTTCTCCCCCTCCCTACTTCCATCTTTCCCCTTCTCATCTTTTTTCTTCTTTTTCTCCTCAAACAAATATACCCCTCTTAGACAAAACACAAACAACAACAACAACAAAAACTCAAAAAAACAACAAAAAACTCCCTTGTGGCAGCATTCACATGGTAGTTCACTGTTTTTTACATCTACCATTATTTATTTGGAGATATTTGGAACAATCTGATGAATACTCTAAAAACGTAGAAGTCCTTTCCAATGCGGCGACAATAGGGTGTGCTATTGTACATCAAGCATTCCTTTAGTTTTAAAATATTAGGCACTACAATCAAAATAAATATCATGTCCCCCTCTTTTGCCTCTGAGGTAATCTGTGGAATTCTTTTGCTGAATTATTATGATTAAGATGAGATTCCTCAAAAAGAAAAAAAAAGAAGAAGAAGAGGTTTCTCTGGGAAATGCTCTGTAATCTGGACAGAAAATTATAAGATAAAAGATTATAATTAGCAACTCAATAGATAAACAAATGTAGCAATAGATTATTTTTTAGCCTTAAAGCCCCACACAGGAACCCATACTTGTAATACCAGCACTTTTGAGGCAGAAGTAGAAGTGTTGTTATGAGTTCAAGGTCAACCTGAGCTACAAAATGAGTTTCAGTTTAGGCAGGGATATAGAATAAATTATCTAATGATGAAAACATATTTACCATAACTGAATTTTACATTTCAGATGGTTAAAATTATGAACTCTGCAATTTGCTACACATACTTTTTAGAATTTAAAGAAACAAAAGCCTTACAATATACCAAATGTACATTAAAAGAGAACAAATAAATCATAGAACATGGAAATATTAAAAACAAACAAACAAACAAACAAGCAGTTTGAGGCCAGCATGGTCTATACAGTGAGTTCCAGGCTACTCAGGATTACATGGACTATAACTCAAACAAAAACAAACAAACAAAAATCCCCAAAATGAAATAAACAAAACAACAACAAAAGAAACGTTGAGGTAGGGTTAAGATAATAGTTCAGTTGGTAAAGACCTTGCCTTCCATAAAGACCTGGGTTTGATCCTGGCTAGGATCCCCTGCTATCAGACTGCTCAGGTCAGCTGTTTCTGTGGGTTTCCCCAGCATGGTCTTGACCCCTTCGCTCATCACTCCTCCCTCTCTACAACTGGATCCTGGGAGATACTCCAAACAAAATGACAAAAAACAAGGTAGACGACATCCAAGAAACATTAGCTGAGGTCGTCCTGTAGCCTCCACACCTATACATATGAATTGCCCACCACAAGCACTTGTACACACATGCACCTGTGAATGTGGAGGACCACACACACACACACACACACACACACACACACACACACACACACACACACCTGTACACATAGACACCTGTCCATACCCGAGAGACAGATCTCCATGTGCCAGTTCATGGTGCTGCTCACACCATTTGGGAAGAAGCAGAGTCAAGCAGAAAGGACAAAGCTCGGTAAGATGCCATTTGTGACAACAGTCATGTATGTATGCATGCCTGCGTGTGCACTAAGTTGTCAGGGAATTGAAAGGTTTTATCTCTAGAGCTACCTTTGTGAAGGAATGAAACTTGCTGAAGACTGCTGTGTTTCCCGCTTTAGATTGCATTTGAACATACAATGTTTATATGAACTCACAGACAGGATTGTTCAGTTGGTAAAAATAAAGGTAATTATGTGGATAAAAGTAGCCATAGCAAAGTATTAAGTGAAAAACTCTGGTTCAGAAATATTCAAAACTTGCCTAATGGTGTTACTGACTATAAGGAGCAGGACAGTTCTGTGCAATATAGACTTTAATTTGCTTAAAAACAATCCAACTGCCTCTCCCGTGGCCAATGCTGTCTCACAAAGGCTTATGTCTCATAAAGGCTTACTTGCTTCCATACTACAGCTTCTAGAATATTCTAAGATTAAAAAAAGAGCCCAATAGCTTTAAAGTCTAAAAGCCTTCAGAGTCCACATTATAAGTAACTATTAAGTTTTGCCCATGTTCATGCTGCTGTGTATAGCATGAACAAAGCAGGAAGCAAGGTGTTTTGGTATCTACTCACACCGTGGTCTGCCTTCCAGAAAAGTCAGCCTTTCTATAGCCCATTACTAAGAATCTACCAACTCCTAGCGACTTTGGTAGATGGCGAAGGCAAAAACCAACAAGATGGGGACTCTGCCCTGGAGTCAATGACAGAGAAGGTGGAGAAGCCCACTGTGTCTGTGCAGATCCCTCATTGTCTGCTGCAGAAACAAGCCGCTCTCAGAAGCTGTCCCCAAGACTCAGGCACCACCGTGTCACATCCTACATAGAGTGGACCCACCCTGATTATTTGTTCTCCCTTCTGTGTTCAAAACTAAGAAGATTAACTAAGAAGAGTTTATTGTTGCTGTTTCTGGTGGTTTGGGTGAAGATGGCCCCTATAGGCTTGTATATTTGAGAAGGTGGTTTCCAAAGATTAGGAGGTGTGTAACCAAAGGTGGGCTTTGAGGTTTCAAAATCAGGCCCAGTCTTTCTGTCTGCAAACTGTGACTCAGATGTGAGATCCTGGCTACGGCTGCAGTGACATGCCGGTCTGCCCGCTTGCTTCTGTACTCCTGGCGGTGATGATCATGGACTCTCTCTAAAACTACAAGCAAGTCCCTAAATAAATGTGTTCTCTCATAGGCTGCCGTGGCCATGGTGTCTCTTCACAGCCACAGAATAATAACTAGTGTACCGCTGCTGCTGTCATTTCCAATAAATAGTAGTAAGCATTGACTGTATGTCAGGAGGAAGGCCAGATGTTGGTGACAAGATGGTGAGCATCATCAATACTGTTCCTACTTATGTGGAATGCACCTTCCTTCCAAATTCCCACCACTGCTTCACCACTAAGATGTCAGAACACAGACTGCAAAGGGGGGGGTCAAATGAAGTTTTAACTATACAAATGCAATTCAAAGGTGTCCCCAAGGGAAACTGACATCAAACAATAAGCATATACACAATTAATTAGCCTAAGAAAGAAGAAACACAGGAAACTTAAGATCAAAAGGAAAGGGCCAGAGGGGTACCTATTGATCGAGTGAGCTGTCTAATAATGGCTGAACCACAGCAAAGGCATAGCCAGCACCACCAGCAAGCATGGGAAGGCGCCACTCACCGCGTTCTCTCATACATACCGATTCCTTTAATCAAGTGGCAGTTTGGAAGGTCTACAGATTCGACTTCTCTGGAGGCTTTAAGTCGATTTCTGGTGAAAAAGAAAAAGAAAACCATTTGTGTATGTGTTTCCCTGATTCATCTCAGAAAGGTTTTTAAGTGGTGTAGAGCGAGCCATAAAGGAGATGAGAGAGAGGTGAGCTCAAGTGTAGGGACATACAAAGCACAAGAAATAACACAGAGCCCTCAGCTCCCCACATGGGCAGAGCTGGAACACAGAGCTGTTGACTCAATAAATAACACTTGCTTGCAGTTTCCTGAGAAAATATAAACAGAGCATCAGCCATGTAGTCTCAGGGCTCTATCCTGGGAAGGGAGGACAGGTGTCCAGACAAAAGCCCAATGTTCTGCTGAAGACACACATGAGGAAAAATGACGGTGACCCTCTCACTGTAGGGAGAAGCTACCAAGAGAAAATGGCTGCGGGAGGTGCCGTGCACAGTGAGCTGGGACAGAGGCTACAGGTGCCTGCTGCCAAGCCTGGCTTGCTGAGTTCCAGCCACAGGACTCACACAGCGGAAGGAGAAAACATTGCCACAGGTTGTCCTCTGCCTCTATATTGGTATCTCTATATTCACCCCATCATGCTTACAAAGTAAAGATATGAATGAATTTCAAAAAGAAAGAAAGAAATGAGGATGTGGCCCCATTGGTAGAGTCTTTTTGTGACTCGCACAGAGCCTTGAGTTTGCTCTTCAGTGTGGTGGCACATGGCTTCCATCCCAGGAGGT